>NC_063356.1:21628330-21671048 GCF_021869965.1 Rhincodon typus
TTCCTGCTCCTCTGATGCTGCTTGGCCTGCTGTGTTCATCCAGCTCTACACCTTGTTATCTCAGATTCACCAGCATCGGCAGTTCCTCCTAGCTCTGATGTTAACTGATACAGCATTCCATCAAAGTGGGAGGAGCCTATACAGACCAGAACAGTGGCTCAGTGGTTAGCACTGCTGCCTCACGGCACCAGGGAACCGGGTTCAATTCCAGCCTTGGGTGACTGTCTGTATGGAGTTTCCACATACTCTTCCTGTTTGCGTGAGTTTCCTCTGGGTGCTCTGGTTTCCTCCCACAGTCCAAAGATGTGCAGCTTAGGTGAATTGGCCATGCTAAATTGCCCATAGTGTTCAAGGATGTGTAGTATAGGGGGATGGGTCTGGGTGGGATACTCTGAGGGTCGGTGTGGACTTGTTGGGCTGAAGGGCCTGTTTCCACACTGTAGGGATGCTATGTAGAGGGTGAGTGCTCACATTTGTGAAAAAGTTCAGAATAGTCTGTAGATAAGACCTTTTCACTGAAATTTCAGATATATTAGGAAACGTCAGAAAATACTTCTCAAGTATTTTCTTGCCCTGGGAGAAGATATATTACTTGCTTAGTGCTTTAATAAAAAAAAATTTTACTTTAAAAGTTGATAGATATTCTATTCTTAGATATTCTTGAGCAGCAATAAATAACATCAAATTGGATTCTATTGATTCGGTATTGCCTGTTGTTGATAGTTTTTGGCAAAGCTGTTTACTTAACTATTTAAAAGTTCTGAGGAAGGGTCTCTGCACCTGAAATTTTAACTCTGATATTTTTCTTCACTGATGCTGCCAGACCTGCTGAGTTTTTCCAGCAACTTCTGTTTTTGTTCCTGATTTACAGCATCTGCAGTTCTTCTGGTTTTTATTCAGGTCAAAGCTGATCCTTGGATGAAGCTGAGGTTGAAGAAGTTCAATGCCACAGTAAGACTGATGGTTCCAAGCATGACATCGTGTCCAGTGCTGCAGGTGTGAGCCGTTCTGTGAAAAGGGCACAGGCCTCTGTGATTATCTGGCAATAGCATAACGGGGCCATAGCTGTTATGCCAATAGCCAGAGTCCTTTTGCCCTTAACAGGCTTAGCTTGTAAATATTCATTTGACCACACGGGTGCTTTCCCGGCGGTGGAGAAAAGAAAAACCAATGTATATATATACATACACATGTAATAATAATAAACTCTGTCTGCAGCCTTACCCTCTTGCTCTTCTTTCTCTGCAAAGGCAGAAGTGACAACACTCAAAAAGGAACAGAATGAAAAACCAGTAAAACTTATTCATTCTGAGACATACTGACCCAACTTTTAAGCACTTTAATTGGCCTCACTTGGGAGGGGAGTAGGGCCATTTCCCCATCCTCCCCACTACTTATGGTTTTACACAGAGGAAGAGCATCCTGTATTTCCAACACCACTGTCCTACTCAATTCCTGATCTTGGTGGGAGCCTGAAAATTTAGCATTCAGTCTGATATTGTGACTGTCCTCTGGTCTAATCAATAGCATTCATCCTACACTGCCAAAGATATCTTACATTAATCACATCTTTCCCTTTATTTTATTTACAGATTTCAATGGTGGTGACAAAATTAAAAGTATTTTTCTGGTAAATAGATACTGAAGTCTTAGAATAACACATGTACACATCAGGCATGGTTCTGTCACAAGATGGAAACTCGCTCAATACAACATTACTCAGCTCCCAGAGTTTAATCAGCCTGAAAAATCTGCTCAGTAATCACATAAATAAATGGAAATAAAACCAGTTGGACTCCAAGTTGATACACAGCCAGATTCGAAACAAGGTCCCCCCCTCCCCACCCAAAAATGCATTGTCTGACCTGGGATATCACCCCTGGTATACTGAAGGAACTGATAAAACCTTTAGTCATCTCTGGGCAGTGATTTGAAAGAAATTCTGGAATTTGTATCTTAACCCTTTCTAACTGATTAAAGATTTAACACCATCTTAGGTTTGTTCAACACATTTGCATCAGCTCTATGACCCTTTGATCTTTTGCTAATAATTTCTACATCTGATGCCACCTCGCTCGCTGACACCTGAAGGAGTGAGACTCCGAAAGCTTGTGTCTTCAAATAAACCTGTTGGACTATAACCTGCTGTCATGTGCTTTTTGATCTTGTCCACCCCAGTCCAACACCGGCACCTCCACATCATATTTCATTCATGACTGATCTGGTTCACTGCAACCAATTAGGATGGCTAGGAACTATGGAACAAAGATAATAAATACTGAGCTAGATGAACAGCCGAAGGGTAACTACTGGGATATTCATTACCCTGGAAAAGAAAGCAGCAAGGAAGCTAAAACTGTTGGAGTACTGTGCTCCATAATCTCCCCCTTTCACCTGCCTGTAACCTGTACTTTGTCAAAACAATATCACTTTGTGTGATACTGACTGAATCCAGATGACTATCGCCATCTTGTTGAATATTTCATGACAAGGGACAATGCTACAGTTTCTGAGCTGCAGGTTTTTCTAAACCATTAGATATCCATTCATAGCATCGGGTGCAGAATTCATTTGTTGCTCTTAGAAAAACAAATGGAAAAAGGCAATGGTATGAATATAGGTTTGTGTTACAGTGTTTCACTGTCTGAGATGCACATGCCCTTCAATATCTGCAGTTATTCACAGTTCATCTCATCCTGAAATCACTTTAAGTTTCCAGTTTGGGCATTGTTCTCAGTGGCGGACATTGAGATGATAACAGTCTTATTGAATTACATTCTTACCCTCAGGTCTTTATTGTATCTGTGGATTCTGCAATGCTGGCCTCTTGCACATTCCTGATTTTTATCACACACCGTTTGCAGTAAGGCCTGCAATTGCACGGGCTATAACTGCTGGAATTTAACCTGCAAACTTCTTTGCTTCCTTTCATACTTTAAGATGCCGCTTAGAACCTACCCCTTTAATAAGACATCTGGTCACAATATGAATGTCTCCTTTTATTGGCTGTGTGTCAAAGTTTGCTCGGTAACACTTGTGTGAAGTACCATGGGTAATTTTGCGACAGTAAATGCAAACTGTACAGTGAAATGCAATATAAATGCAAACAGTTTTTGTTAGTCTGATGAGGCAGACATCTGAGAA
This sequence comes from Rhincodon typus, assembly GCF_021869965.1. Lineage (NCBI taxonomy): Eukaryota > Metazoa > Chordata > Chondrichthyes > Orectolobiformes > Rhincodontidae > Rhincodon > Rhincodon typus. Next base: position 21,631,475 of record NC_063356.1, read on the forward strand.
AAAAGCTGAAATTTATATCATATTGGCCACTAACAGCTGTTCCCAACCTAACTCTGTCATTCCAGCATTAGGTTACAGCTCCCTGCTGGCAGAGGTCAGTTTTTGCACTACATGTTAAATTATGGTCTGTAATGCCAAAAGATACCAATCAAATTCACTGGGGTGTAACTTCACTCAGACTGTAGTACAAAGCGAGTTATCAAATTGGTCTTCTGTTATACAACCCTGCCTATATTCAGATCGACTGTGCTGGCTTCTCACCACTGAGGCAGACACCATGAAGTGGAACATTTCTCAATTTGGCACACTTGACCCAGGGCAGAGGTGCCCCTGAATGGCAGAAGTTTTGCATTAGGTGGGGGAGGCTTGGGGATGGAGTCAGGTCTGCCACCCAATAGACGCAGATTAGAGGGGGCCACGTTGTCTGGTGAATGCCAAGGTGGGCTGCTTAGTTGGGACTTAAAACAGGACAGAATTTTGTTGAGGTGCTGGTGGTTTCACCTGCAAGAGATGAGTGCTGCCTGTTTTTGGGAAGGCACGATCAGACCACATGCCAACTAAGACAGTGGTGAGGACATTACAGGCCTTCCCCGGGCCCTGGGGTCAGAGCTCATGCCTACTAAGAGCTGTTGGCCTGTCACAGGCAGGCAGTTCCAGTGCTCAGCAGCACCATGAGATTCTGGTACAACAACGTCTTACCTGTTTAAAGGGCCTTCCTGCTTTCAAGCTCACCATCAGATATAGCAGAACATTTTGCCTTTGACCAGTTGTTTTGTTCAATCCCAGGCCCTCTAGCCCTCGCTCCTCATACCCACTCATCTTCCTATCCACTCCCCATGCCCCGTCCATGCCAACTCATGCCAACCTTAGCCCCCATTGGTAAGGTCAAAGAATGTCAATTATAGAAAAGTACAAAATATTGTACAATGCATTCTATGCTACCAAAGTGCCCACAATAATTTATTTTTCTCTCCTGTCTGGTTGCACAGCTAGAGTCGTGGGAGCCTCCTTGGAATGCGTCCCGCTGGCCCATTTAGCTGGGCAACCTGGGATAACAGGGTTTTGCTGTCAAATGGGCGTTCCTCAGTTTGAATCCCTGTGGCTGGATGCTTTCTAACTCTGCTTTGAGAGACAGGGGAAACTCAAGTGTTCACAAGTTTCCCCATTTCCCTGCTGCCATGCCTTCAGTCCTGAGGACTTGGGTGTGGTGCCCATCTCCAGTAGAACCTGAACATGTTGGACCTGGCTCTCCATGGTAACTGCCAACCTATCAATGAAGATGGTTGGATTCACTGCACTGCAGCTGTTTCTGGACAATGAGTTCTATTGCGTCCCACATACTTGCGTGCAGCTCCTGTTCCTTCCTGTGCATATGGATGACATCTTGCTAACACCACAGTGTCCTCTGCTACCTAGGACTGAACAGATGCCTGGTCTCTGCCTGTCCTCCAAATACACAGTTGGCAGGACAGGGATGTTTTAGCATTTCCACAGGAGTGGTCCCAATCGTCTAGGGCCCACTTTCTATCCTTATAGTGGGAGAGGAGCCAAATGTGAGGTACCGCTGCACCAGTATAGGTTTTCTCTGGCCTTTTGTGGCCTGTTTCTCTTGTAATGAGAGATTGAGAGAGATTGAATGGGGTAAAAGGGGCTGGCAGGACTATTAGTGCTGGCGCAGGTGGTCGAAAGGTGATTATGTGGTCTGAGAGTGCGAGGAGGTTCCAAAGAGTCCTTGATTCACAAATGGACAAAACAGCTGAATTCTAGAGGTAATGTGAGAATGACAGCCCTTCATGTCAAGGCTGCATTTGACTGAGTGTTGCATCAAGGAATCCTAGCAAAACTCGAATCAGTGGTTATCGGGGGCAAACTTTCCAGTGGTTAGCGTCATGCCTGGCACATAGGAAAATGGTTAAGGCTGTTAGAGTTCAGTCATCTCAGCTCCAGGATGTCTCTGCAGGAGTTCTTCTGGTTACTGTCCTCGGCCCAACTATCTTCAGTTCTTCATCAATGACTTTCCCTCCATCATAAGGTTGGAAGTGGGGATGTTCACCGATTGCGTAATGTTCAGCACCATTTGCAATTTCCCCAATACTGAAGCAGTCTATATTCAAATGCAACAAGATCTGGATGATATCTGGACTTAGGCTGACTAATACCAAGTAACATTTGTACCACACAAATGCCAGGCAATGACCATCTCAAATAAGAGACAACCAAATCACCATCCCTTGACATTCAATGGTGTTGCCAACACTGAATTCCCCCAATATCAACATCTTGGGGATTACCTTTGACCAGAAACTTAACTGGATCCACCACATAAACACAATAGCTAGAAGAGCAGATCAGAGACTAGCAATACTGTGGCAAGTAACTCACCTCCTGACTCCCCAAAGCCTGTCCCTTATCTATAAGGCACAAGTCAGCAGTCTGATGGAATACTCCCCACTTGCCTGGAAGAATGCATCTCCAACAACACTCAAGAAGCTCGACACCATCCAGGACAAAGCAGCCCGCTTGATTGGCATCACATCCACAAATATCCACTCCTTCCTCCACCAACACTCAGCACCAGCAGTGTGTAGTATCTAGATGGTGAACTGCAGAAATTCAACGAAGATCTTTTCAAACTCACAACCACTTCCATCTAGAAGGACAAGAGCAGCAAATACTTGGAAATATCATCACCTGCAAGTTCGCCTCCAAGCCACTCACCATTCTGACTTGGAAATATCTCACCGTTCCTTCACTATTCCTGGGTCAAATTCTTGAAATTCCCTCCCTAATAGCATTGTCGGTGAACCCACAGCAGGTGGACTGCAGCGGATCAAGAAGGCAGCTCACCATCACCTTCTCAAGGTCAACTAGGGATGGGCAAGAAATGCTGGCCAGCCAGCGAGCGAATAAAAAAAATGGAGTTTGTGGTGTCGGAGGTTGTGGGGGGTGATAGAAATTGAGTGAAGATGCAGTGAGAATGGCAGAGCATGAACCTTGATGGGAGGTGGGTACAGGAGGAGAGATAGCAGTGTAGGGTAGCAGAGGGAAGAGTGTGGCACTTACCCTGGTGGAGTGGAGAAGGTCATTGACCATCTTACAGCACTGTTGTCAATACAGTGTGGAGCTGGAGGAACATGGCAGGCCAGGCAGCATCCGAGGAGCAGGAAAGTCGACATTTTGGGTTTACATCCTTCAGAGTCCTGATGAAGGGTGTAAACCCGAAACATCAACTTTCCTGCTCCTCTGATGCTCCTTGGCCTGCTGTGCTCCTCCAGCTCCACACTGTGTTATCTCTTACTCCAGCATCTGCAGTTCTTACTATCTCCTTATAGCACTACTGGTCGTTCTTCTGGACTGCCAAGACAGCACTGACTTGTGTGCTCACTTTGGGCCAGGCTGCCAGGGGCTGGTTCTCTACGGAGAGATCTCCTTTCCTTGGCACCACCCTCTTGGCCATGACATTGAGGTCTCTGATGGAGAATCATGGTGCCATCTTCCCCTTCTCATATGTCTTCAGGAAGTGTCCTTGAGGAAGCAGGGCAGCTTCTGAATGCCAGCGTTTGTCTGGGTGCCCAGACGCCTTTTAAAGATGGCACATGTGCCAGGAGTGCTGGGCTTTTGGTGAGTTGTTTTGGAAATGGCTCATGGCAAGATGGGGTTAGAACCAGGCATGGCAAATGCCAAAGAAGTAGGGTAGGTAGTTGAGGAAACAAGTTTGATGAGAATTGGTGAGAAATCGCGTGAGGCCTTGTGGTGAGGGTCTCTCGGAAACTCTTGATGTCACTTTCACTTGGCCGAAGGAATGTGAAGGTTGAGTCCATGGACTGACTCATAGGTATTTATGGCACAGAAAGAGGCCATTCAGCCCACTGTTCCCAAACCCGTCTGACTACACTAGTCCTATTTTCCAGCTCTTGGCCCTGGAGACCACTGCAATGCAGATGAATATCTAAATACAGCTCAAATAATTTGGGACTTTCTGACTCATCCACCCTTTTAGGCAGCAAGTTCTGGACTCTCAGCACTCACTGGGTGAGAAAAAGCTCTCTTCAAATCTCTGCTTAGTCTTCTACTTCTTACTTTAAACTTATGCCTCTTCGTTACTGACCTCTCTCCTAAAGGAACTCTACCCTATCCATGCTCCTCAAACCCTATACACCTCCATCAGGAACTCTTTGACCTTCACTGATCGAACAACAACAATCCCAGTCTTTTCTCATAGCTCAGACCATGCAGAACCCTGGTTAATCTCCACGGCACCCTCTCTAGTGTAGTTACACACCTCTTACAATGTGGTGGACAGAACTGCACTCCAGTTGCAGCCTTATCAGAGTTTTATATATTCCATACGTATAAAGCAATTAGGCCATTTATCTTCTGATATTTCTTATCAGTTTTCTCCTCATGCGAAATCTCTGGCAAATTTTGTGAGTGAGGCAAAGAGTCTGTACAGAGATTTTCCACCCTTTAACCAGCTACTAATAAACAATTGAATTGTCCTGGGGGGTTGGGATGGGGAGGGAGCTACAATTCTCCATCTCTCTTGTGAAGAGAAGCTATTCTTTATCCAGTGCCTTCGTGCTGTGGTCTATCTGAGGCTGAAACCTCCCAGATGAGGAGTTTCAGAGATAAGCCTGTGTTCTAATAGCCCATAAATGTAGTGCATGAGAAGCTACAGCATGATGTGACATTCTCAATTCACTCTCAGATCTCTTCTGGCAAGGTCTGAGAGGGAGCCGTAAAATTAGGTAGGCGTTAAATAACATAGGTGGAACTTTTGAATTTACAGCTTACACAGTGACTCAGTTCTCACCCCAGCTATCACTGCAATTTTTTAAATGTGAAAAACAATTTTGATTTTCAGACTGCCTTTGTGCTATCATTTTTATGGCACGATGAAGCTGTTCAATTGAAGCATCTTTTAACAAGAGATCAAAACTTCTGATAGCTTGTGGGATTCAAACCTGAGATACAGGCCACAAGTTGAGTCTCAGCTTCCCTGTTCTTAAAGTTTGATTTCCAGTGAGGATGTCAACAGGACAGACTGCATCAAGGCAACAGGACTGGTAAACGCCCTATTAGTAAAATACAGTTGAGTTTTTCCCACTCACATTATGTAAAGAAACCTAGCATGGCTTGGAATTGATCTTTACATTGCAAACAAACCAACAAAAGGAAAGGTATTTGTTTAATTCCAGTCTGTGGAACTTTCACATTGTTATAAGCAGTAGAACTGCATCTTTAAAGTGATCTACCCTGGAAACATTGGTGCAAATCTTCCAATGTGGGGAGGGGCCTCCGACTGAACTTTGGGTACTGATGCTTGTCAGGCTTCCGGGCAAGTTCTGGTGTGTTCATATCTGCAATGCTTACATGGGAAATTTAAACATCCAATTGTTGATTTTAGCCCTGCCCAGAGGGCTCCATGTTCCCTGAAAGCACAATGGTGGAAGGGCCAGCATTGTCAAGGGAAAAGGTAGAGGGCAAACAATGTTGAGGGATAAGGGAGAGAGTGGATAATTTCAAGGGATAACGAAGAGAGTAGACAATGTTGGGGGTTGAGGGAGAGGGTAGCCAATGTCAGGGGGTCATGAGGAATATGAATATGAGGAATATATAGCGCTGTATGTATATATCTTCTGTAGCCAACAAGTGGGAACTTGAATATGGAGTGTCTGGCCCAGAGACAGTGTTTGCTTCCCATGTGTGCCACAAGGCCTCCTGGTAGACCGGTCAATGAGGGGTGACAATGTAGTTTTGGATGTTGACAGCCCTATTTAAAACAGCGTTAGTAAATAAATTAAAGGCAAATCTTAATGCGCATCATCAACGTCGATAGAGGAGTTCTTAAAGTCACGTAATGAGCACGTAGATAGTTTGAACACGGTGAAGATGTTCTATTCCAGTTCCTAGGACATGCATCTACTTGTTCTCCGGTGATAGACCATGGACATTAAGAAAGCTGTCAAGTTCAAATATATCTTCACATTATAGAATCTGACTAGAGATCTTGATGGAGACAGATTGCTATCAATGTCTCCTAAGTCTTTGTTATTATATCTAACTTGCCAATGTAATTGAACGAAACTCCGTGCACGCTGCAAGAGCAGCACCTCATTTTCTGCTTGGGAACTCTGCAGCCTTCTGGGCTTAATATCAAGCTCAACAATTTTAGGGCTTGAGCATCTTCTCTCACGTCCTTACCCTAACCTCTACAACACCAGGCCTTGTCATCATATGGGCTGCTACCACGTACAACCCATTGTCAGCTACTGATAGTCCCTGTTAGCAGCTATTCATTCCCCAGCTTTGACCTTTACCCATTCCTTTGCCTGTCCAACTGTTTTTCTTCCTTTTTAGGCTCTATCTCCCCTATTGTTCACTTTCCCCCACTCTATCTTCTGCATAAATACCAACCTTTTCCTAGCTATCATTAGTTCTGAAGAAAGGTGGCTGAACCTGAAATGTTAACTTTGATTTCTCTCCACAGATGCTGCCAGAGCTGCTGAGTTTATCCAGCAGTTTCTGTTTTTGTAGCCAATGTAACTTGCAATGTATTGTATGATAGTAATAGATGCATATTTTTAAAACAAATGCCTCTTCTTGTTAAGGATCACTAGTGGCTTAACCTTTATCATTGTTGATCACATAGATCCTTAGACCCAGTCAGCATTGGGAATGTTGTAGGCAGAGTTAATGCGAAAGAAGTAAAGTTTAACAGATAAGTAAGAAAAATTCTGATGGAAAAGGATAGAAGATGTTTAATACTGAGATAAGAATGAAAGATCAATAAATACATTCGCTGGAAAGATTTATTAATTTAGCACGACTGCAGCCACAAAACCTGCAACAGCCGTATAAAGATGCAGTGCTATTATTGAAAATAATTTAAAGCTTTTGAAAAAGTGAAATAACATACTGTTGCCATAATACAGAAGTTAATGATCTATTAGAACAAAATAATTCAGCACTGCTACACTTTAAAGCTTGTACAATGGAGAAAATAAAAGCAGGATTGTTACTCACAGAAAGAAAAGTCATTCCTAGAAAGAGATTGAAACAGCATCAACTGCAGGATTAAATCTTATAAGAAATATGGCAGCAACTAGCTACTGCAAAATTTAAATTGGCTGTAAGGTAAAATGAATAAACGATCACCTAAGTAACGTGACAGGAGAAATAATACTGCCACAGAGACTTAATATCAATAACAGGAGAAATAGAACACAGAATTGGATATCTTAGAGAAACCATTTTCAAGATACAGAATTGCTTCAAAATTTAAATACTAAATCTCAAGTCGAATAATTAAATACAATAAGGTATTCAGTTGCACCTACAATCGGATAATGTTATAAATCGCCAAAACATGAAAGAAAGCATATACGTTTTTGAAGAACTTCTTTAAACTTTGACAGTTATTTTATTAGTGTTTCATCCTCTACTTCTATTAACCAGCTAGATCCTTGGCATAAAATGGAGGATTGGTGTCACCACTCTACTTCCACCATTGGTTGGTAAAGGTTGATATTAAATAAATATATATATTATACACACACGAAGGCAACTCCCAACATCTTCAAAGAGCAATCAGGAATGAGCAATAAATTCTGACCTCACTAGTGATAGCTATACTCCAATTAAAGAAAGTGAAGTCATGCATAACAAAAATGAAATTATACCCATGGGGCACTGCTGGTTCTCTTGTGACATGAGTTACGAACTAAGGTTTGCAGGTCATAAAAATCTGCATTACTAAGGCAATTAGGGAAGCTTCATTCACAATCCACACACAGAACATATTGAACATGCTGTTGAGAATTGCAATGGCCTTTGACAAATTATTTCATTTACCCCATCAACTGAACTGCAATCATCAGTGCCAGACCAAGGAGAAATCTTATATTAAGAGGTTGATCAATAACTACATGCAACTAAGTGATCAGAATAATTTATAACACAAAAGACAGTTAGCCTATGCCATTACCCCACCCTTTGTTTTCTTTCATCATAATTATTCATCTTTTATCTGCTCAAAACATGAGACTAGAAATGTCACAGTATATTAATTCATTGGCAGATTTTAACATGGTGGATCATATTTAGACTCTGCAAGCCCAGGAAGAGAAAATGTGGGAATTTAACACAATCCTGAGATAGCAGCATAAATCTAAAATCCTCCGTAGTGGTAGCTGCTTCCTATTGAGAGTAGAGCCTTAATTAGATTTTAACCATATTAACAGAGTGTCTATGGTGATTGCTTTCAATGACTCAACCCAACCTTCAAAAAACTTTGAGATTAATTCCTTCTGGTAACATTACATGATAGAAGAATCCCAAAATTTGCAATTACTCTGTCGTCACAAAAACAGTGGAAGAAATGAGGATGACCTGATGCACAATTAATTCATTGCTTTAATATTCAATCAAAACAATCATTTTGTCCAACTGCAGGCACTGTGTACATGTTGATTGTGATTATAATTAACACTTGAATGTGAACACACGGTGTGCTCAGAGTTAAAAATGCACATTGATGTGAGATAAAACTGACTTTATTCAAATAAGAGAGCTTGGAAAACTTGTGTAGATCACTCTTGATGAGCAGAATGAAAGAAAAACAAGGAAACAACAATTTGGGTACCATCTAAATTAGTGGCTGTCCTATTTATGTGTGCATTGTAAACAAAGAAAAGGATCACTATTTTAGGTGATCATCTTTAACAGCGTTTATGACTGATCTTCCTGAGGCTACTAATACCATTAATTTCTTTGACCATACACAAAGTTAACTGTGGCGTGGACTTCAATATTAAACAGAGTTAAAGCTTTGAGTCCAGCATTATTATTCTTCTGAAGATTAGTCATACTGAATTCTGTTTCTGCCCCCACAAATGTTGCTAAACCTGCTGAGTTCCTCCAGCATTCTCTGTTTTCATTTCAGATTTCCAGCATCTACAGTATTTTGCTTTTATTTGAAAGTTATAAAAATGTTTGATAGGATGGACAAAGAGAAGATACTTTCATTTGTACCTAGATTTAAGAGTTACCACTAAATCCAACAGGGAATTCAAGAGTAACTGCTTTAATCAATGAGTAGTAAGGTTGTGGAACTCTCAACCACAAAGAATAGTTAAATGTGGTTAAATAGTTAAATAGAAATAGAAATTAAAGAATAGTTAAATGTAGGAGTTTAAAGCAGAGCTTAAATGAACAGAAGGCAAAAGGAACTGAAGGATAGTAATGATACATTTTTTAAAGGATTGCAAGTAATTTATGCTCTTGTTTCTTGTGCATACTATGAGATACAATATATGGAGTGAAGGCCTGCAGTGCTCAACTGCCACGTGCTATTTTTGAGATTCTCAGTTTCAGTGGCAAAGTGTATCCCATTCCCTTGGAAAAATTAGCAAGGCCAAGAATTGAATGGAAAACCCTCATCATTGTTTTGCAGTTTACACGATACACTCTATGATCCATTGACTTTGGAAGGTAGAATAAAAGACACACTTGGACCCTGACATAGGCTCTAAGCTTCACTAACCTGTATTAATATAGTGCTGACATGAAAACTGGTGAGGTGAGTTGACTGGATGGCTGGTTAGTGATATCAACAGTATGGGTTCAATTCCCACATTGACTGAAGTTACTATGAAGTTCCTGCCTTCTCAACCTAGACCCTCACCTCAAGTGTGGTAATCCTCACATTAAACTCACCACAACTACCTCTCTTTAATGCAAGAGTCGCACTAGGTGACTTTACCATTTCGGAGATATTAGAGCCAATGACCAAATTGCTGGTCTTTTTTTAAGGAGCTCTTGGAGAAGGAAGATGACACAAAAAGGCAAGAGAAGGAATTCCAGAGCTTGTTGTCTTGGCAGCTGAAGGCAAAGCTGCCAATTATGGAATTTATTAAAAGTGGAAATGCTCAAGATGCCATAATTGGAGGAGAGTAAGTATTTAAGATTGTTGTCAGACCAGAGGAGATTAGGGTGGGTGAGGCCATGTGGATGGTTTTGAAAACAAGGATATGAACTAATCAGATATACTAAAAAGTAAACAGGTAAATGGGGATGGTGTCCCAGCAGGCTCCTTCGAAGGGTGTGCGTGTGGTTGTGGAGTTTCTTTTTATGGTCGCCATGAAGCAGTCCATTGCTCCAATTGATAGTGCCTGCCTCTATGACCCAGGCACATTAAACTGTCACTTGTCAGCTTGAGGTGCCCTTTTCCTCATCCTGCAACCTCAGCAATGGATACCTCTATTGATGGCACTACTAAGGCTGCCAAAATGTTGAAATGAAACAAAATGCAACAATGCAGCCATATTATGAATAGGGGCATAGTGCACAAAAGCAATGGTGTTATGCTGAACTTTTATCAAGCATTCATCATCATAAGGTCATGGTCATAGAGATATACAGCGCAGAAACAGGCCTTTTGGTCCATTTCATCCAAGCCAACCAGATATCCTAAATCAATCTAATGCCATTTGCCAGCATTTGGCCCATATTCCTCTAAACCCTTCCTATTCAAATATGCATCCAGATGCCTTTTAAATGTTGCAATTGTACCAGCCTTTACCACTTCCTCTGGCAGCTCATTCCATGCAAGCACCACTCTCTGCAAGTAAATGTTGCCCCTTGGGTCCCTTTTAAATCTTTCCCCTCTCACGTTAAAACTATGCCCTTTCATTTTTAAATCCCCCACCTCGGGGAAAAGACCTTGGCTATTTACTTTATCCATGCCCCTCATGATTTTATAAGCTTCTATAAAGTCACTCCACAGCCTCTGATGCTCCAGAGAAAATAGCCCCAGCCTATTCAGCCTCTCCCTATAGCTCAAACCCTCCAACCCTGGCAACATCCTTGTGAATCTTTTCTGGACCCTTTCAAGTTTCACAACATCCTTCCTATAACAGGGAGACCAGAATTACACACAGCATTCCAAACGTGGCCTGTACAGCTACAACATGACATCCCAACTCCTATACTCAACAGGACCAATAAAGGCAAGTGTACCAAATGTCTTCTTCACTATCCTATCTACCTGCGGCTCCTGCAATCATGTCCATTTTTGGATGTTGCACTTCACGAAGGATGTGAAACAATTGCAAAAGGCTTATTCAAGAACAGATCCTGAAATGAGTGACTTCAATATTGTGGATAGGTTGGCAACGCTAGGCCTATTCTCTAAACGAGGAAGTTGAGAGAAGATTTAATGGGATGTTTACGAAATTATGAACGGTCCAAATAGAGGTGATAGGGAGAAAAGGTTGCCATTGGCAGAAGGGTCAAGAACCGGAGGGCATTGATATAAAGTAAATGGCAAAAGAGTCAACAGCGGTACAAGGACATTTTTTTTATGCAGTGAGTAGTTAGGCCTTAAGATGTAGACCAGAGATAGTGGAGGAGGTAGATTCAAGCAAGGCTTACATGAGCACCTGAAGAGTTAACACTTAAGAACCTACACGGAAAGTCTGGAGGTATGCGACTAGTTAAGCTGCTTTTGCAGACAGCCTGTATAGCCTTGATGGGCAGAATGGCATCCTTTTGTGCTGCAGTCATTCTATTATTTGATACGAAATTGTTTGTATATTAATCATAAAGTGTTTCTGGATGCTGTGGAGAATAAGTACATAGATCGAGGAGTCATGTAGTGCACAAAATAGTTATAATGTGAAATATTAATTCTTCTGGTTTGAGAAACGTAATAGCTCCAATAATAAAGGCACTACATTTACAGATAACATTTTGTGCAATTTTCTAAGACAATATCTTTCAAAATCAATGAGGAAATATGCCATGTTAAATTAGAAATAAGTAATAAACCATATTAGGGAAAAGTTGTCGGTAAGTTAACATCTTTTGAATATTAATAATAGTGTGATTGAATTTCAGAACTGATTCAAAAGGGAGTAGGGAGACTCACAATTCTACAATTCAACAATTCTAAATTCAAGCCAGGAAGCTTTGAAGGGATGTGTCATGACTTGACCACAGTAAACTGCGCTGAGCTGTTAATGGGTAAAGTTAAACAATATGGAGTTTTCCATAAAAAATGGAAGACTAGAAAATCAGTATAGATAGTTATATTATAAAGTGTGTTTTATTAACTCAAATTGGCTGTAACGCTGTTGATGAGTAGTGGACGCTGTTTGGATAATGCAAACTTTCTGTGGTACAGGTATAGCCATTTCCCTATAACATGATTTTCTATGATGATGTTCAATGGTGATTTTCTATAGTGCGTGGTCACACATTATAGGACAACTATCTGTACCCACATATTAAAGACAAAAGCTCTATTAGTTTAGATAAGTAATCTTTGCTAACAAATCATGTACAAAGCGGGATTTTTACAAAGTTGAGAAGTCTCCATGCACCTTTAAAAATGGCCACTGAAAGCAGATTCTGAGATTACTGGCCCCATTCCTGGAGTCCCTAATTTTCACCAATGCAACATAAGGATATAGGCTGCCGCTGGTTGTGAGCTGACACCCAGCATCTTTGACTTGTTGACTCCATTGCAGGAATAGACATCTTTTGGTATCCAGCAATTGCCTAGGAGTCTGGTCAGCTTTTCAAAGAGTTGCGACCCCTCTGCATTGTTATGAACCAAAGTCTAGATGAGGGAACCTTTGAAAGGCAGGTTCAAAAGTTCAAACCCAATCCACCAACATATGGGTCTTCACTCACATTCCATGGACCTTCACACACACCATGGATCTCAGTAAGCTCCATGTCAACACATATCCCTCCATGGTCCTCATATCTTCCATGTTAACCAGTGGCACTTCCAAATTCATTTTTCCATTATCCCTTCTTATAGAGGCAATTAATCCAAGTAATAAAAACATGTGTGAACAAGTTTCTGTATTGTGCTTTCTTAAAAAAAATCTCCTTTACTACAGCCCTCTATGGTTCCAATAGCAGAAACTACAAATACTTGATACACATTTATCTTGTGTGAATAAACATTGTGTGATTATTAGAATAGATCACAGAGAAAGAACTATCCATTAAGCAGTATTTTCCCTTGGGTGAAATTGTTTTAACACTCCAATGGTCACCTAGGCTCTCAGCTAAAAATGCAAATTAAGGCTCGGCATTCCTTTGAGTTAACAGTGAGAGGGAGACTGAAATTGAGATGTTTAACATGATAAAGGGTTTATTTCATAGATGAAATGTAGGGGTTAGAAGCTTCTGCTCTTGCAGGAGACGAGGAAGGATGTGTGAAGTCTTAACAATGGGCTGGGCTGGCTTCAGGGCTGATAACCCAGGTCTTTCCACCTCTAGGGAAGTCGGGAGGCCAGTTGGTTCTGCTGAAGGTGGCATAGCTAATAGGTGGCCTACCCGACAGGTAAATCTCTGTGAGTTGCACGTCAGTGGCATGTCTGTGCGTGTGAGTGTCTTGGAGGGTGTGGTTCATTATCATTGGCATCATAGGGTGCATAGATCTGAGGTGGGATCGTCATTAAAAGCCATCCCCTCTCCCTATTTCTGATCCCTTTAGCACCCTTCTCCTTGCAAACTCCACCTCCTTTTCCCTGAGTTACTTCTCAATGCTGGCAATCATGGGTAATGCCTCCTTTGTGGCACTGCCTCTGAGTGGGTGGGATATCATGTCCAGGGGTCCATAGTGAGAAAGAAGAACCAGTGCTGTCCTCTTGAAAGCCTGGGGGAAGTAAATATGGCAGGCCTTCTTTGTACTAATCAGCATGGGTGTCTCACTGTTTTCTGTGGCAGACACAAGACGCCCGTCAACTCAGGCAATTCCAATTTTTACATTTATTTATTTGTAACATGTACTAAGAATAGGAATACATAAGTACAGTGAAAAGTGCACAAAAACGCAATTCACTGGCGCCCACTTGATTACAAAAACCAGAATTAAAAGATCTAACAGCCAAAAGATAAGCAAGAAAAGCCCTGATCTCAGGGTCCCAAGTCCCACCTTCACAATGGTGCACGCGCTACTCCAATCACTGGGACTCCCAGGAGGCCGCTGTCGCTGCCATGCAAAAGAACCTTTCTCACCGTCTCACCAGCCCCCTCTCGCCACCAACTGCTGCTGCCCCACCGGCCTGCTCTCGCCGCTGAACTGGCCCACTCTAGATCTGCCGCTGTTGCTTCGGCCTGTGCTCGATCTACTATCACTGCAGAACACCTTAGGTAGGTCGTTAAAAAGGGCGGGAAATAGGGGGTTTGATAGAATTACTGCAGAGAGGAGAGAGAAGAAGAAGAGAAAAAGAAAGGAAAAGGAAAGGGAACTGGCGAGCAGAATGGAGTTCCGAATGGAGCGACTTTCTCTGCCTCTATCTTGCCAGAACCACCCACAGAAATGTGTCTCTGTGAACAGGCGAGAATGGAATCCATGAGAAAATTACCAACAGATATTGAGCAAAAGCTGGTCAATGGAGTTGAGGCACAGACCAGCTACAGAAATGGCCCATGTTCTGTCCTACCTTTCAGACCACCTGAACATAATGGATGTGATCAATCTGTGGGGCATTTTCAGCTGACTCTCAGGGACATGTGGGTCAGTATTGACCAAGAAGAAAACTTTTACACCATTGATTATCCCAATGGATTCCCAATTGCAAAATGCCATGAATACATTCAATGTAACATAGACATAGGGAAATTAGATGCATGTGGTCAAGCAGACACAACTCACCACATGAGGCCAAACCAAAGAACGTTTCTATTTCTGCAATGAAGGGCCGAAATGGAAAGCCATTAAAATAAAGCATGACCATTAAGGCAAGCTTCACTTTCAATCCATAGCAACAATTATAAAGGAATCAAAACACTTTAGAGGTGTAGATCTGTCATATTAATTTCAGCTTTTCTCAATCAGATGTTTCAGAGAAATCACTGGAAACTGTAGACTTCACTGTTCATTTATCACCTCACTTTCTATTTTCAGATTCTAATAATGCAGCCTCACTGATTATTTGCATTGTATGGAGATGGGAGGGTGAGAATTGCATAACCTCTCTAGAGAGTTAGTGTCAATTTAAATCAGCTCCATGCCATGAATCTGAGTGACAGGATCACTGGGCAAAAAATTAGGAACTTCCTCAAGTGATGAATCTGAGAAGAAAATGAAAGGTCAGAATGTTGACAAACAAAACATTACCTCAAGGGAATCAACTGGGCTTCATCTCTTGACTTGGAGCATAGCAATGGCGAAACTAAATGAGTCTAAATGCAACAGTGATCTCCAAGGAAGTTTAAATATTGTACCTGCATTCTCATCAGTGTAAAATGGTAAAGAAATAAAAGGCTTTTTTCCTCTATCCCTTTATTTGTTAGGTGACAGAGATGCTCATCAAGGATGTTTGCACAAAGAACTAGAACAGTTGACTATTTCAGGCTCTCAAGAGTGAATTTGAATAGCTCATGCCTGGCAGAAACCAAATCAAACTGGAGATAAAGAGCCCAAGAACTCCATTTGCATGTGGTATTTTTAATGCTATTGCTTTCTTTAGTGGCTGTGCTGTTGAACTGGCTCAGGCAGGAGCCTCAGGAATGCCTTTTAGTTAGTGTCCTATGATGTACAGTGCAAAGAATTTCAGGGGTATTTTAATGGGTACTGGGAGAAACATCTGCTGCAGACATGCTTATCACTGAAATTCTGGAAGGTAGTACTGCTACATCTTCATTGAGACTTGTATGAAGAGATTCCAACATCAGTTGATATCTGAAATAATGACATTGTGAGTTTTCACATTTTAAAGCTTTTACTGTAATAAATGATAAAAAAAAAAGCATATGACAAAACACTACTTTTTTTTGCTAGGCAACTTATATTTTAAACTACAGAGAGGAAAATTTCCTTTCATACTTATCACACATTGTACTGTCCATGGAATTAATTCTTGTAGTAAACATTCCTAACAGTTAATCTGAGCTACCAATGGGATCCTATATTCCTGTATGGCTGACTAGTAACCTCCAGTGACCAGCTCCAGCTGCTTTCTTCAGTTTTTGCAGTTATTTTAAATCCATTGCAAGCAGCACAGCCTGTTGTAATTAAATCTTATCCTGCCTGGCCATGCAAGAAAGAATATTCTAAAATCTTAAAACAGAAGCAGATATGTTTCTTCAAAAGGAAATTCTGCCTCCCCCCCTCCAAACGTGGTAGTTCTGAAAAGCAAAGCAATCTCTCCTCGCTGATGACCACACTCAACCTCTGCTCTCTGTGATTTGTTGATGTAACCTGTTTTAAAATAATGCCTTTTTCTGCCCACTTCCCCTTGGCAATGTCAACCATGTTGTTAATCTTATAGATAAGAGCCAAATGCTAGCAAATGGGACTGGATTAATTTAGGATATCTGGTCAGCACGGACAAGTTGGACCAAAGGCTCTCTTTATGTGCTGTACATCTCTATGACTCTATATCTAGGTAAGAATGCTAATTAGCTACTCTTTATCCAAACGTTCTTTCACCTCAGGAGTAAATGGACAGTTTACAGCACAACTGTTTATGACGATAGTACCTACAAGATGTTTTTGGGACTTTAGGAGACTCAGATTCTACTCAATGCAAATTCAGAGTTTGCTGCCTTTGCCTACAAATGTAAATTGCAGATTTTTTTCCCTCAGTAAAGCAATCTGAGCCTTGTCCTGATCTCTAACAATCCACCTACTCAGGCTACTACCAGGTAGAATAAATCATGTGATTCCTTTGTTCAGAACTACAGATATAATGTATAATAATCTTAGAAACCACATAATTGTAACAATATGAAGGAGGCACAAGGACAAGGGTGACAGAGATCACAGAGGTGCCCTGTCCTAAATTAATCTAATATCACACGCAAACAAAATGCGTAAGCCATGACTGCTCTGCTCTCCTCTCCCATCTGCATTTTCAAAATCTTTCTGAATAACCTCTGATTCCACAGTAATGTCAGCCAGGCAACCTCCAGACTGTTATCTAATATTGCAATCAGCCAGTACACGACAGTCTATCTTTTGATAGCTTGTCAGGCACTCAATGAGGTAGATCTTAAATTTAAAATGATGCCCATAATGATACTGCAGGAAGTAGAAATAAGTGGCACAATAGACTGGCCGTTCATGACTGAGACAGTATAATTCCAACATGCAATTATTCTCCCTTTATTTGTAATAGTTCGCTAGGAAAAATGTATGAGCTGATTCAGGGCCGATCCTAGCACCTCCAACTCACAATGCTATTCCCCAGTCAGAATGACAGAATATCTCTGGACACCTGTCCCATGTTGAATGACGCTCAACCATTAAGATGGACTGAGCCTTTCAGTGGACGTCCAAAACTAGCAGGGTCATGCTGTCCAATCTGCTGGGAGTCAATGTTTCTCTTGCAGCATCAGAAAGTACAGCTGAGATTAGGTACTCTGTTGTTATACAGAAAATAAACAGCTTCCTTCATCCTGTTCGAAGAAACACCTCATAATGCATCAGTGTCGCATTTTTCTTCTTCTCACACCAGTCATCCTGCAGCCTCTCTCAGAAGGATCATCAATCAGTTGGGAGTTAGAGGTGCCAGGACTGGGCTTGAATCAGCTCATACATCTTTCAGAGTGAGCTATTACAAACAAAATGAGAATAACTCTGTGCTGGAATTATACTGGTGTCCCGGTGATGAATGGGCAATCTATTGTGCCACTTATTTGTACGTTCTGCAGTATCATTATGTACACCATTCGAAATTTAAAACAGCCTCATTGTTTTTTTGATAGTTTTTCAAGCAATCAGTCTCCTGTGCAGTGGCTGATTGTGAACTTGACATTATAAAATGGAGTTTAAGAAAGCAGTATAAAACTAATTGTATAAGTGAGCCTACTGTGTACACATGCTGTGTGCTAAGAGCATGCACAGACTTTTGTGTTTAAAAACTTCTTTTGTCTTTCCTTAAAGCTTAAATGCTGCATTCAAAAGTAACTTGAGCATAAATGATGTATGAACTGCAAACATTTTAAACTTTCACTTAACATTCATTTCAATAGCAGCATATGCACAGCAAATTTAAAAGCTATTCATCGTAAAAACCTGAAATAACAGAAAATCTGTGTAATATCAACCTTATATACCAAGGTAATTTATCTTTCCTCTTTCATTCTGTTTTATTTCTATTATGACAGTATTACTTATATATTGTATCTTAACATATTCCATGCAATATTAACCTCTCAATTTAATTGTTTAGTTTGCTTTCTGCACCTTACACAGCCAATATTAATTTTTAGAAGTATTTTTGGTTTGGATGGAATTTCAACTCAAAGAACATTTTATCCCCAAACACCGTGATATCTAAATATTGAGATATTTGCATTTAAAGGAGTAAATGGAGACTAAGCACTGACACCCCCTCCCTTTCAAAAGATAGCATATTGAAAGTAAAGAATCAAATACTTTATTAAATGAGCTGGGTTTTAAGGAAACTCTTTAAAAGAGGAGGAGATGCAGTGGCATAGGGAGGAAAACCAAAGTTTGAGTCATGGCTAGTTGAGGGTATAGATGCTAGTACAGGGTCAATGGAAAGATGGATGCCCAAGTGCCCAGAGTCATAGAAACAGAGAGCCTGAGTGCAGAGTGGAGGAGGTTACAGTGAAAGGAAGGAGAAAAGAGCAATTTACAAATGAGGAAGTTAACTTTAGTATTAAGACTTGTGGGGACCAGTAAGCAATGGGGAGAATTTAACCCAGCCTGTTGTGCCAGAAAACATGATGACAGGCAAGACCCTCCTTCAGTCTCCCAATGTGAGGACAACATTTCATGATCAATTTGGAGTCGGGAATCAACACATCCACTCCTGTTGAAATGTCAATTTGAGTCATCATTGAGCCAACTGAACCCAATTATCTGAGAATCCACTCGAATTTAATGATAGCTCAAAAAAAATTAAATGGGTGTCACATGGCTTTCCCACACCCCCTAAAGAGCAGCCTGCAAACCTTGTTGGGAAATTTATTGGGGTTGCCAGCTGCCTGGGTAGGAATATGCCCTTGCTGTCAAACACTGTGCCAATCAAGGGTCCTGTCATAGGAAAGGAGTACCTGCTGAATGAAAGCCCCTAACCTCCAATTCATCTTCACTTTCTAAAGTTCAGAAATCTACTGACAAATCCTGGTGTAATCAATGTAGGACTGATGACCAACAGCAACCACTCTTAGTGAATGAGATTTCTGCCACCAGAGACCTCAATTCTGGGGAAGGTCCATTGCTGGCTAATTAAAAGTCCAAGAGGCACATAAATGTTCAGGCTATTCAGTGGAGATAGGTTATATTTTTCACTAATTCTCCAGTTGCTGGGTGAGACTTGTGTTAGGAGCATTAAATCCAGCACAGTGTGAGAGAGTAGAAAAGGCAGTGGGTGATTGGATATTGGCACAAGATGGCATCCAGGCAGTAGGGTTCTGGATAAGCAGACATTGACAAAACAAAGACATTGGTAGTCCAGTTAGCAGAATTTGAAGGTGACAAAATATAACGATGGGAA
Source organism: Rhincodon typus (assembly GCF_021869965.1). Classification (NCBI taxonomy): domain Eukaryota; kingdom Metazoa; phylum Chordata; class Chondrichthyes; order Orectolobiformes; family Rhincodontidae; genus Rhincodon; species Rhincodon typus. Next base: position 21,650,968 of record NC_063356.1, read on the forward strand.
TTTGAATAGAATATGATGTTAGATGGGCACTGAGGTGAGATTTGTTGAAGACCAAAGAAGTCAGGCAGTGTTTGATGACCAAGCTGCAGGATTATAGCTCCTTTGGAGCCAGATAAAAATAACACAATTGTGAATAATAAAAGAAAACTTCCTAAAGTCAAAATGTAATTTAAAGAAAGTCTCTAATTCAATGAACAAGCTGCAAAACTTCCTCAAATATCAATTAAGGCATGCACAAAATATGAATTACATATACTTCAAACTCCAACCACAAGAAAGGAGATTTTTGTATGTGTACGTTTATCCAACTGTATCTTTCCTGAAAATATCTACGTACTGTATCAATCATAAGGAAGATCAGCATTAGCTCCAGCTCAACCATCCTTTGTCGGGATTACATATTTATATTTCAGGACCATCTGGGAAAAGTCGCGAGAACCTTTTGAAGTGTTTGAACATTCTTGGGATAGAAATGAGTTTTACCATGTGACCTCTTGGAAATAAAGATAATAGTTCAATACATGTCATGTTTTACCTGTTTCTTACTGGAAATCAAATAACTTTAAAAAGTTAAGCTTGTCAAAGAGCTAAGTGATGGAGATTTATTGCTTTGATTATTGAAAAAAACAGTCTTGACAGATCTAGAGGCCCCTATGCTAATGATTGCCTAGTAACCTGATCTGAGCTTATTATGCTGAATAGATCCAGGAGTCAGTGTAAAGAAGGCACCACAAAAGTTGCAAGACTCTTTCCTGAAATCCTTTTCTCAAGAGAAGCTCTTGGGAATCTGTTAGAGTTTCCAAACATTGGTATTTTTGTTTATCTGGTAAAATTTAAAAAGCTGGACTGTGACCACAATCTTGAGATTCAAGCCCAATTCAATTGGAATTTGAATCAGAAATTTATCACCAATCTGCAGTTGTCAACAATTCAGTTTAATTGGCAGGAAACATGGACACGACAAATCATCACATCATCCTTTATTTCCAGAACCTTGTCCCACAGGGGTTGTCTTCCTCCCTTTCTTTTTGTAAAACCAACATTTCTGAAGGGATTTGTATTTTTCTGTTATCTGTGTATGCCTGTACGTAAGAGTAAGGCATATAGTTTTAATTCCAGATCATGACTTACCATAAGCAGAGTTTATCACTTGCTGCAATTATCAATTTTGTTCACAATTAGTGGATTATTTTGAGTTCATTAAAGAAGCCTGGTGGACATTTCTTTTATCTTTGATAATCTTACTAAAGAGAAACAATTGCCATTTTGGTAATTGAATTAACATATTTACACTAATGGTGCAACAGGTAGAGTCGTGTTCAGTGCAGTCCCCATTCACAATCATAAGCTTTGAGCCCAGCCCTCTCAGAATTGTTACTATGCATCAAACAGGTCCAGTGGTCTCAAAGGAAATGGCCCATTGTACAAAAACCTAATTCTCTTCAATTTGAGCTGATCGCCAGTGTTTCAATAGTGAGTTGATAGAATTGTTCTGTTCCATACCCATTAAATGAAATCTCCATCAGCAGTGTTCTCATTAACTGTCACACAATAATACATTCATTGCCTGTCTCTTCTGTTTACCTTCCTCTATTAAATGTTGGTAAATAGTTGATCAATTTACTCTTAATGCACATCTCAAAACACTTAAATAGACTTGCAATTTTCTTTTCCTCATAAAACCTCACTTGTGCTACTAATATCCCGTGGACTGACTTTCAATTTAGCAATTGTTGCTATAGAGACATCTGTAGGCAAATATTATTTCAACTGTGACGTCTGAAAGCACGTATGTACCCTGAATTATTCCATCAGTACTGAGGAAGAATCAGACCTGAATGGCAAACCAAAACCACAGTGAACTGACAACAAATTAACATGGTCAATTAGCCTGTGAGATAGTCAGGTGCAAAAGCAACCAATCATGAGCAACCCATTAAACAAATATTCAAAATAATGTATATAAAAGAGAACCACTGTAGGTGCTGCAGGTCTGAATCAAAACAGTAAGTACTAGAGGAAATTCACCTCTGGCAGTATCTGTAATGAGAGAAACAGACTTAAAGTTTTGAAGCAAATATGGCTTCTTCAAACTGAAAAGAGTGGATGTAGAGTAATGTCTTAACTTGTGTTTCAGCCATCATCTTTCTCAACCAGGTCAGTGTCCAACTCAAACAACAACATAACTAAAAACATGCACAATTATCATTCTAAATAAAAACTTACCCATGACAATAGTCAATACATTTTGGAAATATCTATATAGTTACCTTGGGTAGTTCTAAGTCACTGGAGCTTCCAAAGTGATACACGACATCTGGGAAATTTTACATCCTGCTGTTGAGACAGATGCAACATGGTAACTGGTCTCCTGTTTTTTCAAAAGTATAATAATTACCAGATAACATCATCACAATCTGGATCACGTTGCAACTTGATAGAAAAGAGACTGATCCTTTAATTGATAGTAAAAGATGTGTCTGAGAGGGATACATTATTTGAGTTGTTGTGTCGGACTTGCTGCTGCGTAACTGTGCGACTGAGATTGTATTACCTTCATTTGTGCCAAACGATGACCAGGATACAAGTCTGCCCATAACGATAAGACACAAACATCTTGGAGAACAAAATTAACAATATTTACTCTTTTCTGTGCTGCATGAAAATTGTGTGGTGTGAAGTTTTTTGTATGTCTTACTAAGGCACATAAATGATTACCTTAGAGCTAACAAGCGATTTTTTTAATGGCATGCTTTAACTCATATCTCAGGCATAGCAACTTGGGTGAGGACCTCACCGTGAGACTGTTTATCTGATGTGCTGGTCATTGCAGAAATCTTCCTCGTGTTATATAAAACCAAACCCTATTCCTTCATGGGAGATAGGAGAAAATTACCTCAGGATCACCTAACAAGTAAGTCATGTTGTGAACCTGGAGGAAGAATGAACAAATACAGCACTTACGTAATTGCATATGCCTCATCAATAGTTCATATGTTTAAGAATATAACTTTTATAGAGTCATAGAGATGTACAGCATGGAAACAGACCCTTCGTCCAACTCGTCCATGCTGACCTGATATCCTAAATTAATCTAGACTCATTTGCCAGCTTTTGGTCCATATCTCTCTAAACCCTTTCTATTCATATACCCATCCAGATGCCTTATTAATGTTGTAATTGTTCCAGCCTCCACCACTTCCTCTGGCAGTTAATTCCATACATGCACCACCCTCGTCATGAAAATGTTGCTCTTTAGGTCCCTTTTATATCTTTCCCCTCTCAACAAAAAGCTCTACCCTCTAGATTTGGACTCTCCTATCCTGGGGAATAGACCTTGGCTATTCATGCTAGCTATGCCCCTCATGATTTTAATAAACCTCTAACAGGTCACCCCACAGCTTCTGACACACCAGGGAAAATAACCCCAGTCTATTCAGCCTCTTCCTATAGCTCAAGCTCTCAACCTGTATGCCTCACTCTGTCCAAATCTTCTCTCACCCTATGATCTGTATGTCCTTGTTTGATATGGTTTGCCTGTAATGCTTGCAGACAAAGCTTTTCACTGTACTTAATTCATAATTAATCAATCAATCAAACCCTGGCAACATCCTTCTGAATCTTTTCTGAAGTCTTTTAAGTTTCACAACATCTTTCCTATAGCAGGGAGACCAGAATTGCCCACAGTATTCCAAAAGAGGTCGACACAATGTCCTGTACTGCTGCAACATGACCTCCCAACTCCTACACACAATGCACTGACTAATAAAGGCAAGCATACCAAATGCCTTCTTCACTGCCCTGTCTACTTGTGACTCCACTTTCAAGGAACTTTGAACCTGCACTCCGAGGTCTCATTCTTTGGCAACAATCCCCAGGACCTTATCATTAAGTGTGTAAGTCCTGCCCTGATTTGCTTTTCCAAAATGCAGCACCTCACATTTATCTAAATTAAACTCCACCTGCCACTCCTCGGCCCATCTGCCCATCTGTTCAAGATCCCGTTGTACCCTGAGGTCACCTTCTTCGATGTCTACTACACCACCAATTTTGGTGTTACCTACAAACTTATGAACCATACCTCCCATGTTCACATCCAAATCATTTATATAAATGACAAATAGCAGTGAATCCAGCTCTAATCCTTTCTGCATACCCCTGCTCACAGGCTTACAGTCTGAAAAGCAACCTCCTTCACTATCCTCTCTCTCCTACCTTCAAGCCAATTTTATATCCAAATGGCTAGTTTATGTGTTCAGTATTCCATGTGAGCTAACCTGGCTAACCATTCTACCATGAGGAATCTTGTCCAACGCCTTACTGAAGTCCATATAGACAACGTCATCCACTCTGCCCTCATCAATCCTCTTTGTCACTTCTTCAAAATAGTCATTCAAGTTCATGAGACATGATTTCCCATGAATAAAGCCATGTTGACTATCCCTAATCAAATACACGTAAACCCTGTCCATCAGAACACTTCCAACAATTTGCCCATCACTGAATGTCAGGTTCACTGGTCTATAGTTCCTTGGCTTTTCCTTACCACTGTTCTTAAATAATGGCACCTTGTTAGGCAAACTCCCGTCTTCCAGCACCTCACCCATGGCTATTGATGGTATAACTATCTCAGCAAGGGGCCCAGCAATCACTTTCCTAGTTTCCCACAAAGTTCTAGGATACATCTAGTCAGGTGCATTTTAAGATCTACAGCACCTCCTCTGCAATATAAACACTTTTCAAGATATCGTTATGTATTTTCCCAAGTTCTCTAGCTTCCATATCCTTCTCCACAGTAAACACTGAAGTGAAATATTCGTTTAGTATTTCCCCTATCTCCTGTGATTTCACACATAGGCAACTTTGCTGATCATTAAGTGGCCCTATTCTCTCCCTTGTAATTCTTTTGTCCTTAATGTATTTGTAGAATCTCTTCGGATTCTTCTTACCCTATTTGCCAAAGCTATCTCAAACCCCCTCTTCGCCCTCCTGATTTCCCTCTTAAATATACTCCTATTGCCCTTGTATTCTTCTAGGGATTCATTGGGTCCCTGCTTTCTATACCTGACATATACTTCATTCTTTTTCTTGACCAAAACTTCAATTTCTCCAGTCAGCCAGCATGCCCCACACCTACCAGCCTTTCCCTTCACCCTAAGAGGAACATACTGTCTCTGGACTCTCATCCTCTCATTTCAGTTTTGGACTTAAGGTTTTACCTGTACACAGATTAAGGTATCTGATTAAGAAATTGGTAGATATCTTAAGTGAATGTATTTTAAACAAGCTTGGAGTCAATTACTGTTAGAAGTGAATCTCTGTTTGTCAGTGTTTATTTTCTGAAGGAGAGTCATTACCAGACTCAAAGCATTCACTCTGTTTCTCTCTCTACAGACATTACCAGAACTATTGAGTTTCTCAAGCATTCTGTATTTCTTTCTATGTTTATCTTACACGATCATGGGCAAAAGTGCAAGACTAAACAATGAATGACCCATTTCTGGCTTGTAATAGAGATATAAGGTCCACACTTATTTCAACAAAACAACCTGAACTGGAATAAGAATATAAATAATATGTCTACAAGACCAAGTCAGAGATTGGGAATCCTCCAGTGAGCAATTCACCTCCTGACTCTCCAAAACCTGTACACTATCTACAAGGCATAAGTCAGGAGTATAGTGGAATACACCCCATTTGTCTGGATGGGTGTAGCTCCAATGATGCTCAAGAAGCTTGACACCATCTAGGACAAAGCAGCTCGCTTGATGGGTATCACATACAAACACATTCTCTCTGTCCACCACTGATATTCAATAGCCGTGTATGTAATCACGAAGATGTACTGCAGAAATTCACCAACACTCCTTGGACAGTATCTTCCAAACAGACAACCACTATCTTTGAGAAGGAGAAGGGCAGCAGATACATGGGATCACCACCACCTGAAAGTTCCATTCCAAGACACTCAATATCAATGACTCGAAAATATATCATTGTTCCTTCAGTGCTACTGAGTCAAAATTCTGGAACTCCCTCCCTAACAGCATTGTGGGGGCAACTACATCAAATGGATTGCAGCAGTTGAAGGAGGTAGCTCACTACCACCTTCTCAAACTAGGAATGGGCAATAAAACCCCAACCAATAACACACACATCCCATGAACGAATTTAAAATATAAAAGATTAAAATTATTTGTGCAGTGCCCAGATCAGAAGAAGGTGAAACAATATTGTAAACAAGGGATTTGCTTACTGGAGCTAACAATTTGGAGAAAGAATTGAAAAATAATATTAGAAATATAAACTATTGGGTTACAGAATCGAACAGTAACATAACAATAAAATTATTTATGTTTGTTTGAGAGAATTCATGAGCATATCACTTCATTGTGGTGATCAGATGTGGAGGTGAAAGGACTCTTTGTACGATTTATCTGCGTGTCTGTTTGTTGACTGAAGCAACAGTTCAGATTATTCAGTTCAGCCTGGGTTTTCTGCAAGCAAGCAGCTGGAAGAATTGCTGTAGCTTGCAGCTGTTGGATGAAACGACAGTGGTCCTCATAGAATTTGGTGGTAGAAAGCAGCCAGTTTGAATAGAGATAGCAAGAACTGCAGATACTGGAGTCAGAGATAACACAGTGTGGAGCTGCAAGAACACAGCAGGCCAGGCAGCATCAGAGGAACCGGAAAGCTGACATTTCGGGTTGGGACCGTTCTTCGGAAATGGGGGAGGGGGAAGAGAGCTCAGAAATAAATAGAGTGGAGAGGTGGGGCTGATGAAGGTCGGTGGGATGGTGATAGGTGCAGGTAGGCAGTGGTGGGGATTGGTCAGTGGGATGGGTGGGGCGGATAGGTGGGAGAGAAACCGGACAAGTTGTGACAGGTCAAGGACGCGAGGATGAGAGGAAAGGCTGGACATGGGTTGAGCCCAGGGGTTGGGGAGATTAATTAATTAACTGTGGGGCAGACTGAGATAAAAGAAACCTGTGTGTGTCCAAACCCAGAACAAGGAGCTGAAGTGTGCATAGCTGTGAGGTCTTTGAAAAAAATTAGGTGATCACTTACCAAAAGCTAGTGGAAGGATCCCAAAATAATAGCCATTTTAAGGAATAGCTGAAATACTGAGGAAAATTAAAATGAATTCTGGAGGGCTGTGGCATTTCTTTGCTATAATCCCAGGAAATGCAAATTGACATTTAAGGTTTTGTAACATAAGCCAAATCTTGAGGGATGTCAAAAGCAGAATAAGTTCATAGCATAAGTTCTTATAAATAATATTGATTCAACAGTGCTGAATTTGTTTAATTTTTCCTTATATTTATGATAAAGGTTAATTTGTTCAAAAACATGAAATATTGTGGAGTAATCCTGTCAGTTAATTACTGGGTGCTCAGTGTTCCTCTTTAAATGTTAACAAAGAACAGTACAGCGTAGGAACAGAGATAGTAGGAACTGCCAATGCTGGAGAATCTGAGATAACAAGGTGTAGAGCTGGATGAACACAGCTGGCCAAGCAGCATCAGTGGAGCAGGAAAGCTGACGTTTTGGATCTGGACCCTTCTTCAGAAAACAGGCCTTTTGACCTACCAAGGTGGCGGTGACACATATTGCCTTTCTAAACTAAAAACTTTTTGCCTGTACATGGCCCGTATCGTTCTATTCCTCGCTTATTCACAAATCAGTCAAAATGCCTCCTAAACATTGTTATTGTATCCAGTTCCACCACCGGCCTCCAGCAGTACATTCCAGGCACTTACCACCCTCTGTACACTAGATGTGCTTCTCACATCTCATTTAAACACACTCTCTTTTATCTTAAACCTATGTCCCCTAGTAATTGGCATTTCTATCCTGGGAAAAAGACACCATCTTTCCATGTCTGTCATGATTTTGTAAACTTCTGTCAGGTTGCACCCCCACCCCCATCGTAAAGTACTCTAACAAGACTGTAACAATATTTTAAAGCCAATGTTACAAATCCACCCAAGGAAGATGAATGAGAACACTAAATTAACAAATCTTCAATAGCATTACATGGAACGGTTAAAATCAAGTAACTTAGAAAGTAGAAATAACAGAAACAAAGGCTGCAAACATGACCAGTGGTCATTTTAATATACTTGAAGATATTTTGATTTGACAGATAATAAAGACCAAAACTTCTGCAGTTTAGGAATGAGAGACATGAAGTTAGTTGGATCTCAAAGGTTTTTCTGGAATACTGGATATGAAGCTGGTAAGTACCATGATTCATGGGAAGACAGGATAGCAGTGCCCTGGATTTTCACTCCTAGGTCAAGAGTGCAGAGTTGAAAAATTTTCTAGCTCTGCAAACATGCCTCGGTAGAAGTAGCCCTAAAGACTGGAGTTTAATTCTGAGTTGGAGGCCATGTAGCTCTGAACCAAGAACAGAGGCTGCTGGGTATGGAAGTGGGCTGTAAGGAAGCTGAAGTGACACTGCGTTGAAGTTTAATAAAAATAGAGGTAAATGAAATCCTAATTTGTGCAACTCTCTGTCTTTACACACACTTCCTGTGCCTCATCCATGAGTAATCATGACCTCTCATTGACCTCCATGAAAGCCTACACTTCCCCAGCCGTACAGCATGGCCCCTTATGTTCTCCATGGTACCCTCTGCTCACCTCCATGTCACTTTAAAACTTCTATAACCATTTATTGTCAACTCAAGCTAATCCATGACCCCACTCACAATCCTTTGCTCTTATGTGCATCTCACCCAGTATCTACCAAGCGCAGACCTCTGGAGCCATTCAGCAATGAGACAAAATAAGTTTCTAAGTGTCTTTTGCAGATATCAGTATGTTACAAAGAAACTCTCCTTCATAAAAATACATTTACCACATTTAAATACCTTCAGCTAAATAAGACATGACAACAAATATTTCATTCAAGTCCACACTCCCTTAATAATTATACACATTGGAATTCATAATCCTACATCAAAGTCTATAACAATTTGTAGCTGTCAATCAAATGGAGATATTGCAGGCTGCCTACTGTGAGGACAGTTGGTTGTGAAATCAGTTATGCATCACTAATTGAGTAATGGAAATCCTTAGGCTTGTATCAACAGAAAAAGGGGACTGATAGGCAATTTTTTTCAAACACTCCAAACGTGTTATTTCAAAAATTTAAAGGGCAGCTCTTTTAAATACCTTGATAGTTCACTTTAATAAGTTGTCTAGATATATTTGACATTCTCCTTTAATAGGTGCTCTTGACAGATCCCTTTGAATCTTTTGACAGGTCCCTTGTACAGTTTTAACAGTTGGCATTGTCAGGTCTGTTGACAGTTCTAACGAACTTGTTGGTAATGCTTTCATGCACTTCTCACACACATTAATACCTACTTATAATAATTCTAAAGAGTACCTCAGCTTCCCTAAATGGTACCTGACCTTCACCGCAGGTGTCATGGAACCAGATCCAAAGAGGTACCTTACCTCTCTGAATGGGTAACCTCATAACATATTTAAGAAAAGCTACCCTGTCTTTTGAGGTAGATGACATATTCAAACTCAAGCGCAATCACATTTGCTCAATTTTAAAAAAAAACACATAATCACAATTAATGTGGAAATGTATGGTCTGTGCTTCAGAAAAGACATGAATAAATGCAATGATAGTTGCAAACTGACTCTTTACCTACAGAAAGCAATGTAAAAGAAAGGTGCATGTTAAAACAGAGTCAATAAATGTAGAGCTGGAAAAGCACAGCAGGTCAGACAGCATCCGAGGAGCAGGAAAGTCAACATTTTGGGCCGAAACCCTTCGTCACGACTGGGAAGGGGGAGGGAAGCATAGAAGTATATAGAGGGAGGAAGGTGGGGCTGGGGGAAGGGTAGGTGGGATGGTGAGAGGTGGATGTAGGTAGGGAATTATTGTGATTGGTCAGTGGGAAGGGTGGAGTGGATAGGTGAGTAGGAAGATGGACAGGTTATATCAGGTCAGGTCAAACCCACTGACTCCCACAACTACCATGACTACCCCTCCTTTCACCCACCCTCCTATTAAAATGCCATCCCATAGTTTCAATTCCACCGCATCTGCTCCCTGATGAGGTGTTCCACTCCAGGACCTCCCAGATATCCTCCTACTTTAGGGACTGTAATTTCCCTTCCTCAAAAGTTAAGGATGCCCTCAACCGCATCTCCTCCAACTCCCACACTTCTGCCCTCAAACTCCTTTCCCCCAACAACAATAAGGATAAAGTCCCTTTAGTCCTCATGTACCTCACGTACGTTGACATTTCTGAAGTTTAAATGTTTTCTGAAGACGGGTCCCAACCCGAAACGTCAACTTTCCTGCTCCTCTGATGCTGCCCGGCCCGCTGTGCTCCTCCAGCTCCACACTGTGTTATTTCTGACTCCAGCATCAGCAGTTCTTACTATCTCCAAAGGGTTTCCTGCTCCTTGGATGCTGTCTGACCTGCTGTGCTTTTCCAGCTTCACATCTATTGACTCTGGCTTCCAGCATCTGCAGTCCTTTCTGTCTCCAAGTGCATGTTAAAACCTTGGCTTACAGGATGAAGTTTTCTCCAGGGATCTTTGACAATCTGGTGTAAATTGCAGTTGTTTTCAGAACTGAACATTTATTTAATTTTCTGTATAAATGCACTTTCGTACCGGCAAATGAAATATGTGCTCTCAACCATGCAATCGGCACTTCAGAAAGTAAATGTTTGCTTCTGCATTGCAAATTATTGCTTGATTCATTAAAGACTGTAACTTGGTGTTGTTTAATACAGTTTAAAATAGGTTTGATCATTAGAAAGTCTATATTTTTCATTCATCTCCTGTCCATTATTTAGAAAAGAATAGCCTTTATTGTCACGTATACTCAATGAGTATAGTGAAAAGTTTATACGTCACCAATTACAGCCCTGACTTAGTTACAAAAGTACCTAGGCACAGCTTCTTTAGTTACGAGATTTAGACAATACAGAAATAGAATGTCCAGCATTGCAGAAATAAAAGTTCAGTACAGCAGACCATGCTGATACCTAGCTCCCAGATTGCACTGGGCTTGGCCACACACTGCGCCAGCGACACGCCACACTGGGAGGCTGCTGTAAGAAACCAGATGGTCGCCCCACCATATTTGTGCTTAAAACCGAGAAAAAGCTGGACGGAAACATTTACTACTTTCATTGGCGTACAGAAGTCAATTTCGATATGTATTCATTTTTAAAAGCTTTTAAAATGGTACCTCCTGTTCGGGCATTTAAAATACAACCATTTTGAAGGGCTTACAAACAATTGAAATTAGCAGAAGTATGCGAAGTAACTTCATGCTGAATGTAAATGGCACTTGAATTTCAGTGACTGCTCATGTTGATTTGATCAACGCATGTCTAACTTTTCAAAACTGGCCCTGAAACCTGCCTCCAAAACCGGCCATATTTGGAACTTTTTTAGTGCTGGAACAATTTTTAATTACAATAAATGTGATTATGATTTATTTTAAAATTGACTGCACTAAAGTTAGTTGTCCAGTCCAGCATTAACATTATTGAACATCATACCAATAATTAATTAAATGCAGGTACCTTTTAAAGGATCTGCCAAAGAAAAAGCAGGCGGAGGGGAAAAGCTAGAGGTCCTGCTGCCTCCAGGTCAAGTTCAGTCTATCACATAGAATTGGTGTTGAGATGATAACTCCACATGGCACATGGGTTCCGATTGTCAGCACAACATTCCTGATATTGATTCATAGCATTCCTCAGTGCAGAAGGAGGCCATTTGGCCCATCGAGTCTGCACTGACCCTCTGAAAAACATCCCACCCAGACCCAGCCCTCCCCCCAACCTTAAACATGACATTTCCCCATGGCCAATCCACATAACCTGTATATCTTTGGACCATAGGTGGGAACTAAAGCACCCAGAGGAAACCCACACAGACACAGGAGAATGTGCAAACTCCACACAGACAGTCATCTGAGGCTGGAATCGAATGCAAGTCCCTGGCACTGTGAGGCAGCAGTACTAACCACTGAGTCACCGTGCCTCCCCGTGAAATTCATATGAAATTTTAAAGGGTCAAATGTGGGCACCTGAAATTCATGGAAATGTGAGGTGGGGTTTGTTTCTGTAGGAGGATCCCACATTGGGTGAAGTTTCAGAACGTCCAGGTTGGCTACAAGAGAGGCACATTGTCAAAGCATAAGCTCCCTCGTCATCAAAGCCACACGCTGCGTGTACATCTTTGTTCGCTCGGCATTTTGTTTCTGCAACACTTCATAAACCCACAGCCTCCCTCAATATTATACCTCCTCAATCCTGCCCTCATGAAAATCTGTCATCCTGTGACCACCACCCCTCACTCCATGCTTCCCCAGCCACCATCATTCTAAAGTCTTTACAATTGTGGTTTGCGATGTCAGAACAAAGCCACACACTGGCCTGAAATCATAGTGGGTCAGGAAGCATCTGTGGAGAGAGAGAAAGCTAACGTTTCCAGCCTAGATGATTCTGCCTCAGAGCTGATGGCGAGTCATCTAGACTCGAGATGTTAGCTTGCTCCCTCTCCACAGATGCTGCATGACCCGCTGTGATTTTCAACATTTTTTGTTTTCAGTACAGATTCCAGCATCTGCAGTAATTTGCTCCTGTATACACTGGTCAGAAATGCTTCCCTGCACATTCTCTTCCAGGCTGCCAGGGAATATTAGAAGGTGGTCTCCCTGAATGAGGGCAACAGGAGGTGCTACAGTCTGAGAGAGGAATCCTGGAGGGGGTTAGCAACCATGGAGCCTATCCAAGGTCAAGGGATGGTGCTGGAAAAGGGTGAATTACCTTCTTTAATCTGTCATGAGATTGTCTCTCACAAGCGATGCATTAGTATGAGGTTGCAGATAGGCTGGTGAGCGTGTGATCACCCTCACCACTGCATGGTATTTGAAGTCAAAGCCTGGTGACTGCTCTGCTTGAGGGGGTGGTTGGATAGAAACTAACACGTCAATGGGTCAAAATGAGAGATGAGGGCATGTGCGGACAAGGGAGTCAGTTGATATATTTGTCAAGCCACTAAATTTCCTCTTTCACCTGTGGCAAGCAGACCCAAAATCAAAAGGAAGGAAAGATAGATGGTGGGTTGGCCAAATTTTAGGGCCTCATCTTTGCTAAGGCAGAAGCTCTCCAGATTGCTGGGGCATTGGGAGGCCAGTCCACTGCTGACAGAAGGCCAGAATGGCAATGTAGCAGAGTGAGAATACATCCTACCTGTTGGTGCCACAATGAGCAGTTGGGAACATGCCATGCTGTGCCCATAGACCCATGGAAACTGGACTGTCCTCTTATAGACGCTCTCAGTCCAGGCCCTACACCTGGAGACCATAGACTCCATCTCTGGGCAATATTACCACCAGTGAACCTGAAAAGCCTAAATCATGTGCATCCTGATCCAACTTAGCTACGAACATCGAGGTCAGGAAGGGGCCGAATTTCCAATCAGGACCACATTCTCATCAGCACAACACAGACACTCCTCAAGAGCTGAGGGAGGCTGTGACAGCCAAGCTTCCAGACACTCAAAGCACTGCTGTGGATCAGGCCTCACTGAGTTAAATGTTAGTGATTGTCCATCTAGTCGCGGCCACGAGGTCAACTAGACAAACTGCAAAGATTAGGGAAACACATGGTGGCCAATGCCAGGGGTTAGGCACAGCATTGTATAGAGTATGGAGGAGTTCGAGTGTGCTATAAGTACTGCCATATCTCAAGCAGGTGAACACGTGGCATTCCCCATTGAGTGGTTGGTGACTTCAATGGACAGCCAAGGTCAAGCAACTGATCCAAATATATTCTGAACTGCACTCCTTCAGGGTTGGCACCAAACAGTTTTCCTTTAGTTCAGAACCCATAGGCTGCATGTTATCTGCTTTTGCTCTCACTTTCCCATGGGAAGGCTACATTATTTAGAATGTACAATGTTCTCCAGTAAACAAGCCTTTTAAACCGCAGCCACCTCTTTACACTGTCTCCTTTGTTTAAAGCAGTATTTTCCTTTTCTTTCATCTACAATCCAAAACTAAAGAAAATAAAACAACGTGGTACTTACAGTACAAACTTAAAAAAAGCTGAGATTACACTCTCAAAGACAATGGGGTCAGTGCTGTGCTAGTGGGAGTAACTGAAAGCATTTCTGAGCTTCACAACTCAGGGAAGACATAATGGCCAAGGAGGAAGTGTAGCATGGTTTCACTGGAAGGATCCCAGGGGTGCAAGGCTTAACTCATGAGGAGAGATCACACAAATTGGCATATTGATGGTTATGGGATTACTGAATCAAGGATTTTTAGCTATTGAATTTAACAGATAGGTTTTGATAGAGAAAAAACAATTTGTGATGACAAGAGTCAAAAAATTTGAGACCTTTCAGGAGTGGGATTCAGAAACTCGCAAAGGTTGGGAGATCTTTATGTTATATAATGCAGCTACAGATCTTTTGTCAGATCTGCCACTGTGCCAGCTGTTTCTTATGTTGAAGGTCACAGCCAGCATCCTCTCTCAGTACAGGGACCTAGTGTTATTTCTGATGCCTTCCAGACTCAAAGCCCCACTGCTCATGCTCCTATTGAAAGCACCACAACAGCTAGTGCTTATGGCACTCTTCAACATCAATCCTTTCAGAGCCACACACAACAGTTTACAACTCTCTTTCATAAACTGCAATGGATGCCAGATTCACTGTCCATTTCAAATCTGTGATTGGGCAATTTTTGTGAGTAAAAATGCCTGAGGTGGTGGGGCAAAGGTGGGTGAATGTGAATGGAGTTAGGTCACAGGTCAGCCTTGACCCTCATTGAATGGTCGAACAGGCTCAGGGCCCTCCCCCTCGCATTCCAATGTGTCCAGAATTCAGAACAATTGGTAATTAGGTAGTCAAGTGTCAAAGCTGAATTTTGAGGGATTTTGCTGTGGAAATGATAGAATTTTATGGTGAATGTGTAATTAAGGATGTCAAAACTTTCAAAGTATTATCATTACGAAGGTCCATTTTGATGAATCATTTGGATGACTCATTCTGCAGTTTAGAGTTTGTTCCTGGTATCTGAGTGTTGGGGTCAGGGTCAGAACAGACATATAGGTCACACCATGCTGTGTTACAGTGTTTGAGACTGATCCACAAACAGCAGTGGGATGTCCCAGGTTCAGACAGGGGTGCAGTTCCTTGCACGTCATGCTGAAGGTACAGCTTTCATCCACACAACTAGCCTGCAATAATTTCCACAGGGAATATTGTGGGTTTATCTGTGAACTCTAACACACGAAGGATGGATCCTCTTAGATAAATATAACATGGAGCATCAGTTCAAATAGACATCACAGCCCCACAAGAGAAAGCACGTTTATAATTATGATCTCAGAACAGAGAGATTATAGCAATTACAAAATTATGTATTATTTTGAAATGATGGTGTGTATGACGCTGAGCTTCATACATGTTCATTCTGAAATCCTGAATTGATGACCCAAGATTAACAAGGATGGTGTGCCTCATAGTTTGGGGGAACTGGCTCATCATTGTTGTTCATTACATCAACTGAAGAGTATAACAAAGGGGGTAGAGGGACATGTAGCCCTACTTCTGGGCCAAAAGGGACAGGTTCAAGTCTCACCTGCCCCACAGGTATGTCATAACCTGCCTGAACAGGATGATTATTGAACATAGAACTGTACAGCACAGTACAGGCCCTTCGGCCCATGATGTTGTGCCTAACTTTAGCCCTAAACCTAAGGTCTAACCTCCACCCTTACCTTATACTATCATCCATATGCCTATCTAATAGCTGCTTAAATGCCACTAATGAAGCCGACTCCACTACCCTCTCTGGCAATGCATTCCACGCCCCTACCACTCTCTGAGTAAAGAACCTACCTCTGATGTCTCCCCTATATCTACCTCCACTCACTTTAAAACTATGCCCCCTCATAATAGCTACCTCCACCCTAGGAAAAATTCTCTGGCTGTCTACTCTGTCTATACCTCTGATCGTTTTGTACACCTCTATCAAGTCACCTCTCATCCTTCGTCGTTCTAAAAAGAAAAGCCCTAGCTCTCTCAACCTTTCCTTGTAAGACCTTCCCTCCATTCCAGGCAACATCCTGGTAAATCACCTCTGTACCTTTTCCAATGCTTCCACATCTTTCCTGTAATGAAGCGACCAGAAGTGGACACAATATTCCAGATGTGGCTGAACCAGGGTTTTGTATAGCTGGAGTATAACTTCACAGCTCTTGAACTCCATCCCTCTATGAATGAAAGCTAACACACCATATGCCTTCTTAACAACTCTATCCACCTGGGTGGCAGCTTTCAGGGAACTGTGGACATGAGCCCCAAGATCCCTCTGCTCCTCCACACTGACAAGAGTCTTTCTGTTAACCCTGTATTCTGCTTTCAAGTTTGTGCTTCCAAAAATGAATCACCTCACACTTTTCAGGGTTAAACTCCATCTGCCACTTCTCAGCCCAGCTCTGCATCCTATCAATGGCCCTTTGTAATCTAGAACAGCCCTCCACACCATCCACAACTCGATCCACCTTCGTATCGTCTGCGAACTTACTAATCCACCATTCTACTCCTACATCCAAATCATTTACAAAAATCACAAATGGAAGAGGACCCAGAACAGATCCTTTGGTACACCACTCGTAACTGAGCACCATGTTGAATATTTTCCGTCCACTACCACCCTTTGTCTTCTAAGGGTCAGCCAATTCTGTATCCAATCTGCCACATTTTCCCCTATTCCATGCCTCCTTACTTTCTACATGAGCCTACCATGGGGAACCTTATCAAACCTTACTTAAATCCATGTATACCACATCCACTGCTCTACCTTCACCCACGGTTCGGTCACCTCTTCAAAGAATTCAATAAGGTTTGTGAGGCATGATCTACCCCTCACAAATCCATGCTGACTGTATCTAATCAAACTGTGCCTATCCAAGTGATCATAAATCCTAACTCTCAGACCCCTTTCCAATAATTTGCCCACGACTGAAGTAAGGCTAACTGGCCTGTAATTTCCGGGGTTATCCCTATTCCCTTTTTTGAACAAGGGAATGACGTTTGCCTCTCCCCAATCTTCCGGCACTATACCCGTGGATAGTGAGGACGAAAAGATCATCGCCAAAGACCCTGCGATCTCTTCTCTTGGTTCCCATAGAATCCTTGGATAAATCCCATCAGGCCCGGGGGACTTATCTATCTTCAAGTTCCTCAAAATTCCTAGTACATCTTCCTTACTAATATCCACCTCCTCTAGTCTACCAGCCTGTTTCACCCTGTCCTCCCCTACAACTAGGTCCCTCTCAGTTATGAATACCAAAGAAAAGTATTCATTAAGGACCTCTCCTATCTCATGCCCCATTATAGCTCTCCTGAGCCCTTTCTTCAGCTTCTTCCTGGATAACTTGTCTCCCTCTAGAGCCTTTTCAGATCCTTGTTTCCTAAACCTTATATAAGCATCCTTCTTCCTCTTAACCAATCGTTCAATCTCTCTTGAGAACCAAGGCTCCCTCACTCGACCGCATCTTCCCTGCCTGCTAGGGACAAGCATATCGAGCACACGCAGTATGCATTCCTTAAACAATCTCCACATTTCTATAGTGCTCTTCCCTGACAGCATCTTTTCCCATTTTATGTTACCCAGCTCTTGCCAAACAGAATTATAATTACCCTTCCCCCAATTATAAACCTTACCCTGCTGTACGTACCTATCCTTTTCCTTGACTATTGTAAAAGTAACAGAGTTATGATCGCTACTGCCAAAATGCTCTCCTACCAACAGGTCTAATACTTGGCCCGATTCATTGTCAAGCACCAAATCCAAAGCGGCCTCTCCTCGTGTTGGTCTATCTACATACTGTGTCAGGAATCCTTCCTGAGCGCACTGGACAAAATCCGCTACATCTGAACTATTACAACTAAAAAGTTTCCAATCAATATTTGGAAGTTGAAGTCACCCATGACAACAACCCTGTGACTTCTGCACCTTTCCAGTATCTGCCTCCCAATCTGCTACTCCACTTCTCTGCATCTATTAGGGGGTCTGTAAAAAAGCCCCCAACAAAGTGACTGCCCCTTTCTCGTTCCTGACCTCGACCCAAACTGACTCTGTAGATATATCATTCTCGAACTGCCTTTCAGAAGCTGCTATACTAGCCCTGACCAGCAATGCCACTCCCCTGCCTCTTTTACCACCCTCCGTATTTCTTTTAAAGCATCTAAATCCCAGAGCTTCCAACAACCATTCCTGTCCCTGAGTTACCCAAGTTTCTGTGAAGGCCACAACATCGTAGTTACATTCTCACATTAGCCTGGACATTTTGTTTGCCTGATGACGTGACACTGCATTCTCTCCGGGTGTTGCAATTTCCTCATTTCCAACTCCCAGTGATATAAACAACAGTTCAGAGACAACACCCTGCACCCAGAGAGACACTGACAGAGAGTAACTCAGACCCAGGATCGAGGACCCGTGAAAGAAAAATGACCAACATTGGGAAAGTATATGTCTGCTCCATTTCAACATGGCAATTTGTTCAGTTTGATGCTGTCTTTGTTTCCATCTGGGTGGATGTGATTGCTTCATGTGATTTCAAAGAAGAAATGTGAAACATTTTGTGGATACAACTGCTGAGCGAAAATGTTGCAATGTAAATTTCAGTCTTTCAGAATACAATGTTCTGAAAGATTTTTAAAATGAGTGTTACTCTGGAATATCAAACAGTGCAGGAGTTTGAGAAATTCTGTAATGTCAGTTGTGTCTTTGGAAAGATCGCAGTGCTGATGGAGTGTTGCAATGTCAAAGCGACAGTACTGAGAGTGCCGCACTGTTGGAGAGCCAGTAATCAGGGAGTGCTGCAATGTTAGAGGCTTGGTACTGAGGGAGTGCTGCACTATTGGAGGGTCAGTGCTGAGGGGATGCCTCACTGTCAGAGTGTCAGTCTGAGGGACGGTCAGTAAGGAAGGTGTTTGGAATTAGCACTAACTGCCAGGTGAATGGATGATGCGCTGTAATACAGAAATGTGGAGATAGACTCTACTAGAGTCATTATCTGATTGACCAGTTTTTGCAACACTCTCTTTGACCCTGTGAATTATTTGCTGTGTTTGTTTCAGGTGATCTGGTTGTTTTCAGCTTTCTGTCACTTCAGCCGTTGCTCCATTACCTCTCAGGACTGTACCTGGGCATCTGAGGTAAGTGTCTGCTACAAACAGGTGAGTGAGGAAGAAAGTGACTGAGTGAGTGAGTGTGTGTGAAAAAATGAGGGAGGGGGTGAATGAGTGAGTGAGTGAGTGAATGAGGGAGGGAGGGAAGGAGAGGGGGTGGGTGAGTCAGTGAGTGAAAAGTGATTGAATGTGTGTGAATGAGTGAGAATGAGAGAGTGAGTTTGAGTTAGTGAGCCTGAGTGAGTGAGTGTGAATCAGAGAGTAAGTGTGGGTGAGTGAATGAGTAAGTGAGTGTCAGTGAGTGAGGCGGTGATTGAGGGAGGCTGAGGGAGTGTGTCAATGAGTGAGTGTGTAAGGAAGGGGCTGGGTGGCTGTTGGGTTAAATGACATTGAGCGGCACAGACCCACATGTCTCCAAGGCTCCAGTTCCTCCTTGCGAACATCCAGCAAGGCCAGGAGAAAAAGCCAAGCAGAAATCCAATGCCTTGCCCACATTATCGTGTGAATTCAGCAGAGGCAAGCTGTGTGAGTGCTCCTCTAGATGCAGTGCCGTGTTACTTACTCCTGAGTGATTTCAGCCTCAATTCCCATCCCATTCCCAGTGATGAGGACTGATCTGTTCCACTCAAGCTCTGCTTCTGAACGAAGATAACAGGAACAATTTATTAGTTAGCTCCACTGCTAGGAACACATAAATGGTTTGCAGATTTTGAAATGTTTCTTAATTGCGAAATTCATTTTCACTGTTGTGACAATCTTTATCTTTCCAAACCCAGCACTTCACTGTCAAAGGGTCAGTGCTGAGGGATTGCTGCACTGTCAAAAGTCAGTACTGAGGGAGTGCTGCACTGTCAGAGGGTCAGTGCTGAGGG
>NC_063356.1:21671058-21675893 GCF_021869965.1 Rhincodon typus
GTGCCGCACTCTCACAGGGTCAGTGCTGAGGGAGTGCTGCACTGTCAGAGGGTCAGTACTGAGGGAGTGCTGCACTGTCACAGGGTCAGTACTGAGGGAGTGCTGCACTGTCAGAGGGTCAGTACTGAGGGAGCGCAGCACTATCACAGGGTCAGTACTGAGTGAGTGGTGCACTGTCACAGGGTCAGTACTGAGGGAGTGCTGCACTGTCAGAGGGTCAGTGCTGAGGGAGTGCTGCACTGTCAGAGGGTCAATACTGAGGGAGTGCTGCACTGTCAGAGGGTCAGTGCTGAGGGAGTGCTGCACTGTCAGAGGGTCAGTACTGAGGGAGTGCAGCACTATCACAGGGTCAGTACTGAGTGAGTGGTGCACTGTCAGAGGGTCAGTACTGAGGGAGTGCTGCACTGTCAGAGGGTCAGTGCTGAGGGAGTGCTGCACTGTCAGAGGGTCAGTACTGAGGGATTGCAGCACTATCACAGGCTCAGTACTGAGCGAGTGCCGCACTCTCACAGGGTCAGTACTCAGTGGGTGGTGCACTGTCACAGGGTCAGTACTGAGTGAGTGGTGCACTGTCACAGGGTCAGTACTGAGGGAGTGCCGCACTGTCGCAGGGTCAGTACTGCGAGAGCACCGCACTGTCTGACAGTCAGCACTGAGGGAGTGCTGCAGTGTCAGAGGGTGTGCACTGACGGAATGCTGCATTATCTGAGGCTCAGCACTGCGGGAATGCTGCATAGTCTGAGGCCAGGAACTGAGGGAATGCTGCACTGCCTCAGGCTCAGTGCTGAAGCAGTGCTGCACTGACATTGAGGGACCTCTTTCCACCTCTGCATGCCTTTCTGAATATGAAACCTTAATATTTTGTATTTTGTTTCAGTTGACCTTTCAGGATGTAAAAGACGCCATTGATAAATTGAAACAGCTGGACATCTTGAACGATAGAATTGCAAATTTGGACGAGCAGGTCACTACTCTGCAGAAACGTAAGTGAGAATATATTTGGTGTGATATTTCTAAGGTTCCTCCAGTCCAGTACCTTCCTGAACAAGGTTTCTTCATCTCAATTGCAAGCCAGGCTGTTCCACCAATCACTGGGGATGTTTCCCCTCGTCAGGATTGTGTAGATGCCATCCATAAAGGTTTTCCCCAGTGCTCCTGGGAGTCTCTGGCCCAGACTGATCTCTGAGTTAGGCAGGATCTGGTTTGGTTGGCATTTGACAGATGTGTCCCACTCAGTTTAGCTGGTTTTGAGTGATCAGCTCCTTGGTTCCAGCCATGTTGATTCCAGTAATGTCTGCTCTTGGGCCATCTTTTCTGCCCCTGGAGTTGAAGAATTTGCCTCTGGGGAACCTCACCTTGTTTTGAGGTTTTGGCTGTCCATGTCTCAGAGGCCGATAGCAACAGGGCATCAGTGCTGCTTGCTAAAACATGAATCATTAAAACTAACAAACATTGAGCCGCACAAATGCCAGGTAATGCCCATCTCCAACAAGAGAGAATCTAGCTACCTCTTTTCAGAAAGAACCTAACTACCTCTTTTCTGAAATTCAATGACATTGACATCACTGAATTCCCCACAATCAATAACTTGAGGTTTACCTTTCACCAGTAACTGACTTCGACTAACCATATAAATACTGAGATGACAGCGTCCAGGGATTTTGCTTCAGGTAACTCATTCTCCTGACTCCCAAAGCCTCTCCACCATTTACAAGGCACAAGTCAGCAGTGTGATGGAATACTCACTTGCCTGGATGGATGCAGCTCTGACAACATTAAAGAAGCTCGACATCATTCAGGACAAAGCAGCCCACTTGATTGACAGCACATCCCATGATTGAAAAAAATGCCCCTACAACTCCACTGTCCCTGTAAAATCCTCCAGCCCTTACAGTTGCTTCCTATCTCTAGCCTCCTCTAGCACCTACATCTCTCCCTATCTCTGCAACCTCCTCCAGCCATTACACCCTCCCTATTTCTGTAGCCTCCTCTAGCCCCTGTAACCATCCAGGATCTTCGCATTGCTCCAATTTTGGCCTCTCAAGCATCCCCTGGTTCCCATTGCTCTGTCATTGAAGGCTATTCTTTCAGCTGTCTTGAGCAGTGAGCTACGGAAATCCGTCCCTAAATCTCACCATCTTTCCCTCCCTCTCTGTCTCTCTTTCTGTCTCTGTATCTTCCTTTCAGGCACTTTTGAAAAACCAACCTCTTCAAGTGAGCTTCTTATCACTGTTCCTGAGATGCCCCTGAGGTGGCCCAGGACCAGTGTGGAGCTGGAGGAACACAGCAGGTCAGGCAGAATCAGACGTGCAGGAAAGCTGATTTTCTGAAGAAGGGTCCCAACCCGAAACATCAGCTTTCCTGCTCCTCAGATGCCGCCTGACCTGCTGTGTTCCTCCAGCTCCACACTGTTTCATCTCTGACTCCAGGATCAGAAGTTCTTACTATCTCTGAGTGGCCCAGGGCCAGGTTTGTTTTTCTTGAGTGACGAATCTTGAGATGGTTAATGCCATTACAGGTGTGAGGTGAATGCAGATTGTTGTTGTTACTGTAGCCTGCATTCTTCCTGGTCTCTCATTCCAATGTAACCTTCATTTCCAGATGTGCCAAGCATCATTTTCCACGCCAAGGTGTCCGATGGCTTGAACCCAGCTGGACAAGGACGCATAGTCTACGACACGATTATTGTGAACAAAGGTTCTGCCTATAACCATTTAACTGGGATCTTCACTGCTCCTGTGGCTGGGATCTACTACTTCACCTACTCACTGCTCGGGATGACAGACTCAGGCAACACCGAGGTGCGCCTGATGAAAAATAATGATGACCTGAGTTACATCCATAGTATCCTGACACCAAATCAAGCCCAGACAGCATCCACGCCAGCAATACTGACCCTCAACAGGCACGACCAAATCTGGGTCAATCTCATTCAGGGACGAACATGGAGTGGACGAGGAGCCTTGAATTTCCAGGGCGTTCTCCTGGAGGCCCAGTAGGAATAAGTTTACGGGGATTTGGCCAAAATCAATAACGCATTCCCAACATACCACTCCCCCTCACTCCCTACACCCTTCAATATCTCACCCGGTCCAATCCCACTCTACCCCCTCATCCCCCACACATTTCAATATTCCACCCGGTCCAATCCCACTCTTTCCCCCTCACTTCCCGCACTTTTCAATCTCCCATCCGGTCCAATCCTACTCTTTCCCCCTCACTTCCCGCACTTTTCAATCTCTCACCCGGTCCAATCCCACTCTTTCCCCCTCACTTCCCACACTTTTCAATAGTGGGTTTCCTCCAGGTGGTCCAGTTTCCTCCCACTGTCCAAAGATGTGCAAGCGAGGTGGATTGGCCATGCTAAATTGCCCATAGTGTTCAGGGATGTGTAGAATAGGTGGACGAGAGGGGGATGGGTCTGGTGAGATGCTGTGAGAGTCAGTGTGGACTTGTTGGGCCAAAGGGCCTGTTTCCACACTGTAGGGAGTCTAACTCATATCTAAGTCATATCCCACCTGGTCCAATCCCAGAGTCTCCCTCACTCCCCGCACGTGACCACTTTGGGTCCATATTTACATTGTAATCATTGTAATAACTAACAAGGCCAAGGAAGTCACTTTGACGTTAACATATGCCCAATGCAGCCATTTTGCATGTGGCACATATATTAATCCAGTCACTGCATGCAGATAGTAATCAGACAGAACAGCTTTTTGTGTTTAGTTGGGTTACAGTTAATGAATGAATAATCATTATTAGTAAGCCTGGATTTTCGTTTGGAACTGTTTAAATAAAGCTTGTGAAATTGTTCATTGTATTAAGTCCTTTCTGTCTGTCTAAGACATTGCAGGTTCAAGTGAATTGTTTACACAGCCTGACACTCTGAACCCTGGTCACTCCCTGAGAGAGTACAATGTGACACCACCGAGTTTGACCTCCTAAATATTGGAGTTTCATGTCTAAGTTGGCAGGAAGAAGGGAACTGGAATTGGCCATTCAGCTAACCCTGTTGTGCCTGTTTCACCATTCTGGATCATGGTTAATCATCACATTGATGATGCGACTTTCCCCCAGTATCTCCATATCCCCAGCATCACGAATCTCCAGAATTGATTTCTGGAAGATAGCAAGAATTGCAAATGCTGGAGTCAGAGTCAATACAGTGTGGAGCTGGAGGAACACTGCAGGTCGCACAGCATCAGAGGAGCAGGAAAGTTGACGTTTCAGGTTTACACTGAGTCCTGATGAATGATGAAAACGTGAAATGTTGACTTTCCTGCTCCTCTGATGCTGCCTGAACTGTTGTGTTCCTCCAGCTCCACACTGTGTTGATCTATTGATTTCTGTCTGGAACCTGCTCAATGAGCTTCCATATTACACTGGGCTAGAGAATTCCAGAGATTCACCACCCTGTGTGTGAAAAAATTCCTCCATATTTCAGTCTAAAATGGCCTGCCCCACATCCTAAGACAATATATCCTGGTTCTAGAGTCTCCAGCCAGGGGAAACATTCTGTCTACATCCACACTATCACGCTCTGTAAGAACGTTCAAAGTTTCAATGAGATCATCTCTCAGTTTTGAAACTCTGAGGAGTCCAGACACAGTTTCCTTAACATCTCCTTTAAGACAGTCCTGCCATTCCCGGGATTAATCTGGTGAACCTCCACTGCGCTCTCTCTATGATAAACATATCCTTTCTTAAATAAGGTCCAAAACTGTACATTATACTCCAGGGATAGTAGGAACTGCAGATGCTGGAGAATCTGAGACAACAAGGTGCAGGGCTGGATGAACACAGCAGGCCAAGCAGCATCATAGGAGCTGCTTGGC
>NC_063356.1:21676293-21695019 GCF_021869965.1 Rhincodon typus
CATTATACTCCAGGTGTGGTTTTAAAATGCTCTATACAACTGCAGCAAGACATTGTGACTCTGCACTCAAATCGCTTTAAAATGAAGGCCAAAGTTTTCCTTTCCAGTGGCTTACTCTACCTTTTCTGTGACTCAGCCAGCCGTGGGACATTGTTCTGGAGGTGGACAAACAGAGAGATCACAGTCCATGTCTATGCTGATGACTGCAGAGGGAAGGGGATGAGGTCCTGAAACAAAATTTCAGGGATCTAGGAAAGAGATTAAAAAGCAGGAGCTGCAAAGCAATAATGTCAGGATTATTTCCAGTGCCACAAGCTGGTGAGTTTACAAACAGGAGAAGCAATTGACTGAATACGCGGGCGGAGAACTCATGTAGGAAGGAGAGCATCAAATTTCTGAGACATTCGGACCAGTTTGGGGAAGGCGGGTCCTGTACAGGATAGATGGGTTACATCTTAGCAGGACTGAGGGTAGCTTCCTCACTGGGAATTTTGCTAGTGTTGTTGGGGATTGATTGGCAGAGAGCTAGGAACTTAAGAGGGATCTGAAATTCAAGGAAGACTAAACGAGTAAAAGACAGTAGAAGAAGGGTGAGGAGAAACAGAAGACAGATGAAGAAATGGGTAAACATTTGTGGTACACATTGCTGCTACTGAGCATTGGTGGATGGACAGAATGGGTGTTTATGAATGTGGTGCCAATCAAGTGGGCTACTTGGTCCTTGATGGTGTCAACCTTCTTGAGTGTTGTTGGAGCTGCACCCATCCAGGCAAGTCCATCACACTCCTGCCATTAGCTCAGTGTTTAATGTGTTGATATTTTACCTTTGAAAGATTCTCCTCACAATACGTCTATTGGAATGACAATGTGAAAAGGAAAGACAATTTCTCTAAATTGTTTCAGTGATGAGAATCCAGCATTCCACGGATTCAACTGTTTCAAGTTCTCCCGAAGGAAAGTCACTGATCCGACTTTAGCTGGTCAAACTATTCCTGTTCCTTGTGGATTTGAGATGGCAATCTCCTACTACTGTGTAACATCAAACAGCCTGGGCTGCTCACAGTCTCTACCCATCCAAATTCCCACAGAATATGAGTACTTTTAATGGTGGCTTTAAAACTTCTTCTTGAAGCTTCAGGATGATCCAAATACATTGCAATTCAGTATTCTGCCATTCAGAGTATTTAATGATCTCTCATTGTGGTATGCTACTGGACACTGGTCTCTAGTCACACAAACAGCCTTTGACCACCACCCTCTGCGTTGATACATTCTGACAGCACTCTTGCATTGTAGGCTGAAGATCCTCAGCTGTGAAGCCGATAACTCTAGCTGCCTGGTGGGCTTTATCTGTCATGATCCTTGTACATTCATTATCAAGATGAAAGAGGATATTGGTCCTCTCTTTAACGCACGTGTGTGAGACAAGCTGCAAGATACCACACCTGCAAATCACCGGTAGCAGCTCGGCATGTTGTGTCGCTGGAAAGGACAGCATTTGTTGCCTACCCCCAAGTGCCGCTTGAATGGAATGGTTTGCCAGGCCATTTTAGAGAGCCATTAAAAGTCAACCTAATTGCTATGGATCTGACTGACAGATGATAAATAGACCGCCTTAAAAGGACATTAGTGAACCAGATTTTCTTTTATATAATAATGAATGATAGTTTCATGGTTACTGTGACTGATATTAGTTTTATATTTCAAGTTATTTTAGTTTCGGTGCTGGGATACGAAACTGTGCTCCCAGATCATTAGCTCAGCCTACCTCTCTTCCTGCTTCCATGGTTGTATAAACATTAGATGTAGAACACACATAGGTATTCCATTTGAGTGCTCTGTTTGAAAAAGGCAACTATTCACATCAGACACAAAACTGACACATGCTGCCATCTTTAAACGAATATGAACCATGTGCCATGAGGTTCCTGTGTGCCATGACTTCATCTTGAAGGTAGGCCTTAATTTCAGAAAGTTGTGTATAATCAGCATTCATGGTACACAAATAAATTACAAATAGGAAACTACCACAAGGCCTGAACTGCTATCAGGTGGCATGGTTGCTCAGTGGTTAGCACTGTCTCACAGTACCAGGGGCCTGGGTTCAATTCTACTCTTGGGCGACCGTCTGTGTGGAGTTTACACACTCTCCCTGTGTCTGTGTGGGTTTCCTCCGGGTGCTCCGGTTTCCTCCCACAGTCCAAAGATGTGCAGGCTAGGTGGATTGGTCATACTAAATTTCCCATAGTGTTCAGGGATGTGTAGATCAGGTGGCTCATAGGGGAACGGGTCTGGGTGTGGACTTTTGAGCCGAAGGGCCTGTTTCTGCACTGGAGGTATTCTCAGCTTTCTTAACTCTGAGCCCACAAATAAGATTTGACTTTTTGACTCCTGCTTGTCTCAGCTAGCCTGCCATACTTCCCAGCCCAGAACACTCATTAAATCCCACCCAATTATTTGGTTGGCATTGTTCATAGCCCCCTGGAATTAGAATCGAGAGATACTGAGTTTATAATATCGGGAAGGTAAAATTAGACCATGAAATCAGGAAAGGAAAGAGCGCATTCCTTCAACCAGAGGGTTAAGATGTACAGCTATTACGCTGGAGGGATAAATGTTCAAATACTGTGAGAAACACAGCTAGGAATTAGGATGCAAAGTCATCAAATGCCATTAGAGTTAAAGTAACAGGAACATGTATGGCATTGGAGCTACCCAAATCAGTAGTGGAATAAACTGAAACAGGAGAATACTTGTCACTAGGATGGTTTGATGCTCCAACGTTTCCAAATTGTTAGAGGTTTTGATATGTGAGGTAAACTAACAGGTGAGGAGGAAAGACAATTGGACCAGTAGACACTGGTATTGACTTTAAGTGCTGTGCAAAATGAGATGGCTTAAGATGTTAACAGGAAATGAAATACAGAGAATATGTATACAAAATAGATAAGGTACTGAAGGAGTTCCATCATAAATAATCCAATAAAATGATACCTAAAGGAAAGTAAATAGAAAGAGAAAATGAATCAGCCAGAATGAGCTGTGCATGACTGCTTCTTCATGCAACGTGTCAAGGACACCAACAAAGGGAATGCGCATTCTGACCTATTGGTGGTAAGCGAACCAGAAAATGGACAAGAAATGGAAGTTGTAGCACCCTGGGGGAGAGTAACTGCAGAATGATAGAGTTTAGCATGCTCTGAATATCAGATTTATCCAAGTCTAGAAGCTGGTTATATGGATACAGATGAGCTACATTCATAAGAATGAGGGAATAAAGCAAACAAAGTTTACTCAATAGCACTGCATTAGAAGGGAAATGGAACCTATTTATTGGTTCATGCCGAGCATACAGGATGAATAGATTCTCAAAGCCAGCAAACTGAGATTAAACAATGATGACCTCATGAGCCTGTGTTCCAATGAAGCAGCTAACAAATCAACAATGAAATAAAGAGGAAAACAAATGCTAATCTTCAGAGAATAATGAGGGGTTTCTCTGAGATGAAAACAAGAAATTGCAGACACATATTAATTTGTAATATGAGAGACAAAAGCATAAGAGTAAGTAGAATTCTCTTCTTACCATTGGTAAGAAACAGATGAGAGGGAAGTTGGTTAAAAAGCTGTGATTTGCCGCACAATAAATTAAGTTTGGAGAGAGGAAGACCTGATTTATAGCACCCAATGAGCAGAGGCAATTTTCCTCTCCTAGGTGACTGCCATCAATAAGCTGAGGCATTCTGGATGGCTGGAGGAGAGCACCCATTAAAACGCAAGTGGAATCCTTTCTAAGTGTCTGTTGACCAGCGACGCCACCAACTGGTCCATGCTCCTCCCACATCCAGTCTTGAGCCATGCCATAATATGGCTGTCCACGTAATTGTCCACCCTCATAACATAGGAGCTCATGTGTTCAAAGCCCCGAGCCTTGGTGGTGGTCATGAACTAAACAGACTTCCCTGTTCTCAGTCCATGACCCTACACCACCTCAGTAATCTCTCAGCATTTTTGGAGCACATCTGTTGCTGCTGCTCTAGTTGAGAGGCTCCTTCCCTATGACTCACGAGGCCCTGCATCCATGACCAGTTGAGCATGGCTGTATCAGTCCTGTACCCCCTGAGGGCTGGCTCTTCCTCTGCCACTTACTTCTGCCCACTTCAAATGTGCTCATCACCCAGTGCTATGCTATACAATTGTGTAAGAGAATGTACTTGTTGTTGTTTACACTGAGACTCTGCTGATTATGGCTGCAGCCCGTGCAGATGCAGGAATCAGTTCTTCCTTGGGCTGACAATAAACCTGTGGCAGTAAGCTGGACAGATCCACATCATGAGCAATAACCTCAAAATGCAATCACTTTTGCTGCATGCTTTCAGCCCAGGTGGAGTCCAGACACTCCCTTCATTTACACATTGCAGTATCTTTTCACCCTCTCCACTAGGAATGTCCATTTCGCAATAAAAGCAAAGTACCACAGATACGGAAATCTGAAATTAAAAACAGAAACTGCTAGAGAAACTCAGCAGATGTGGCACCTCCTGTGGAGAGAGAAAGTTAATATTTCGAGTTCTTCAGAACTAAAGGTCCTGCTGAATTTCTACTGCGCTTTATCCTTTTAATTTGTCTAGTTATGTTCATCTCACCTTCCTAGACTTTTTCATTGTCAGCCACTCTGCACCTCAGTTGCTCCCTCATCCACGGCAGTCACGGATAAATTGGGAACCTTTCCTGGAATGATATTTTTTATAACTCAGTCAAAAATGTGGTGTCACAAACTGGGACAGCATTTGTTTCCCATTCCTAATTGTCCAGAGGGCAGTTAAGAGTAAACCACATTGCTGTGGGTCTGAAGTCACACATTGGCCAGACCACATCTAGATGGCAGATTTCCTTCTCTAAAGGACATTAGTGAACCAGCTGGCTTTTTCCCCTATCAATGTCAATGGTTTCATGGTCATCATTAGATTCTTAATTCCAGATATTTACTGAATTCAAATTTCACCATCTGCTGTGACAGGTTTCGAACATAGACCCACAGCACATTACCTGGGTTTCTGGATTAATAGTGTAATGATAATACCACTAGGCTATCACTTCTCCCAGATATATGGGCATTGTGTGTCTTTTCCCCTGTGAGAACAAAACAAAAAGATATAGGAGTATCACATGCCTCTCCCACCAATACCACCGATTTATTGACATAGGAATCTGCAAGGCTCAGCAGCACTCGGGTTATAAGCCAAGCTGTCTGATCAGTAAGTGCCCTGTGTACATATTTCTCTTGTGGTCTCCAGCATCGTTCAGGGCAGTCTGCACCAATTCAACTTAATTCATGTGATATTGAGAAATAGCAGGTCATCAGCCCTTACAACAGTACAGGAATAGTACTGAGGTTCTGTGATACACGACTTGCTGTTCCCTTAGTCAAGCTGTTCCAGTGCAGCTACATAACTGGCATCTACCCAACAATGTGGAAAAATACACAGGTACATCCTGTACAGAAAATGCAGCACAAATCCAACAATTAGCATTCATTCCTTCGGCTTACTCTGAGTTATCAACAAGGCATTGGAAGATGACATTGTCAGTGCCATCCAAGTGCTATCAAGCAGCTCTTCTCAGTGATAATCTGCTCACTGTCTGTCAGTCTGGGGCCACCAGAGTAACATCAGTCCTGAGCCCATTGATCAAATCATGGATAGGAGAGCTGGACCCCAGAGGTGAGGTAAGCGTGACCGTTCTTGACGTCAAGTTGGCATTTGACTGAATATGGCTTCAAGGATCTTGAGAAAAATCAAGCCAATGGGAGTTGGGGAAATGTCTCCACTGATTGGAATCATACCTAGCAATAGGAAAATTGGTTATGGCTGTCGATCTTCCACTATTTTCTGTATAACTGCAAGTCTCAAATGAGTTGCAACATCCGAATTGAATGAATTGAATTAGCTTTGTTGTCACATGTACACAAATGAGTACAGAGAAAAGTTTATACGTTGCCACTTAACAGTCATAGAGTCATAGAGTTGTAGAACATGGAAACAGACCCTTTGGTGCAACTCATCCATGATGATCAGATATCCTAAATTAATCTAGTCCCATTTGCCAGCACTTGGCCCATATCCCTCTAAACTCTTCTTATTCATATACCCATCCAGATGCCTTTTAAATGTTGTAATTGTTCCAGCCTCCACCACTTCCTCTGGCAGCTCATTCCATACACGCATGACCTTCTCCATGAAAATGTTGCCCCTTAGGTCCCTTTTAAATTTTTCCCCTCTCACTTTAAACTCATGCCTTCTGGTTTTGGACTCCCCCACCCTAGGGAAAAGACCTTGGCTATTCACCCTATCCATGCCTGTCATGATTTTATAAACCTCTATAAGGTCACCCCTTCAGCCTCCAAAACTCCAAGGAAGATAGCAGCACCTATGCAGCCTTTCCCTATAACTGAAACCCTCCAACCCTGGCAACATCCTTGTAAAACTTTTATGAACCCTTTCAAGTTTCACAGGATCCTTCCTATAGCAGGGAGAGGAGAACTGCACACAGTATTCCAAACGTGGCCTAACCAATGTCCTGTACAGCAGCAACATAACCCCCAAACTCCTATAATCAATGCACTGACCAATAAAGGCAAGCATACCAAACATCTTCTCACAATCCTATTTACCTGCCGCTCCACTTTCAAGGAACAATGAACCTGCACTCCAAGTTCTCTTTGTGCAGCAACACTCTCCAGGACCTTACCATTAAGTGTATTCGTCCTGCCCTAATTTGCCTTTCCAAAATGTAGCACCTCAGATTTATCTAAACTAAACTCCATCTACCACTCCTCGGACCATTGGGCCATGCGATCAAGATCCTATTGTACTCTGAGGTAACTTTTTTCACTAAATAAAAACTAAAAAGAACGGTGGATGCTGCAAATCAGAAACAAAAACAGAAGTTGCTGGAAAAGCTCAGCAGGTCTGGCAGCATCTGTGAAGAGAAATCAGAGTTAATGTTTTGGGTCCAGTGACCCTTCCTCAGAACTTAGTACTTAGTATTTAATTCACTGCCACATTTTTTTCTTGGCATGCCCACCTTGAAGAAGTTCTGCTCCTCTCTCCAACGGGGATTTCCGTTTCAATTTTTATTCTTGTGCACCGACATTAATTTTACTGTCATTCCTGGTGTTTGACCATGTATTTGGTAAAACTCGTTTCCACAGCCATATCACATTCCTCAGTGACTGTCTCTGGCTCAGACTCAGCACACATGGATTCTAACTGAAGTTTCTTCCCTCATGCTTTGAATCCACCCAGGATCACAGGTAGCTCCATGATGTTCAACATTCCACAGACAGCTGCCCTTGCTGCCTCCTGAGAGCCACCACTCAGTGCCATGCGGCATCACATGTATGCTCTCAACCTTTCTCTTCAACAGCATCGCAACACACTGGCTCAGGGCTGCACCACTCCACAGTTCCATTTCATCCTTTGGCTCATGCGATGTGCTCACAAGAAACTATTACTTTTCCTTTCAGGCATCAAGGCCCACAAGATGCAACAACTCAGAGATACCCATGGCCCTCTGGAACCTTGCTCCCCTCCCTTTCCCTCTGACTCCATCCCCTCGCCCAAAACCACCTCCTGTTAGGTATCCACCATCCCTCCTAACCTTCCACTCTCCAATGCTGAATACTCTGTACTCAACAAAGGTTTCAGTTTATCCCTCTGTGTCCCCATCTTAACGAATTTCGGGCACAACATGACATCAAATTCTTCTTCCACTAATTTCACCTTGGTGCCCATTTCTTTGGACAAGAGTCCTCTCCCCATCCCACAGACCCCTTCACCCAGTTCCAACGCTCTCCCTCCACCTGGACCCCTCCCTCTGGCTTTTTACCTGCACTTGATCTGTTCATTGAGAACTGTCCAGTTCTGAGGAAGGGTCACTAGACCCAAAACATTAACTCTGATTTCTCTTCACAGATGCTGCTAGACCTGCTGAGCTTTTCCAGCAACTTCTCTTTTTGTAACCTTCTTCGCTGTCCACTACACCTCCAATTCTGCAAACTTACTAATCATACTTCCAATGTTCACATCCAAATTATTTATATAAATAATGAAAAGCAGTGGACCCAGCACCAATCCTTGTGGCACAATGCAGGTCACAGGTCTCCACTCTGAAAAGCAACCCTCCACCACCACTTTCTGTCTTCTTCCTTTGAGCCAGTTCTGTATCCAAATGGCCAGTTCTCCCTGTATTCCATGCAATCTAACCTTGCTAATCAGTCTACCATGAGGTACCTTGTTGAACGCCTTATTGAAGTCCATGTAGATCATGTCCACTGCTCTGCCCTCATCAATCCTCTTTTGTTATTTCTTTAAACAACTCAATCAAGTTAGTGAAACATCATTTCCCACGCACAAAGCCATGTTGACTATCCCTAATGAGTCCTGCCTTTCCAAATACATGTAAATCCTGTCCCTTAGGATTCCCATACAACAATGTGCTCACCACTGATGTCAGGCTCACCAGTCTATAATTCCTGAGGCTCTTCCTTACCACCTTTCTTAAATAGTGGCTACCGCACCATCTTAGGTACAAAGGTACCTAGGTACAGCTCCTTCAGTTACAAAACCTTAGAAAATAGAGAAATAAAATGTCCAGCATTGCAGAAGTAAAAGTCCAGAACAACGGACCTCGAACCTATACCATGCTGGCACCTTGCCTCCAGTCCACACTGGGCCCTGGCTCCAGACGTGTTGGTCTTCACCTTGAGCATCATGAAGCTGGGAGATCAGTCTGGTTTCGCCTCAAGACCAGGAGACCACACTGAGGCTATGTCAGGCTGAGAGACCACCACGCCGGGGTGAGAGGGCACCATGCCACACTGGGAGGATGCTACGTCAAGCCAGGAGGCAGCTATGCCAAGCTGGGAGGTTACTATGCCAGGCCTGGAGGACCCCTTATTGTGTCTGCACTGAGGTCGAGAGTTGTTGGAGGCTGAGAGATGACCGGAGACCGGGAGAGAAGAAGGAAAATTACACAAACAGGGGTAAAATGGAGAAGACAAAGAAGAAGAACGGGCAGAGTGGACATGCACTGCCTGGAGTGTTTTACCCAGCCACCATCTTGGACCTTTTCTGAAGGTTTTGACTTTAAGGGGTCTTTTCAGATGGTTTTAGATGTCGGGGAATTCCCCATTGGAAAACTCAATCTCCTGGGAAATTCCTATTGGAATTAGCTGCTCAGGGATTCTGCAGGATACCCAAGCTAATGCCTATCACATCAGTGTATGAGATATAGTAGGAACTGCCGATGCTGGAGTCAGAGATAACACAGCGTGGAGCTGGAGGAATATAGCAGGCCAGGCAGCATCAGAGGAGCAGGAAAGTTGATGTGAAGGGTCCCGACCCGAAACGTCAGCTTTCCTGCTCCTCTGATGCTGCCTAGTGCATGAGATATATTGTATTATGGTTCTCTTTACTAACTCACGCACAAGCACTATATGTTTACTACACCGCGTTTCCATTCACTCATTTATAAAACCGTGTTTTTGTAGTACATGTTACTCTTACAAGATAAACTAAATTAAACATCCCTTCCAACCCATTACTATTTCTTTACTCCTTTCAATTCTTAATGGCCCCTTGCTGCAAGCAATGTTTAGACCTGTTACTACATTAAAGGCTACCCCTGAATAAGTGTTAATACTGTAACCTACTCAGAACAATGCCATCCCTGCCATCGTGTCTCCTTAACTCACTCAAAACTATGGAAAAATTGTAATATTAATTAGTTCTTATTAACCGTCTCTCAGGATTGAATAGATTGCAGGACATCAAACAGTTTCCTCAACCAGCATGTCCCTGCAGTCTGCTGCTTTTTATCTCTTTGAAATTTCTATAACGCTATACTACTACTTCTAACTTTTATTTAAGGCTATCATATTGTACTAACATATGAATTTAAACTTTTTAAATACACATTAAACAGGGCCACTACTGTCTTTAAGAAACTTACCATCAAAACAGCTCTTCTGCATGAATGAATGCATGAGAACTGTCAAAACCGACAGTAGTAAATGAAATCTCGCAACCCAGTTGCAGGAGATCAGTCTTATATTCATTATACTTTTATTTAGTACATGCACAATTTCTCACTTATTTAGATCACATAGGTCTAGTATTTTTACTAACGTTACTAACTTTAAAGACAAAAGGGCTGACACCTCTTAACAATGCAAGCTCAGACCAGACAGACATTCCAATCCCATCAGGAGTAATAGCCGGCATTTAGCACGTGCTTAAACCATCTCCTCCTTCCCCAGGACAGATGCCACACAAACCTGTGCACGATAGATATAACTAGGTGACAACATAGAGCTAAAATTTTAATGTGTTCAAGAATAAAAGCGGTTACTGCAAAACTGTATTTTGAATTCCATCATTGACTTGAACTGTGCCCCTTTGCTTGCTCAATAAAGGCTATCTTCACCACTCACCGATCTCAATCATTATTGAACATGATCCCACAAGTGTAACCAGCTCTTAGTTGCGAACAAGCAGCGCACTCCATCTTGTTTCAAAAAGAACCTCTTCTCATTAGATTACCAAGTAGTATTCCTCTACCAAGTTAGGCCGAGCAGGTCCTGTAGATCCCAACCAGGAGAAAGTATGGTAGCAGAAAATGTACCTGACAGTGAGCAATAATGCAGACAGCTCAGACAACAATACTTATGCTGTAAAACTCCATTTTAAAAATGTTACAAAACAAGTTTCAGTGAGAATTAATTCATAAAACCACCCAGAAAATGTACTTCGCTGTTGCAACTGAATATTTGATTGCAAAGTTAAGTGATCTGGGTTAATGCCATTGGAGGGGAGTCAGAGTACATCAACTTCATGGCTAAAGGTTTGTTCGATTGAAGGATGGACAGATGTAAAAGGTTGAGGAGAAGGATGTGAAGGGGCCAGGGATCATTATAGTTACATGCATCACTCACTTAAGCCCAGATCTCACAAGCACTGAAGCCACATAATCTTTTGGCTTTCAATTTACATGATTCTCTAGTGTAGGCGCAGAGGACACCCCAGACCATCATCCAGGCTGATCATTCAGTGGAGTAATAAGGAAGTGCTACACCATCAGAGGAGTCATCTTTTGAATGAAGCATTAAACAAAGACCCTGTTTGTCCTCACACGTAGATGTGATGTACCCATGTGTGTATTTGAAAGATTACAGAGAGCTCTCAATGGAGTCCTGGGCCAGTATTTATCTCTTATTCAGAAAGATTATTTGATCTTTTACCCCATTGCTTATTGCAGAATATTGATGTGTACAAACTGGCTCCTATGCCTTTTACAATACAACAATGATTCCACTTCAGAAGTACATCATTGACTGTAACACACTTCGGGATGTTCTGAGCTTGTCAATTGCTCTATAGAATGCAATTCTTTTCTTTCTGTATATCTGCTAAATATTTTCTGAGAAAGAAACTCTGAGGTGACCTTTTGTATTTCCAAGCCTAAAGTCTAGATTCAGCTTTCTAGGCAGCTTCGGGCATTATCTATGAGAAATGTTCAGTTGCTGTAACTACCTAATAGGAAAATCATTTTCAGTGCTAAGGCAAAAAGCAGGGGTGTAGAATTCATTAAATACGACTCTGTGACACTAGTTCTTTTTGGGTGGCTATGGTTTTGATGGGATGAACAGCTTTGATTCTATGGAATCACTTAATTTTTCTTCTGAAATCTAAACTAGACATAAAGTATATTAAGTCTGTATGGTCTAATAGAGATCAGTTGAAGGTTAACTGGAACAGGGGATTTACTGTTAATGAGTAAAAATTTTCTGTGTTTTGTGAAATGATTGCATACCAGTCATACACACAAAACTGCATTACGGTTAGAGGTTAACTGCATCACATTGCATCATTATCTGTTACACTAATGTGTCTGACCTAATTGGTCGATAAATCTGCTCTGCAATGAATCATTGGAAGCCTGGCTCTGAGTCACGAGTGTTCATTTGAGACAGATTTGCTAAGTGGAATAAAAGCATCACTTTGAGCAGAATTGAGAAGAAGCAAAATTACCCCAAATGCAATTACTAGGCAATTGTTTGTTTCAAGATCATCAATCCAATGATGGTTGTGAGGCCCACTTCCCAATTCAACTCCCAATAAAATGTCTGAATGTCTGTTTTTGGCAGACTCTTGCACTAAATCAATTACTTATGCCGTATCACCCTGCATGTCTGGCCCTCCAAGGGAAAGTGAGAGGTTAATCTTATACAGGATGGGCAGTTGCTCCATAGAGGTCCGAATCAATAGCTTATCAACTAGCAATGCTGGTCCTTTTGGAGACAGGTAGTACCTTGCTATGGAGAAGTGGCTTTGATGACTGCAGAGGTTGGCAGAGTTCAATGAGTCACGGCAGCAGAAAGGCCAACATAGATATCCTGCAAACTGGTGATGCCAATTAACATTTCATCTCAAATTCAGTGCTACGTATGCTTTTTGTACTGTGGGATAAAACGGCTGACAAATCAAATTGCTGCTGTCAATGAAATTCACCTTCAGTTTAAACACGCTCACAGGCTTAAGTCAAAGAGACCCAGTCCGCTGAGTGGGGGCTTTGGTCTGACAGCTGACCAGATCGCACTGTCACATTAAAAGAGACAGGGCAGCAGGAGTCTTTTTTTTTGTAGATATGAAAGCAGGCAGACTAATGATGGAGTAACTGTTATCACTGAACATTAGACCACAAGAAATAGAAGTAGGAGTAGGCCACTTAGCCCATCGATTCTGCTCTGGCATTTAATGAAGTCATGGCTGAACTTCTACTTCAAAACCGTTTTCTGGAATTATCCACCTATGCCCTGATATTTTTAATAGTTAGAGATAAAACACACTCAGTCTTGAACACATTCGGTGACTGAGCCTCCACAATCCTCCGAGAAAGACAATTCCAGAGATTCAGATTCTAAAAAGGGAGCAGACTAAAAATCCTATTGTTCACCACCTTTTAATGGATTAAGACACTGCAAAGCATGTAAGGATGAGAAGCTGGGTTTTTGAAGTTTTGAGGTTTTGATCTGGGCAACAGTATTGCTAGCTGGAGGTTACACTTGAGCAGAAAGTGTTGCTACCTTTGTGAAAGCCAGGACCATTTTAAGGCACACGAGTTAGCAGCTTATGTATAAGAAACGTCTCTTCATTAAAATTATATTATTACAAAATCTGCTTTCAGTTACTCAGTTTTGTTCAAACTGGAAAATGGCCTCATTGATAAAGCATTCCCCAGATTCCTTTTAGAATAAATAAGTAAAACAGAGAAAGAAAGTCTCATCTCATGTAATGCCTATTACAATCTAACTACATCCCAAAGCAGTTCACAATCAATTATTTTACTTTTGACATGGAGTCATTGCTGCAGGAAATGCGGTAACCAATTTGCACACGGCATGTTCCCACAACCGAGCAAGAGATCGTGACCAAGATAATTTGCTTCAGTCATATTGGTGGGAAAGCGTGTAGGCTGAAGCACTTTCCAATCTAACACAAACAGGAGGGATGCTGCAGGATTGGACCTGTTTGTCTGTTTACCTCTACCTCCCACATCCAGTCAGTGAAGAGTGAAAATCAGGTGAAGTTTGAAACCAGTGTCTCTTCCCTCCTTTGTGGTAAGATAAAATTCAAATGATTTCATTCAGTAAGGTGTGATGAAGACATGGATGAGTGTTTCAAAGATTGTCTAATTAATATGAATAAATTTCAACAAACTAGAAGGTACTTAAACACCAACTGTTCTTTCTGCTACTTAGCACATTTGTTTTAGTCTTGTCAACCACTGTGAATATATATAGGAAAATATACCAAAAATTTATGATTTTTTCAATCCTTCCAATTAGATTTCTGTCCTGCCACAGCACTGGCACAACCCAATTAAAGGAACAAACAATATCCTGTGTGGTTTTGACCATGATAAAATTCCCCTCACTCAAAACCAGAAGGTGACTACCCAAGGTCATCAAAAGCCTTGTTAATTCCACTTAAAGAAGGCTGACTGGAAATTTTCAGCCAACCCTACATTCCTTGCCTGAAGGGGACTAGTTTAACTGCCTTGAGGTGGGCACCCAGCATCAGGCCATTGTGCTCAAGCTTACCTTGGTTTTGGTCTGACAATGCCATTATTTTAAACTTCTCAGCCTTGTCTTTAAATCCCTCCATGCACATCCCCGTTCTCCTCCAGTCCTGTGACCCTCAAATATATCTTTGCTTTTCCAAATCTATATTCTTGGAATTACAAAGCCAATGAGATCACAGTTTGGGTGGGGGTTGGGCATTGACTGGTTTTTTGCTGCCGCAAAGTTTGCTGAGCTTCTCATACAGGTATGTATAATAAGCTGAGAACAGTGTAAATGCATGAAAAAAGCTGACCCACCCTCAAGTGGAAGCACCATTGACTTTTCTTTCTGCCCGCTGCTGTAATTATACTCCAGCATTAGCAGTCATGACTTGCAGCTGCTGAGGTACTAGTCTCTGAAATGCCCTCGCTAAACTTCTTCATTTTCTTTTCAGACGTACCTTCAAATCTACCTCTTCCAGCATCTGTCCTAAAATTTGTCTTCTGTGTCATATTATGATTCATGGATTTTTTTTTCACTGACTCATGAGATGTGGGCATTCAGCAGCTAGGCAAGTATTTATTGCCTAATCCTAATTGTTTGGAGGGCAATTCAGAGTTAACCTCTGTGCTGTGGGTCTGGAGTCACATGTAGAGCAGACCAGATCAGCGGAGTTCCATCAGTGAAGGACTTCAGTGAATCAATAAATGTGGAGCTGGAAAAGCACAGCAGGTCAGACAGCATTCGAGAAGCAATGAATTCAATGAGCTATTCATTGAATCCAAATTTCACTAGCTGTCATGGCGACATTCGAACCTATGGCCACACAACATTAGCCTGAGGACCTGATTGCATTACTGCTAAGCCAATTCATCCCCTAGAAAACCCCTTGACACTTCACAGGAATGTTGCTATATTAAGGATGTAAGTTACTGGCTGTATTAAATGTCAAAGAACATTAGTACATGTGGAAGGAACAACAGAGATCCCTATCTACAAACTTCAAAAACCCTTTAAGTAAATCTTAAAGGAAATGTCTATATGCCTCTGGCTCCCATGCTGTTCTTTTCACATTCAGTAATGCTCTTTGATCACTAGACTTGCTTTTTGTGTCCTGCAGACAAGAAAATAGTTTTTGAAATCTGGAATAAAAATACCACATCCAGAGGTCAAAGAACACCTGAAATAGAGGGCAACAAATCAACAATAGCGCATTACATCAGCGTGCTAACCTGAGGGAATTAAGTTACCCATATCGCTAGGAGTCACATAATGGCCATACACAATGGGTGGTGATGGATTTAATCTCTTGAAGCAGATTAGAAAACTAACTGAGTGTGTACAATAATTCAGTATATTCCATGGTGTGATATTGAACTTTGAAGAACTCAGAAGTTTCTCCAGTTTAAGATTGGATGTATGTTTAGTTTTTTTTGTGTATAAGTACGATGGCTGGGATCTTCTATTGTGGAGTATAAGTACAGAAGCAGGCAGAAAGTGAAGTCAATAGTGCTTCCACTCGAGGGTGGGTCAGCTTTTCTCTTGCATTTACACTGTTCTCACCTCATTATACATGTCTGCACGAGAAGCTCAGCGAACCTTGTGGCAGCAGAAGGCCACTCAGTGCCCCCCAACTGTTACCTCACAGGGTCAAAGGTCCTGGATTATATATAATGGGCACCCGGATAATCAAACATTTCCTGCAAATCAAGAGCATCACTTGGATTTTTGATGCCTGCAGCTAAACATTCTGGCATTTCCACCCTTCCCCAGGCTGATAGCCTCCCTTGGTAAGACATACTGCATCCGCCAGATAGACTTCCCCTTTTGGGCAGCCTCCTCAACTTGTGTCCATTACCCTCCAGCCTCCTTCTCTCGGTAATCATCCCTGCCCTTCGCAACATAAACTACATCTACCTGATCTTGAGAGCTCCTCAAAGAGGACAAAGCATTTTAAAAATACAGCACATGCTGCTACACACATCTTGTATTCAGTCAGGAATTGGAAAGCACGTATTGTTCACTCATAGGAACTTTAATAGATAGAGGAACGTAACTCAGGTGAGCTGGCCTTTTGTGAGCGTGCAGGAGATGCAAATACATGGCAAACTGCCTTTTAAAATTGCTTGACCCACCTTTAAAGTTCTGAAACTTAATCGCAGCTTTCCATCCCACTGTTAAGCATCTAATATTTAGCATAATTGAGCTTCCCTGTTGGCTATACTTCTGCTCGATGGAAAGTGTAAGATTCTGCCCTATCATAGTCAGATGTATTCAACCTTGAAATATTACCTGCCTTATTTTCCACCTCCACATGGACTGCAACATCCAGCCCATGGCTATGTTCCATGTTTCCAACACAAAGATGGCCCATCAACTCAAAGTTGGTTTTGACAAGCCCATTTAACTGGGCCTTTGTTCAATTCAATTTTAAGTGAATTGGCAGACAGCCGCTCCTCCTACCCCTCATTATAAACAAAACTCTAATAACATGGAGATGCTGGACAGATTCTAATTCTTAACTGTGCAAAATTTTATAATTACAAGAAATAGGCACCTTATGTTGGATTTTAGGAAATGCATGTAACCAATAAGCTCCTCAAATTATGCACTCTTCAAAATTAACCTACCACATAGTAATTGTACAGCGCCGCTGTTCCAGCTAACAGAAGGATATAGTTAAATTTAAAAATCCATCAACTCACAGCTGAAGGAATCAATTGATGCTGTTAATCTGCATATGAGAAGGCTTGGCTGTGAAAAGTTCAGTCAGGATTTTGCAGTACTGCAGGCCATGCTTTCCAGTGGCTGTGAAGAGATATTGCACAAAGCTTTCAAATTCTTTTCAAGGA
The DNA here is from genome assembly GCF_021869965.1 of Rhincodon typus. Classification (NCBI taxonomy): domain Eukaryota; kingdom Metazoa; phylum Chordata; class Chondrichthyes; order Orectolobiformes; family Rhincodontidae; genus Rhincodon; species Rhincodon typus. The sequence continues at coordinate 21,693,271 of NC_063356.1, forward strand.
TTATAGTGAGCTTTCTGCTCCACATCGGCATGTTTCTACGACAGTCTGATAACAAACGATCCAACCCATTAGACATTTTTAAATTCATGTCCGTGAACCTGCTCAACATCAAAGTAACCCATCCATTATGCCAAAACACCTTTTTTGAGCTCAGAAGATCAGAGCTCTCCGTGATCATTTTAAGTAGCATCCTTTCTTTACAACCAAGGATAACACGCTGCCTTACACATGTATTTGAATGTGCCCATAAAGATAGATTGGCAGCCTTGAAAGCTGAATAAATAATAAGGAGCTTGCTGTTATAACAAGTAAGTATTGTCCACAGTTCCACACATGCACCCCGTCCAAAATCAACAAGTGTTAGGAGTCATATATAGACATACATTCTTTCTGAACATTTCTTATCTTGACTGACACAATATTGATTCAGACAACAGATCATTCTGAAATAGTAGGAACTGCAGATGCTGGAGAATCTGAGATAACAAGGTGTAGAGCTGGATGAACACAGCAGGCCAAGCAGCATCAGAGGAGCAGGAAAGCTGATGTTTCTGGCCTAGACCCTTCTTCTGAAGAAGGGTCTAGGCCCAAAACATCAGCTTTCCTGCTCAACAGGTCATTCTGCTGCCTCCAAGCAACAATCAGAGGGTTTTATGATTCACAAATGTCAGCCTTGGTTTTAGTGATGCCACATTCACCCCAAAGTCAGAAGGTCCAGGGTTCATAACACACTCCAGAGATTTAAACACAATCTTGCTCGGCACTTCAGTGTAATGTTGAGTTAATGCTGCGTAGTCAGAGGTGTTTTTTTTTGGGGATGCAATAATAAAAAGGCCTCACATGCCCTTTCAGTTAAACATTGAAGATATGCAGTACTTTTCCAAAGACAGCAGAGGAGTTCTCCGGCTTTCCACGATATAATTATCCTGCAGCCATAACCTCAGAGCAAATTGTCTGGCAATTTATTTAATTGCTGGCTTGTGGTATCTGGTTATGTATAAACTGACCATAAGACATAGGAGCAGAAGTAGGCTATTCAGCCCATTGAGTCTGTTCCACCATTCAATGAGATCATGGCTGAAATGATAATCCTCAACTCCACTTTCCTGCCTTTTGCCCATAACCCTTGTTTCTCTTAGTCATAGAGTCATAGAGTTATACAGCACAGAAACAGATCCTTCTGTCAACTCGTCCATGCCAATGAGATATCCTAAATTGATCTAGTCCCAGTTGCCAGCATTTGGCCCATATCCCCCTAAACACTTCCTATTCATATACCAATCCAGATGCCTTTTAAATGTTATAATTGTACCAGCCTCCATCACTTCATCTGGCAGCACATTCCATACACACACCACCGTCTGCATGAAAAAGTTGCCCTTTATGTCCCTTTTATATCTTTCCCTCTCACCTTAAACCTATGCCCTCGAATTGTGGGCTCCCCCAACCCGGGAAAAAGACCTTGGGTATTCACCTTATCCATGCTCCTCATGATTTTATAAACCACTCTCAGGTCACCCCTCAGACTCTGATGCTCCAGCGAAAATAGCCAAAACCTACTTGGTCTCTCCTTATAGCTCAAACCCTCCAACCCTGGCAACATCCTTGTAAATCTTAGACAACAAGGTGCAGAGCTGGATGAACACAGCAGGCCAAGCAGCATCAGAGGAGCAGAAAGGCTGATGTTTCGGGCCTAGACCCTTGGCTGCTTGGCCTGCTGTGTTCATCCAGCTCTGCACCTTGTTGTCT
>NC_063356.1:21705019-21735688 GCF_021869965.1 Rhincodon typus
TATCTCCTGAAATGAGAACCTAGTTTGTAATGTGCAAGTACTGCATGAGTCCTTAAATGCGGGGTAGGAATCCTTCCTGCCAGTTAGCATCACATATCACTGGGCAAGTCCCACACAATTGGTCCAGCTGTGTAACTAATCTGTTTGTATTCTCCAGACATAAGCTTTTACCCCACTGCATGTACCTACATCAATATGGTTGGTGACACACTACTGGCTGGAAATGTGCACACGCTGCCTGACATTAATTGACATTAGTACAGGAAAAAACCTGTCATTGTGTATCCGGATTTCTAAGACTGAATGCCAAGGGGTTCAGCTCTGAATATCGTTTCTGCATTCCACCTCAGCTAGTCACACATTAACATTAGCTGATGAGGAGACTCTATTGGCACTCACCAACCTCTCAGCCTGAGTTTTGAGAGAAGTTTGAGTGCACTTGACTGAACAGATTTATTTCTTTTTCCCCTTAAGCAGTTAAGTCATTGGATGACCCAAATAATACTATAAAATGCTAAAAGCATAGAAGATTAAAATTCTGTTTAATCTACAGAAGAGATAATGTGCTTTTAATTTCGTATGGTTTTGAATAATGGACTGACAACCATTGTAACCATGTTCTGGAAATATTCTGCCATGTTACATGATTACATCAAGATGACAGCAATGTCTGCAGAGATACTAATATTAAATCATAATCTCATTCGGAATGATATTTCACCTCAAATTCGGGTAACTAACTAGGGAAATCTAGCAGTGCATGACATTCAGACCATTTGTCTTCTATAAAACCTCTTATAGTCAATGGAAATTAAATTAATGGAGATTAATACTGCTTGCTAGCATCAGAAGGTCAGTAAGAAAATGTAAAAGTGCATTTCCTCTAGATACAGAGATTAGCAAATGATAGATGGTGTTCTGTGGCTCACCATGCATTAGTGGACTAATGGTATCCATTAGCAATTTTACAGTTAAAACAGTCAGAACTGATTTCTTATGCATCTTGTTCTTGGATACATTTCCGAAGATAGATTCATTTAGTCATAGAAATGTACATCACAAAATAAGAGACTTCTGCCCATCATACACATGACTGTCAAAAACAACGAACTAACTAATTCCAGAATGGATGGGAGATTGTTCATATTTTCTAATATTTACAAAATAACTCAATAATTCCTTTTAAAGCCACACCCCAACTGGTCTCTTTCCTTTTTTGCATATCTATTCACTATATTTATGGATATTTTCTAATTAACCTCCTTCAGAGATGTTATTATACTCTTCTGAAGCATTTGAAACTAGACCTTGTAGTCCACAGGTAGGGACACTGCCAAGGCACCACATAAGCCTTCACACCACATTGATATGCTTCAAAACTGTCTTAAATAGGAAAGCCCATCTCAATATTTATCTTTTCTCGCTTCTCTTAAAGGCGCCTCGTAAACTGATCATGATTGACACCCACATTAGACTTCCACATAGTTTGACTGAGATCATTCTAAATATTTTTAAACAACGTGTTCAGACATGTTGTGAAGACTGTTTTAAAATCGATCTTTTCAGGTGTGTTATAACACTAGAGTAGGTGGGACTTGAACACAGGCCTCCTGGCTCAGAGGTAGCAACACTAACACAGCACTGCAAGAGCCTCAAACAAGACCACTATATATATTAATAAGGAACACCAAACATGGCTAATTGAACCATCTTCAGATTATTGTATTAAATCATTAAGCCTTCACTTCTTCCAACACAAACAAGCTTATTTTCCATTTTTGTTTTGTTTGAGATTTGAAGTTTATGCATCCAATTCTTGATAAGGCCAAATAAAAGCCTGAGCAAATTAATGGTAGAGAGTGTAAAACAAATTGTGGAAAACAATTTTATTGAAATTTTAAATTGTGGGAGAAGGAGGGGAGAACAAAACAGGCAATCCTCATTCTGCCTACAGTGGTTCAGTGGTTAGCACTGCTGCCTCACAGCACTGTGGACCTGGGTTTGATCCCACCCTTGAACAATGCTCTGTGTGGAGCTTGTACGTCCCCCTGGTGTCTGTGTGGGTTTCTGCCCACAGTCCAAAGATGTGCAGGCTAGGTGTATTAGCCAAGCTAAATGCTGTAGTCTAGGGATGTTTTGGTTAGGTGGGTTAGACATGGGGAAATGCAGGGGTAGTGGAATGAGTCAGGGTGGGATGCTCTTCGGAGGGGCAGTGTGAACTTGTTGGGCCGCATGGCCTGCTTCCACACTGTAGGGATTCTCTGAAAACAACAATCTTGTCTGGGAAAGCTACATATTCCCCATTTCACCTTGGTTTTTACCAGTCAATATTTGAATTTAAAACCTTCATATTATTGTGTTGCCAATTAAATAATTAAGCCTGTGAAGCAATGATTGGACTGAAGATGCAAGCTGTTCCATTCAGCTTAGCACAAGAGAAGGCTCATCATCACAGTAGAACAATTGTTCATCAGGCTTTAAATCTTTAGTCACTGAAAGTCATTGGAAAAATAGATCAGCAGGGGAAATCTTTTTTATTGCAATCATTAACCAATCTGTCAAACATCACAGTCTGCCACTATATCAGTAGAAAATGAAACAATATATGAATAACAGACCCAACAATGTTAATGCATTCCATTTACTTGGATTTCTTAGTCAGTGGATTTACTTAGACCAGGGTGGGGCTGGGGTTGGGGAAGGTCGGAATTGGATATTTCCGGTATAAGTGCCTCAAGTGCCATTCAAAGTCCTGCTAGAGCTACAAACAATTGTACTAGGCATTGAGAAACTGCAAAAAAAAAGTTGATGTGCCAGGAACCTGATGGGGGAGGGAGGGTAGAACCAAACAAACAATTCTTATTCTTCCTACAAGTCTAAAATCTTGCCTGGGAAATCTACATCTGTTTTTTGTTCCTATTTTACTCCGTTTTCATCAACCAGTATCTTATTCCAAAAGGAAATTCAGTTCATTGAAATCTTTCAACATATCACTTGTTCCAAACATTTTCCAGTTTCCTCCACACGAATGTCAACACAGTAAGTTAACTACAAACTATACTTGTACTTTCCAGCAAAACAAGTGAAATGGGATATTAACAAACAGTTACTCGACTGCCAGCAGCTCACAGGAATTTTGGCTTAGCTGTCTTTAACCAAAATTTTTCAACTCACTAACTATGAAGCTGAAAAAGGCAAATTCACCCTGTAGTCATAGAATCATAGAATCCCTACAGAGTGGAAGCAGGCCATTCAGCCTATTGAGTTCACATTAACCCTCCAAAGAGTATCCCACCCAGACCCCCTCATTACCCTATCACTGTAATGCCTCTTTTCCCATGGCTAATCCATCCAACCTGCACATTCCTGGATACTACGGACAATTTAGCATAGCCAATCCACCTAACCTGCATATCTTTGGACTGTGGGAGGAAACCAGTACAAACAGACAAGGCTATTCTGACATAAGCATAAATTTAACGTTCTCTGTATGCTCTTATTCTCAGATGCACTAAACTGAGAAATCTTTGTTTTTTTTTAATGATGTGCTTTGAAAGAGCACCTTTTCTCCATTATAGGCAGGTACTCAGGCAAATATTGTGAGGAGACAAAAATTTCAAATGATGTAGTTTGATTGTGCTGTTTACAATATAGATTAACAAAAATGTTGCAAAAATTCTGCAAAGGAGACCACCTCAACAGCTATGCAGAAAAATCTGGATTCACTCTGTTTTGCAAAGTTTACAATATTATGTTTCTCATCTTCCAATGATCTGATGCATTCTGTAGTATAATTTCCAATTTTCAACATAATTCCACATTCAATATCCTCTAATTTACATTTTCTATCAGTTTTCTCAAATGTATTTCACATGACAAATTTGACAAAAGTTATTCCTCTATTGCACAAGAATAAAAATAATACTGTCTCCAGCATCTGTTCATATGGTGCAGAAGTATTAGATTATCTCAGGGCAACACTGTGCAATTGATACATATACTCAATGTATGGTGGCAGATGACAAATGGTCAGGCAGGGGCTCGAGGTGGGTGTGAAAATTGGTGTCAGTTAATACTTCGTACTCAGCGAGACAGGTCTCACTGCTAGGGTGGCCCTGTTGACCTTTGGCACGGCTAGAGGCAGCCCAATTGACCCCTATCACCCCCAGGTGACAGGAACTAATTTGGGTTTGAAACATTACTTGCATATCACCTACCTTTCCTTGTCAAATTAAAATTATGTACATTCTTTTGATAGTAGTCTGACAAATATAAGCAAATCACATGATACCAGTATGGACATAAATTAGAAATGTTTATCTCGGGGACCGAATTTATTGAAAAGATATATAACCTATTGACATTAGATTCTAAATCAATTTGTACGCAAACGTTGATAAGTCAATTAACAATCTCACAAATATCTGACAAGGAAATAACTTGAACAGCCCTTTTTAGTCCAATATTAGCTTTACTTATAAACCTTCATTTTGCAGGAGTTTGATTTTGCTTTATCAACATTAATTATTCGTATCTGTCACTCCATCAAACCTGCATGTTTTAAGGAAACATTTTTTAAAAATCCAGATGAATCCATAAATGTTATGTCACCAAACTGGCCTGAAGAAAGGACTATGGGACCTTGATTTTAAGATGACTGAATTATTAGAATAAGCCTTCCAACAAAATAAAGATGACAGTCCAGAGCAGCACTGAGTGTGCGCTGCACTGTTGGAGGGTCATCTTCGGGTGACATATTAAGACAAGGTCCCGTCTGCCTGTTCGGGTGGGTGTAAAATATGCTTCAAGCCTGTTTCAATGAAGAGAAGGGGCATTCTCCACAGTGTCTAGGCCAATATTTCTCTCAGTTAATATGACACAAAGGGGTTATCTCATGCTCCCCACACTACTGTTTGTAGGAGTTTGCAAATTGCCTGCTATGTTTCCTTCCTTCCAACAGAGACAACACTTCAAAAGAATTTCATTGGATATTAAGCACGAAGTAGTCATGAAAAGCCCTATATAAGTCTTTGTTTTTTTCTCGAACACTGAAGTCCAGTGTCATAGATTTATCCAGCTTAACATACATATGACATACAATGACCAGGGAGCAATTATAACCACATCCCATTGCTGTTGCTTTGGGATTCAAATATGCAACAGTTTTGAGTTCAGCATTTTAAGTCTTTGCAAATCCAAATCCAGCTAACAAATCACCACACTTTATACATTTTTCTCTCTCGCTCTTTTTGATGACTCATACAATCTGTATTACATAAAAGTCAGTAGACAACTTCATATGTGCAGTTTTAATGAATTATTATTGACCTCAAGTGGTGAACCATTTCTCTCCATAGATGCTGCCTGAGTATTTTCAATTTTTATTCTATACAATAAAATTTAATTGACTTACAACTTATCAATAACTTCAGGCTCTCACTTAGAAGCCTCTTTTTTTACTGAACTCATGTGTAAAACTCAGTTTCACTTTTAATCCATATAATTGCTCTTTTACAAAGTGAAACTTCTAGTTATGTCTGCCACATATCATTCATAGAAAGGGTAAGGCATACTTAGATCTTTCCCTTGCAGAACTGCATTTTCTGACAGTTCTTCAATGATTAAAACTCTCTAAAGCTCAATATGGAATGGCAGATTTTTAATTAGAAGGCTTGAAAACTGAACAGTTTTGGATTATTGGGGCAAAGTTGTCAGTACAATGTCAATTTCTTAACATCTAAAGGATGAAGGCTCACATTTATTAGACATCAATTAGCAGACGTAAGGAGGCTGTCATCAAGTCTCTTCTTAATGGGAAGAGTGAATTGCATTGCACTCTACTATTTTTAGTCAGTGCTTTGAGATCACTTCTTGCATTTCAGCATTAAGAGTAGTGAAGAAGGAATGCAGTAGTTTAGGAGATAATTATGATTCAATTTGCAAATATACCTAATATTACATCAATTGTATTAATATCTTAAGAATGCAAAAAATAGAAGCAGGAGTAAACCATGTGGTGCCTGGAACCTGCTCCATTATTTAATATGACCATACTGATCTTTGATTTCAACTCCACTTTCTTGACCATCCCCTAGATCATGAATTACTTTGGAAATTAAATATCAATTTAACCCAGCCTTAAATTTGTTGAGGTAGAGAGTTCTAAAGAATCTCAATGACTTGATTGATGAAATTTCTCTTGACTTCAATTCTAAATGATCAACACCATATTGTTGGAGGGAATCCAAGTTGTTGGAAGGAATCCTGAGGGACAGGATTTACATGCATATAGAAAGGCAAGGACTGATTAGGGATGGTCAACATGGCTTTGTGCATGGGAAATCTTGTCTCACTAACTTGATTGAGTTTTTTAAAGAAGTAACAAAAAGGATTGATGAGGGCAGAGTGGTGGACGTGATCTATATGGAATTCACTAAGGTGTTTGACAAAGTACCTCATGGTAGACTGGTTAGCAAGGTCATATCACACAGAATACAGGGAGAACTAGCTATTTGTAAACAAGACTGGCTCAAAGGTAGGAGACAGAGGGTGGTGGAGCGTTGTTTTTCAGTGTGGAGGCCTGTGACCAGCAGTGTGCCACAAAGATCAGTGCTTGATTCACTGCTTTTCATCATTTATATAAATGATAAGGATGTGAACATTGGAAGCATGGTTAGTAAGTTTGCAGGTGACACCAAAATTGGAGGTGTAGTGGAAAGTGAAGAAAGTTACCTTAGAGTACAACGGGATCTTGATCAGATGGGCCAATGGGCCGAGGAGTGGCAGATGGAGTTTAATTCAAATAAACGTGAGATGCTGCATTTTGAAAAGGCAAATCGGGTAGGAATTATGCATTTAATGGTAAGGTCCTTGGGAGTGTTGCTGAACAAAGAGATCTTGGAGTGCAGGTCCATTGTTCCTTGACTGTGGAATCGCAGGTGGAGAGGGCAGTGAAAAAGGCGTTTGGTATGTTTGCCTTTATTGGTCAGTGCATTGAGTATATGAGTTAGGAGATCATGTTGTGGCTGTACAGGACATTGGTTAGGCCACTTTTGGAATACTGTGTGCATTTCTGGCCTCCCATCTAATGGAATGATGTTGCAAAACTTGAAAAGATTCAGAAAAGATGAACAAGGATGTTGCCAGGGTTGAAGGGCTTGAGCTATAGGGAGAGTCTGAATAGGGTGTAGGGCTATTTTCCCTACAGCGTTCAGAGGCTGAGGGGTGACTTTACAGAGGTTTATAAAATCATGAGGGTCATGGCTAGGGTAAATAGGCTAGGTCTTTCCCCTAGGGTATGGGAGTCCAAAACCAGACGCATAGGTTTAAGGTGAGAGGGAAGATATTTAAAAGGGATGCTAGGGGCAATGTTTTCACGCAGAGGGTGGTGCGTACATGGAATGAGCTGCCAGAGCAAGTGGTGCAGGTTGGTACAATAACAACATTTAAAAGGCACTTGGATGAGCATATGAATAGGAAGAGTTTAGAAAGATATGTGTCAAATGCTGGCAAATGATATCTGGTCAGCATGGATGAGCTGGACCGAAGGATCTATTGCCATGCTGTGTATTTCTATGATTCTTTGACTCTACGTCCTGAGGCTGTGCTCCTTGGGTTAGATTCCCTGGTTAGCAGAAACGACATCTCAGTGTCTACTCTGTTAAACGCCTGTAGAATCTTGTATGTTTCAATGAGATTACCTCTTTTATCTGAACTCCAGAAAATATAAGCCCAATTATCACAGCCACTTGCTGCTGGACAACTCTCTGATCCCAAAGACCAATCAAGTGAACTTACAATATACTGCTACCAATGCAAGTATATGCTTCCTTAAATATAGAAATGAAAACCACATAGAACTTCAGGTGTGCACCCACCAAAGCTTGGAGAGCTGTAGAAAACCTCTTTATTATTGCATTCTAATCCCCTTAAATGTCATTTGCTCTCATAAATGCAAGTTGTATCTGCATGTGAACTTCTGGTATTTCTTATTGTGGAGACAGAAAAAAACCTGAAGTACAATGAAGTGCAATTCTTGTAGTGGCACATTTGAAAATATTCGGGTTAGACAGATACTTAATTTCCAAAGGAATCCATGATCCAAGGGTTGGACAAGAAAGTGGAGTTGAAGCTAAAGATCAGCCATGATTGTAATGAATGTGGCTTACTCTTACTCCTATTTCTTGAAAAACTCTGACAGTGGATAATTTTTCCTTAGGGTCATCTGGGGCATCCTCATAGGAAAGTCCATTTTTGACTCTTGCAGTACACTGTGATATAGGCTTTATAATGTAGATTCATTTGGAGATTTGGATCATTAAGGGAGAAGCAGATGGATTTGGTTTCTGTTTTGTGAAAGGAACGTTGTTTCTTTTAGAAAGAGTCAAAGTCATTTGGAAAGGTGACCTAAACACAGCAATTCAAAGAAAGCATTTGACTTAGTAAGTATCTAGCAGCATACCTGTGGTGTCAACTGAAGAAGTGTTTATACTAGTGAGTTTATGACATACAAAATAAAAAATAATCACGCGTCTCTAGTTTTTGAGTTCAGTTCAGAAGATTTATGTTTGAGCTTCATCCTAACAGGAGCGTCATGTTTGCAGTTCAGAAAAGTGGTTTCACCATAGCATCAGTAGAGTATGTCAACTTTGTAGAATCCCAGGATGCAAGACTTTGTAGAAGTCTTGGCTGTCAGAACTGAAAAATGATCTTGGTGAACAGAACTAGAATAAAATCTTAAACCTGTTAGAGGTCCAAGAAGGAAATCTGGAAAAAGCCAGTTGAATAAAAAATTCAGTGTGATATTTCTCTGGGATTGTGTATCTCAAAAGGATATTGCTGGGAAAATGTTGAAATGATATTTTTGTTGCTTATGTTAACCTCTCCTCAAATTGACATATATATATGACTTACATATCATATATATCTTCTGTGAAAAATTGGCAGTCTTTTACGAATATGTTTAGTGACTGATTGCCACATTAACCAGCTGCAAAAGTAAAAATGATCTACTAATCCAGGTTTCATTCTGGCATCTGACTTGTCCAGTATTACCACCAGCTGCGATCATAACAATATAAATCATTATTTGGTTGGGCAAAACTTGAGAATGACAAAAAAAAGTATATTTTTTCAAAACCTCTCATCATGGACTTGTCAGAAAAAAATTTGCAATCCCAATGTAAAGAGAAAACAATCTTATTCATATCATATGAGAAGAGAGTGCTGGTTGGGTGGCAATTGGATTCTGAATGTCAGAGGCATTACCCATGGGGAACGCGTTAGCTATATGATGATTGACAGTTAATTGCCAAGTTTTGTCCACATTTCTATTTCTTGTGAATTGTCCTGATGAGAACAAGACAAAAAGCTTCGACAGAATAAGTCAGCAGCAATTCTTTTCCAGTAATTTTGTGGAGACAAACAAAATAATAAGTGGACTCCCTTGGACCTTTAGGTGAATTTGGCAACAACAAACCACCTTCTATGAAAAAAATGCTCAGAACAGGCTCATGAGGCTGTCCATTACAATGCTTTCCATCACCACAGAAGATAATATCAAATGAGAGAGAAATGGACAGTTGACTGCTCGTTCTCATTCCTCTTTTGGGAAAGAGACAAGTTGTATGATTCTCTTATGTCTTCCTCTGTCAGGGTTAGGAATTCCCACCTTAGATCATATCCAAAATCTGGCTTTTACTTTTCTTAGTTCCTTGCTTTCTTATGTGGCAATAAGTCAAATATCTTTTGAAACTCAGTGAAAATAGTGTGCTCCCTCAAATCTAACCCGCAAGGGATCTTGGAAAATGCCACTTTTGGTCAAAAGCCACTTTTTGTCAACACATTGCTGACATCCATACCAGAGCAACCATTGGATCCACCAATGTCAGGCGAAGTCTGCACACACACAACAGCATTTTGAAACATTGTGGTAGGACCTTATTTTATCAGACAGAGTAAATCACACTGCATTCAGCTGCAAATAGTAATCCCATAGATAGGACTTGGTAGGACATGAATGCCAGTGTTAAATATTAGCAGCCAGTATAACAGTGATCACAGAGGACAGATCCATGAATACCATAAGGCAACAAGGAATCAGTATTATGAGGGAAAGAAGAATGATTGCAATTTGCCACTTCAAGTTATCAGGAGTGATAACAGGTTGAAGTGAAAGAGAAATATCTTACAGATTTACCTCTCACAATGACAAAAATAAACAAAATTTAGTCACTTGCATGAGCTCAGATGAATTCGGTACAATTGCTGCTGACTCCAACATGGATAATGTTGCTAAGTAAATAAACAAGTAAGAGGGAGGTGATGGCCTAGTGGTATTATCACTAAGCTGTTAGTCTAGAGATCCAGATAATGTCCTGGGGACCCAGGTTCAAATCCTGCCATGGTAGATGGTGGAATTTGAGCACAATAAATATCAGGAGTTAAGAGTCTAATGATGACAGTGAATCCATTGTTAATTTTTGGGGAAAAACCCATCTGATTCACTGATGTCCTTTAGGGAAGGAAGCTGTCATCCTTACCTGGTCTGGCCTACATGTGACTCCAGACCCACAGCAATGTAGTTGACTCTGGGCAATTTGGGATGGGCAATAAATGCTGCCTAACCAGCGATGCCCTCATCCCATAAATGAATAAAGAGAGGGAAATAAAGGTCCTTTGCTGGACACAGAATCTGATCTGAGCAGGAAAATTCATTCACAGTGGGTGTTGCTAACTTGGCCAATGTTTTATTAGTCATCCTGATTACCCAGAGGGCAGTTAAAAATCAACACATTGCTGTGGGCCTGGAGTCACATGCAGATCAGACCAGGCAAGGACAGAAGATTTTCTTCGCTAAAGAACATTAGTGATCTCGATGGTCTTTATGACAATGGCAATGGTTACATAGTTACCATTGGCTAGCTTTTTATTTTGGATGTTTGCTTGAACCCAGGCCCCCAGAACATTAACCGGGGGTTCTGGATTACTAGCCCAGTGATATTACCACTATGTCACCAGCTGCTGTAATGCTGTTTGGGCTGTTCAGCTGTAGGAGAGACATAAACCCAGTATGAAATAAGTTACATTAAAAGTATGGCTAGCTCTTTGAGGGGACTCACCTGGAGTTGCTCCTTTTTCTTGGCTGTAGGCTGCTGTACGTTTCCTTCATTTCCTTTGAATCTGTTAAAAACGAAATTCAACACTGAAACAAAACTGCAACTGAGACCTATTGAACACCCAACCTGCGACCAGCTTGGTGGACCCAAAACTTACACAAACATTCATTTCTCCGTGGCTGTACATTAAAACCTGGACTGAAATACAGGCAACACTGCTGTTCACTGTTCTGTAATGAAGTGACTATGATAGCTCACTCCAATGGCAGGTGTTACTGGGTTACACAATATCATTTGTGACATTTCTATCACTTTTTACAACCCACCATCATGATATTAATGTGCTTTATAGTGCAATCTTACGTTATTCAGGTTTTACAGCAGAGTTTTATGGTAGAATGATCATTTTGTTTATATTGCAATGTTATGAAATTGCAGTTAGGTTTTTAATCCAGTTTTATGACATTCTACATATTGTATTCTCCACAACTGGGATACAATCACAATTCTATTGCAGTATCTATCTCACTTGGAAGATACTGGTTACAAAAAATACACAAAGTCGTCAGAACACTGGAAAAACCAACAAAGCCAGGTGCAAATATAAAAGTGAATAATACAGTTTAGTCCCCACTTAAGATTGTGGCTGCATTCCTGAAAATCTCAGCTTTAAGTGAAAAAAGGGACTGAATATTTCCAGAAATCTGCTAAGTACAATTTTTGTTGAGTTGCATGGAGTGTTTCTCTTTGTGAGGCATAATGAGTTTTCTTGTGCAATCACTCCAAACTCTCCTTATTAACAATATACCAGTGGTCCCCTACTTGACTGATGCTAACCGGATTCTCCCTCTTACCATAGAAGTACTTGCTACTGTCGGGATATCCCAGGATTCCTGTTGTTGGCACCATCCTTAAAAGGCTGTTGTGTACCTGGATGAGCACTGACACCCATTTTGTGACATTTGCCCCAGACTAGTCAAGCAAGGGAAATTGGTACTCAGCTTTACAGAAAGGGACCTGGGGGTCTTGGTGGACATAATGATGCAGAGGAGGGCTGTGTCAGTTGCCCGAAACAGAGAAGACCATGATACTCGCCAGCCTGGTCTGAGATTGCCACCCGGGTCAGTGCGCTCTTAACCATCTGGAGAAATGCCAGCCAGATCTATAAGAAGCTCAGTCACCTACTGTGCTCCACCAGGATAACTGCCACCATTTTTTCTCTGCCACCTCAAACTCAACATTATCTCAGCTGCTAAACCAACCTCCCATCAAGACCCATCCTCTGCCACTCTATAATGTTTTCTCCCACTCACTGTCTTGCACCCTAAATAACTTTCCCACTAACTGGGCATGACCTCTGTGCTGTCTGCTCACTCACTCTCTCCAAATACCTCACCGCACTTTCCCCAGCTACACCAGCTATATCACCTCCCAATAGCTACCCATGTTCAATGTATTCAATCTCGCCTGTGTCTCATTCCAGAAATAAAGGCCAATGAAAAGTTCTGGAGGAGTGGAATGGCGCTCCTCAGCTATCACCTGGGCTGGTCCAGTTGTAATTCATCTCTTGCTAACCAAGAAAGAAGCATTGCTCATTGCTGTGCTGATCTCCCAATTCTATGAGTACATTCTTAAGGTGTAAGAACACTTACCTTTTGGTTACTACGTGTTCTCTCTATTGCCTTCTGTAAGTATCAGCAACATTACCATGGTCCCCACAGTTTTAAGAACAAGACATCCCCTCACTCACCTCTTTCACCTTGGAGGTTGTACTGGTAAGGCAGATCCTCCCCCAGTTCAGATGCTGACACCTCGGTGGGTAGGATAGTGAGATTAGAGTCAGGAGTAGCTGTTGGCCTGCACCTCACTGCCAGCTGGCTGAGGAAGAGACATTCAGCTCGCTGGCACCCAAACATCAGGCATCTTCTCCACCCCAGGCAGGAGAGGTTACCATTGTTATTCCTAAGAATTTTTTCCAACAATTGTCCTACTGCCCTTCTTAAACAAAGGGATAACATTGGCTATTCTCCAGTCTTTTGGGATCTCTCCTGTGATTAAAGAGGGCACAAAGATTACAAACTACAAGGCCCACATCAATTTCCTCACCTGCCTCTCTCAGCATTCTGGGATTCCCATAGATCCTGGGGACTTGTCTACCTTAATGCTTTTTAAAACACACAACATCTCCATTTTTATGTTGACCACATGCCCCCGAATATCAAAATACCCCTCCTGAGACTTACCATCCACCATGTCCTTCTCCTGGGAATACCAATGCAAAGTACTCATTAAGGACCTCATTCACTTCTACTGGCTCCACACTTTGGGATTTTCCTTCATTCTGTTTGCCAAAGACATTTCATGGCCTCTTTTAGCCCTCCGAATTCCTTGTTTGAGCCTTTTCCTGCTATCTTTGTATTCTTTGAGGGCTCTGTCTGTCTTCAGTTTCCTAAACCTTATGTATGCCTCCTTTTTCTTTTTAACCAAGCTCTCAATTTCTCTTGTCATCCAAGTTTCCCAAATCTTGCCATCCTTATCCTTCATTTTCACAGAAACATGCAGGTCCTGAACTCTAATGAGCTGGCCTTTCAAAGATTACCACATGCCAGAAGTGGATTTACCAGTAAAAAAAGTCCCCAATCTACATTCCTAGTTTCTGCCTAATATTGTGGTAGTTAGCCTTGCATCAGTTTAAAAATTTCACCCGAGGGCTACTGTTATCCATAAGTAACTTAAAACTTGCAGAATTGTGGTCACTTTTCCCAAAATGCTCCCCCACTGAAACTTTGATCATCTGGTTGGCCTTGTTTCCCAATACCAGGACTAGTTTGGTCCCTTCTTTATTTGGACTGTTTACATATTATTTCCAAAAACCATCCTGAACGCACCTAACAAACGCTCCCCCATCCAAGCCCCTGGCACTAAATGAGCCCCAGTCAATGTAGGGGAAGTTAGAACCACCCTCGCCAACAACCCTGCTATTTTCACATTTTCCTGTATTCTGTTCACACATCTGCTCCTCTATCACTCTCTCGCTGTTGGGAGGCCTGCAGAACAATCCCATCAAAGTGATTGCACGCTTCCTATTCCTGAGTTCTACACATATGGTCTTGCTGGATGAGCTCTCCAAGAGTCCTCTTTCAGTACAGCTACGTACAACTCCCCCACATCTTTTACGTTCCTCTCTATCACACTTGAAACATGTAAATCCTGGAATATTAAGCAGCCACTCTTGTCCCTCTAGATGCTAAATATCAATTTCTAGACAGCTTCTTATTCATCACTGGAAGCTATTTACCTCCTGCCTACTTACTGTATTGCATTGGCATGAATCACAACATCCATTCTTATAGCTCTGAGTTCTGAGGAAGGGTCACCAGACCTGAAACATTAACTCTGTTTTTTCCTTCACAGATGCTGCCAGACCTGCTGAGCTTTTCCAGCAACTTTGCTTTTGATCCATTCTTATGCATTTTGTCATTTTTTTCAAAAGAACGAAAGCTCACAGAGGAGCATAGACTTCATTAGACTCCACCATCGTGCAGCAAGTACTGACAGAACTTCAAATTTATTCCTTTATCACCTTTTCATTATTATAACAGTGAGTACTCCATATTTCATCCTGGAGGTTAAGGTCAAACTGTTGGTTGGGCCGAAGAACTCTTACAGTGATATGTTAGAATATATGTGGTCTTACTTTAAGTTGCAGTTCACAGGCAATAAGATTCACGGTATTACAGGCATATATTCAATTAAATACTGAACCATAAAAACTATTATTGACAATATTCAATTATACTGTTAATGGTAACATTTACCGTAAAATTTGAGGACTCCAGGGATTCCCATTTGACAGATTTGAGCTTAAGGTTTTAAGGTTGATCAGATCTCGTCAAATTCCAAGATTCTCTTCCACTGCTCATCCTTTTATGTACTTAGTAGCTCAACAATAAGCCTATTAATCCTTCTACTGTTTCCCCAAGGGAAGAAAATGTGCATGAAACAAATAGATATATCCAGTTCATTTCAGCATTATCTCACATTCCTTTCATGATCCTTTATCAATGTCACAATCCCTGTAGAGGCCGATAACTTCTAAAAATACTATTGAATTCCTAGAAACTGGCGGAGAAGATCATGCAATATTTCACATTAAGACTTTTCCTATCATAAACAAATTGAAATCATCATTGACTAAATATTAGGTGGTAGGCAATCAATACACTGAATGGTAGTTCAGATATTTGATGTGACTGATAACCCCACACCACGTTTATGTGGTGTATTCAGACATTATGCAGCAATCTTCAGTGAATTGTCATCTTTACTGGAGCCATTCCACAGTTACTCCCAATTGGCTTTCTTCTCCTATTTCACCAAGTTGCAATTCAGAAATAATTTCCTTTGATCTTCTGAGAATTTCTGAACCAATCTCCAGCAGCATAGCCGCATCAAGGTGAATCTTAAATCTCTGCAGGTTCTGTGTCCTCAAACAAATGACAAGATGCCAACTTTATGCCTGGCAGATAAAGGAACAGTCTTTTCCCCGCTGTCTTGTCTCTCTCTCTCTCTCTATCTCTTTGTGCTCAGGGCATTTTGATCAGACTGCCTGAAAACAAACAAAAGCAATAAAAGCAGATGCTGGCAATCTGAATTAAAAGCAGAAAATGCTGGAGAAACTCAACAGGTCTAGTAGCATCTGTGGAGAGACAAACAGAGCTAAAGTTTCAATTCTGATATAAATCTTCTTCAGATTGGCTTCTCTCTCCATGGATGTTACCAGACTTGCTGAGTATCTCCAGCACATTCTGTTTTAATGTCCAAGAGTCTGCAAGTCTATTCATGGTAATGCAAGCTGCTCTGTCCTTTGTTTTCAAATGTTAGACCTGGTATATGGATTTCAATAGCAGTTGATCAATGTCTTCTGTCTCTGTGGTAATCAGGACACACAAGCACATCCCTGGACAGAACTAGTAAGAGGTCACATATCTCTCTACTTACTGTACCTTAACTTAAAAAGATGTATAAAACATAACCATCTTATAACATCCAATGGTCATACAATTCCCTAGCTTTGGTATAGTTTTCAGCTCATAAAATCATCAGGCAGAAGACAGTTACAGAAATTCATGAACTTCATTCTTAAAATTCAGTAATGGGATTTGGACATTGCTGACAAGCACAGCATTTGTTGTCCATCCCTAATTGCCCTGATGGTGGTGAACCGCTTTTTTGAATCACTTTAGTCCATCTGTTACAGATATATCAATGGCTCTTGTAGCTCCAAGTTCCAGTCATGATATCGTAGAATATCAAGGGCAACTAGGGATGGGCAAGAAACGCTGGCCAGCCAGCGATGCCCACATATCACAAGTGAATAGGGAAAAAAAATTACTGCACTGGAGGATTCAATTGATCCATTGAGTCTTTCATAAACCAGTCTGTTTAGACTCAACCCCGACTCTTTTTCCATATCTTTGCAAATGTTTTCCTTCTAATTATTCATCAAATTCCATGTTAGAAGCTATTACTGAATATGTATGTATCTGTGTGCCTTTTCTAAAGCTTTCACCTCCTTCCAGTATATGATTCACAGAGGGTGGGGCCAAACGAGTATCATTGGATAGGGTTAGCACAACCTCTTGACTTTTGTACCGAATTAGAAAGCATAGGATCCAATATGCTTTATTAATTTCTCCTGCCATCTTCAAAGATTTGTGCACCAACAATTTCTTTTTTGTTTTTGCACTCATCGTGGAATTGTATCATTAAGTTTGTACTGTTTCTCCTCATTTTTTAAAACCGATTTTCCCAGATTTTTCTACATTAGATCGAATCTGTCTGCCCACTCTACCAGCCAATCTGTTCTCTTAATGTTTGAGGATGTTACTTTTCGAAGCTATATATGTGTGATCAATACAACACCAACCTGCCACCTGCAGCTTTGGCTGATTTTACAACAATTACAAAACAAAATGTGTTTCTTCTACATCATGGTAAAATTAATAGTTAGGTAGGCTATAAGATACTCTTCAAAAACATAATTCTGTGGATATTTCTAATCTGAAGTAACAGAAAAGGCCGGATATAATCATAGGATCTAGGAACATCTGTAGAAAGAGAAACAGAGTTTATTTTTCAGATCTATGAACTTTCACCTGTGAATTGAAATGTTAGCTCTGTCTTTCTTTCCACTTGCTCAGTATAACCAGTTGTATCTGTTTTCATAGATAATACATTGTTTACACACCCATACAGACCTCTAAACTCATATTTATTATAAAGGGGAGATCGACCCCCTTCTGAAAACTAAAACCAAAACACCCAGAGAGGCGTGCCTCACCCTATAATCTGTTAAAAGAGCTACCAAGTTGTTATAAATAAAAGCATATGCCTGACACTCTCTTTATAATCAACAAGTAACAACTTATTTATCTAACACTAACAGTGAACAAACTAACTAAACTATTAACAAACTGAATAAACCACTTCTAGCTACCAACTATTCCTGAATAAAGCAAGATTCTAATGGTATGCTGTTCCAATAAATACAAATCCCACTTACATAAAGTAAAATAAAAAACTCGAATTTAATCTCTTGAAATTACATGAATTGGCCTTTCAATTCCACAATCATCTTCCTGTAACAACACAGCTCCAACACCTACATCGCTTGCATCGATGGCAACTTTAAAGGGTTTCAAGAAATCTGGCATGGCTGAAGCTGGTGCGATGGTTAACATGGCTTTTAAATTCTCAAGTGCCTCCAGGCATTGTTCTGTCCACCGAAATTTCATGTTCTTTTTTTAAAAAATCCATCATTGATGCCACAATGCTACTAATGTATGGTACAAACTTCCTGCAGAATGCACTCAGTCCTGAAAATTATAGCACTTCCTTCTTCGAGGATGGTCCTGGAAATTCCTTGATGGCCTTCTTCTTCACATTCCTCGGTGTCATCCGTCCGCGTCCGATGTTGTTCCCTAAGAACTTCAATTCTGCCTTGGCGAATTCTGTTTTTGCCAAGTTTATCACCAACTTTGGCTTCCATAGTCTCTCAAAGATCTCTGACAAATGCTCCATATGATCTCTCCATGCATCGTTAAAGATCACAAAGTCATCTGTACAGACAGCACAATTAATCAATCCTGCCGCAACTCTGTTTATAAGTCTTTGAAAAGTGGCTGGTGTTTTTCTTCATTCCAAAGGACATCACCTTAAACAGATATAGCCCATTTGGGGCGACAAAAGCAGAAATATCTTTTGCGCTCTCAGACATTGGTATTACCAGTAACCGCAAAGTAAGTCCAACTTTGTGACATAAGTGGCTTGTCCTACTTCTTCCATACAATCCTCCAGCCTTGGAATGAGATATGAGTCAGATTTTGTCACAACGTTGACCTTCTGATAATCTACACAAAATTGTTGAGTACCATCAGGTTTGGGAACCAACATGGTCGGCGAACACCATTCACTTTGATTCGGCTCTATGATGTCATCTTGGAGCATCGCTTCCACTTTCTGGTGAACCTGCACTACTTTGAGAGGATTAGGCCTGTAGGGGTGTTGTTTTATCGGAACAGCATTCTCTATGTCAACCTTATGTACTTTGGTATTAGTCCACCCTATTCTATTTCTACATATGTTCTCATAGCACTGTAATAAGTCTTTCAATTCAGTTCTCTGTTTCTGGGACAGATGGCTCACCACCCTATCCCATTCTTTAAGGACTTCTTCATTATTCAATTTATTCTGAGGCATATCAAATTCCACATTATCTGGATTTGATTCCTCACTCTGAGTTGCAGTAACTAATACCTGTTTCTTCAGTTCTCTTTCCTTGTCATAGTAAGGTTTCAACATGTTCACATGACATATCTGATAATTTTCTTTCCTACCTGGTATCTTTACCAGATACTTCATCTGACTTAACTTCTTCTCAATCTGCTGGGACCACAAACCTTCCTTTGAAGGGATCTCCTATTGCTAACAGCACCAACACTTTATCCTCACTGGCAAATGTACTAATTTTAGATTTCTTACCTGCTTCTTCCTTCATTAGGTGCTGTGCCACCTTCTAATGTTGTCTAGCTAATATAGCTATAAGAAATAACACAGTATGGAGCTGGAAGAGCACAGCAGGCCTGGCAACATCAGTGGAGCAGGAAAGTTGACGTTTTGGGTATAGCTGCTCTCTTTAACCTTTCTCTCAGCTAAGATGCATAATCCAACTGTGAGATCTCTGATTTCGGACCCATCACCTTTTCCTTAATTACTTTTAAAGGCCTTCTTACCTTTTGCCCGAATATCAATTCAAATGAATTAAACTGAGTCGATTCATTTGGAGCATCTCTAAAAGCAAATAATATAAATGGGATACCTTTATCTTAAGTATTTGGGTAATCCTGGCAATAAACCCTCAGCATAGTCTTTGTGGTCTGATGCCACCTTTGCAGTGCTCCCTGGGATTCAGGATGGTACACACTTGATTTAAAGGTTTTGATGACTAAACTATTCCTGACCTCCTTAAACAGTTTGGCTCTAAAATTAGACCCTTGGTCTGACTGAATCTCCCTGGGTAGTCCGTAATTGGTTAATAAAGCAAGCAACTCCTCTACAACCTTTTTTTTAACCTTAACATTCCGTAATGGAACTGCCTCCGGAAACCTGGTAGACACATCTATTATGGTTAGCAAATACTGGTTCCCACTTTTGGTTTTAGGGAGGGGACATACACAATCATTTATTACCCAGGTAATAGTTTCTTCAAATGTGGGAATTGGCATCAAAGGCACTGTTTTTATTACTGCCTGTGGCTTTCCTACCATCTGACACATATGACAGATACAGCAAAATTCAACCACATCTTTATGTAATCCAGGCAAATAGAAATGCTTCGGTATCTTAGCCCAAGTCTTCCTCATTCCTAGATGATATCAAACAGGTAATTCATGTGCTAACCACAATATTTCCTGTCTGTATTCTACCAGCAACACAATCTGGTGAACCTCCGCCCATTTCTCACCTGCACTAACCTGCAAAGTTCTCCAATTGCACCTTAAGATTTTATCCTTAAGGTAATAACATTCTGGAATACATTCTGATTCCTTTTCCAAGTATATAAATATAAATATAAATATAAACATAAATATAAGATATAAATCCTTTATCATCTCATCTTTTTGTTGTAGATCCATTAGTCTTTCAGAACTAAACATCTCTGCCTGATCCTCTACCTGCTTAGGCTTTTCCTTGACCATTTCATCAAACGGGGTGTCAGCTAACTGGACCTCAACTCCTTCATCTTTCTGTTATGATTTCCCTTCTTGTTTTAGCTTATGGCTGTGGGATCTTGTCATGACACAGTCCGAAAAAACTCCAGAGTATTTTCCTTTTAACTCTTCAGTTCCTGATTATCTTTCGGCTTCTCCACTACAATGGGCATCACTTCCGCCTTTGATCTGGCTATATCGTTTCCAAGGACAAACTGTATTCCTGGCATAGACACTGTTTCAATCAGTCCCACTATCACTTCCCCAGTCTTGATTGGACTTTCGAGCCTTATCTTACACAGGGGAACACTACTCCTCTCTCCTTTAATCCACAGATTATCACTCTCTCGGGTAACGTTTCAGAAGGAGTGCAAATATTTTCATCTCTCACTATTAGAAACTGACCAGCTCCTGTATCTCTAAATATTTTAACTTCTTTACCTACTGCCCCTGTTCTTCCTGGGTAAACCTTACCCATACAAGTGAAGCCTTTGTACAGATCAGGCACTATCTTACTATCCAACCTGTGACTAGTCTGTGCACTCTCCTGCAGCTCCTCGATTTCTCCTGGGATTTCCTTCACTCCCTCAAATAATCCCACTGGATTAGCCCCTTTTACCACATCCTTTTTCCCTGTGCCTTTCTTAAACCACCAGCACTGTGACTTTGTGTGTCCCATCTTATTGCAGTGAAAACACCTGAGGTCTTTCACCTCTTTTCCACCCTCTTAGGTTTATTTTTTCACACGTGGTAAACTGTTCCCAGTGTGATCTACTTTTTATTTTTCACTGAAGGATCTCCCTTTTTCCCAATTTCTATCCCTCACAGAATGAAATTGCTGTCGGAATCTAAATTTCAATTTATGCACTAATGTGTATTCATCTGCCATCTCTGCAGCTCTTCTCGCTGTTTTAACTTTCTGTTACTCAACATGACTTCTTATAATTTCTGGCAGTGAGTTTTTAAACTCCTCCTGCAGAATAACATCTCTAAGATCCTCCTATGTCTTCTTTATCTTGAATGCTCTCATCCATCTATCGAAGTTGCTCTGTTTAATTCTTTCAAACTTGATTTTCAGTCTGAACTGGTTCCTTTCTTGCATTTCTGAACTGTTGTCTATATCCTTATGGCATAAATTTGTAGGCACTCAAAATAGCCTGTTTTACTCCTTTGAATCCCCTTGACACCTCCTCTGACAGCGCTGCAACCACCTCACTAGCCCTACCTACCAACTTGTTCTGAATTAACATTACCCACACAGTCTCGGGCCAGTTCATCTGGTTAGCCAATTTCTCAAAGGAAATGAAAAAGGCTTCTACATCTTTTTCATCGAATTTTGGTAATGTATATATATCCCTACCAGGTCTTTGACTACGTTGGGTCTGCTCATCATCACTCTCCTCCTCACTAAGCCTATGTTCTATCTGCATTTCCATCATTTTAAGTTGGCTATCCTGCTAATTTGCAACTTCTGAAGTTCAAACTCTCTCTCTTTCTCTTTTTGATTTTCCACCTGCTTTTAAACTATAATTCACACAGTTTCAGTTCCCTTCATTCTCTCAGTCCAGTTGTCTTATTTGCAATTTAATTTTTTCTGACTGCAGTACACTTGACGGCTTCTCTGGTGTACCTAAATGCTTGACTAACTCCATTACAATTTCAGCTTTCTTCTTTTCCCTAGTTAAACCCAATTCTAGCCTGTCTGCTAATTCTTAAAGTTTCTCATTTTTCTGTCTTTCTAAACTTTCTTGGCAAATTTAGGAAGTATCTTTGACCCCGAGAACCTCTTTAGCAATGTTAAGAGCCATCTCCTCACTCTTGATTTAACCAACAACAAGCAACCGAAATGAAACAAATTTTCCACTTCTAACTTAACTTTTATTTAAAGACCTAGGAACTAATCCTCAAGTCTGTTTAAATCTGCTGGGATCTTTCATACCCTAAATCTATCCAAATGTGTCCAGATCTGTCCAAATCTGTTCAGATTCTTTCAGATCCGTTCAAATCCATTCAAATCTGTTCAAATCCCAGACCCAATCTCTCTCAACGTGTCCAAAGACAGGACCCAAACTGGCCAGTTCCTGGACCCGAGCTGTCCAGATCCCTAGCAGTGAAAATATAATATTTTAACTCAATGCACTAGCTAGTCCCCACTTACAAGCTGGGACTTCAACTAACTTGCCAAAAATCAATTACTTGATCTTTAACCAATGAAAATGAATGCTAAAACTGCTTAGAATTTTTTTTCAATCACAGAATTAGATTGAAACTTGCCTGACGGGAAGAATTCAAGAAAAATGGAAGTGGCAGGGAAAAAAAAAGAAATGAAAGATCAAAGGCAATTAAGAGAAGGAAAGAAATTAAAAATTTAGTAATTTCATTTACAGGGAGTTTCTTGTGTGAGACACTTAAATCCTGCTCAAAACTAATAAACAAAATAGAAAATGGAAGTACACAGTGCAGACTGTGGTAGCAAAATAATATTAATTTTGATAAAACGTCATACCGAGAGTCACTAATGGCATTATGGATGCAATGGTGTGTTGGAAATCAGAACACTACATTCATTTCTGGGATGAGATTTGATTGTACTCCCATCTGAGCAAGACAAACATCTTGTCACAGCTTTCATTACAGTCGTATTTCACATATAAAATAGACAAACAAACACACACACACACACACACACATATGCACAGATATCACGTATGCAGATGTCCCTACAAAAGTGCATCACACAACATTTATTTCTCTATGCTGAAAATCAGCTGTCTTATGGACCCATTCTACCAATTACATTCACAACCATTTGTAATCTATTTTCTTATCTAAGGTCCTAATAAACAAACATACATTATGTTTGGCCCTGACTGATAGCATTGAAGAGCATTAATCTTAAAACTGGTCATCACAGATTCCATTAGTGACTCCTGCAACTTTCTCTCCTGGAATGCAACTGCTGACTTGTCCAAACTTAATTCCACTCGTTACTCCCTCAAGGACCAATCTTGCTGAGCAGACTTCGACAAAAGAAACTTTTGGAGTGCTAAAATACACTAACTTGTCCTGACTTTGACAACTTTGAAAAAAAAGGCAACAATTTCTTTTCCAGAAACCATGCTGAGATTCTTTAATAATGCATTCTCTTTCTTAACATCAAGCAATTTTGTCAACTTTCCTTTCCGATGCCAAACTAATAGGCCTTTAGTTTCCAGATTCCGATTTAGAATTTCTTTAAAAATGCTGATAGACAATCAAAACAATCCCAGACCTTCAATGACCTTCTAAATACATGAAGAAGTGGCTCACGAATACAGCCCCCTTATTGAAGTTGAGACCAATCACCCCCGACAAGTTCACTCCAGTGCCTGATGCACGAAGTCCCAATGTAAAATTCCCACCCTGCTTTTTGAATATTTCCATCAGCTTCCCTTTCCCATCTTTGTAACCTCCATCTCTTCTCTCATGTCCTCAACATTTCCTTGGATTTTTGTGCAATCCCTGATTCCTTTAAATAAAAACCAAAAGAACTGCAGATGCTGTGAATCAGGAACAAAAACAAAGTTGCTGGAAAAGCTCAGCAGGCCTGGCTGCATCTGTGAAGGAAAAAACAGAGTTAACGTTTCGGGTCCAGTGACGCTTCCTCAGAACTGATAGTGGCTGGGAAAACGTCACTTTATATGCAGAAAATAGGGAGGTGGGTGGGGTAGGGAGTAAACAATAGGATAGAGCCCAAAGAGAGAGAAAGACAGTTAGACAGACAAAGGAGTTGCTAACGATCAGGCTGGGAGGGTGAATAGTTGTTAATGGGGACTGTTAGTGACTAACAACAGGGGGTGTGTAATGGCAGGCTATGTGGTAACAAGGCTTGGTGTGTGGGGTAGGGGGCTGGGACATGGGAGAGTTTAGGCCCTAAAATTATTGAACTCAATGTTAAGTCCGGAGGGCTGGAGGATCCCCAAGCGGAAAATGAGGTGTTGTTTTTCCAGCTTGTGTTGGGCTTCGCTGGAACACTCCAGCAGGCCAGAGACAGAGATGTTGGCCAGGGAGCAGGGTGGTGCGTTAAAGTGGCAGGCAACAGGTAGTTCAGGGTCTTTTATGCGAGCAGAATGTAGATGTTCTGCAAATTGGTCTCCAAGTCTACGCTTTGTTTCCCCAGTGTAGAGGAGACCACATTGTCAGCAGCGAATGCAGTAGACCAGATTTTGGGAGGTGCAGGTGAAGTGTTGCTTCAACTGGAAGGTATGTTTGGGCCCTTGGATACTGTGGAGGGAGGGGGTAAATGGGCAGGTGTTGCACCTTCGCCGGTTACAGGGGAAGGTGCTGTAGGCCTGTGAGAGGTGTTGGGGGTAAAGGATTCAGACTCACCCCACGTAGATTCCAACTGAAGTTTCATCCCTCATGTTTTGAATCCTCCCAGAATCACAGATATCTCCGTGATGTTCAACATTCCATGGACAGCTCCTCTCGCTGTATCCTGAGATCCACACTCAATGCCATGCAGCACCACATGCACAATCTCAACCTTTCTCTCCAACAGCATTGCATCACATTGACTCAGGGCTGCACCACTCCACAGTTCCACAGAACATAGAACATAGAACAGTACAGCACAGTACAGGCCCTTCGGCCCACGATGTTGTGCCGAACTTTTACCCTAAGCCTAAGGTCTATTTAACATCCACGTTTACCTTTGACTATCATCCATATGCCTATCTAATAGCAGCTTAAATGCCCCTAATGAGGCCGTCTCCACTACCCTCTCTGGCAATGCATCCACGCCGCTACCACTCTCTGAGTAAAGAACCTACCTCTGACGTCTCCCCTATATCTACCTCCACTCAATTTAGAACTATGCCCCCTCATAATAGCTACCTCCACCCTAGGAAAAAGTCTCTGGCTGTCCACTCTATCTATACCTCTGATCATTTTGTATACCTCTATCAAGTCACCTCTCATCCTTCGTCGTTCTAAAGAGAAAAGCCCTAGCTCTCTCAACCTTTCCTCATAAGACCTTCCCTCCATTCAGGCAACATCCTGGTAAATCTCCTTTTCCAACGCTTCCACATCTTTCCTGTAATGAGGCGACCAGAACTGGACACAATACTCCAGATGTGGCTGAACCAGGGTTTTGTATAGCTGGAGCATAACTTCACAGATCTTGAACTCAGTCCCTCTATTAATGAAAGCTAACGCACCATATGCCTTCTTAATAACTCTATCCACCTGGGTGGCAGCTTTCAGGGAGCTGTGGACATGAACCCCGAGATCCCTCTGCTCCTCCACACTGCCAAGAATCTTTCCGTTAACCCTGTATTCTGCTTTCAAATTTGTCCTTCCAAAATGAATCACCTCACGCTTTTCAGGGTTAAACTCCATCTGCCACTTCTCAGCCCAGCTCTGCATCCTATTAATGTCCCTTTGTAACCTAGAACAGCCCTCCACACTGTCCACAATGTGACCCACCTTCGTATCGTCCGCGAACTTACTAATCCACCCTTCCATTCCTTCATCCAAATCATTTACAAAAATCACAAATAGAAGAGGACCCAGAACAGATCCTTGTGGTACACCACTCGTAACTGAGCACCATGTTGAATATTTTCCATCCACTACCACCCTTTGACTTCTAAGGGTCAGCCAATTCTGTATCCAATCTGCTACTTCATCCTCCGGCTCATTCATTGTGCTAACAAGAAACTTTTTCTTTTTCTTTCAGGCATCAAGGCCCACAAGATGCAACAACTCAAAGATACACGTGGCCCTCTGGAATCCTCCTCTCCTCACCTTCCCTCTGACTCTATCCCGTCTCCCAAGCCCCCCACCTCCTGTCAGGTTTTCACCATCCCTCCTAACCTTCTGCTGTCCGATGCTGAATGCTCTGTACTCAGCAAAGGTCTCAGCTTTATCCCTATGTGTCCCCACCTTAACGAATTTTGGACACGACATGATCTCAAACTCTTCTTCCACCGTCTTCGCCTCCGTGCCCATTTCTTTGGACAAGAGCCCTCTCCCCGTCCCACAGACCCCTTCGCCCAGTTCCAACACTCTCCCTCCACCTGGACCCCTCCCTCCAGCCTTTTACCTGCACTCGATCCGTTCATTGAGAACTGTTGACGTGACATTAGTCACCTCAATTTCACTGCCCCTCTCACTAAATCCAACCTATCTCCCTCCGAACTGACTGCACTCCGTGCACTCAGATCTAACCCTGACTTTGTCATTAAGCCTGCCGATAAGGGTGGTGCTGTTGTAGTCTGGCGTACTGACCTCTACCATGCAGAGGCTGAGCGCCAGCTCTCAGATACCTCTTCCTATCTTCCCCTGGACCATGACCCCACCATGGCACATCAGGCCATTGTATCCACTACGGTTACTGATCTCATTTCATCTGGTGATCTTCCCCCCTCTGCTTCCAAGCTAATAGTCCCTCAAACCCGCACAGCTCGTTTCTACCTCCTGACAAAAATCTGCAAACAGGACTTTCCGGGCAGACTTATTGTTTCAGCCTCTTACTGCCCCACAGAACTCATCTCTTCCTACCTTGACTCAATCTTCTCCCCCCTGGTCCAATCCCTACCCATGTACATCCATGATTCATCTGACGCCTTATGTCAGTTTCAAAACTTCCAGTTTACCGGTTCCAGCCACCTCCTCTTCACCATGGATGTGCAATCCCTTTACACATCCATTCCCCACCAGGAGGGTCTTAGGGTTCTCTGCTTCTTCCTGGAGCAAAGACCTGAACCATCCCCACCCACCACCACCCTCCTCCGCTTGGCCAAGCTTGTCCTCACCCTCAAAAACTTCTCTTTCAACTCCTCTCATTTTCTTCAGGTAAGAGGGGTTGCCATGGGTACCCTCATGGGCCCTAGTTATGCCTGTCTCTTCATGGGGTGTGTGGAACATTCCTTGTTCCAGTCCTATTCCGGCCCCCACCCACAACTCTTTCTCTGATACATCGATGATATCATCCGTGCTACTTCCCTCTTTTGTCTGGAATTGGAAAATTTCATCAATATCATTTTCAATTTCCACCCAGCCCTCACTTTCACCTGGTCTATCTCTGACTCCTCCCTTCCCTTCCTCGACATTTCTGTTTCCATTTCTGGGGATAGACTGGCCACTAATATCCATTACAAACCCAATGACTCCCACAGCTATCTTGACTATACATCCTCACACCCTGCTGCCTGTAAAGGCTCCATCCCATTCTCTCAGTTCCTCTGTCTCCATCGCATATGTTCAGATGAGGCCAACTTTGACAAGGGAGTCTCCGAAATGTCCACCTTCTTCCTCAACTGAGGATTCCCAACTTCCGTTGTCGACAGGGCTCTCAACCAGGTCTGACCCATCTCCCGCACTTCACCCTCACCCCTCCTCTTCCCTCCTGCAACAGCGATAGGGTTCCCCTTATCCTCACCTACCATCCCACCAGCATCCACATCCAAAAGATCATCAGACACCATTTCCGCCACCTCCAGCGAGATACCACCACCAGACACATATTCCTCTCCCCTCCCTTGTCCACCTTCTGCAGGGACCGTTTCCTCTGTGACACCCTGGTCTACACCTCCTTCACCCACAACACCTCCCCACAGCCCTACGGCACCTTCCCCTGTAACCGACGAAGGTGCAACACCTGCCCATTTATCTCCTCCCTCCCCAGTATCCAAGGGCACAAACATACCTTCCAGGTGAAGCAACACTTCACCTGCACTTCCCAGAATCTGGTCTGCTGCATTTGCTGCTCACAATGTGGTCTCCTCTACACTGGGGAAACGAAGCGTAGACTTGGAGACCAATTTGCAGAACATCTATGTTCTGCTCGCAAAAAAGACCCTGAACTACCTGTTGCCTGCCACTTTAACGCACCACCTTGTTCTCTGGCCAACATCTCTGTCTCTGGCTTGCTTCAGTGTTCCAGCGAAGCTCAGCGCAAGCTGGAAGAACAACATCTCATTTTCCGCTTGGGGATCCTACAGCCCTCCGGACTCAACACTGAGTTCAATAATTTTAGGGCCTAAATTCTCTCACGTCCCAGCCCCCTACCCCACACACCAAGCCTTGTTACCACATAGCCTGCCATTACACACCCCCTGTTGTTAGTCACTAACAGTCCCCATTAACAACTATTCACCCTCCCAGCCTGATCGTTAGCAACTCCTTTGTCTGTCTAACTGTCTTTCTCTCTCTTTGGGCTCTATCCTATCGTTTACTCCCTACCCCACTCACCTCCCTATTTTCTGCATATAAAGTGACGTTTTCCCAGCCACCATCAGTTCTGAGGAAGGGTCACCAGACCCGAAACATTAACCCTGTTTTTTCTTTCACAGATGCAGCCAGACCTGCTGAGCTTTTCCAGCAACTTTGTTTTTGTCCCTGCTTTCTTTATCTCATCATTGACTGGTGTGTCTCAACATACATAAATATATAAACATATGAGTTAGGTGCAGAAATTGTCCAATTTACTCAAACTTGCTTCACCACCACTGTGGATCTGTTGGAGTTTTGAATTCTACATTTCCATCTAACCCCCATAACGTTTGAGTCCCATAGCTAATAAGAATCTAATAACTCTGCCTAAAATAAATCTACTGACCCTGTCTCCACCGTCTTGAGACAGAGAGTTCCGAAGTCACATAACCCTGAGATAAAACCAAATTTTCATCTCAGTCGTGAAAGGACATTCTCTCATTTTTAAACTGTATTGACTAGTCCTGGACCAAACCACAGAGGAAACGTTCTTTCCACTTCCACCTTTTCAACATTGTTCAGAATCTTATTAATTTCATTAAGTCACCCTTCAATCTCCAGTGGAAACAAGCCCCGACTGTCCAACATACCCCTTTGAGACAAACCACTCACTATCCACTCATCACTCACTAGGGACAGCACGGTGGCTCAATGGTTGGCAATGCTGCCTCACAACGCCAGGGACTTGGATTTGATTCAACCTTCGGGCAACTGTCTGTGTGGAGTTTGCACATTCTCCCCGTGTCTGTATGAGTTTCCTCCCACAGCCCAGAGATGCGCAGGTTAGGTGGATTGGCCATGCTAAATTGCCCATAATGTCCAGGGATGTGCAGGCTAAGTGGATTAGCTATGGGAAATGCAGGGGTAGGGGTGTGGGTCTAGGTATGGTGCTCTTCAGAGGGTCGGTGTGGATTTGATAGGCTGAATGGGTTGCTTCCACACTGTAGGCATTCTATAATCCTATCTATCTCGGAAACTTCCCCTGAACTGCATCAACACACTTACATTTTTAAAATTTTGTAAAATTTGTAAAATTTTTAAAAAAGGAGACCGAAATTGCGAACAGTACTCAAGATGTGGTCTCACCAATCCCAGTATAACCAAAGCATAGTATCCTTACTTGTGTTCAATTCCTCTCATAATAAAGCTTAGATCCCATTAACCTTCTTGATTACTCACCTTCTTAATTAGTTACTGGAGATTAACATTTTGTGACTCATGCACTACAACACCCAGACTCCTCTGAACATAAAAAATTCTGTATTCTCCATTTAAATAGCATCCTGCTTTTTTATTCTTCAGATTTTCCGACATTATAATTCATCTGGTAGATTTTTGTCCTTTCAGTCAATAACCTATCAATGTCAAACTATAACCTCATTTGGTTCTTTCTTACTGTTCTCCCACCTTCATTTTCCATATTACTATTTTGTTCTTCTGCCTTGATTCGCTATGTTTATCCAAGCATGATCCTTCACTATCACTGTTTAGTTTAAACACCTCTCTGCATCATTAGTTGTCTGATTTGCTATAACACCAGTCCCAGCATAATTCAGGTGTAGACCATCCGAATGGTACAGCCTGCACCTTCCTCAATATTAATACCAGTGCCCCACAAACCAGTCTTTGAGCCATTTATTTAATTTTTCTAATCTTTTGTGCTTTCTACTAATTGACTTGGGTAATTTACCTTTAAGGTATTCAGTTTGGTGTAGCTCTTATGCAAACCTCTTTCCTGTCTATGCTGTCAAGTTACCCAAGTGTAACCTTGAATTTCTTCCCCAAACTCTTCCATTTCGCTCAGAGATAGTAGGAACTGCAGATGCTGGAGAATCCGAGACAACAAGGTGCAGGGCTGGATGAACACAGCAGGCCAAGCAGCATCATAGGAGCAGAGAGGCTGACGTTTCGGGCCTAGACCCTTCATCAGAGGAACCTTGTTGAATGCTTTACTGAAGTCCGTATAGATCATGTCCTTCATCAGTCCTCTTCGTTACTTCTTCAAAAAACTTAATTAAGTTAGT
>NC_063356.1:21736088-21742014 GCF_021869965.1 Rhincodon typus
CTTCCATTTCGCTTTCCTCTTTCAAAATCCTCCTTAAAACTGTCTCTTTAGCTAAGCTCTTAGTTTCAGCTCCCTAATATACGTTTGAACCTGCACCCTGTTTTCCGACTATACCTCTTTCTGAAGGATCTTAGAATATTTTTCTTTGTGAATGACACTCCCAAAGTTGTTGCCAAGTTTGGGTTACATCATTAAAGCAGAGATCGAGAGAGCTGATTTCCAGCTGCTTGTTATTATACCTGTTCTGAGTGTGCACTCATGGTGTGGACCTTGAGTGGCAGGAGATGAACATTTCACGGTAAGGTCGTATCAACAACTCATTATAGAGGCTAATATATAAGGAAAATATGCATGCAGAATGAGTGATCAAATGATAATATAATTTTCAACATGCACACAAGACTGATAAATATCTGAAACTTCTATTCATTCTTGACACATGGGCATTGCTGGCTGTTCAACATTAATTGCCCATCCCTCGTTGCTTTCAAAACGTTGGTGGTGAGCTGTCTTCTTGAACCGCAGCAGCCCTATAAGATGTGCTATAGGTAGTTTCACAATATGGCAAAGGAGAAAGGTTTGAGGTCTTGAGGGTTTGGTTGCTGCAGGTGGCGGTGCACCTACCAGACGCCCAGGATCACAGAGGCCAAAGGTAAACTGGGGGCATGGATGGCATTCAGCAGCCAGATCTCTTCCTGATGCTAGGTCTCCCCATCGGACAGAGTGCCTGATGGCGGTGGAGCATTCTCAAATTAGATACACTTTCCTTTGATTTCCTGTTCAGTTGAAGCACTAAAACTCTGAATGGTATAGTGGAAGAATACTGAGCAGTCACTTACATTAGTAGATTTTATATTGTGTAAAACAAAACACTCATTTTCCTCACTTATGCACATCCTGCTATTTAAGGGTAAACCATTAGACATTTTCCCAACAGGATTTGTCAATATGGCATATCTTATATTGCGGGATGGGGGTGGAATGCAATATATTCTATTGCATTTGTCATGAAATAAGAAGATTTTCCTGGAATCCCTATGTAATACATCAGTTTGAGAAGATTAAGATGTCTCCTGATCAGCAAGCATCAACATTTTAATTTGAGTCTGTTGGTATGAGGCTGGAGAAGAGTAGGTCATTTATTGATAAGGCAGGGTGTATAAACAGATTATTGAGAGTTGCAAGTAGCCTGAATACATCATTGAATTTTAAAGGAATATTACTGAAAACAATGGTATCTAAATCAAGAATTATAAAACAATACATCATGGTGGTTCCAGAGAGCGATCTCACTGACTATAAATCTCTATGTACATTTTCTAGGTCCTTCCTTTGCTTCCTGTAATCTTCTCTGGTGACAAATTGCTATTCCCTTAACACCTTATAATTATGAAAAGGTAAGTGACACCTTTCCCATAAACCAGTCATAGCATAATGCTACTCACATGCTGCAAGGTCAGAGAATGTAAGAATAGGGCATTTTCTACAATGTAGATGTTGATAGAAAATCTTACCAGTGTCCAAATGAATTGCAGTTTAATCACAGAATACTTAACTGCTGAGATGCAAGTTTTCTTCATAAATCAACTCACCAGCATAATTTTGGTAGACTTTTCAGCAACACATGCAGTTTAATTTAATTTTCACTCACGTACATGGGCAAGAACAGAGACAGTCACACACCTAATACCTGTCTGCCAGCCAACATGTCAGTTTTTATTCCACTCCAGATATTTTCCTGGAAGTGGGATTGGGGGTGGAAAGGTTACTTGTTTACAAACTGCAAGTAGGCAATTAGTACAAGTTAAGACTAATAAAGCCCAATTATTTGAGGCTGACTGGAAAATTCCTACTGCATTGGCAATGGGTCGGCTTAGGCAGACTGAGGCGGCAATGCTCCAGGAATGGTTTGATGTCCTAGCTCCTCCTGTACTGGAGGGCTGTCTGTGGACCTATCTACCATCCTTAGTTGCACAGTGAGGGCACTGTGTGACCCCTAATTAACCAATTCATGGAGAAATCATGACAGGATGACTGTACGCAAAAAATGCAGGCTTGGGACCATTTGATCTAACGCAGGGATACTAACTCCAAAACCTGCCCTCAAATTCAATGACTCACTACTAACATTTATATACAATCTAGCAGAGAATTACTGTAAAGAAAATTATTTTTGGTAAACTTCAGAAATGTCAAAGTACTTCACAGCCAAGTGAAGGCTGTAGTGCTGTGCTCGATAGAAATCTATTACAGAAATCAAGTGTTTTGCTTTCTAGTTTGTGCTCACATCTAGGAGTTTGTGTTCCTCACAGATTGAAGAGGCAGCAAGGTGAAGAGCTATCTTCAGGTTTGGCTTTTTAATAATACTGTTGAATGGATTTCTCAAACTTTAAATTTAACGTTGATCTTGCTCTTTGTGCACCTTCTCTGCAACTGTAACATTGTATTCCTCATTCTGTTCTAATACTCTAATGTACTTTGTATGGTATAATTTGCCTGTATTGCACACAAAACAAAACTTTTTACTGTACCTAGATACACATGACAACGATAAATCAAATCAAAATCAAAAAAATCGCACCACAATATTAAACACGATGATACCCTACATGGCAGTCAGAGATATACCAAACTCTGGTCTTACTGTGTCAATAGTGATGTATTAGTCCATTAGTGGTACTGTCTACGACTAACCATTTTGCTCCACATACTTCTTCGCACGTGTTTCTATCTCTCTGTTACAAGCTGTAACTAGTTATCTCATCAATCCCTATCATATCAAACTAATTCCACACACGTTGTGCCATTTATGTCCAGTGAGGAGCAGCTCTGTGACATCATTGGAAGCTTGATCCAAAATGTTGAAGTCCTTATACAATACCAAATAGTAGGAAAGGGAGGTTTAAATGTTGTACTGTGATCTCTGCAAGGACATGTGGTCACATAAGAAATTTGTTGAAGTCAGGAAAAGATTAATCACTCTGTCCTTTAAGATCATGCAGTTGAGTCCAAAAGAATTAAATTCTGGAATAATGAATGTTAGAAATATCTTTTGAGTCACTACAGTGATAGGAGTTTTTGAAGAGACACAGAAAGGTACAATCTGAAATTTGTATGGTGTGATAACTGTGTGTCTGTTGTTGTCTATAACAGAATAGGGAGTTTTCCCATTGGACTAGACCCTCTCATTGAAAGTTATTTTTGAGTGAGGCTCAAAATTGGCATTGCATGGGAACAATCCAAGTAAACCACTTGGTGTAAATCCATTATAGACATAAGCCAATTCAGTGTGAAAGCTTAAATAAAAATGGCTCTCATTGTATTGGTCAATGTCATCACTATTGGGTTTCTTTCCGTGAAAAGAAACAGATAAACAATAACATAACTACAAATTGTGAAAAATTCTGCTCCAGTCGAATTGAGATAACAATGTCAAATTTATATTGAGATGAATGGGTCCATCACTATATGGTACATCACACGATTGATCAACTGTCAAAAGTTCTTCTCTCTATCAATTTATAACCCTTTACTATGGCTGCAAGGAGAACTTCTTTCTATGATATGACATGTGAAAGATGTTTGGGTGAAAACAGTGCTTTTACCATTACTTGATATGGCTGACTCAACCAAATTTAGTCTTCCTATATAAAAATGAACAATTGTGTTGCTGTGGATTTTTTTTTTACCTACTTCATGAATTTTGGATAATTAGGATTTGCATAGGAAGCTAAATGACAGAGCAAAATTGAAACAATCAAAATCAAAGATTTCCAATATATGTCCTCATTTGTCCACAATTTGGATGGAATATATTTGCATGAAGTGTTTTTTTTCTAATACAAGATTTAGTAAGTTTGCGGATGACACCAAAATTGGTGGTAGACCGTGAAGAAGGTTATCTAAGAGTACAATGAGACATTAATCGGCTGGGCCAATGGGCTGAGGAATGGAAGAAAGAGTTTAATTCAGATAAACATGAGGTGTTGCATTTAGGTAAGGCAAACCAGGGTAGGACTTATACAGTTAACGGTAGAGCCCTGGGGAATTTTGTCAAACAGAGAAGTCTAGGGATTCAGGTACATAGTTCCTTGAAAGTAGCATCACAGGGAGACAGAGTAGTGACGAAGGCATTTGGCACACCTGCCTTCATTGGTCTAAGCATTCAGTATAGGAGTTGGGACGTCATAATGGCTGTACAAGACATCGATGAGGCCACTTTTCGAGTACTGCGTACAGTTCTGGTCATCTCCTATAGGAAGGATGTCATTTAACCAGAAAGGGTACAGAAAAGATCTTCAAGGATTTCACCAAGACTGGAGGGTTTGAGTTATAAAGAGAGGCTGGAAAGGCTGAGACTTTTGTCCCTGGAGGATAGGAGGCTGAGGGGTGACCTTATAGAGGTTTATAAAACAATGAGAGGTATAGATAAGGTGAATAGCCAAGGTCTTTTCCCCAGGGTAGGAGAGTCTAAGACTAAAGGGTATAAGTTTAAGGTGAGAGGGGAAAGATTTAAAGGGGATCTGAGGGGCAACTTTTTCAAAGAGGATGGTACATGTACGGAACAAACTGCCAGAGGAAGCAATAGAAGTGGGTACAGTCACAACATTCAAAAGCCATTTGGACAGGCGCATGAATAGGAATGGTTTGGAGGGATATGGGCCAAATGCAGACATATGGAACTAGATCAGTTTAGGAAACCTGGTTGGTATGAATGTTGGACCAAAGAGTCTGTTTCCATACTGTATGACTCAATTACTCATGTGATATTTTAAACTTCATTTTTAAACACTAATTTTAACATCAAACAACTGCCATATTAACTATAAATTTGATACATTGCTCCTAGTTTAGAATGAGAATGGAGATGCTCAACCCATTCAAGATTGAAGATATGGAGCAATAGACAGCCACTTTATCAACACATCCAAATTTTAATTTACATTTTCTGCACAGAAGGGGTTATAAACCATTCTGCAGGCTAATGAATTGTAAAGATGTTTGTATTAAATGGTATCATTACTTTCCTTACAAAATACTCAGGACTAGACTCTTGAAGAGGTAATTATTTGAATGTTACTATAATTATTCAGCTGCCATTCACTTCAGCTATTTTCACTCACCTGATCTTAAGCAGCACACATGCATAGGAAATGACCAAAACTAGAAAGTAAGTTTTTACAAAAGTATAAAACAGAAAGGCTTTTTGAAAAGATCTATAATGTGATATAATGTGAGTGCAATTTGGATAGCCACTACTTTATTAAAAAAATGAATTTATTTGCCAGTGCACAGAAGTGTGTACAAAATCCCAGTTTAAGAATAGGTGTGCTCCACTGACACTGATGTTTTGTTTCTATCTCTATAAGGATGGTTCATTTCACTATTTTAGTGATGGGACTGGTAGCCACATTAAATATAATGTGTTCCATTTGTTGCTAGCTGCTTCCTCAACCTGTGGAGAGTATTACAGTTCAGGATACAAAAGATACAAGTACCATATTTTCAAACCAGCGTTGTTCCAAATAAATATTTGTGGATCCGCTGTTGGGTAGAACATAGACTAAGAGATTTCTTTGAACAACACTGCAATTGGCATCAATGCATTACATGGACAGATAATTTTTTTTACAATCTTTTCCATCCTCGGAATTAAGGAAAGTCTGGAATCAGACGCTAAAATAATTGAAAGGCTTATGGAACTGGTCATTGCTACGCCACCCATCAATCCATCAGAACAGCATGACTGGACAAACTCAAGGAGTACACCATTGATGTTCTACTAGGAGGAGTACACAAGTTTGATGTAATTACAGCAAGTCAGTAGCATCTGCAAGTGCTTAACTCTGGAAAAACTACTGCAATCATCACCAGGTTCAGTAGCATAGGTTCTCCTGAATGAGATGTAGCTTGTCTTATCCAACAA
>NC_063356.1:21742514-21752847 GCF_021869965.1 Rhincodon typus
TTTTTCTGAAGAAGGGTCTAGGCCCGAAACGTCAGCTTTCCTGCTCCTCTGATGCTGCTTGGCCTGCTGTGTTCATCCAGCTCTGCACCTTGTTATCTCAGATTCTCCAGCATCTGCAGTTCCTACTATCTCTCATTTCAGGATACTGGTTATCTTCCAGACATTGCCCAAATCTTCTGGTCTTCAGATTCTCAGAGATGGTACTTATGTGGTGAGATAGGCATTGTGCTCCTGCAAACAGGTACAGAAATCCCCTAGGAAATTTAAACTTAGGGCACCTGAAATCAGATTTGCTGCAGAAATCACTGACTGTGTTTTCAGAGTAAAGTCTTGGGCCAGATACACAGTGTCATTATTCACTGGAGTAGCACGCTGAATATCAAACCCCATTAGCCCCTTTTGATCTCTCTTCCCTTGATCTCTCCATCTCTAAACTCTGTGTCTGTGTGCTTTCCTCTCTCACTGCATCTGATGAAGTGGCTGCACTCTGAAAGCTTGTGTGATTTCAAATAAACCTGTTGGACTGTAACCTAGTTGCATTTGGACAACTATTTGCTATTACAAACAGCCAGGCCCAGCTATAAACTTTGCAATACCCTGCGTGTAAGAGCATTCGAATCTGAAAGTTACCTATTCTACAGTTAGTTGACTATCCTTCAACCAATCCTCTGCCACACCACTGCGTTATCCTTAAATCCAATAAGACTTTATCATTGTGCAATTTTTCAAGGCCTTTTAAGAATATTATATGGAGTCATAGAATTGTACAGCACAGAAACAGATCCTTCCGTCCAACTTGATCCAATAGTTTCTCTTTATCAACGTATTTAGCTCTATCCTAATAAAAAAAACCCAATAGACTTGTTAAACTCTGGGCGGAATCTGACCAGGCTCTGAGCAAAAAGAGCTCTGGTGAGATGATTGATAGAAACAGGTGAGATGGGCATCTTGAGATTTGGTAAGATTGGTACATTTGGTAAGATACGACAAGAACACTTGCTTAGCCTCACGGTGGGATCCATTCCACCAGATTTGGCACGATTTGCACTTAGCCAAAAAAAGATAAGGTTCTGCCGACTATATCCCTATCATTAAAACAACGCAGACTCTGCCCAACCGCATAGTCTCCTATGTGTTCTTTAAACTCTTCCTAGGTAATGGATTTCAGCATTTTCCCATGACAGAGGTTATGGTCTATGGATCAGTTTATGTTTCTCTAGTGTTCACTCATTCTGTCCCCTAGTAATAGTCTAATATCTGCTCCACACAAAGGCTACTAAGTCTGTACATCCCTACTTTATCTATCTCATTCTTCTTAAATGATGGAATAATGTTGGAAAATTGCAAACCTGTAGGATCAATTTTGGAATCGAGAATGTCTCTCCTTTTAACATCCTGGCGTAGAAACCATCAAGATCTGGGGAATTTTGCATTGTTAGCCTTGTATTACATCAACTAAGTTCATCACCTTAATTTATTTTTCACTTGTCCTTGTAGATCTGGTATTTAATCCTGCACTATGAACACCAGTACAAGGCAAGCTTTAATTGATCTGCCATTTCTTGATTTTTCAATTACCATATCACTTTTTTTCTTTAATGGCTCCTCATTAATCTTATCCATTTTCTGTCACATCATAAATATTTTTAATTAACCTGTTCAGACATCTTATGATACCTCTAGAAAAGGTGGGACTTGAACCCAGGCCTCCTTACTCAGAGGCAGGGACCTTTCTGTCATTTCATGTACTTACATAATCATTTAGTGGAGTTCTCAGTAATATCTTTTTGATCTGTCTTTTGCCACCCTTTAGTATCTCTTTCTTGTTCTTTATATCTCTCTCCCAGTCAGAATCTTTGCTGTCGATAACCTCCGCCTTTCAGGGTTTTGCTGGATTTATATGGTCTAATTCCACTCTTTACAAAAAGGAATAATTCCATTACAATTACTGGTAATACTATAGCATAATCTCAACAGCAAGTTCCCTTTATGATCTGTGTAATTTCAAAGACTGAAAATATTGCACAGCTTTTTGGACCAATTGCATGAAAACAGCATTACACAAGTTATAAATAGCATGGTGGAGCTGGAAACAATTTGAGAATCTGCCTTATTATTTATAACAATTAATTATTCTATATGCCACCCTGAATGCTGGTGGGTGTGAATCCCCAGTCTATTACATCAATTTAAGCAGGCTGTGCTAAAATTAATAGTAAATGACTTGAATGTCTTGGAGAAGTGAGAAGCTGCAATGCAGCGCAATTATTTTACATGTCATTGTTTAAATGTGGCTTCATTTATTTGCAATTGAGCAAGATCATCACTTGTTAATATCGTAACTAAACAATACATTATATTTAGTAAAGAATTGTATAACTATTTGTCAGTCAGGTCAGTAGCTGTGCTGTTGTAGGCCATGAATATTACAAGGCCTTTCATTCTGAGGATAAACAACAACACTGAGACTTGTCTCACCCACCCCAAATCTCACTCAAAAGAAAACAATTTTGAACATTTGCTTTACAAATGCTGAATTGGTGAAATAAATGTTCCTTTTGAAAGCTTTTAACATTTTGTACAGGTTACAATTATCAATTTTCAGTCTGGTGTCATTCAGTGCTTTAAAGGACATTAATTATTTACTTTTAAAAATGCACTTGTTCAGTTGCTCAAATGACTTATGAATATTAGCACTATTTCAGAGTTCCAATTGCAGACCCTCTTGGTGCCAATTTAAGTTTTGCATCATCTAAACAAGAGGTGATTAACCAGTATCCTGAACCTAAATGTGCAATAAAGAAGTGATTTTTATATAATTGCAGTAAATGTTAGCAACTTTAATGCAAAACTGCCACATAAGTGGAGCTGAAATATTTCAGAACATGTCATGGAGTCATGCCTGGCACATAGAAGGATACTGCGGTTGTTGGAGTTCAGTCATCTCAGGTCCAGGACGTCTCTGCAGGAATTCCTCAAGGTAGTGTCCTAGTGTCCGTTTCAGCTGCTTCATCAATGATCTTCCATCATCATAAGTTCAGATGTGGGATTGTTCACCAATAACTGCACTATGTTCAGCACTATTTGCGACTCCTCGGATGCTGAATTAGTCTGTGTCAAAATGCAGCAAATCCCAGTCAACATTCAGCTTTGGGCTGGCAAATGGCAAGTAACATTTATGCCACACAAATGCCAAGCAATGACTATCTCCAATAAGAGACAATTTAAATACTGCTCTTGCCATTCAATGGTGTTACCATTACTGAAACCGTCACCATCAACATTCTGGGATAACTTTAACCTAGAAGGACAAGCGCAGCAGATACGTGGCAACACCATCACCTGCAAGCCACTCACCATCTTGACTTGGAAGCTGCTGTAGGAGGAATTACATCATTATACTGCAAAGCATTAGAAGTATATGTATGTTTCTGAAATATTGAATGCATAATAAATTTAATTTGAACTACATGATTGCTCATGCTGATGTCATTTCTGCCACAAGGACAGCCACTATTCGTTTTATTTTTCCTACATTACAATAGTAACTGCACTTCAAAAAATACTTCATTTGTCATAGAATAATTTGAGATGTTCTGATATCATGCTGTATAAATACAAATCTTGCTTTCATCTTTATTCCATGTTAATGATGATCAATATATTGACACTGTAGTAGCAATTCTCTTCTTCTAATACTGCAAATTCTTTTTCTATTTTAATATTCAAACTTCTGAGTTCATTTGTTGTTTCTTAATCTGCTGATTGTTATGGTTTATATAATACCACCTTCGAGGTTTCACAGTATTCTGGGTGCTTGTCAAGTCTGAAGGCAAGCTGATCATATCCCCTCACCCTGGAACTCCATAAGCAATACTGGCCACTTTACAGTTCAGCTTCCCGAAAGACAAGTCAACATCATCAGCAATGGAGAAAGACCATGAAGTGGGCATTGATTGTCGCCGACAGGGCTTCCTGCCATCAATCAAGAGAGAATGAGGAGACCGCACCACCGTCCCACCCCCAGCATGTTGATAGTAGGGGATTCAGTGATGGTAATACCATTTAATATCGTCAAAGAGTGACGGTCAGATTCTCTTTTGTTGGAAACAGTCATAGCCTGGCGCTTGTGTGGCGTGAATGTTACTTACCACTTGTCAGCCCAAACCTGGATATTGTCCAAGTCTTGCTCAATTTGGACATGGACTGCTTCAGTATCTGAGGAATCACAATGGTGCTGAACATTGTGCAATCATCGGTAAACATTCCCAGTTCTGACCTTACGATGGAGAGAAGGTCATTGATGAAGCAGCTAGGACACCACCCTGCGGAACTCCTGCAGTAATATCCTGGAGCTGAGATGATTGACCTCCGACAATCATGAACATCTTCCTTTGTGCCAGGTATGACTCCAAACAGCACAGAGTCTTCTCCCTGATGTCCATCGACTCCAGTTTTGCTTGGGCATCTTGATGCCATATTCAGTCAAATGCAACCTTGTGATGTCAAGAGTTGTCACTGTCACCCCTTTTGTTTGAACTAGGGATGTAATGAGCTCAGGAGCTGAGTGACCCCGCCAGGACCCATAATGGGTGTATCTAAGCAGATTATTGCTGAGCAGCTGCTGCTTGATAGCACTGTTGATGACACCTTCCATTACTTTACCGATGATCGATAGTAAACTGATGGGGCCGTGACTGGCTGGGTTGGATTTGTCCCACTTTTTCGTGTACAGGAAATACCCAGGATACTTTCTGCATTGTCAGGTAGATGTAGATACCAATGTTATGGCTGCACTGGGAGATCTCGGATAGGGATTCTGGAGAATCCATTCAGCAATATTGCTGGAATATATTCAGGATCCTTTGCAGTATCCAGTGCCTCCAACCATTGCTGGATATCACATGAAGTAAATCTAATGGGTTGAATATTGCTGGGGACCTCTGGAAGAGGCCGAGATGGATCATTCACTCAGCACTTCATGCTGAAGATTTTTGCTTCAGCTTTGTCTTTTACACTGAAGTATTTGGCTCTTCCATCATTGAGGTTATTTGTGCAGGCTCCTTCTCCAGCGAGTTGTTTAACTTTCCACCATGTTCATGATGGGATGTGGCAGGACTGCAGAGCTTAGATTTGGTCTGTTGATTGTGGGATCGCTTAGCTCTGTCTATCATTTACTGCTTATGCGTTTTGGCACACAAGTGGTCCTGTTTTGTAGCTTCACTGAATGGACACCTCATTTTTAGGTATGCCCTCCTACATTCTTCATTGTACACAGGATGATGATGATGAAGGTATCCACAAAGCTTTGAATTTATCATATAAAGAAGTCCATGAAGATGCAAAGCAAAGAGAAAGCTGAAGAAAGCAGATAGGGATTAACATCTGGCATAACAATAGCAGCTCACATTTAAGTGTGAATGACTATACACTGGATGAAAAATACAAGTGGCATACACACTGAGTGAATAACTCAGAAGTAGTTAGTATTGAGTGCACTAAGTCTCCCAACATTCCTTTTCAATTTCTGTTATAATACCTTGAGTCACTGCTGAGAGGCAGCAA
The DNA here is from genome assembly GCF_021869965.1 of Rhincodon typus. Taxonomy (NCBI): domain Eukaryota; kingdom Metazoa; phylum Chordata; class Chondrichthyes; order Orectolobiformes; family Rhincodontidae; genus Rhincodon; species Rhincodon typus. The sequence continues at coordinate 21,748,080 of NC_063356.1, forward strand.
ATGGAATGCTGAAAGATGTTACAAAATCATAGCATTCATGTCAGAGAATGCTAGCTAAATAGTGCTTTGATCAGCCTGCACTTGGGAGGACAATATCTGGTTTTAATCACTGAGGCACTTAAGCCTTGAAAGTGATGAGAAGCACCAAGATAATATTCACAGCCTCAATACACTGAGCTGTGGAATTGCGCTCTTTAAATTACACTGAACCGAGCATATGGAAGTATCAAAGGTAATAAATGGAATAACTGAGTAAATGTGAAGTGCTGCTTCAAGTTAAACTATAACGGTGAGAGAAGAATGGTTAGGATCTGAAGGAGACACATGAGAATTGATGACGAGGAAAGAGGAAGGCGACACGTGAGGATTGATCCTTGAAAAAAAGCACCAACACATAAAGTAGACTCCTAAGGTTTGTGAAGAAAACCTTTGGATTGTTCAAGTTTCATGTGGCAACTCTAATATTGCACTCACCATATAAAGAACCATTGACATGCATTTTCATATGGAAAGGCGTAGGGCTGAGGAAATGGGTGCAGTATACCATGGGCTGGACTCTCCCACTTTTTTGATAACATTTTTGTTTGGTGGAGATCCATAGTGGGCAGTCCCTCATGGTCCATGTCAACTTTCCTCACATAGCCATCTGCTCCACATTTCATTAAAGGTAAAACAAGAGGAGGGTCAATGGACCTCAACCTCATTTTGGGTGCCCCTTCCTCTCAGAAAGCTTGGTGCTAGCAGGCACCTGAAAGGAGGAGTAGTCACAAATAGGGTCCCAGATGTCTCCATTCGATTGATTCCACACTTCAGTGCTTATTGCCGACTGTACCAGCAACTTTCATTGTAATACTGCAGCCAGAACACTGTCCACTCAGGGACATGCACCCAACTCATGGACTGGACCAGGCTGTATCTCTGGGTTCTTTGCTCACTTTGAGCATAGCCGGATAATCACATCCAGTCTTTCCCGCCTGTTTCCATTTTGCAACCTCCCAGCTGAAGATACCAGGCTCTGCTGTTACTGCTGTCTTGCTGTGCCATTTAGTGCAGACATAAAGCCAGGAAACTTCTCATGGTTTTCCATGGGACTTCCCTCCGGTCTTTCTGGCACAGTCAGTAAGGATCAACCTCCAATTCCAGTCCAGGCCCTGCGCAGGATGGAAGGAGTGGGGAACCAGACGATGAGCATCACACCACTTGTCCTGAGTCTCTACGCCCTACTGTAGACTCTTTAACTCGTGGAATGAGAGAGGCAAGTATTATGGAACAGAAAAGTGGATATTTTGTGCTGCTCATGTTTTGTTACACATTTGTTTCAGACTCAGGAATGTCTCAAGCTGATACTACCAAAGGTCAGTATGCTTTTGTTCAATTTTTTTTCAAGTGCTTCCTGAAGTTTATAATGTATTGGTGCATGTCAGTGGACATCCCACTGTGCAGCCACTGACCATTACCCCATCTCAGTAGCTGACATAAGATTTAAGATTTTAGATTTTATTGTCACGTGTACTCAAGTACAGAAGTACAGGAGTACAGTGAAAAGTATATGATTGCACCACACATAGCGTCATCTTAGTACCAAAGTACCTAGGTACAAAAAAGCTTAGGTACAAAGTAGTATGAGAAATGAGAGTTTAAAAAGTTAAGCATTATTTAATAGAATAGTAGACGAATAAAGAAATAGATTATAGTTTACAGTAAAGTCTTTCATAGTTTAAACTAGGAAAATAAAGGCAAAAGCTAAAGATTCAACAGTCTTTCATGATCCTCCGCTGACCTCACTTTCCGGGAGACCTCAGCTGTCTGTTCTTGAAGTAGCCACCACAGATACCTGTTGCTGCCACAGAATCTGCTGCCTTTCCGATCTCCCGGAGTGACTTGGCAACATGCCCAGGCAGGATCCACTCTCATTTGCCGAGCTGTGACATCACCATGAGCCACCAAGAGACTGGCTGACTGACATACCACCGAGAGACCAGGCCTAGGATCCACCACGAGCCACTGAGAGACCAGGCTAGGAACCACCAGGAGCCAATGAGAGACCAGGCTGAGTGACACCACGCTGCCAAGAGACCAGGCCTAGGACCCACTATAATGCACCAGGAGACAGGGCCTGGATCCACCAAGAGACCAAAGGGGGAGAAAAAGAAAAAGAAACAGAAGGAGCAGAGGAGCTCCAGTTGGAGCAGCCTACAGGAAAGTGACAAAATTGTCGTATGTCGCGAGGCTTGCAAATAATTAGTCAAACTCAGTGGGCAAATAAACAGGATGCTGCCTTTGGGCCCAGTCCATCTCTGAAGAAAAGTTGACAACAATTGGATAAATGGCTGGTTTCTTCAGAATTTCCTTGTGACTCACTAAATTTGGCCCCAAGGAAAAATTCAACTGATGGTTTTTACACTCCATTAGCAAATGTTGTTTAGAATGAGCTGTATGCTATACTAATTGATATTGTATACAATGAGGTAAATCTCCAGTGAAGTGCAGGGTTGGATAATTTCTCGGCAAGTACTGTGAGACATTTACACCATCTGGATCTGCCATGTTTAGAGGGACCAGCCATCAGAATCTGAAGCAGTTTCTTGGGGAAACTGCAATTCTCCATACTAGCTCCTTCCAACTGAGCACATGGCACATCTGCCCATTTTGATTAATAAAATCAAATGATGAAACCAGCAAAGTGCACTTGGTTATTATCATTTACAATTCTATTACATTTTTTCTGCCCAACAATGGAGTGAAAAGTGAATTGTTTTGATCTGTAAAGTTAGCTAAAATATCTGCTCGATAAATTCATTCAATGTCGCAAAACGAACTGCCTGTACGCAGATCTAAATGTTTCTCTTGTTGCCAGGAAGCATTCAGTTAACAGAATTATGACAATAAATCCTTTACTTTCAATGATACTAGCATCAGATATTGCTTGTTCCAGAAGATGCAGACCTGGCAGTACATTAGTACATTGACGGGCTGTAAGGATTTTGTTGTGCAATGCACCACATAAGTGCTATCAAAATGAACATACAAATTAGGAGAAAGAGTGGGCCACTGTGTGCTTCAAGCCTACTGCACTATTCAATAAATTCAAGGCTGATCTGATTACTCCACACTCCCACCTATCCCTAAAAATCTTTCACCTTATCAGGAACCGACCTGTCATTCTATTCCAGGACTTGAACTTTTAACTGATAAGTACATGGGTCTTTTCTTGTCTATTTTACCCTACCCTGGAAAAAATTCTGCGGAGCTAAATCATCCACCTGTATGAGGGTGTGTGTTTGGATAATAGGAGCATTAAGTTTAATCCTGCACAGTACTTTAGTTGAAAACTGATTTTGCCACTTATTTTCAAGTTTATTGACAGAACATGGTAAAAAAAATCTCTCTTGTCTGAGATTACAGTAGCGAAAGAGAAACAAAAATTAGCCACTTTGCTGTTTGAAAAACTCATTCACACTTTTGATCTGGCCCATGGAATAGTTGGGCACAATTTCCAATGCAGTTTTCCTGTCAAAGTCATAACAAAGAAGCTATTTGCATTTCCATTTATTTTTAATTAACCTGTTTAAGGATGTTATGGCATACTTCGAGAGCAATGGGATGGGGAATTCTGACAAGGAATTAGAGACACTATCACTGCACCACAACAACCTCTTTTCAAGTCAGATTCTTCAGATATTTTATGATACACATTTAAAACAGGTAGGACTTGAACCGAGGCCTCTTTGTCTGAAGGCAGGGACACTACCACTGCACCACAGCAGCTCTTTTAATTTGCATTTCTCAGTCATGTTTCATAGTTTGGTACACCCCAAATCATCACAGAAATACTTTTGCCTTATTGTCCTTATTTCAATGTAGGAAACAAAGCAATCAGGCTGAGATAGACAGATTTTTAATAAGGAAGAGTATAATTTAGATAAGTGTGAGGTGTTGCATTTTGGTAAGGCAAATCAGGGAAGGACTTATACACTTAATTGTAGGGTCCTGGGAGAGTGTTGCCAAACAGAGACCTTGGGCAACAAGGTGCAGGGCTGGATGAACACAGCAGGCCAAGCAGCATCATAGGAGCAGAGAGGCTGACGTTTCGGGCCTAGACCCTTCATCAGAAAAGGGGGAGGGGAAGGGGGTTCCGAAATAAATAGGGAGAGAGTGGGAGGCGGCTAGAAGAGGGATAGAGGAGAGGATAGGTGGAGAGGAAACAAACAGGTCGAAGAGGCGGGGATGGAGCCAGTAAAGGTGAGTGTAGGTAGGGAGTTAGGAAGGGGATAGGTCAGTCCAGGGAGGATGGACAGGTCAAGGGGGCGGGATGAGGTTGGTCGGTAGGAGATGGAGGTGCGGCTTGAGGTGGGAGGAGTGGATAGGTGGGAGGAAGAACAGGTTAGGGAGGCAGGGACGAGCTGGACTGGTTTTGGGATGCGGTAGGGGGAGGGGAGATTTTGAAACTTGTGAAGACCTTGGCTGCAGGTTCATAGTTCCTTGAAGGTGGAATCACAGGTAGACAGAGTAGTGAAGAAGGTGTTTCGTATGCTGGTCTTTATTGGTCGGTGCATTGAGTATAGGAGTTGGGAGGTCATGTTGCAGCCGTACAGGACATTGGTTTGGCCATGTTTGGAATACTGCATTCAACTCTGATCTCCCTGCTTTAGGAAAGATGTTGTTAAACTTGAAAGATTTACAAGGAGATAGTAGGAACTGCAGATGCTGGAGAATCCGAGACAACAAGGTGCAGAGCTGGATGAACACAGCAGGCCAAGCAGCATCA
>NC_063356.1:21753347-21754444 GCF_021869965.1 Rhincodon typus
AATCCGTCTGAATTACTCCTTTCTGCTTATGTAACCTGGTTGCTCCAGATTCTCCTGTGAAGGAATGGCTTAAATATTGGATAGAAATGAAAAATTAACTGAACAGGAAGCTGCGTTCTTCCAGGCAAAAATGGCCAGGCATAACATGGTCACCTTCCTTCACCACAACGTCAGATTTTTGATAAAAGTTACACAGCTACCATCATGGGGATCTGCAAAATCACATCTCTTAAAGGACAGTTGGTCCCACGTCTGACTATCTTAGTGAATGCAATATCTTGACCAAACAGATTGACCAAGGTGATGGCTACTCAGCCCTAGATTTTCAACAGTAAATTCAAAAAAACATTCCTTGGAAATTGAGTGAGCAGTAATTACCATGGGAAGATCCTCTCACCTAATATTGGGTAATGATTAGAGATGGTCCATTATTGATTGAATGATCATCTTTTAATTATACAACACCCAAACAAAGCCATAGTAACTATCTCAACATTAGTTAAAATAAAACAAATTTTAAAATTTAAAAAGAAAGAGAAACATAAGTTAAATTATAAGTTTTGTTCAGGTAAAGATGCTGGTATTGGTCGCCTCCATTTCAGATTCATCCTGAAATTCATCACTCTGAGTTTTGACATTGAGGAAGAATGACTTTGATGTTTGATGGATAGCCTTCCTTTCCTTTATAGTCTTGTATTTGTTAAATGCTGGAAATCTCTTGTAGAAATAAGTCATGGTTACTTTTTCAGGATATTAATCAGTATTGTGATTTACTCTTTGCATAGCCAAAAAAAAATTTGCATACTTTCTTACTCTACATTTAAAGCTTATTTAAAACTTCAGTTGTCTCATCTAATCTTCAGTACCAGATGCTCACCCCACCCAATTTCTATACCGTTTGGTGCTGAATATTTTTTGAGAAGTTTCACTTACAAAATCTGGCAAAATTAAAATCGAGCTTAAAAATATGTATTTTAGACCATTGAGAAGAATATAATAACTTGGATAACAAGGTGTAGAGCTGGATGAACACAGCAGGCCAAGCAGCATCAGAGGAGCAGGAAGGCTGACGTTTCAGACCTAGACCCTTCTTCAGA
>NC_063356.1:21759444-21818336 GCF_021869965.1 Rhincodon typus
CGGGCCTAGACCCTTCTTCAGAAACGTCAGCCTTCCTGCTCCTCTGATGCTGCTTGGCCTGCTGTGTTCATCCATACCTTTATCACATTTCTTTACCCTAATCCTTGCCTTTTTTTCTTTATCTAACTATGTACTAGGTTGCATTTTCTTTCACTTACAGTCACAGAAATGTATAGCACAGAAACAGACCCTTCAGTCCAACTTGTCCAGGACGAACAGGTATTCTAAATTAATCTAGTACTATTTGCCAGCATTTGGCCCATATCCCTCTAAATCCTTCCTATTTTTCTACCCATCCAGATGCCTTTTAAATATTGTAGCTGTGCCAGCCTCCACCATTTCCTCTGGCAGATCATTCCATACACATACCACCTCTGCATGAAAAAGTTGCCCCTTAGGTCTCTTTTAAATTTTTCCAGTCTCACCTTACACTTGACATGCTAATATCTCTTATGGCAGCTTCTTAAATACTTTCTAAAATTTTATGCAAGCCACCATTACAAAATTTGAAGCATTTTGGCTGAGGCTTGGTGTTATAGATTTACTTTCTCATTGCTGTGGTCCTCCTTGGGATCAAATCCAGTTTAAGCTTGAAAAGCCACCCTCACCTGGCACCATGAGCCAAGTAATAACAATACATCCATAAGTCCGAAGCTATGTGCCAGATTAAGTTAAGACATTCAATTTTCCAGGCTCTCTAATTCCAATCTATTCACTCTTTGGTGGTGCAGGCCTGTCCCCAGGCATTGTGTGTGTTGTAATATTGTAAATATCTGTCAATTTAATTTACTTGTGAGAAGATCCAGATTTTAATAGGATTTGCTTAATTTATCTCCAAATCTCTAAAGTTTGGGTTGACTTTGGCTCAGTGGGCAGGCAGTTTGAGACCAACAATCATTCCAAACTACATCTGTTGTTCTTTAGAAAGATTGGCCTCATCATTCATCACTTAATATCAAAGATTACCGGAAGATCGTGGACATAGTAAGAACTGCCGATGCTGGAGAATCTGAGATAACAAGGTGTAGAGCTGGATGAACACAGCAGGCCAAGCAGCATCAGAGGAGCAAGAAGGCTGATGTTTTGGGTCTGGACCCTTCTTCTGAACAAAGCTCCACACTTTGTTATCTATGCCGGAAGATCATCTCATTTTTATGTACTGAGTTCTTTGGTGACTGATTAGGCCTATTTTTGCTCAGAAGCAGTGAATGACTGTTTCAAGGATCAATTTTACGTTGAAATGTAGCTCAATATTTTGACATTTCCAGGAGAATTAAGTTTACTGTAAACACACTGTTGACACCGTATGGCACTTATTCAACTGTTTAATGTTAAGCAAGTTATTCTGTCAATTTATACTGAGTCTTTGTCTAATTGAATGTATATTCATTCCTTCCTGCTGAAAGTAAGGTCACATGGGGCACACTCAGGCAACTGAATTCAGTGGCAAGCAATTTTTGTTCAATCTCTGAGTTTTGCTGAAAGTACCTAGTTATTGAGCAGAAAAAGACTGCTTCGTAAGAGATGAGGGATTCAATTATAGGAGTGGCCATATACACTACTCTAGCATAAAAACTCAAGAGTGTGACATTAATTGCATTCCCTTCATCCATCCTCTTATTATTTCATCAAGAGGATTCTATGAAGTTGGTTCAGCATGACCAATATTTGAGAAATCTCTGCTAACTGACCCTGAATAATGTTTCTGTCACCAATAGCTGGGTAAATTCTTCCCCTATTTTCAACAGTGATCTTTTTAAAACACACTGGGCATCAAACTTCTGGGCTCCATGCTCTGCCAGACATACCTGTGGCATAATGAGATTCATAGAACATCTACAATGCAGAAGGAGGCCATTCAGCCCACCAAGGCGCCACTGACCTTCTAAAGAACACCTCACTCTGACCCACTCTATCCCCATATTCAGTATGGCCAATCTATCTAACATGCACGCCTTTGGACTGTGGGAGGAAACTGTAGCACCCGGAAGAAACCCACAAAGACACGGGGAGAACGTGAAACTCCACACAGACAGACGCTCAAAACTGAAATCGAACCCAGGTCCTTGTCACTGTGAGGCCACTGTGCTGCCCATGTAAACTGTGATGACATAACTAATCTCATATCTCTAATATCAGTAGGAGAAGATACCATTCTAGAATGAGCATGTGGAGACAGATGTCTTAGACACTCCCATGGAAAACCGTATTTGATAGCCTACTAAACATAGGTGTAAACAAAAAAGTTACACAAAGAGCTAAGGAACCTTACTTAGTACCTAGGAGTGAGCAGCCTCACAGCTCTAAATACTCCAGACTAGTTTCTCAATGTGCAAGTAGCAATATTGGCTAAAAGCTCAAGGCAAGGCAATACTGCAGTCAATGAGACAAAATGGTAAGGACAGGGTTATTTCCATAATCAGTGTTAGAAGCTACATTGTATGGGCCCAATTACTCCAATGGGGTAGCTTGTGAGGCCTGGAAAGAGCTGAAGAAATAAGGTGAGCAATTTTGTTTTACTGTAAAGGAGTAAAGAACTATAGCCTTTTTGATAAATTTATGATATATTTACTCAAGGTAATCCAACTTCGTTGAGACTGATTTCCTCACTCACGGCTGTTGGGCAGCCTCCTCTGTTCATAGTTGACAAGTTGGCAAAGTTGGCAAATAGATGGCAGACGATGTTCAATGCAGAGAAGTGTGACGTGATGTATTTCGGTAGGAAGAATATTGAAGGACAACCCTAAAATTGAGGCTACAGTTCTAAATGGGTGCAGAACCAGAAGGACCTGGGTGTACATGTGCACAGATCATTAAAGATGGCAGAACAAGTGGACAGCAGTTAATAAAGAATACAGAATTCTGAGCTTTGTTAATAGGGGCATAGAGTACAAAAGCAAGGAGATAATGCTGAACTTGCATATTGTTTACAATTGTGGTTGTCACAATATAGAAAATATGTGAATGCATTGGAGACAAAGCAGAAGTAATTTGCAAGAATGGTTCCAGGAATGAGAATCCTCAGTTTTGAGGATAGATTGAATAGGTTGGGACTGTTCTCCTTGGAGAGAAGAAGGCTGAGAGGAGATTTGAAATTGTGAGTGGGCTAGATAGAGTAGATAGTGACCAGCTGTTCTTGCTTGTAAGAGGAACAAGAACCAGAGGCTATAGAATTAAGGTGATGTGCAAAAGAAGCAATGGTGATATGAGGAAAAGAAAACTTTGCTGGTCAACAAGTAGTTAGGGTGTGGAATATAATACCTTGATGAGTGTTTGGAGGCTGTTTCAATAGGATCATTCAAAGGTGCATTGGATAGAAATAGTGTGCAAGGAGATGGAGTAAAAGTAGGAGAGTAGCACTAGCTAATGATGCTCTTTTGAAGATCTACTGCAGGCATGAAAGGCTGGATGGACTCCTTCTGGCCATAACAGTTCTGTGATCATTCCTGTTCATCGATGCAGAACTCTCCTTTTACTGCACTCAGTGGTTCCGACCCTTGTCTCCTAATTTATATTTCCAGGTGTAGCAGGTGGAACGACTTCTCAAACGTCTTCAAACCTACATGAGTCAGCAGAACAAATGAGCTGGCAAAATTCCCCTGGCACTTTCATCCTTTAAAACCTTCTCTGGCTCTGACAGGAAGCAGCTGCGCTATTATTAGCATGAAGCCCAGATCTGCTTTCTTTCTGCAGTCATCAAAACATGCCAGACAAAATGTCGGCGATCTAATTGGTTCAACGAATGGTAATGAGCTAGAGAAATTACGAATGCTGAGAAGTAAAAAAATGCAAAGTTGATTGCCTGGCTACAATTCTGAAGATGTGGTCTCAGTTACCTTAATGGTTAATGTTCATGGACAGCCCTGAACTATATGGGCTGGCTCAATGACTAGATGGTGATTGAGAGACAAACAATTTTATTTTAAATCTGGCAGCAAACATTGGACTCAAGAAACTATATTTTAAGAAACAATATTCTAAAATGGTGGACTGACAAGAGCATGAATCTGCAGCTGCTCTTGAGATTGCAGGCTTACTTCTAGATTTCTTAGAGTTACTACATTTCAGTAGTGTAAAATTTTTATGCACAATGTACAGTTCACATTCTCATAGAATGTCTTCCCAGCAATAAGTCTGGGATCAAAGTAGATGGGAGGAGGGAGAATACACCTCATTTTCATGGGCTAGCAGGTACCTTCTGAAACCTGGGACATTCCCCTTGACACCATCAGTCAATCCATTCAGTTGCTGGAAAAGCTCAGCAGGTCTGGCAACATCTGTGCAGAGAAACCAGACTTAACCTTTTGGGTCTGATGACCCTTCCTCAGAACAGTTCTGGTTTTTGTACCATGGCAGAAATAGTAGATTTTTAAAATTCATTCACAATATGTGATCATTGTCCATGTCTAAGTGCCCTTGAAGAGGTCATGGTGAGCTGCCTTTGCTTCTGCTATCTTAGGGGTTTAGGGACATCCACAGAGCTGATAGGATGGAGTTTCCAGGAAGTTGACCTCACAACAATGAAGGAATGGTAATACAGTTCCCAGTCGAGATGGTGTGTGGCTTTGATGTGAACTTGCAGTAGCAGTTCAAAACCCCTGGTCTCTGAACTATTGTAGCATATCCAACTCACTTATGCTTCAAACTATATTTATAATTTACAAGACAAGGTGTTTGTGTGTGTGAGGTGTTTGGTACACTTCCCTTTATCGGTCAGAGCATTGAATTTAGACCTGCTGAGCTTTTCCAGCAACTTTGTTTCTGTTCATTGAGTTTAGGAGTTGGGAGGTCATGTTGTGGCTGTACAGGACATTGGCGAGGCTACTTTTGGAATACTGCATTCAGTTCTGGTCTCCCTGCTGTTGGAATGATTTTGTTAAACTTGAAAGTGTTCAGAAAAGATTTACAAGGATGTTGCTGGGGTTGGAGGGTTTGTGCTATAGGGACAGGCTGAATAGGCTGGGGCTATTTTCCCTGGAGCATTGGAGGTTGAGGGATGACCTTATAGAGGTTTATAAAATCATGAGAGGCATAGATAGGGTGAACAGTCAAGGTCTTTTTCACAGGGTAAGAGAGTCCAAAACTAGAGGGCATGGGTTTAAGGTGAAAGGGGAAATATTTAAAAGGGACCTAAGGGGCAGTTTTTTCACGCAGAACGTGGTGCGTGTATGGAATGAGCTGCCAGAGGAAGTGGTAGAGGTAGGTATAATTACAATACTTAAAAGGCATCTGGATGGGTACATGAATAGGAAGTGTTTAGAGGGTTGTGGGCCAAATGCTAACAAATGGGACGAGATTAATTTAGGATATCTGGTTGGCATGGACAAGTTGACCAAAGGGTCTGTTTCCATGCTGTACACCTCCATGACTCTATGACTGAATTAGACAATATGTCATATCTATTAACAATCAAATTATCTTTGTCCAAGATGATTTCTGAACCAAAAGACATTTATGTCTCTGTTGCAGACTGCTTGTCTTGCATCTTGATACTAATGAATGACATCCTACATTTTTCAAATCATTGAAAATAAAGACAATAACTTCCATTGCACCACACTCTGGATAAGTGACATTTTAGAGACAATGTCAGATTCGTGTATTACCTGTGCGGTTTTCAAAATGTCACTGGATTCATTCGTTCAGAACCAAACAACATCGATTTCATTTATAACGCATGCTTTGCGCCCATGACATCCTAACAGAAACCTTTTGAGAAAAATGATGAAAATTTGTGGAAAGGAGGTAGTGAACTATTTAGAACCAAAAACAAGTTGTAACAACAATAAAGTGCCTGAAATACAGCAAAATGTCTGAAGACACTTTACAGGAGTATTAGCAAACAACATTTAACACTGAGACACATAAAGAGATATTTTGACAGGATGCCAAACTCTTGGACAAAGGTAGGTTTTAAGGAGCTTTCTAAAAGTGGAAAGAGGTCACAGAGTCATAAAATCTTAGAGATATACAACACAGAAACAGACCCTTCGCTCCAACTTGTCCATGCTGACCAAATATCCTATATAAATCTTGTCCCATTTGCCAGTATTTGGCACATATACCTCTAAACCCTTTCTATTCATATACCCATCCAGATGCCTGAAAAGATGCAAAAATGTTTACAGAATATTATTTCAGAGCATAAAGTCTCAGCATCTAAGGGCATGATTATTAATCGTGGATAGATTAAAAGCAGGAAGAGAATGGTATCTCAGAGGGCTGTGGGGTGAAAATGATAGATAGAGAGGGGCAAATTACGGATGGATTTTAAAAAAGGCTGATAATGTTAAAATTGAGGCATTGTGTAAATGGGAGCCAGCATAGGTCAGCAAGGAAGGAGGTGATGGATGAACAGGACTTTTATGAACGTGAGACTTTATAAAATGGCTATGATTTACAATTTAACTTAAAGGAAAATTGAATGCCCTGAGTAAAGGTACAGTGACCTCATATTAAACTTCTGCCCAGAGATAGGCCCATGTGATTTGCTTGTTAAAGGAAAAGAGGCAGAAATCTAAAGAAAATCAACTGCCAGTTTTCGTACTTGTTCACAGAAGAATAGCAATTGGTTTTCTGGATACACAGACTTCGAGCTCAAGAGTGGGAGACAGAGGCAACGGCTCTTAAGAAAACCAAAGGAAAAGACTATTTTGAATTATCTACTTGGCAGGATGCTGATGAGAACTGTTTCTCTGTTCAAACAGATGGGAGATTTTGGGACCAACGAGTCAGCAGAGGTGCCTTGCTGCTGGCAACTAGTTTAGAGATAATCAGATGCCAGAGCTGAACAACTTTCATAGGAAGCTGGAAGACTGACTTCAATTTGGCAGGGAGAATGGAGCTGGCTGAAAAACTTAATCTTTTGTGCTAAGAGCATGGTGTAACCGAGAAACAGGTAGAAACATATTTTTGTTGAGTTAGTTAGTTATCAGCTCTCTCCTTCAGACCCCTGGGATGTAGTCCATCCGGTCTGGGTCATTTATCCACCTTCAGACTTTTCTGCTTCCCCAGCACCTTCTCCTTAGTGATGGTCACTACACTCATCTCTGCTCAATGACTCTCTCGAAGTTCTCATATTTGCTTATGGTCTTCCACAGTAAAAACTGATGCAAAGTATCTATTCAGTTCCACCACCATTTCTTTGTTCCCCACTGTACTTCTTCAGCCTTATTTTCCATCGTCCAATGCCCAGTCTTGACTGTCTCTTACCTTACAGATATCTAAAAAAAATCTTGCATTCGTCTTTTATATTGTTTGCTAGTTTACTCTCATACATCATCTTTGTCCCCCACCCCCCATCCTATTGCTCTTTTTGTGATTCTCTGCTGGTTTTTAAAGGCTTCCCAATTTTCTATGGTTAGCACTGCTGCCTCACAGCACCAGTGACCTGGGTTCAATTCCACCCTCAGCTGACTGTCTGTGTGGAGATTGCACATTCTCCATTTCTCCGGGCGCGCCAGTTTCCTCCCACAGCCCAAAGATGTGCAGGTTAGATGGATTGGACACACTGAATTACCCATAGGGTTCAGGGATGTGCAGGCTAGGTTGATTAGCCATGGGAAATGCAGGGTTATAAGGATGGAGTGGGTCTGAGTGGCATGCTCATCAGAAGATTTGTGTGGGCTGAATGGCCTGCTTCTGCAGTGTAGGGATTCTAATGGGGAAAATTTGTTTTCTTCAGCTTGGCACATTTGTTGTCTGTCAACTATTGTTTGTTCTACGTTGATTCTAACTTCTTTGTTACAGGACAATCTTCCATAGAAGCATAGAAACTAGAAGCAGGAGTAGGCCATTCGACCATTAGAAACTGCTCTGCTATTCAAAATGACGTGGCTAATCCTCTATCTCAATGCCTTATTCCCTCTGTCTCCACATACCACTTGATGCCTTCAAAATCAAACAAAAATGACGTATTTCGTTCTTGAATATATTCAGTGTTTTGAAACGTAAAATCTTGTCCTGCAATTCCTTCCATTGGTTGCTAGGAAATACATACTTTTAAAAACAAAATTATCACCCTCTTAGGAAACTGTAACAACTTGGCTAGCGTGACTTAGGAAATGGGAAACAGAGTTTTTGATGACCACAAGATTAACTCAACATCTGAAGAAAATTGCAACACAGCTTCACGTTATTATTTTAAAGGTGGTAATGGAATGTTGATGCAAGGGAACGGGCAATGGCGATGCCACTGAAGGTCAAGGAAATGTACTTGGGCTTTTCTTTGCTCAAAATACTGCATCGATGTGGCATGCAGATTGCCTGGCACTTGTCTCCCAAACCTAGATATTGACTTGATCCTGAGCCAGGCTGCTGTAGTGTCATCGCACATTGAGGATCCCTCGGCAATTCTTTTAACATGATTTTAATTCTTTAGTCAGACCAGTGAAGATTTTCTTCCTTGAAACATTTCTGAGTGATTGCAACACAAGCCGGAGCTGACATTTTGCTCAGCAATTGTAAAAGTGCATCGAATAGTTTTATGTTTTAAAGTCAGCAGCATTTGCCATGTATCCGCAGTCATGTGGCAAATTAGGAATGTGGATTTCGCCTCTCATTTTGAAAATGCAATTGGCAGCTAATGAACTTGACCGTCCTTAATGCTTCCTAAGCCTCTTCCAGCTATTCATGAAGCCATTTCCCAATAACAGAGAGGAACACTGCACAGAAAATTTTGCAAATTGCATGGCAATGTTACCAGATGTTAATCAGACTTTACTGCCAAAGCAGTCAGATTCCGGTTTGTATAAACTTGGGACTTCAAAGGGATCTGGCTTAGGTATTATCATACCAGCTGTAGGAGCCCAGCTGCTCCAAAACACAGCCAATAAACTGCTTATTGAAAGATTTCTTAACGTACACTTCCTCCTTTGGCATAGTTTGGATTTTAAGTTGAAAATAAGAGGTAAAATAACCTGGAACGATATCCTGGGCTAACTTAGCTCTTTCATCACAACGTATGAAACACTTTATGAGGTTTTACTAGATCAAAGCTGCAGGTTCATGTTATTGTTCCTTTGGCTGATCTCATTTCCAGCTTGAGCCATTTGGATTCATCAGTTCAAGCTTTCAATGCAGACTGTTCTCTTGCACATCTTCAGATGTTTGTGTTTGGATCATATTAAAATGAATAATCAGGTTCTTGGGGCATGTCCTTTCTGGGTCGGAAGACCTAGGTTCAATTCCCATCTGTCCTGGAAGTGTGTTATAACAAGTCTGAACAGATAAATTAAAAATGTTAAAATTGATTACTGCCTAAATTTCCAAGGCTAAAATCAAAAATTCCATGAACACTTAGGATAATTAAGTTAAGATAAGCTCTGCTAACATACTATATAGTGGGTGGCTCAGTGGTTAACACTACTGCCTCACAGCACTCGGGACTTGGGTTCAATACTGCCCTTGGGTGACTGTCTGTGTGGAATTTGCACGTTCTCCCTATGTTGGTGTGGGTTTCCTCCGGGTGCTCTGGTTTCCTCCCACAGTCCAAAGATGTGCAGGTTAGATGGATTGGCCATGCTAAGTTACCCATCATGTCCAGGGATTTGAAGGCTGGGTGGATTAGCCATGTGAACTGCAGGTAGGAGGGCGGGCTGTGGTAGGATGCTCTTTGGATGGCCAGCTTGAATGGCCTGCTTCCACACTGCAGGAATTCTATGATTCTCTAATTCAGCAAAATCACACAAGCTTCCTTTTACTATTACCAGCCAGCAGGATTTGAAAATCACCTGTAACAAAGAATTTCCTAAAATACACTCATTGAACATAATCTGAAATAAAACAAATATACAACGGAAAGGAATACATTAAAGAAAACTTGCTTGGAAGGATCACTTTGGGTGACTAACTATAACATGGGGCTGAAAAGTGTGGGGTAGTTCCTTCAGGAGCGGATTGGATTGTTTTGTACTATTACATTCTGTTAAGCCTATTGAAAATACACATGTGAGTAAAACACCACATTTAAAGGGCAGGCAGGAAGTTCTGTCCATGCTTGGACCCTCCAGACTCCAACTTCTGGGCATGACATTTAAAAAACATGTGAGCAGCACATCAGTCTCAGCATGACTCAACATCTGTTCATTACTGCCATCCACTCCTGGAGATATCACACACTGGGCAAAAAAAAAGTGCCACAGTTGGCAATGAACCCACTACACTATGTCTACACCTAGCTTTCTATATGAGTCAGCATGTATTTTTGTCCCTGCAGTGGGCAGTCTCACAGGAGTTTGGTGCCTGGCATCTTCATCAGATGCCACATGTTCAATCAACATCTGTCATCATAGTCTCCAAGATGGTAATGGAGTAAGACTCTGGAGCCAGAGCTCATCCACACTATCTATTTCTTTTCCTTTCTTTCTCTCTCTTTTCACATTTTTGTTTCCTTTGTTCTCTTATCTCCTGTCCTTGGGTGGTATCTGTAACGTCTAAGGTGAAAGCTTATGTGGACTCCTGGCTTCAACGTGGGTCCGAACTCCCGGCCTCAGTGTGGACTCAGACTTCTGGCCTCAGCGCAGACTCTCACTCCCGGCCTCAGCACGGACTCTCACTCCCAGCCTCAGCGTGGGCTCTCACTCTGGGTCTCAGCGTGGGCTCTCACTCTGGGTCTCAGCGTGGACTGTCGCTTCCAGCCTCAGCATGGGCACTCACTCCCAGCTTCAGCGCGGACTCTCACTCCCGGCCTCAGTGTGGACTCTCACTCCCAGCCTCAGCGCAGACTCTCACTCCCAGCCTCAACGTGGACTGTCACTCCCAGCCTCAGCATGGGCTCTCACTCCCAGCCTCAGCGCGGACTCTCACTCCCGGCCTCAGTGTGGGCTCTCACTCTGGGTCTCAGCATGGACTCTCACTCCCGGCCTCAGCTTGGGCTCTCACTCTGGGTCTCAGTGTGGACTCTCACTCCCAGTCTCAGCGTGGACTCTCACGCCCGGCCTCAGTGTGTACTCTCACTCCCAGCCTTAGCACGGACTCTCACTCCTGGCCTCAGTGTGGACTCTCACTCCCAGTCTCAGCACGGACTCTCACTCCCGGCCTCAGCGCGGGCTCTCACTCTGGGTCTCAGCGTGGACTCTCACTCCCAGCCTCAGCGAGGACTCTCACTCCCAGCCTCAGCGAGGACTCTCACTCCCAGCCTCAGCGTGGGCTCTCACTCTGGGTCTCAGCGTGGACTCTCACTCCCAGCCTCAGTGTGGACTCTCACTCCCAGCCTCAGCGAGGACTCTCACTCCCAGCCTCAGCATGGGCTCTCACTCCCAGTCTCAGTGTGGACTCTCACTCCCAGCCTCAGCGTGGGCTCTCACTCCCAGCCTCAAAGTGGACTCTGACTCCCGGCCTCGAAGAGAAGCCTGGTGCCATCTGGATTGAAAAGACTGTAATTCTGAACATCTATTTCTCCATTTTGCTAATGTATTGGTGGACTTCTTATATTTTTATTTTCTACTTCTTCCTAAGAATTTGTACTAAAGTATCTGTACCTAGGTACTTTGGTAGCTAAGATGGCGCCCTAAGTGGCAACTTGTAAACTTTTCACTGTACGCATGTGAGTACGTGTGAAAGTAAAGCTAATTCTAATTCTAATTCATTTCTTTGCAGCTCCCAATGTAGCACTACTTACACCACGCCTCCCACAGAGGGAAAGTAGTGGAGGCAGGCTTAATTGAGGCATTCAAGAGGGCTTTGGATGGTTATTTGGATAAAAATGGTGTGCAGCGATATGGAGAAAAGACAGGAAGTTATCATTATATTATAGAACCAGTGCAGGCAAGATGGGCCAAGTGATCTCCTTCTATGCCGTACTAACAATTCTGAGAGTCTGTGAACTCTGTCAGGCTTCACCTTTAAAACATAAAAGGAGCTACCGCAGTCAGCAGCTCATGTATCTTCAGGTCACTGTCCTTTCATTCACAGCGAGAACATACACATCTGATAGCTTTACATCAAAAGGCTACACGGGACAAGGATACAACCACAAAAGGTGGATTCAGGTTGAAGACGTCCCAGGTATCTCTTGCTATATATATATCATATAATGACTTATTGGTTTTCACAACTGCAGCTTGTCGACAACAATTTATTGTTGTTACCTTTGAGATTCAGTATTCATGTGATTTTGGTCTGATGAGTGAATGATAAAAAGTTTCAACAAGCATGTCTTTTTTTTAGCAAAACTCAAATTCTGTTCTACTGAGCAACTACTGTGACATAAACAGAAGTTGCTGGAAAAGCTCAGCAGGTCTGGCAGCAACTGTGAAGAAAAATCAGAGTTAACGTTTCAGGTCCGGTGATCCTTCCTCAGAACTGAACTTTTCCAGCAACTCCTGTTTTTGTTCCTGATTTACAGTATCAGCAATCCTTTCAGTTTTTACTACTCTGACATAGTTGAGAATGACCTGGGAGTGGTGTTCTGGGGAGTATTGAAGTGTTTTTTCCAAGACTCTTGGAACATTGGATACATTCCGAGGTCAGGAAGCATTATGCATGCATTGCAGAGATTTTCTGAGAAAAGAATCTGAAGAAAACACTCTGATGATGGGGCGGAAAGCCTTGGTTTCCTAGGTTACACATTCATTTGAGGAAGAAAGGAGGTGTTCTGTAAAAATGGTATTGAGGAAAAAAATGGAATCAGGTCCCAGGTCCAAATTAGTGTTATTCTTTTTCACAATATCTGAACCCAACCCTAAAATAAGCACCATCATCGGCCTCCACCTTTCGTCTGACTGTAGCTGTTTTGTGTGTTTCTTGCCTATTTTCGTGATTATTCACTGCTTGCAATTTTGTGTTCTGCCTTAAAGCTTTTAATGCAGATTAGCAAATGTGCAGACTCAACTGTCTTTAAAAAACAGATTTAATTTAGCAAGGGAAATCTATTTCATAAAAGACTCTGAATATTGCTTAGCTTTCCACATATTAATGTAAAAAATCCTTTAACCATTACAAATGTCAAAAAAATTCAACTTTACACTCAGCTTTTTAATTAGTGAAAAATAAAACCATTTTTAACATTCTTTGCTGAGAGTGAAGAAACAGAACCATTGTCATTGATAATTACATGGGTGTTAATAATTTATAGCTTGGTAGACTGAGCATGTTTTAAAAGGAAAGTTGTTAATATTTTAACTGAGACCTACCTGAAGTAAACCATTAAGAATTCAGTCTTCAGTTTTCTCGATATTGTTCGGGATAAAGCAAAGGATTTGTAAATCCTCACACTAAGAGGGGACACATTTTGTTCTTTTTATATCAAAAAGATACTTTATTCATAATAGTCTTTATATACACACACACTTACTAAAGCAGTTTGGTTCTGTACAGTCTTAGCATATTGAGAACAAACATTGGAGTTTGACTCTTCTGACAATTCCAGAAAGTCCAAGGCATTCCTTACTTAAGCAAGATGCTATTTACATATATTTGAGGCCCTGGGAGGATTCAATAACTGAAGGGACTGCAATTATGCTTTGGCAGTAAGACATTAGACAGTGGTCTTTCCCAACTGTGCCTTGGCTTTAGTGCATCTCTCAGCACATAGTCCTGGACCTTAGAATATGCCACTCTGCAACACTGGGTTGAGGTCAACTCCTGATTCTGCAAGACCAACAAGTTTTGGGCAGACCAAAGAGCATCTTTCATTGAGTTCACGGTCCTCCAGGCACAGTCAACGTTTGTCTCAGTGTGCGTCCTGAGAAACAGACCGTAGAGCACAGACTCCTGCATCACAGAGCTGCTCGGAATGAACCTCAACAAAAACCAATGCATCTCTCTCCAAACTTCCCTTATAGCGACACATTCCAGCAGGAGATGGGTGACAGTCTCTATACCACACCCAAACTCCCTCCCCCACCCACCACCCCGCAGCTGCTTCGAGGGTAGTGTTCACTGGTGCAGAGAGCCTGAACGTCCATGAAGGATCTCACAGGTAATGCCCTTCTCACCACCAGCCAAGCAATGTGAGAGGAGACATTACTTTCTCCTTTAACTCCTGCATGCTGAGACATTCTGAAAAAAGACAAGATGCAAAAGATAACCTGATGATCGAATGAAACCTTTTATTTTGGTAAAATATGCACCGATAAGAATTTATTTGACATCTTATTTTAGCGTGTAATTTCAGTGACTGTTCAAAAATGGGAGAATCAGTTTTGGAAAAGCATTTTGAGTTAACAGTTTTGATGCACTCAGACAGTTTACATTGACATCTTCAATGCTAAAGATTTAAAAGAGTGACAAAAATTATTCAAAGAAAGAATGCTTTTTTGGCCAGGAAGTGCTTGGCACTTATATGATCTTTAAGAATCAAGAAATAGGAGTAGGTGTTGTCAATTCAGCCCCTCAATCAAGCCTATTCAATGTGATTCTGGCAGAACTTCTGCCTCAGCCACACTTTGTCACCTTCTCATATTTCTTTGTTCCACTGAGACATCAAATCTATCTATCTTGTACATACTTAACAAAAGCATTCACAGACCCCTGGGTAGAGAATTTCATATTCTCCTGGAACGAATTTGCTGCCTCATAAGGAAAGGATGGGCAGGCTAGACTTGTATCTGTTGCAGTTCAGAAGAGGAAAAGACAACTGATTGAAATGTACAAGACCGTCAAGCATCAGGGCATCACAGTGGCTCAGTGATTAGCACTGCAGCCTCACAGTGTCAGGGATCCAGGTTCAATTCCACCCTCGGTCGACTGGCTGTATGGGTTTCCTTCGGGTGCTCCAGTTTTCTCCCAAAGTCCAAAGATGTGCAGGTTAAATGGATTGGCTATGGGGAAAGCAGGGTTGCGGGGATATGGTATTGGGGATTGATCTGGGTGAGATGTTCTTTGGAGGGAGGAATGGGATGTAGGGATTCTATGAAGATCTTGGAATGGGTCTTGTCTCAGGGACAATTGAGTCAATATTGGTGCTTGGGCACAGTGCTGAAAGTCACCTAGTAACCGTGTGATCATAACACATCAAGGGTCAGTCTCTTGGGAAGATAGTTACAGAAGGATACGGATTTCAACCTCAGGTGAAGGATTCTTTTATTCTGAATGCTGGAAGTCAGGTTGCTGGTCAATGAAAAATGGACAAAAGAAGTCTCTCACTCTGAGAGCTGCCAAACAGCCAGCATCAAAAGGAAACAGGTCAAAATAATTTAATCTACGCTGTCAAGCCAAGAATCCAAAAATTGACATCTCTTCCTCATATTCCCCAACCCTCACCCCACCCTCTGATTTCTGGGATGTGACAATTATAAACACCTTCAAGTAGGAAGATATATCACACCGTAGAAACTATCTAGATATTTCCCTGTTATCCACAGCAGGTAAAATCCTGACCCACATTTTCTGGAACTGCCTACTTTCTGACACTGAGGGAATCCTGCTCTGATGTTAGGAACTCCAAGAAAAATTCTGAGAACAGCATTTGATTTTGTCAATCATGAGGTTTTGTGGATTTGGTCTCCAGAGTTTTGAATGTCAATCTTGCAACTGCTTCATGACAATATGACTGCAACTGCCTTGAGTGGGAGAACTGACACAGATGCCCTCAAAACCTGGATCGTTGTCAAGAAACGCTGTTTATAACTCCCATACTACTTACAATCTGCCACTCAGTAGTTATTCAACTTCATCAAAGATCAACAGTCCTCTAGTATGAGTATTAAATACCACCAAGATGGAAAATTCTTTAACCTTAGTTGGTTCTGCTCCAAAACTAAACTGATCAGTTTAGATATACAGGGCCTGTAGATGGCATGTGACTGCAGAATCATTGCTCACTCTGTACCAGATTTGCAATTTGCTCTCAATCTCTTCAGTTCTGCATTTTTGACATTCAGCCTTTATTGAATGTTGGCAAAAACAATATTTACATCAGCCCAGACCTGCTGAGTCAAATATTCCATCTTCCACATTTGTTGAGGGAGAGTCTCTGGAATATGTTGAACAAAGTTCACAGATGACACTAAAATGAGTGGTAGAGCAAAGTGAACAGAAGACACTGAAAGTCTGCTGGGGGATATAGATAGGTTAAGTGAGTGGTTAAGAGTCTGGCAGATGGAGTACAATGTTGGTTAATGTGAGGTCATCCATTTTGACAGGAAAAGCAGAAAAATGGACTATTATTTCAATAGTGGAAAATTGCAACATGCTAAAGTGCAGAGGGACCTGGGTGTCCGCGTGCATGAATCATAAAAAGTTGGTTTGCCGATGCAGCAGGTAATTACGAAGGCAAATGAAATATTGTCCTTCATTGCTAGAGGGATAGAGTTTAAAGGCAGGGAGGTTATGCTGCAGCTGTATAGGGTACTGGTGAGGCCACACATGGAGTACCACATGCAGTTTTGGTCTCCTTACTTGAGAAAGGATGTACTGGTACTGGAGGGGGTGCAGAGGATGTTCACTAGGTTGATTCCGGAGTTGAGAGGATCGACTTAAATGGAGGGATTGAGTTGCCTGGGGCTATACTCATTGGAATTGAGAAGAATAAGGGGCATCTTATGGAACATATATAATTATGAAGGGAATAGACAAGATTGAAGCAGGGAGGTTGTTTCCACTGGCAGGTGAAACTAGAACTAGGAGGCATAGTTTCAAAATATGGCGGAGCAGATTTATGACTGAGTTGAAGAGGAATTTCTTCACCCAAAGGGTTGTGAATCTATGGAATTCCCTGCCAGTGAAACAGTTAAGGCTACCTCGTTGAATGCTTTTTAAGGCAAAGATAGATTTTTGAAAAGTAAAGGAATTAAGGATTATGGTGAGCAGGCAAGTAAATGGAGCTGAGTCCAAGAAAAGATCAGCCATGATCTTATTGAGTGGCAGAGCAGACGCAATGGGCCAGATGACCTACTCCTACTCCTAGTTCTCATGTTCTTATTTCACATAACATGGCAACCACCTCATTCAAAATGTTACCACTGACAGGGAGATCCAATAGCAGATCAGCTGTGCCAACTCACTTGTATTCTCAGACTCATATCAAAGAAAACTTATGTTTTCATAACCACTTTGTCAATAAAACTGTAAACTTGCAGGGCTTCTACTGCAATAATGATAGGTGTGGAAGCAGTCAAGCAGCACTAACATTAACTCAACAAAAAGTGAATTAGAAACCATCCATTTTTTGGAACTGCAGGTTGGATTTACAAAAAAATTAAACGTCCTATGGATCTAAATGTCTGATAGCTTGACAGTTCCACTGTGATCAGCCACCTTTTACAAATATTCATGTCTATTCTGAAGATTCCAAAAGTGTACCAGACCTCTACAAAAGGGCATCTCTCCCATTCGAAAAGTCTACATTACCTCTCCAAAGGGTATATTACTTCACCAAATAATTCCAGCAGCTTTAAACCTTTTTTCTCAAACATCTAAAGCCCACAAGTTGTATTCTGAAAAAAATCCTCAAAATGGAAATTGGACCAGTTTCAAAGTCAGCAGGCATTCTTATACGTGCAACTGTCTCTTTGAACCAGGGGTGAACAAAAAATTCAACATGACAAGCTCCTTTCCCTTTCAGGTCAAAAATGGAAGCTCAGCTGTGAAACATCCAGAAGCTGTGAGTAGATCTGGGCACACACGTTAGGAATGATATATTAGCTGTGGAAGGAGTACGATGTAGGACTTCAAGTGTTAAACTATGAGGAAAGTTTTATTCAAATTAAGCCTATTTACTCTAGAATTTTGAAGGTTAAGGGGTAATCTGATCGAAGTCTTCAAGATATTAACAGGAAAAAACAGGGTAGATAGAGATAAACTGTCTCCACTGATTGGAGATTCTTGAATTTGGGAATATAATCTGGGAATCAGGGCCAGACCATTCAGAACAGATATTAGGAAGCACTATTACACACAAAGGGTGGTAGATGTTTGGAACTTTCTTCCACAAATGGCAGTGGATGCTGGATCAGTTGTTAATTTTCAATCTGAGATAGATACATTTTTTGTTAAGCAACGGTATTAAAGAATATGGGCCAAAGGCAGATATATGATGATCTCAGCCTTGATCTCATTGAATGATGGAACAGGCTCATGAGTCTGAATGGCTTATTCCACTCTTCCTATGTTCCCAATCAGGAGAGTTGTGCCATTTTGGCTAAGAGATGGAGCCCTTCTGTCTCCCCAAAAATTCAGGCTTACGTCTACAATGGTGCAATTATCTGTTTCTCCTTTTGTGTTCAAATTTTCAACCTAACACTTGATCTGTACCCCTGGTCTCCATGGTTTTAAGGGTCCATAGGTCAGCCAAAGCACAATTGTTATTATTCCATTTCTTTGAATTACAGAGACAGTTTAAAGAGTAACTATCTCACAATCAACTTTGGTACAACTTCTCATGGAAAATTATGTTCTGTGAAATATTATTCTGAAGCAAGAAGTGAACTACAGCTTTGTATATTTCATTAAAATAAAAGCAAAGTACTGTGAATTCTGGAGATCTGAAATTAAAAAAACTGAAAGCACTGGAGAAACTCAGCAGGTCTGGCAACATCTGTGGAGAGAGAAACAGTTAATATTTCGAGTCCTAATTTTTCTGACATTTTCTCCAATTCCTCAGAGCAAATAACATTATCTCTAAGGCCTTACATCCTAAGAATATCCCAAGTTTGACTGTATGGAGTTATTTGCTGACAATTGTGCAGCAACAGAGTACTACAGTAATTCTAGGATAGAAAGGAATAAGTTGCTCAGAAGTTGCTGAAAGTGCCTCCTATCAGACTACAGATAAATCCAGCTGTGATTGATTTTCTCCACAATTAGAAGGCCAGGTGAAACTCTTTAATAAATGACATTTTGGGTTGCAACTACCAAAAGTGAAATCAGACCTGAATAGCAGGTTCAGAAGGAGCAGCCTGGAGATATAAAAGAAGCTCTTTGAAAGTGACCATGATTAGACCTGATTATACGAAGCACTAATGAAGCTGCTTCTGTGAGAACTACTTGCACCTTAGATTAATGCATTAACTCTTATTTCTCAGGAACTACTAATGAGAGCAGCACCAAGCCTCAGGGATGAACAGCCCTAAGTGGCAAAGAGGATTCAGTTAAAATGAATTAAGTGTGAGCTTTCATGATCTCAGTTCAGCGGTAAGCTGAATTGTTTTTCCAATTATACTTAAAATCTTCAAAGTAGTAATGAACATATTTGAAACAAGACTGCGTTCCAAAGGAATAAACATTTAACCCTGCCTTGATTAATTTGTAACCTTTTCAGGATTAAAAATGGGACAGAACACCGTGTCAGTCATAGCTAAAAGAAATAAAGACTGCAGCACAGTTCATGTTCCCAGGTCTACAGTCGGTTAAGGACTTTTTGAAATGTAGTTCCTATCTAAGAAGCCTTGGTAAATTTCTGAGTTTTTCTTGCTGGTAGTACACACTGCTGCCCCTTGAGGCACTGATGTATGTCGATCGAGGCTCAATCAAATAGGCAGCTTTGTCCTGGATGGTAGCAAGTATCTTGAATGCTGTTGGAGCTGCATCCACCCAGGCAAGTGAAGAGTATCCAATCACAATCTCAACTTCTGCCTTGTAGATGGTGGACAGGATTTGGGAGTCAAGAGTTGAAATTCCCAGCCTCTGACCTGCTCTTGTAGCTGCAATGCTTTTATGACTAGATCAGTTCAGTTTCTGGTCAATTATAATCCCTAGGACATCGATGGTGGGAGATTCAGTGATGTTGATGCCATTGAATGTCATGGGGGAGAGGTTAGTACTTTCTTGCTGGGGATGGTCATTGCTTGGTGTAGTACAAATGTTGCTTGCCACTTTTTGGCCCAATTTGGACATGGACTGCTTCAGTATCTGAGGAATCGTGAATGTTGCTGAACATTATGCAGCCATCAGTCAACATTCCCACTTCTGACCATGTGATAAATAAGGTCATTGATGAAGCAGCTGAAGATGGTTGGGCTTAGGTCACTACCCTGAGGAACTCCTGTAGAGATGTTTTGGAGCTGAAATGGTAAACACAACCACCTTCCTTTGTGCCAGGTATGACTCCAACCACGGGAGATTTTTTCCCCAATTCCTATTGATTCCATTTTTACAAGGGCTCCTTGATGCCATAATTGGTCAAATGCAGATTTGATGTTAAGGGCTGTCACTCTCCCCTCGCCTCTGGAATTCAGCTGTTTTGTCCATGTTTGAGCCAAGGCTGTAATGAGGTCAGGAGCTGAGTGGCCCTGGCAGAACCCAAACTGGGCGTCACTGAGCAGGTTATTGCTGAGCAGATGCTGCTTGATAGCATTGTTAGTGACACCTTCCATCACTTTACTGATGATCGAGAGTTGACTGATGGGCAGTAATTGGCTGGGTTGGAATTTGTCCTGCTTTTGCCATATGGGACATACTTGGGCAATTTTCTACATTGTCTGATAGATGCCAATGTTATCGCTGCACTGGAACAGCTTGGTTAGGGGAACAACCAATTCTAGAGCATAGTTCTCAAGTACTATTTCCGGAATGTTGCTAGGGACCACAACCTTTGCAGTATCCTGTGCCACCTGGTGTTTTCTCGATCTCATGTGAGTGAAGATTGTTACGAAAACTTCAGCCTTATCTTTTGCACTAATATGGTGGGTTCCTCCATCATTGGAGATGGAGATATTTGTGGAACTTCCTTCCCCAGTGAGTTGTTTAATTGTCCACCAACATTCATGTCTGAACGTGACAGGACTGCAGAGCTTAGGTCTAATCTGTTGGTTGTGGGATTGCTTAGCTCTGTCTATCACTTGCTGCTTATGCTGTTTAGTATGCAAGTAGCCCTGTTTTGTAGCTTCACCAGGTTGATTCCTCACTTTTAGGTATGCTTGGTGCTGTTCCTGGTATACCCTCCTGCACTCTCCATTGAACCAGGGTTAATCTCTTAGTTTGATGGTAATGATTGAATGGGGAACATTTGGGCCATGAGGTTGCAGATTGTGCTGGACTACAATCCTGCTGCTGCTGATGGCCCACAGCTCCTTATGGATGCCCAGTCTTGAGATGCTCAATCTGTTTGAAGTCGGTCCCATTTAGTATGGTAATAGTGCCACACAATGTGATGGAGGGGATTATCAGTGAAGTCAGACTTTGCATCCAAAAGAACTGCACCGTGTTTATTGTACTGATACTGTCAGGAACAGATACATATGCAGTAGTCAGATTGGTGAGAATGACGTCAAATGTGTTTTTCCCTCTTGTTGGTTCCCTCACCACCTGCTGCTGACCCAATCTATAAGCTATATCCTTTAGGACCCGACTAGCTCAATCAGTAATGCTGCTACCGAGCCACTCCTGGTGGTGGACACTGAATTCCCCACCCAGAGTTTATTCTGCATCCTTGCCACCCTTAGAACTTCTTCCATGCATTTTTTAACATAAAAGAGTACTGATTCATGAATTAAGGGAGGACAGTACATGATGATCAGCAGGAGATTTCCTTCTCCATGTTTAACATAATACCATGAGAATTGATTGGGTCTGGAGTCAGTGTTGAAGGCACCCAGTGAACTCCCTCTCGACTGTATACCTTTTTTTGTCACTTTTTCTGGCCCTGTCCTGCTCATAGGAACATAAAATCCCTATACGGGAGGAAGCAGGCCATTTGCCCCATCGAGTACACATTGACTCTCTGAAGAGCATCCCACCCAGGCCCACATTCCCCTACCCTATCCTCGTAACCATGCATTTACCATGGCTAACCCACCTAACCTTCACATTGTTGGACTTTGGTAGGAAACCAGAGCACCTGGAGGAAAACCACACAGACAGTCACCCAAGGGGGGAATCAAACCCATTTCCTTGACACTGTGAGGCTGTATTGCTAACCACTGAGCCACCGTGCTGCCCCTAATTAGTGGGGCTGAAATAGTTTCCATTACAATTACACAACATTCTGAATAAAGTAAAAGATTTTTTTGTTCTGTGACATAAAAATATGTGTTGCCATCCTCCCTAGTATTGCAGTCTTTTCAAAATATACAATTCTCGTCCTTCGTTTAATTCTTTAATGTAATTAAAGAAATTTACAAAATCTGAGGAAAGAGAAATTCTTTTCTATTTCAGTTTGATATAAAGGTGCAACTAAAGATGCATTCTAATTTATTCTTTACACACTATCTCATTGTTCCTGTTTTGAAAATCAGCAGCTCAAAACCTGAGTGAATGGATAACTGCTTCGCACTACCTTGAATAT
Source organism: Rhincodon typus (assembly GCF_021869965.1). Lineage (NCBI taxonomy): Eukaryota > Metazoa > Chordata > Chondrichthyes > Orectolobiformes > Rhincodontidae > Rhincodon > Rhincodon typus. The sequence goes on from NC_063356.1 coordinate 21,781,610, forward strand.
GACTGAGCTGTGAAAAGGAAATCATTGATGGTTCTCTTGTTCAACCTTGCTTGTCAGAGTTAACTGAGATGACTAGGACAGGGACAGAATAGATGTGTGTGATAGAATCAATCAAAGCAGAAATAGGCTTTGAAACAGGGTCTGTCTACTGAGGATTCACAGCTCTTCATGAAACCCTTTGATTGTGCACTTGAGAAGACCAAATTGTATTTACTTAAATCGGCAAGGAGGAGTTAATCACTTCACAAGCAGTTGTTTTTCATACAGGTAACATCTAAAGCTAAAGGCTTACAGCAACCCTTTGTGGCAAACTAAGAAACCTGATTATGTGGATAAATAACACACTGTTAGGAAATTAAATTGCAAAATAAATCTCTGGTTTTCAAGGGATTTGGATATTTGGAAACAAAACCAGACTATCATATTATGTAAGGATCATATTAGATTCATTAGTCAATATTACCCAAAGGCTAAATTCTTGACTCGATTTAATTGCATGTAAATTATTCCTATCCCCATTGCTGAAGAATTAAGCTGCTCAGAAGCCAGAGATTGCACAGCAGTAATTAAAATTTTATATTGAGATTCCTTGATCATCACAGCAGTCCCTGTAGCTCAATCGTTGAGAAAATGACTGCTAATTCTTAACAATAGAAAAATAACCTATTGGGCTTGACCAGAAGTGGTTAATAACCTTGAACTCTCACAATTAACATACATAAGAAATTTCACTCCAGATGCGATGAAAGGCTAGCTCCATGCATTCTGACCAGTTGAAACAGATGGTATCATTGAGACTTTTTAATTAATTCATATACTAATCACAAGATTTTATGGATTTCATATGTTCACGTAAAAATAAAGGGTAGCTGATAATTGTTTTAAAAAAGGTGATGTTGACTGCTGTCACAGTCAAGAACAGTCACACTAGGAGAGATATTAAAATTTTATCCAAAATAAACTAGAAACAAAATTATTTTAGATCTTTCCAATTTAGTTCTCACCACAGAAGTGTTGAAATCTTAGAAAATCCCATTTCCTTTGAATGCTACTGGCTGAAAATGTGATTGCTTAATTACCATGTAGATGCAATATTTAATAAAAACTGAAATGAAAAGAAATCTTCCTTGTCAATTTGTGCGAGGATAATTATTCTTGTAACAATATTTGTTTAAAGAACAAGAATTCCAGTTTTAATTAAGTAGTTAAAAGAACTATCCAAGTGGATCATAAACTAAATTATCTGCTGTGTAGACCATTTTCTCTGTGTTTTTCTCTCAACTGTATTAGTTTTACCTTGAAGGAAAGGTAATGACTCATTGATGTGGAAGAGAGTAGGGGAAAGTGGGAGAAATAATAAGATCTTTTTTAAAGCACCTTATTATGTCACTGGAAAAGATCTCATATGATTCAGATGTAAAATCATTTTAAAGTGTAGTAACTGTTGCCCATTTAGTATTTTCACCTGCTGGACCCAAAAACCACAAATGAGGTGTAAAATCTTTTAAATCTATTTGTGGCTGCCAGTAAGGCATCAGCCATGATATTGACCTGCTCTTCCTGCATTATTCAGATGGAATATTGATCAGCCACCGTTTCAGATGAATACAATAACAAAACCCAACACAATCAGTTACTTCTGATTTGATTGGACGTAGGATTACAGGATCAAGGACAAACCCACTCACAGGAAACAGGCCAGCCATTTAAATATTTGAATAGGTTCATTTTACTTCCCTTCTAGCTTTAACACTGAGCAACAGACTTTCCAAAGCTTTGGGAAATTCAGTCGCTTGAGAAAGGTGAGGCAGCAAGTGGAGAGATAAATGTTTTTTCCAGCACTGCTTGAGGGTCAAGAGGAGTAGGAGTGCTACTTCCCAGTCCACCACCCTCTTTCTCAGTGGATGCTACCCTACCATTTATTTCCACAATCTTGGCCCAATCTCTCTCTCTGAAATTTTCTAATCACCTGTCGCCACTAATCATCCAATTCTCCATGCTTTGCAGTGCACAACCTTTCTCATCTACCTCGCCATAATCTCTACCCTGGCTGCTGAAAACCTACATCTTCTATGTTGTTTTTTATTCCTTCACAGGATGCTGGCTAGGCCACCACTTATTACCAATTCCCAACTGCATAAAAAAATTTTAAAATGGATCGTCTAAAAATGGAAGTGCTCAGCAGACCAGGACAATAACTGAGGACAACAAAATTAAAGCAATGTTTTATTAGAATGATTTCCAATCAGAAATGGAAAAAGGTTAAGAGACGTTATAGGTCTCTCAGTCAATGTCTGGGCTGAAGGGGAATATTTCCTGTGAGGAAATATTGAGCAATTGGGCCATACTAATTGGAGCAGGGAGGCAATGGCTAAGTGGTATTATTGCTGGACTACTAATCCAGAAACCTGGGTTCAAATCCTGCTATGACAGATGGTGGAACTGGAATTCAATTTTCAAAAAAATTTGGAATTAAGAGTCTAATGTTGGGAAAAACCCATCTGGTTCAGTAATGCCCTTTAGGGCAGAATATTTGCTGTCCTTACCTGGTCTGGCGTACATGTGACTCCAGACACTCAGCAATGTGGTTGACTCTTAACTGTCCTCTGGGTAACTAGGGATGGACAATAAATGCTTGCCTAGCCAGAGATGACCATATCCCCATGAGTGAATAAAAAAAAGAAAGATGATCTTGCTGAATCAAAAGATTGAGTGGGCTTTTTAAAAAAAAATTCACAGAATCTGGGCTAGGCCAGTATTTGTTGAGAGTAGTTAAGATTTAACCACATTGCTATGGGTCTGAGACCAGACCAGGTGAGGATGGCAGTTTCCTTTCCTATAGGACAGTAGTGAGGCAAATGGATTTTTCATCAACAATTGATAACAGTTTCATGTTCAACATCAAATTCTCAATTCCACATTGTTATTGGATTCAAATTTTACCATTTGCCATGGCAGCATTTGAACATGCCCCAGAACATTACCTGGGTCTCTGGATTAATAGGTCAATGCCAATACCACTATGCCACCACCTCGTTTCCAATGCTCCCTGTTCAAGAGAGACCTCAGCTTGTCAATCAAACTGACTTGCAGGTAAAAAAGAAGTCTATCAAGATAAATGTTCACACTGTGAGGTTAAAATTCCATACAGCTTGGAGAAAACTAGATAAGTTTGCCCCAGCTCTTTGTCACTTGGGAATTTCAATCCATAATCTGAATTTCTCACTTTGATTGAAGGACAGCATCATCTGTTAGATGGATTGGCCCATGATAAACTGCTTATAGCAGCCAGGGATGTGCAGGCTAGGTAAGTTAGCCATGGGAAATGTAGGGTTACAGGTACAGGGTGGGTCTGAATGGGATGCTCTTTGGACGGTCAGTGTATAATCAACGGACCAAATCGCCTGCTTCCACACTGTGGGGTTTCTATGATTCTATGATCTGATAATGTAGTTGTCCATCAATCCTACTTCAGGACACCAGCAACATGATCTCCTTGTCCTAAGCAAAAAAAAAGCTTCTGACTTGAGAATGACAGTGCTAGTAACAGTGTTAAGCTGGCACACACTGGGGCTCTTGAGATGTGCTTTCTTGCTTGAGCTCTGGTTGCAACATTTTCCAGAACACTTGATAAAAACAAACATGAAACAGCTTCTGGAAATGAGAGGCAGTAATAGGCAAAAAGAGAGACCATATAATTCAGTTTTAAGTCACATATATATTCACCATTACGAAAGCAAGTGACAGCCAAACTATGAAACTCCTCCAAGATACTGTAAACATCGCAAAATGACTAGTGACTTGTGATAGTGATACGCAGAAAGAAAATAATGATATTAACCAATCTTCCTGAAACCACAGTGCTTGATTCGAAACAAAACAAATTACATGATTGCTGAAGCTTGAAGATATTAACTGAGTTATTGAGCAAGAAAATTAAAGCTCATATGAGCAGTAGATAATCCTGAATCATTAGTGTGATTTGCATATTCATGAATTAATTATATAAATTTGCTCAGCTATTGTTCATTAATACAGTCAAAGTTCAATGTTAAGAAGATGAAAGTTTAAAGTGCATAGATTATCCAGTATCACCTTGAAAACAGTAAAGGAAAATTTACAGATTGAACATCACTTATAATCTAATACTGTAACAAGATTATGCAAAATGATCCAGACGTTAGATCAGATAGAAAATAATAATATTTTATCTTGATTGAGCTTAGAAAGAGAGTACTCCTTAATAATGGTCAAACGTTATTTCAATATCTGATACTCCTAACAACAAGAAAGATGGATGGTGCTATCATTGTATTAGAATTAAATATAATGAAATCTACCAGTTTGTCCAAATGTATATTTACCTCCCAGTTTCCTTTCCTGTGTAACAGGCATGACACCAAACAGTGTAAAGTTTTCATTTGAATCCCATTGATGCTTTTTTACTTGGGCTCCTTGATCTCAAATCCTGCCTTATTGTCAAGGCAGTCAATCCCACCTCACCTTCTGAGTTCAGCAATTTTACCTTGGGCCATGACTGTAATGAGGTTTGGTGGTGAGTGACGTCTGTGGGATCCAAGAGAGCTTCAGTAAGCAGCTTATGGCTGTTTAAGTGCAATTTGATACTTGTCAATAACACCCTCCATCACTTTGCTGATGATCAAGAACAGATTGAGAGGCACTAATTGGCCTGGTTGGATTTCTCCTGGTTTTTGTGTACAGGATATACCTGGGCAATTTTCCACATTGTTGAGTAGATTCTGGTATTGTGACTGAAGTGGAACAGCTTGGCTAGGGGAGCAGCAAGTTCTGGAGCACAAGTCTTCATTACTATTGCTAGGATGTTATCAGGGCACCAGGCTTTGCCGTATCCAATGCCTCTAACTGTTTCTTGATATCATTTGAGGTAAAATGTGTTGGCTAAATACTAGTATCTGTGAAATTGGGTATTATTAATGTGAAGATAGGGCTTTATGTCCACATGGACTGCATGATGGTCACTCCTATTGGTACTGTCAGGGACAGGTGCATCTGCAGCCGGCAGATTGGTGAGGATGAGGTTGTTTGTTTCTCCCTCTTGTTGGTTCCCCACCACCTGCAACAGACCCCGTCCAGCAGTTATGTTGTCTAAGACCTGACCAGCTTAGTCAGCGATGGTGCTGCTGATCCACTCTTGAAAGGGTGAGCCTGGAGCCATTCTTGACATTGAAGTCCCCACCCAAAGTACATTGTGCATCCTTGCCACCCTCAGCAGTGCTTCCTCTAAGTGCTGCAAAGTGCACGGCTAGGGGTGGGGAAGAAAGAGAGAGAGAGAGAGAGAGCAAGGTGGGTCCTACTAATCACCTGTAAGTTTCATTGCCCTTTGTTTGACCTGATGTCATGAGATTTCATGGGATCTGGAGTCAACATTGAGATCTCTCAGGGAACTCCCTTCTGACTGCTGGTGTAACAGGACATATCCAAGGATGATGAAGGTGGTGTCTGGGACATTGTCTGCAAGATGTGAGTACATGAGCTACGTCAGGCTGTTGTTTGACTAGTCTGTGTGACAGCTCTCCCAAATATGGCACTAGCCCCCAGATGTTAGTGAGGAGGAATTTGCAGGGTCAACAAGGTTTACTTTTCAAAAACAGAAATTGCTGGAAAAGCTCAGCAGGTCTAGCAGCATCTGTGAAGAGAGGAAGGATCACCGGACCTGAAATGTTAACTCTGATTTCTCTTCATGATGCTGCCAGACCTGCTGAGCTTTTCCAGCAATTTCTGATTTTGCATCTGATTTCCAGCATTGGCAGTTCTTTCGGTTTTTATTCTGTGTTTATGCTCGATGTTTCCAGTACCTTAGTCAATGTCAGATGGACAATTTGGTTTCATTTCCTCTTTTTTAAGAGGCTGATTCAACTGAATGGCTTGCTAGACCATTTCAGAGGGCAGTTCAGAATCTATCATGTTGCTTTGGGGCTGGAGTAACATGTCGGCCAGATATAAGAATGGATGTTTCAATCCCTAAAGGATATTAACGTTTTTGAGAAAATTGACAATGGTTCTTTGGTTATCATTCGACTCTTAATTCCAGATTTTTGTTGACTTTAAATTCTACCATTTGTCATGGTGGGATTTGAACCTGGATCCCCACAAAATTACTTGGTTCTCTGGATTTCTGGTCCTGCAACAATAACACTAGGCCATCACCTCCCTGTAATTTTACCAGATTTAATTTTTCTTTTTTTAAATTTAATAGAAGCAATAGATAACAATGAACTTCTCATTCAGCTTCTTGCTGCACATCATGTATTTCATTAATTAATAACTTAAATGAAGGTACATGATAGATTCTTATAAACCTTTAACAGTCGATCTAAATTGGTACCCACGGGATTAGGTTGAAGCTGTTCTAATGTGAATGTTTCATGAAACTAATTTTTGTGCATGCAATTTAACACTGTCAGATCGCAGGCTCCAAGTTAAAATTGACACAACACTGCTATTTGTTTCATCAGTTGACTCAGTTTACCATAACAGACCCTGCCACCCAGGAACAGTGTCCTAGACAATGAACAAATCTCAATGCTTAGGTATGTACATTGTGCTGGCCATAATGCACATTGCCTCAATCTAAGGAAAGAGACACAGAGACAGAATCAATTAGTACAGGCCACACCAGAAAGAAAATAAAATTCAAATTCCCAAATTCAGAACCCCACTCTGCCCCTAAAAATAGTGGCCTTGTCACAACATGCAGCAAATTGAAAACGACCCAACATTACATTAAATTGAATTTCCTAATGTGTGATATACTAATCATCTGAGATACTTTGAAATAAAGTTAAAGCAGTGAAATTCTTAACAATGTAAGAAGGAGGTTGTGGCTGCTTTTCAGTGACCTATGTTCACCTCTGTTTGTGAAGTGAACAGATTGACATGCCATGTTCACATCTTCCAGGAGCTACTCAAATATTGCTGTGTCTCAGTTTGTGGAGGGCAGAAATCAAAGACCTCCTTTACTTTGAGAGATGCAGCACTTCAGTTCCATTGAGCAGGCATGCCATGCAATTCAGTGAGAAACAAGCTAAGAAGTGCTTGTCATCCTCAGAATTGCCTCTTGAATACACATTTGGGCTGCACAGGCATTACAGCTGAGGATATTGTTGATCATGCCAGCTGTTGTTGGCCCAGTCTTTATGTTGCAAGATGGCTGCAGGGAGCAAGGCTCTGGTCCAAACGAAATGTCTTTCATCACTAGCAGGGAAGTGTTAACTTGGCCTGGTGCCTGCTTTCATTCTGTAAGGCCTCATGTCTCCTGTATGGAGACAAGTTTAAAAACAAACTTATCAAATGTAATGAAATAGTCCCAACAACATTCAGAAATATAGAAAACTGTCTAATAGAATAATGTAATGTTTTAAAATGATCCATGCAAACTTTGAACAATTCCTTAACCCACGAAGTTGTATTTGCTTGCAATATAAATGTACACAAAGAAAATATGAGGAAACTGATACAATAGACAGCTTGTACTTGAAAGAGTGAATTGACATCTCCATGTAAGTTTTACCTATTGAGGTAGAAAGAACTGGGAAAAGATAATCCAATTGTCTCTTTGTTATCAGTGCTATGTGACAGTGTTTCTGTTGTTGTCATGTGAACTCCCTCTTTACGTTGAGCCTGATGTCTCACAACAGACCATCATAAATCGCAGATGTGATGTAACTAGCTTTAAATACTATGTATTAAACCTGTATACTACTTATAAAGAGTGAGCCTATCTTCTGCCGATGACTTTGTGTGGGCATCCCTCCCCACTTGCTTCCAGCAACTTGTACCAGCAAGAAGAATTGGTGGCTGTGAACCTACCCCAAAGCTTCTCAGTTCCACCATTATAATAGAAACCGCAGGACAAACCTTAATCAATGGTATTAGGAACCTAGACAACAAATGCACACAAAGGCAAATAATCTTGCCTTTGTGCAACACAGTAAACAAGTGATAGCAAATCAGCAGCTATTAATTATTCTTCTGCTGTTCATTTCCAATTTACTGTTGCCCATTTTATACTGCCACACAATGTTTAATTTGTTTCTGAACATTTCAGCACTCAATGAGCAGCAAATGACAGAATTTCAGCCCGGTAGGCAATAAACACTGACCCTCCTCAGCAGTTTTTTAAATTCCCTACACCTACCCTCTTATACAGGTCATTTCAGAATATGCTGCATTCCTTCGCTTTGCTACTATTGCAAACACTTGACCATTTTTAATTTTAAACAGGGAAATAAATTAAAATCAACAATAATTTGACCTTCAAGGATAGGCTTCATGTTAGGAAGCCATGAGTGAAATTGGACTTGAGAGAAGCAGCATTACTCCTTAGAACTTCAAGATCTTGCTCCCATGAAACTGTGCATGTCAATTGTTTCAATTATATTTGTTCTTTAAACCTGTGGGGCTGACATTTTGGTTTATATTCAGGAGAGCAGAGTTTAAGGGAATAATTGAGATTGCACTCTGCAGCCATCCCTGGTTGCACGGTAATTTTATAAACTCCCACATTGTGCATGCTAGAATGCTTGCAACCATTTTCAAGCCTCATTAAGGCCCCAGACTTGATGTGAAAATATTCAAATAAGTTCGCAGAACAATTTGTGAACTGAAGAGCTGATCAACAAAATGAAAAAGACAATCACAAAATAATTTATGGAACTATTTGAATAAAATGAAAAATAATAAATATCTGGAATTAATTACAAGACAGTACCAAAACTAGGAGAGATTCAGGTAGTGCCATCAAATGAGAGCAAGGCTCAAGTACCTTATTATATTTTTCTACTTGTTGTTGGGATGTAGGCAAAGTTGGGAAAGCTACCTTTTTTCATTGCCCAGCTTTAGTTGTCTTGAAAAGTTAGTAAGAACATAAGATCTAGGAGCAGGAGAAGGCCATTCAGCCCCTCGATCCTGCTTCACCAATTGATACGATCATGGCTGATCTCTTTTCAGCCTCAGCATCCTTTTTCTGCACACTCTCTACAACCCGCTTCAACCCACTACCAAGTGAAGGCCTCCTACTAATGCCTTCAGAAACCGAGTGTCAAAGAGTTCCCACAAAGGTTTCAGAAATTCAAGACAGTTTAGCCAGTGATTGTTCAGGATTAGCATTATAGATCCCTAGTCAGGGTTGGTATGTGACATGTTGAGTAAAGGTTTCAATGCTGCAAAGTGGTTGTTGTATGGAACTGCCAGCTCACTACATTGTATGAGTTGCTGCTGATGATGAAGGTTGCTGCCACCATTATCTATGAATTATGGAAATGACAGGGTCTGCTTGGTCTGGTGTGGTAGAGGAAAACCATTTCCTCGTCTAACTAAGAGAGTCTCTTGTACCTAACAAGATAAGCATGTAAGCAACTAGTTACCCAGCCCCCAAGAAGACCTTCCACATCAAGCAGATGTTCACCTGCACATCTGCTAATGTGGTACACTGTATCTGCTGTTCCAGATGTGGCCTCCTCTACATCGGGGAAACCAAGCGGAGGCTTGGGGACCACTTTGTGGAACACCTACGCTCAGTTCGCAACAAACAACTGCACCGCCCAGTCACGAACCATATCAAGTCCCACTCCCACTCCTTAGACGACATGTCCATCCTGGGCCTCCTGCAGTGTCACAACGATGCCACCCGAAGGTTGCAGGAACAGCACCTCATATTTCGCTTGGGAACCCTGCAGCCCAATGTGGACTTCACAAGCTTCAAAATCTCCCCTCCCCCAACCGTATCCCAAAACCAGCCCAGCTTGTCCCTGCATCCCTAACCTGCCCTTCCTCCCACCTATCCCCTCCTCCCACCTCAAGCCCCACTCCCATCTCCTACCTACCAGCCTCATCCCATCCCCTTGACCTGTCCCTCCTCCCTGGACTGACCTATCCTCTCCCTAACTCCCCACCTACACTCACCTTTACTGGTTCCATCCCCGCCTCCTTGACCTGTCCGTCTCCTCTCTACCTTTCTTTTCCTTTGTCCATCTTCTACCTGCCTCCCCCTCTCTCCCTATTTATTTCAGAATCCCCTTCCCCTCCCCCATTTCTGAAGAAGGGTCTAGGCCCAAAACGTCAGCTTTCCTGCTCCTCTGACGCTGCTTGGCCTGCTGTGTTCATCCAGCTCTGCACCTTGTTATCTCAGATTGTCCAGCATCTGCAGTTCCTACTATGTCTAGTTACACATTACATTGATATGAAAGACATTGTACAGAGACTTCAAGAAGGACCAGACATTAGGTCTTTCACGATCATAAGTTGTTCTCACCACAAATCCATATGAAATCAGCACAGCGTGTGGTGTTTACGGAACTCCTCAGTACTTAACTTTTTCCAGATCTATATACAACTGTGATGTTCAAGTCACCTTGTTGAATTGCCAGAGTGCAAACGAGAGATTGTATATACTGCATGCATTGTATCCCAATGGTAGAGAAAGTGAATATTAAATTCACTGACAAAGGCAATGATAAAGCAGTGATAATGTTGTGCTTCTTCAATGCTATTGATGAGTATGCAATTACTTTCCTGATTGTAGGTGATGAACACAGAGAAAACTAGGAGAACTGGAAGTCCCACACAACTTAAGAGGTCAAAGTAAATACTGGACTTCTCAGGAAATGTCATGAACCAGCACAGAAAATAATCAAAACAGCTAAACGAATGCTAATCATTATAGAGTGTGGAAGCTACACTTCAGCTGTACCCTTCCCCTAACCCTAACCCTAGCCCTAACAATGGTAAGGTAACACTTGATGTATTGTGAGGAATTCTGTACACTGTGGAGTTGTCAGTGAAGAGTCTCATTTCTGAGCAAATGACATAAGGAAGGTCACTAACGTATTACCTGAAGACGTTCTCACGAAGGACATTTCCCAAAGGAATCCCCGCAGTGATGTGCTGGAGCTGTGATGATTGGCCTCTGACAGTCATAATAAACATTTGTTCTGTCAACTGTGTCTGCAGGCCTGTGACCTATAATGATCTCAGTTATGTTACAGTTTCTTGCTGTCCATACTCAGGGGGCTGCCTTCCGAATCAGTATACGAGAATGATGCCTTGAAATCATTCTTATCTCCTGCTATTTTAACTTACATTTGGCTTGTGCAGCGATTCGGTTAACTTCAGTCCCAAATTTATTTTTATCGTCAATACATCGACAAAACAAATTCTGTGGTGACAGCAAACAAGCTTTTCTAAAGGGGCTTTCAGAGAGGCAAATGTCACAGAATGCTTGAAGGAGCATAACCAGCTGAGGATAGAGATATTTTAGGAAGAGTGATCGTTGGGTTTTAAGATGGCTCTTAATGAGAGGAGAGAGATGGAAGAGTTCAGGAAGATATTCCCTGAATATGAGACTAGGCCAGTGAAGCTATGGCTGCAAATCATGCATTGAATGGGAGGAGCACAGACAAGAGACAGGGTTGAAAGAGTAGTCTATATGTGGAACGTGGTTTTAGGGCTAAATAAGTTACAGAAAAATAAGGAAGGGCAGGACAATCAATAGATATAAACTCAAGGTTTAGAAGGTTAAAATTAAAGCATTAGGATCAGAAATCAATATAGGTCATTTGTAGAGGTGATGAGTGAGCAAGGTTCACGATAACACATGAGTGACTGGGCAGGTGACCACTGGAATAGTCAAAGGGTGAGGTTGGAAAAGCATGGGGTGGAGCAGAGACAGAGGAGGTGCAATTAGGCAGACATACAACCATATGAAATAGGAGCAGAAGTAGACCATCCAGCCCATTGAACCTGAACCATCATTCAATAAGATCATGACTGGTCTGCGTATGTTTTGAACTTCACTTTCCCATCTGATACCAATAATTTTTAATTCTCTTTGTTCCAAGGTTGCACATTCCTCTGAAAGAAATAAAATCACATAATCTCTTTCTCGAAAAGACAACTCCTAATTTTAAAACTGTGCTCCCCTAGTTCTGGACTTACAGCCACCTTGTCAAGACCATTCAGGATATTATACACTTCAATCAAGTCACCCCACAGTCTTTGAGAACTCAGTAGAGACACCTCCAGCTTGTCGAACCTATCCTCATAAGAAAACCCACTGATTCAAGGCATCAAACCAGTAAACCTCTTTTGAAATGTGTCTAATGCATTTGCAATCTTTCTTAAATAAGGAGACAAAACTGTATGCAATATACAAGATGTGATCTTACCAGTTCCCTGTATAATTGAAGTGTAATGTCCTTACTTTTATTTTCAATTTCTCTTGTAATAAGGGATAGCATTAGCTTTAAATAAAGTTCTGAAGAAGGGACACTGGACTAACACTGCTTTCTATCCATAGATGCTGCCAGACCTGCTGAGTTTCTCAAGCAATTTCTGTTTTTTTTTGTTTCATTAGCCTTCTTGATTATGCGCTTTTATGTGATTATAATGTGATTATAACCTTTTGTTACTCATGCATCAGAACATCTAAACCCCTCTGCCCCTCAGAATCCTAAAATCTCATGATTCACAGTGGTAGCATCCATACCTCTGGTCCAGAAAGTCTACGTTCATGTCCCACCTATTCCAGAGATCATTTCTGAACAACTTGATTGAAAAAAAACTCCTTCTCCATGACAGTCATCACGTTAACTACCTAGATTCATTTGTCTCCTGCCTCTCTTCCTTCTTAAATAGAGGTTTTACATTTGCTACTGTCCAGATGGAACTTCTCCTGAATCTAGAGAATCTGAAAAATTAGCACCGATGCATCCACTACCTCAATTTCTATTAAGACCCTAGGACAAAGTCCACCTGGAGCTGAAGACTTGTCAGGCCGTAGCTCCATTGGTGTATTTAGTAACAGTTACCTTTTAATTGTAATTTCACTAAGGTGAAGAAAATATGTAGAGAATGAAGCATTCAGAATCTCAATATTGAGAATCTTTTTTTCCAATTTCACCTCTAGCCTCGAAAGGTGACTTCAGAATCTTGGCATTCAGCCGTGCATATGCATCTCATTAAAGTCCAAACTCGTCTTATTTATATGTCACTTGCAATTCTCTGCTCCTTCCCCAAGGAACTAGACTAGGCAAACTCCCAACACAAAAACCAGAGCAGTTAAATGGCAGCTGCAGCTTGTCCCAGCCATTGTGCAACTTCACAACAACATCACTTCATGCTCTATCAATACTATTGTCCTTAACCCTACACCAACTCAAGTCTCGTCAGCAAACCATCAGCCTCATCACATCACCATACCTGCTCTTGGACAAGCTCACACATTACTTCAGTTCTTCAATACTTTACCTTGGAGTTCGGGGACACCTCTGACTTCTAAAGCTCTACCAGCTCAACAAACACACACACACATCTCATGCATCTACACAGGATGCAAGTTATGGCTCAGAGCTTGTTTTCCTAATGCTCACTGACTGATTTGGAGTCTGCTAGCCTCTTGTACATGTTATATTGCTTTCTTAATGCTCCCTCACTCAGTACAACACTGACCTACAGGCTGCCAGCCTCTGTGTGATCACGTTGCTTTCTTAGCACACAAGATTTTCTGTGCTCAGTCACAAGCTGACAGCATCTACGGCTTTTGTTGCTGTTTACTCAGGCAGCTTGTCACAGGAGGGGGGATGCACTGATTAATCGAGGGGCTGGCCATGTTCACTGTACTGCACTGTGCTACATCAACGTCACACCTATAGCGGTTACACAGCAACACGCACCACAAGCAAATGGCCACATCTGAAAGTCAAAAGAAAGCAGTCTTTAATGGGGGACTATGCACAGTTAGGATGTGGAGCCATAGTCAGTCAAGGGGCTCATGTGATTCCAGTCCAGAAGATTGGCAATGATCAGTCAGAAATTTGGTCTTACATGAGTCTGGGAATCATTGTCCAAACAGTGTGAGGTGTGGGCTATGGTCAGTCCTGCAGGAGAAGTGTGAGCCGGAACCACGGGAAGGTGAGCCAAGGCGCTGGCTGAGGGATGGGTCAATTTATCTTGCAATGAGACAGAGGGAGGGTTGACTGTGATGGACGTGGATGGATGAGCTGGAAAGGCATTCAGGTGCACCCAGTGAGTGAGTAGGAAGCAGAGTGGGAGAGAAACAGTGAGTAGTTTGGCAGCTGAGTCAGAGCTATTGAGTGAACGTTCTACCTGTGAAAGAGAGAGCTGCAGAGCTTTGCTGAGGAATGTGTGCAGGGACAGCATTCGAATGAATATAAGATCTTTGAGTGAGGTATCAGAGAAAAGATGGCGGCATTTACCCTTGTATAATGCAAATGATCGTTCACCTTCTTCGTATCTACACTGCTGAGTGTCCTCCTTCACCCAGGAGAAAACACAGAATTAGGCTAAAATTTGGACCAGTCCAACTTGATCCAGTGGTTTAGCCCCTTTGGCAGTCTACAGGAAAAAGCTCAGCACTTCTCTCCACTATGCTTTAGACCAACATCACCAAGTCCCTGTCTGTAAAGCAGTGAGTGAGCTTTTCCTTCCTTTAGCTCATGATTTTGGTGACAATGGTTGAGTATTAAACTGAGGTTGTTCCTGGCTTGCATCATCTAAAATACTGTGAAACTGAGCTTTAAATCTGGCACCAACAGCGTGACTGCTGTAAGTTCCTGACTGTGGTGAGCACGTCTACTTTTCTGGTCATGTGATTCCGAGAAAGGCAACCCTTCAGCCTGATTACAAAATTAAGTTATCAGACTGTTGAATGGACTTTAGCCTCAAATAATGAAGCCTACAATGTAACCTGTGTGCCTCTTTTTGATCTGTGCATCCTTTGTTTGCTGTGATCTGCCTGTACTGCTCATAAACAAAGCTTTTCACTGTGTTTCACCACTCATGACAATAAAATCAAAATCAAAAAATAATGAGATGGGTAGCACAGTGGCACAGTGGTTAACAATACTACCTCACAGTGCCAAGGACACCGGTTCGATTCCGGTCTTGGTTAACTGTCTGTGTGGAGTTTGCACGTTGTCTCCGTGTCTGTGTAGGTTTCTGAAGGGTGCCCCAGTTTCTTCCCACAGTCCAAAGATGTGTAGGTTAGATGGATTGGCCATGCTAAAAATTGCCCTTAGCGTTCAGAGATGTGCAGGCTAGTTGGGTTAGCCATGGTAAATGCAGGATTATGGAGTTAGGGTGGGGGCTTGGTTCTGGGCGGGATGCTCTTTGGAGGGTCAGTGTAGACCTGATGGGCCGAATAGCCTCTTTCCGTACTGTAGTGATTCTAAGAGTGGAAGACTGAGGTGAGAAAAATGTTGCAGTGAGCTATGATATACTGGGTGCCCCAGATATCACTTGACAAAACACTTTGAAAATGGAAAAATTCTGCCCTTAGTTATGTATAATGTAATTGTGCTACTGAGGACTTGCATACTATCTTTCAGAGAGCAGACTGAAAAATTGTCTTGTGAAATGAGACTAATTGTAAGCCAATAAAATTAGTTAACGTACAAATGCACAGAATACAAATTTCATAGGAAGCTTTACTCAAATTTCATATTGTACCCTATAACAAGGAAAATAATACATTTGATTATTGGTTCTCTGATTGGGTGCCAATTCACTTGGCAAGTCAGCAACCTCTGAAGTGATTGGCGTTAATTTTTATAGCACAACACCTTGCTGTCTCATTCTATTTCAGACACAAACTTGAGGCAGAAACTGGAAAAGATAAATGCTGCACCTCTGCCCCCTTCCTCTCTTTCAAAGAGGAGTCTGACAAGCTGGCAATAAGCATTCCATCGTAAACAGCATCCAAGTTTGCAACATCCATCAGTCTGGAGAACAGGTCCTTCAGAACTGAATCTAACTTTATACTGATAATATGAAAGATGCTCAAATCCCCTTCAGATCAAATAGGTGAAGATTTTGAGCTGTTACTGCAATCTGCAGTTCATCCTTTGGAATTAACAATGTACAAGAAGCTGCTAACTCTTTAATTAATGGAAGAAAACTCATCAACAAGCTGAATTACTCGGGAAAACTTGCAAATGTATGCCTTCCCTAATAACAATCCCATTGTACCAGTGCCTACCCTGCTGTAGACCTGCAATGTGAGTATTTCTTTCATTTTAATTACTTTTAAACATTACACAGTTCAACCTTCCAATAAAATGAAAATGGCTCATTAGAGAAAGGCTCAAGTGAAATCCCTGTCTCCACATTACAGTATAACATAAATGGGGGTTTAAGAAGGTGGAAAATAGGAACAGGAGTGGACAATGCAACAGGTCATGGTTGAACTTTTGACGCAGCTCCAATCCTTTCCAAATCCCTCGCTTACCTGAGAGGCCAAAAATCGGTGTATCATCGATGTAAATGTACTCAATGCTGAAGCATCCACAACCCTCTGGAGTAGAGAATTCCAAAGATTTACTACAACTCTTCAAGTTAAGAGATTTCACCTCTTCTCAGTCCTCGATGTTCCTTTATCTCAGACTGTGTATCCATGTTCTAGTCTCCCCCAGCAAAGGAAACAAGTTTGGCGTCTTGATCAGAATCATGTGTACATCAGTTAGATCTCCTCACATTCTTCTAAACTGCAGAAAGCCAATGCCAAAGTATTGTCTTCATGCTGTTTTCTTGAGATCCATGGTTCTCCTCGGTTCCTACGTTTACCACTTGATTCATCACAAAAAGCAATTTATATACATCACAATTGTAATGGGACAATGTTTCTGTGGTTCCTTAGCTACCTCACAACCCTTACAGTGGTGTGGATGACATATAATTTCCAATGGTTCACATCTCCAAAAACAATTGTAGTTTCTCTGTTTTATAACCCTGATCCACACCCACTGCCCCGCTCCTAGCTCTGTTAGATTCCTCACATTAAGATTGCAATGCATAGCCTGCCATGTGTAATCAGATTGCTTTTTATCATGTAGCATTTGGAAATCATGAAGATTTAATTGTGGAACCAATTTCTTAGGCAAGACGGTGAGCTGACATTTTAGTTTTGTGAAAACTCTAGACCACAAAGTAGTAGGGTGGACCTATAATTCAACAGTGCTGTTTAGAAGTCGGAATTATTCTTCAAGAAGTTTCTACCAGTTCTGACCCTACATTCAGCACCCCCACCTCCATCTCCCTTCCCTCACTTTCCCTGCCCCCAATCCCACCTACACTACCATCATCAGATTGAGGGAACCACGGTGAGCTTCTGACATTCTCAATCCCAGACTCACTGAAGCTGTCATTGACAAACTGTGACCTGTTGTCAAAAAAGGGATGTCATGAGTTGCAAAAGTCTCGTGTAAGATTGAGATAACTGCTTCTGTTGTCCCTTTTTATAACTTCTTAACCACAATCCATCATGAGAAATAACTAATCATTTGAGGTAAGACTTCTCATCAAAAGCAAATCCATTCCTGCACATTCCCAAGGTCTGGTAGGGAATTTAGTGGGTACTAAGTGTTCTCTTTGTTCTGACCTTTGGATGGCACATGTCTGGCAACTGGTTATGGATTCTTCAATGTCCCTGGAAATTCAAAGCCATTGTACTGCCACCTCAGCTTAAGTCCAGTACTTGGGGATTCCCATGTTAAAATGTTTCCTGTATGTGAAATGTGTATTCACAGGGACACCATTGTCTTTGTCTTTGAAGCAGCTGTTCCTGACTTTAATATCAGTAAATGTTGAAACATTCCCGGTCTCTGATTTGCTTTTGCTAAATCTGGCTTTAGTGAAATGTGCTTCATTGGCCACTGTGCTGCTGTGGACTGGGAATATTGCTCAATTTCTAAGGTAAAGTCTCCATCACAACAGGCAAAGCTGTGAAACATTGCTCTGGAGGGTACATCTGTCATCATCTCCAAAATTCCCTGCATGCAGACTGTTTGGTAAGTAATTTTTATAAGATTGAAATCTTTGGAGGCATTCTTGCAAGTTCCTCCTTGTTCGGTAGAAAAACTAAATATTTGCGATTCATTTGAATGACAACTTTCAGCACAATGTTGCAGTTTTCTTGCACAGCCTCAACTATTTCAGTTTACGTGAATATTGTTTCAAAAGATGTGTCCTTACTGACTGCCACAGGCTACACACAGAGGCATTTAGGGCAGAAGGAGAGGTCACACAACTATGGTGAGCCAGTGAAAACACTGATCCCTGCAACTGCATGTCTCCAAAATTCCCCTCTTCCTTACAAAATAAAATAATATTTGCAGTTACAAATTACTCAAATTATCCAATGTATGTTGTCAATAATTTTATAATTATCATTCATTAACAGAACTGTGTTAACTCCAGTCAGTTAAACCTGTCAGTCTTTGCACACGCATTGCGTACATAGTCTTTAAATTAAGTGGGTCTCCTAATGGTACATTGTTGATGGCTGTTCCTCTGGCATCAGTTCATTCCTAGGGTGATATCTCTTCTCCAGGGGTTGCCATTCCTGTCATGAATGCTGTGCTGTGGGAACTGTTCTTGTTACTCCATTTCCATTGCTGTGGAATTGTGGAGCTCTGGAACTGATGATCGTCCCATGTAGAAAGTGATATCACTTCTTTCTAATCCACTGCTTGTGATAAATGAAGAGTTTCTCCATCTCTCTGTATATATCTGTGGTTGCAGTGAGATATGCAATTGCTCACCATGAACAATCAAGGTGACAACTGCTCTGCACAGTTCCCAAGCTGACTTGACAGTTTTATCAAAGTACAATTTGGCTTTCTGCTGTTTCTCTTTGACTGTCACACAAGCCTGTTACTATCTCTGACCTCTGTAGCTTTTTCACTAATGATGAGTAGTTTGGGTATCAAACGACATTAGTCTTTGGATTACTTACATTTCTATGCCTTCAGTAGGTGTATTTCTCTATTTAATGATTGTCTTGTCAAGCCTATGCTGGATTTGTATGATTTCTTCATAATCTTTTTGGCAAATTTTACTGCCACTCCAGCCTCCCCACTGAGGATAATGAGGAGATGATATGAGGTGTTGGATTTCCAATTCTTTACAAAGTGGCTGAATTCTTCCCTTGTAACTGAGGGTCATTGTCACTCAAGACATTGTCTGGAATGCCTTACCTATTGATTTGTGTTTTCAGGTATTCTATACTCTCACTGATAGTCACTGAAGTCAGAATAGTTGTCTACAGTGACAAGGTAATCATTTCCTGTGAGTGTGAAGAGATCGCCTTCCAGCTTCTCCCATGGTCTGTCTGTAACAACAGTGGCTCTCCTTGCTCAGCTTGATATTTGGTCCAAGCACAGACATGGGTGATGTGGTCCTTAATCTCATTGCTCGTGTTTGGCCAGTAGAGCAGTTCTTTTGTTTTGCTCAGACTAGACTCAATTCCTTGATTGCTTTCATCTCATCCCGTTAGAAATAATCAGAGAATCCCTGCAGTGCAGAAAGAGGACATTTGGCCCATCAAGCCTGCACTGACCTTCTGAAGAGCATCCCACACAGCCCCAGCATTCCGCCCTATCCCTGTAACTTTGCAGTTCACATGGCTAACCCACCTAGCCTGCACATTCTCGGACACTATGGGCAATTTAGCCTGGCCAACCCACCTAATCCGAACATCTTTGGACTGTGGGAGGAAACCGGAGCACCCAGAGGAAACCCACGCAGACACAAGGAGAATGTGCAAACTCCACACAGACAGGTGAGAGGCGGGAGGCGAGAGGCGGGAATTGAACCTGGGTTTCTGGTGCTGTGATGCAGCAGAGCTAACCACTGAGTCAGCGTGGCACCCAATCCTTTGACCCTATTTCCCTTCTAGAAAATACTATCTTGAGTTACCACTTTCTCTCTGCTAAACTGGTGAGTCCTCAGCCATTCTTCTATCACTACTTCCTGCAACACTAGAAGAGTTGCGCCTTGTTGCTCAGTTCATTTGATTTGAGCAATTGCATGCCTTTCAGTCCCTATTGGGTTAACAACTTCAACTGCATGTCAAGCTATTGCTTTTCTTTGACTCTCAAAGATTGCATGCTCTGCCTTTACATCTTCAAATTTCTTCACAGTGAATGCTCCCGTCAACAGTACGTTGGCAATGTACACTACTTTCCCTTGTATTTCACAATCAGATCACATCTCTGCAAGCAAAATAACATTCTTTGCAGATGCTTTAGAGCAGATAGAAGTAGTTTGAGGAAGATGCTTTGAAGCAGCTTGTGGTTGGGCTCCGTTGTCATTTTGTCTTGCCTAAACAGGTCTTGTTCAAAATATCTCCCGGCAAAGATAATAGTCAGGTACTCTTTCTCTCCCTGGGAGAAACATCATTCAGTTTGTGATAAGTCCCTGGATGCAAATACAACTGGTTATTCTTGCTGAGTAATGGTTGCTGCTAGCTCTGTCTCACTGGGATCACGCTGCAATCCGACTTCATCATTGACATTGTCGACCACAGCACTGGCATTGCCATCACTAGTTGTTTGATTTTAGCGAAAGGTGCTTCTTGTTCTATGCCCCAATACTACTGCACATCTGTAACATTGAGTTTACATTAAGGCTCATATTAAGAACTTTGCTACATGGCTACGCATTCAATGAATTATTTCACTGCTTACAAATCAGCTGGTTGCTCCATCTCAGCTAAAGCTCTCATTTTGTCAGGATCCTGGTGAAGTCTTTTGCTGTCAGTACATCACCAAATATTTGATTTCAGGCATCTTCTATTGCATCTTTCTCTTGTTTAGCTTCAGGTTCGTCCCCTGAGCTCTCTGTAGTACTAGATTCTAATTGTGATCTTTGAACCTTTTTCCAATGTGTCTCAACATCAACAGACTAGCAGATCATCCACAATAGCTTCCACTCCAGGAAGATCACTGACTATCTCAGGCTGTCAGTATTGATATTCTTCTGGAGCTTCTGCAAGCACCGAATGTCATATACAACTATCTGTATCTCCCAAATGTAGTTAGAAATAATAGAGTGAATCCATTCTGAAGAACCATCACACCAGACTTGAAACATTAACTCTGTATCTCTCTGCACCGATGCTGCCAAATTTGAGTTTTCAGCACTTTTCTGTTTATATTTCAAATCTCTAGCATCCACTTGTATGAAATTAATGGGAGCATGTAAGAGCTTGTAACTAATGGAGTGCCACAGGCATCAGTACTGGGATCATAACTGTTTGCAATATATATTAACGACATATACGATGACTTGAACACACCGTGTTGAGTTTGTAGTCGACACAAAGACAAATGGTAGGGATAACACAAAGAATCCACAGAGGGGAAAAAGCAGGATAGGTGAGTGGGGCAAAGTACTTGTTAGCTTGTATATAATGTGGGAAAATATGAGGTTATGCACTTTAGCAGGAAGAATAGAAGAATTGTATACTATTTAAATAGAGAAATTTTGCAGAAAACTACAGCAGAGAGGAATTTATGGTTCTCACAAATAATTTACACAAAGCTAGTCTACAAATAGAATGGTAAAGAAGTATTGCTAAAACTATATAAGGTACTAAGTGGATTACACTGGAATAAATAGTGAGGACAGTTTTGGTCTTCTTATCTAGAGAAAGATACATTGGCATTGGAGCCACATCATAATGCAGCTGACTTCATCTATAGAAAAGACATTCACTCCATCAATGTGCAAGTGATCTGTGATCATTAGAACCACATCTTGGAGGTGTGTGCCCAACACCCTGGGAGATGCCACAATGCCTGTACTATTGAGAATGCTCATGTTGCTGCTTCATTCAGCCAGACACATGACAAGGCTGGTTACTCAGAGACAAGGGCTCACCTCTGTGATCCTGACTGATGGATCCATTACTCAACCATGTGGCTGAGGTGGAGTAAAGATGCAATGCAGCCCATTGTTCAACCAGGACCATGTTGGAGCAGCCAATAGGCCTGCTGAAGACAAGTTTTGATGCTTGGATAAGTCTGGGGGTGGAATAGTCAGGGGGCTTACGGTACACTCCAGACCGTATGTAGCACATATCTTAGCATGCTGTGCTCTGCGCAACTGGAGAAAGCAAAGAAGGAGGTGATGAAGGCTGAAGGGCTTGGAGAGCAGCTGCACTCTTCTGAGGAGCAGGATGAAGCCATTCAGCAGGTGGAACATCACCTTCTGCATGATGGAGCATTGCAGCATCAAGCACAGCAAGCCATACAGGACTTACCACCAGTGTGGCAACGCCTGCCCCAACAGCCCCAAACATACCTCTTGCCTCTGTCACTTCTTCAGTCTTCCTCAGAGTCAACCCAAGGAAAGCGATAGATCCAGACAGTGTCCCCAGCCAAGCACTTAGATCCCGTCTGGACCAACTGGTGGATGTATTCACCAATATCTTCAACCTCTCCCTCCTACGAGCCGATGTCCCCATTTGCTTCAAGAAGACCACCATCATCCCCGTACCCAAGAAAACACATGCATTGTGCCTAAATGACCACCGCCCAATAGCTCTGACCTCAATAATCATGAAGTGCTTCGAGAGGCTGGTCATGGCCCACATCAACTCCAGTCTCCCAACTTGCCTCCATCCGCTACAGTTTGCCTACTGACATAACAGGTCTACAGAGGATGCCAAATCCCTTGCCCTTCACTCATCCCTGAGACTTCTGGACAACAAAGACACCTATGTCAGACTCCTGCTCATTGATTCCTGCTCCACCTTCAACACCATTATCCCCTCCAGACTGATCTCAAAACTGCATGACCTTGGTCTCGGCTCCACCTTCTGCAACTGGATCCTCAGCTTTCTGACCCATAGACAGCAATCAGTGAGGATAGGCAACTGCACCTCCTCCACAATAACACTCAACACTGGATATCCCCCAGGGATGTGTTCTCAGCCCCCTACTGTACTCCCTGTATACCTATGACTGTGTTGCCAAATTCCGAATGAACACCATCTACAAGTTCACTGACGACACCACCATAGTGAGGCAGATATCCAATGATGAGTTAAATACAGAAGGGAAATAGAGGGCTTGGTGCAATGAAAACAATCTGTCTCTCAACGTCAGCAAAACTAAAGAACTGATCATCAACTTCAGAAAGAAAGGAGGAGAACACACCCCAATTACATCAATGGAATTGAGGTTAAGAGAGTGAAGAGCATTAAGTTCCTCGGAGTGACGATAACCAACGACCTGTCCTGGACTTCCCACGTAAATACAACAGTCAAGAAGGCACAACAATACTTCTTCTTCCTAGGTCAGCTCAGGAAATTTGGCATGTCCATAAGTTGCCTCACCAACTTCTACAGGTGCACCATTGAAAACATACTGTCCGGGTGCAAAATGGCCTGGTATGGCAACTGCTCTGCCCAGAAAGTGCAGAAGGCTGTGTGCACAGCCCAGACCATCACAGAAGCCAACCTTCTAGCCATGGACTCTATTTACATGGCTCGCTGCCGCGGAAAGGCGGCCAACATCATCAAAGACCCATCACACCCCAGTAATGATCTCCTACAACCTCTTCGGTGAGGCATAAGACACAGAAGCCTGAACACATGCACAAACAGGTTCAGGAACAGTTTCTTTCTGGCCGTTATCAGACTGATGAATGGACTCTAGCCTCAAATAATGTAACCTGCAATGTAACCTGGATGCCCCCAAGTCTTTTTGATCTGTACATCCTTTGCTTGCTATGATCTGCCTGTATCGCTTGTAAACAAAACTTTTCACTGTATTTTGGTACAATTGACAATAAATCAATCAATCAATCAATCAATTAAGTGACACCCAGATCCAGTAGGTGTGAGCTGAGTGCAGTGAGCATTCATCAACTGTAAATGTTTTGATGCTCATTGCTCAGACCTTTGAGTATAGGAGTTGAGATGTTATATTGAGGTTGTACAGAATGTTGGTGAGGCCTCTTCTGGAGTACTGTGTGCTGTTCTGGTCACCCTGTTATAGGAAGGATAATATTAAGCTGGAGAAAGATCAGAAGAGATTTACCAGGATTTTGCCAGGAATGGAGGATTTGAGTTATGAGGAAAGGCTGGATAGACTGGGACGTGTTTCACTGGAGACTAGGAGGTTAAGGGGTGAGCTTATAGAGGTTTATATATTGTGAGAGGTACAGATAAGATGAATAGCAGGTGTCTTTTCCCTGAGGTGGAGGATTTCAAAACAAGGGGCATATTTTTAAGGTGAGAGAAGAAAGATTTAAGAAAAAGACATGAGGGGCAATTTTTTTACATGGAGAGTGGTTCTTTATGGAAAGAAATTCCAGAGGAAATGGTGGATGCAGGCACAGTTATAACATTTAAAATACATTTGGATAAGTACATGAATAGGAAATGTTTGGAGGGATATGGGCCAGGAGCAGGCAGGTGGGACTAGTTTAGTTTGGGATTATGGTCAGCATGGACTGGTTGGACTAAAGGTCTGTTTCTGTGCTGTATGACTCTATGACTCTGTGGAAGGATTCCCTGTCTGTTTCCAGAAGCAAAAGTAATTTCCGCTTGGTTATTTTTGTTCACTTTCACTCTTGTTGAATAAAAGTGAACATTTTGAACAGTTTGAAGGCTTCCCTATATGCGATGGTCCCACATTGAACAATGACAATTGTTGGGCTACATTGGGAAACAGCCGGACTGCCTTAGACAGGATTGTAAGATGGGATGAGGTTAAGGACTCTGTTTAGCTTGGTTCTTATATACCTGTATGAGCAATGGAGTGTCAGCCATGCCACCGTCATGCTCTGAGAAGTGTTTGATTTTGGTTGTCCTCTCAAATGTATACAGTGAAGGACAGCTCTGAACAGACGGTGCTTCACCGGACCTATGGTTGGGTTTCAAAAATGGCACTGGTACCAGGGATCAGAGGGTGACCCAACAGTGTTTAGTATTTCTGCCTAACAAGTGAGGGAATACAGTGGTAATTCACCATAGTGGCATGGTGCATAGATAATGAAACAAGTTTGGAAAGACAGTATGAGAAAACTTGTGGAGAGAAATCCTCCATGAAACTCATCAAAACTGACATTGCTTTTTTGGTAAAATTTCTGGTAAAATTTGGCCCCTTTTTTTGGCTTTGCAGGTGGAAAAGACCTTTGCCTTGACAAGTTGTGGCAAAATTTCTTCAATGGTTGGAACTCTATTAAGATTTCTTCTAAGCTTCATTTACAGTTATTGGCTGAATGGATACTCTCAGCTTCCAGGTTTTCCCTGTTTCCAAGCTGCTAATCCAGTCTGTAGGAATTATCAATTCCTTGATTGCTCTTTCCTTTTCCAACTTTTCTGTCTTGTTCTTGAGGCTGGATTTGATGACAGCTAGAATGCTTGTTGGCAGATGCTGAGTTGGTCCCACACTTTCTCTACTTCAATATGATATTCATCAGGAAGACAGTCAATATCTGCAGAAACATGTTTCAAATTTTATGGGATCTCTTCTGCCATCAATACCTCAGTGGTCTTGTTATGGACCAGACAAAACTCCCTCAAAGTACATTAAGGAGATAGTCTAAACTGTAACTTTTTCTTATTTTAAAGGTAAGTGTAAGGCGTTGTGCAATTCGTTTGGTCAAGCTACCATACTTTATTCATACACTATAATTAAAATACCGACAAAATAAAAATAGAAGAATTGGCTTCAATGTAACTGTCAAAATGCTTAACAAAATAATAAATACATTAACTACCAGTAATTAACTGTTTCAATATAGTAACATCCCAAAAACACACACACTTGGCAAATTCAATAAAATAGATTGTCTCACATACAATTCTGGCAGCAGGAAGAGAACCCCAGCTTTTAGATGTAACAGAGAGAGGGATAAGAGCTTCCACCTCCAGCTTCAACGTGCCAGCAACTGTTACTGAAGGCTAAAACTAAACAAACATCCTGGTTCTGTGGAAGCTTGACCATTCAAGCTGCTTTTATTGTTTCAAATTTAAAAATAACCCAATGCCTCACGAGCTATTTACTTTATTGGCTTTGGAGCAGACTGCTCATCACCTGTGTCTCAACCTTTCTTCATAAAAATACCAGGACAAAATATACCTCTTAAAGCTATAGTATTGTCACAATCTGCAAAACACTGCAATGTCTTCTGGCATGTGGTTACCAAACCAAGCTTTAGACTTGCTACAACTAAGGAGTGCTATTGCTCAACATCTGTTATCTTTATTCCTACTGCATTGGGCCTTCAGCTTCACTTGCCATCTCAAGAAGAGTATTGTTCCATCATTCAATGCAGTGTGGAGCTAGAGGAACACAGCGGGTCAGGCAGCATCAGAGGAGCAGGAGAGTCAATGTTTCAGCCCTAGACCCTTCATCAGGACGACGAAGGGTCTAGGGCCAAAACTTCGACTCTCCTGCTCCTCTGATGCTGCCTGACCCGCTGTGTTCCTCTAGCTCCACACTGCATTGACTCTGACTCCAGCATCTACCATTCTTGTTATCTCCGTTGTTCCATCATTCACCTAAGTATTGGCTCCCCCCTCTGGAAGTGGATCCTTGACTTCCTGACCCATAGACTGCAATCAGTAAGAATAGGTAACAGCACCTCCTTCAGGATAATCCTCAACACCAGTGTACTGCAAGGCTGTGTACTCAGCCCCTTACTGTACTCCTTTATACACTCATGGATGTGTAGCCAAATTCAGCTCTAACTCCATTTACAAGCTTGTAAATGACTCTGTCTGTATCAATGGTACTGAGGTGGAAATGGTTGAGAGCATCAAGTTCCCTGTAGAGATGATCACCAACAATCTGTCCTGGTCCACCCAAGTCAATGCAACCATCAAGAAAGCACAACAACATCTCTACTTCCTCAGGAAGCTAAGGATATTTAACATGTCCTCAAGGACTCTTAACAATTTTTATAGATGCACCATGGAAAGCATCCTATCTACATGTATCACAGCATTGTTTGGCAACTGGTCTTTCCAAGACTGCAAAAAACCACAGAGGGTCCTGAACACAGCTGAGTCCATCATGCGAACCAGCCTCCCATCCATTGACTTTATCTATACTTCCCACTGCCTTGGGAAAGTAGCCAACATAATCAAAGACCCCTTGCACCCCGGTTACAGTCTCTTCCACCCTCTTCCGTCAGGGAGAAGATATAAAAGGTTGAATGCACCTGTGAACAGATTCAAGAACAGCTTCTTCCCTGCTGTAATCAGACTTGAACAGTCCTTTTCTCTCTCTCTGCACCTTCTCTGCAGCTGTAACACTGTATTCTGCACTCTGTTCTGCTACCCTGATGCACTTTGTATGGTATCATCTGCCTGTATAGCACATAAAACAACGCTTTCCGTTTTCTAGGTACATGTGACAGCATTAAATCTATTTCAAATCAAATCATTTAGTCTCTACTTTACCTTCGAGAGTTTTGTTTTTGGTTTACCAGGTCTGTGAAGCCCATGATGTTGCATGACGCACAGAGTTTATCTGACATTTTGCATTAACTTGCTGGTTCCTTTCGGAGTCACCATTCTCACAATCACAAACCATCTATCACCTTTAACCCCAATAATGCTGAGCTGAGGACAGTAAAGTCAATTGTCAGAATAATCAGCTGACACTCTCCAGCTGCCATCTTTACAGACTTGGTTGCTTCTTTCTACCTAAGCATTAACAAGCAAAACAAATCAACTTGATGCAGCCACAGCACAATAATCCCATGCTGGACTGGCTTCTTTTTCTTTTAAGTGGAATATTAACACCCTGCTCCACACTCTTATCCCCATCCCATCCCTGGCCTTTCTGTAAATGTTTCTTCCCTCTTTCCAATCTGTTCTCATTTGGCCTGGAATGTTTCTCTGCTTAATACAAAGCTTTGTCTATTCCGTTAATACATTGTAGCTGATGACTGATTACCTCAAAGACTCTGCACATGTCAGTAACTTTCTTGAGAGTAAGTTCCTCCTCTTGCTACAGAAGGATCTCTTATGAGTAAGAAAATCCTGTCGCTGATGGGATCATCTTGCAGATGTCAAAATTCAAAGGCTCCAGCTGGATGTATCAGTACAGTTACATACTAATCAATGGTTTCCCTCTCCCTCTGACCTCTGAAGTTAAACACACACTGTTTTTACATAACATTGATATGAGTTTCAAAGGGTGTCTTCAATGATTTTGAAATTTCCGCAGTAATATTTATGCCATACAAAAAGTCAGGTAATGATCATTTCCAGCCAGAGGGGATCCAATCAATACCTCTTGATGTTCAAAGGCATTATTATTGTTGAATTCCCCACTGTCAACTACCTGGGGGTTACCATCAACCAGTAAATGAGCTGGACCAGCCACATAAATGCTCTGGTTACAAGAGCATGTCCAAGACTGGAAATTCTGTAGCAATTAACTAACCCGCTGACTCCCCAAAATCTGTCATCGTCTACAAGGCCCAGGTCAGGAGTGTGACAGAATACTGGCCATTGCCTGGATGAGTGTAGCTCCAACAACACTCAAGACGCTTGACACCATTCAGGACAAAGCAGCTCACCTGACTGGTAACTCTTCCACCTTCAATATTCACTCCCTTCACCATTAATGCACCATAGTGCAACCATCCAGAAGATGCACTATACTACCTCATCAAGGTTCTCCAACAGCATCTTCCAACGTGTGACCTCTAGCATCTAGAAAGACAAGAATTACAGATGTATGGGAACACTACCACCACCTGCAAATTCATCTTCCGGCCACATATCCTCCTGACTTGGAAATATATTACCGTTCCTTGATATAAAAAGGTGTAGAGCTGGATGAACACAGCAGGCCAAGCAGCATCAGAGGAGCAGGAAGGCTGACGTTTCAGGCCTAGACCCTTCCGTTCCTTCACTGTTTCTGGGTCAAACTCCTGAAACTCCTCCCCTTACAGTACTGAGGTTATACCTACACCACATGGAGTTAAGTGGTTCCAAAAGACATCTCACAACCATCTACTCAAGGACAATTGGGAAGGGCATTAGTTGCTAGCACAGCAGCTGTGCCAAAATCCCATAAATGAATAAAAAATTCTGTTTTTTTCTGTTCCTAAATGAGATCTGATAGCACTCCTTCCAACCCAGTGAGGTAGAGTTGCCTCTCTATTTTGCTCAGGTATTTTAAAAAAAGATGATTCCATAGTTATTCAATAGAGTTGCCCTGAGGGTGAAGAAAATCCAAATTCAGCCTTTTATCTCCTTTCATTTCAGCAATTGAATGTTGAAACAGCACAACCATTTTGGCTAACTCAGTAACTGAAAGTTGCAGACTGCTTTTTTTTAAAACTTCTCCTTGCTGCTCTGTTGTAGTTTGCTCTCAAAAAATCCACACATCCTCAGCTCCCCATTGCTTGCACCATGTTTCAAGTGATGTGTCTTTAATGGCTGCCATAGATTGCATACAAAGGCACTTCCAGCATTGGTAGGGGTCACATGACTACAGCCACGACATGAATTATAATTGCATTTTTTCAAACAAATACGTCCCAAATTACATTAATATAGCCCCAGGTCAATCTACCACAAGCTCCTTCTTTACTCTGACCAAGTCCGTGTCACAACATCACAGTGGATGATGCTTATGGCAGCCCATCAGCCTCTTTCAGACTCATATGCAAAGACAATCATTTATGCCAATTGCTAAGTCCAACTCTTGCTGGACGGCAAGTATATCCCTCCTTAAATACGGAGGCAAAACTGTGCACAGTACTCCAGGGACAGGATTTTGCACAGGGTGGCAGGCAGCAGGACCAATAACATTCAGTGGTGATGTGGTTGGTACCTGCCTGTTTGTCCTTCGCCTCAGTAGTTAATGGCCACTTGTAATTTCCAGCTGGCAGGCAGAGGTTGGAGAATGCAGGCAAAGTCTGCTCGGACTTAGGCTGCAAAAGTGCCCTTTTCCTTGATCGGCAACACCCCCTCCCCCTCCAACCCAAGGTTCAGCCCCTTCTCACATATGCCCTCCACCACTGTTCAATGCATCTGTCCTGCACCACCAACTGCAGCCAATTATCAAACTTCAGAGCATTAAATAGCTGCAGGCCAGTCGCCCAAAGTGGCTGTTGCTTCCCGGCTGGTTATTTCAGTGGCGGAATGAGAAGCCCTGCCTGCTGTTAAGGTGTGGTTCTCACCAAATCCCTGTGCAATTGTAGCAAGATTTCCTTGTTCTGATACTTCAATCCCTTTGCTATGACGACCAACATGCTTACATTTTACTGTAACCATGACCTAACTTACTGTGTTCTTTCTCCAAGCATCAGAGTCTTTGTAAACCTAAAGTTTAACACGTTTCAAAAAATATTCTGGTTTTCCATTCTTGTTACCAAATTGACTAGGGTCACTCTTCCTTACATTATAGTCCATCAGCCACTTTGTTGCAAAAACATGATTTTGGGGGTGGAAAAATTAACCAGTTTGACTGTATGCAACAAATCACAGTACTTGAAAATAGCTTGTTATTCCTTACAATCTGCTTCCTGTCCATTAACCAATCCTCTACCCATGACCAATCTATTACATGCAGTCTCATTATCCTATATAGCTATTACATTTTCTAACTTCAATCTGCTGAAACCATTCTAGAATCTGATAAATTTTGGAAAATCATAATCGATTCACCACCTCTCTCTAGTGTATAGACCATCAGATCCTAAGGATTTGTCAGCTTTTACTTTGTTAAGTTTCTGCTCGTATTAATTACCTCATTCTCATCTGATTAATCCCTTGGTACCCTCTGTTTCTGCTATGTAGTTGCGACATTTGTTATTTTCCAAGATAATTGCTTGCGTCTCTACCTCAAGGGTTCCAACATTTACTGTTGCCACTTTAAACCAAAGAGGCTCCTGGCAGCACAACCAAGAGTTATGATGTACAATCATGGGTCAAATCAATTCTGTCTTCCACAATTATCTTGTGATCTCAGTCAGACAAACACATAGTATCTCCACAAAGCTTTGGAATATGAGAAACAATATTCAGCTCAGATGTGCAATCAGCACTGGTGATCACTTTATCCCTTCCGGATGTATATTCTTCCCTCTGGGAGTAATTCTTTGCATTTTCAGACCATACATATTTATTTAACTCTCAGGAAAAGTGAACAGCAGTCTCTGAGATGCAAATCATGAGACAGCATCCATTCTAAAATTAACACAAGTGTAGAGAAATACTTACAAGGCCAGTGGGAAGAGCTGCTCATTCTGTGATTAACCAACAATGCAGTGATATTTCATCTCAAACACAGATGGGAGAGCGCTGTCCTTTCTGAGAACTACTTAGTAAGAAATACAGAAACATAAATACAAAAACATGTAGTGCTGAAGTCCCATAAATCTTTGACTAGAGGAATCCTTAGTGTAAACCATCTACAACACCATGAAATTCAACACTTCCATAGTGACCAATAGTGATTTTACAATGGCCTTTTTTAACCCAAAAGACATATTTGTGCTCATTTGCATGATTAACATATATTGTTACTTATTGATTTGATCACAAAATTGGGTTAAAAACTGTTGTCAGGAAACTCAGAACTAAAGTTATTGGAAAAATGGGATTCACAATAACATGTCCAATTTTTAAGAATCACAAATACAAACACTATCGTTCTCAGGGCACTCTCTCAGGATTGTTCCTTGATTCTGCACACAGTGAGTTCCTGATTATACTCACACCACTCTGATCAAAGGGCAATCGAGACTAATCATTGTGCCACAAGAAACAAATGAAAATTGCTAATCGTATTAGTTCTATCAAATACA
The DNA here is from genome assembly GCF_021869965.1 of Rhincodon typus. Classification (NCBI taxonomy): domain Eukaryota; kingdom Metazoa; phylum Chordata; class Chondrichthyes; order Orectolobiformes; family Rhincodontidae; genus Rhincodon; species Rhincodon typus. Next base: position 21,813,236 of record NC_063356.1, read on the forward strand.
GCAGTAAGGGTTTTTTTTAAAGTCATTAACAGTTGGTACGTTTGTGAGAGTTGGACGAGGATTTTTAGGCCAATTAGTTTCAAGGCAGCCAGTAGCTTTTCAAATTACTGGTCAGAAATGTGAACCATTCTTTAGTTTAGTTATAATTTGCAGCTACCTCAATGATGCTTTTGTTGGAATCTGTCTGCAGACAGCTTCTTGCTCATTTTAAAAACAAAAAACAAACTGGTCCCTCATCATGTGACTTTCCACAAATAAAAATTAATTTTCTTAATGAAGGGATAGTTTATGTTGATAGCACATGCTATCACATGTTGTTGTCTAACATCTAGAGAGTTTGAGACAGTCAATGTCTGTGTTTGAAAGGCCTGTTCAATTTAATGGTATCCTTTTGGATTAGTTTCAGGAAAGGGCAACGATTCAAAATCTGTGTGGAATGTTCCTGTTGTTTGTCTTGAGACAAGGAAATGGTTACAAACCACAAAAGAGATCAGATGGACCTCAGGCAGAGTTTGCGGCCTTCTGTGTTTATCTTTAAAATAGAAAAAGTACTTTGAAGTTCAGAATATACTGGAGCATGCCATGAGGAGGTCTTATTTGCAAAAAGTGACAGACGTTCTGTAGTGTACAGCCAAGTTTATAAGCTGTTTACTTTGCTACTTTGCAATTTATACTTGAAAGAAGAATGTCAAAGTCATTGACTGCAATGAACAGCCTCCCAGAGGAAATACCAATGAAACAATACAGATAATTAGTCAATCTAAAGGTATCAAAGAAAACTAAAGTCAAAAATCAGATGGAATATACCCTGAGGTACATCAAGAAAATTGATAGCTGTTATTGTTAATAGGCATCGTTCTGAAATCCTTATTGAAGAAACTGTCCCTGAGAATAGAGGAAAGGAAACATAATGGCAAGCTCTAAAATGGACTCTAACCTACAAAATGATAATCCAGTCAACCTGATATCCATTCTAGGGTAAGATCTTGATGGAGTCTGAAGGAAGAAATGAGGAACTGAATGAAGGAGTACAGATTTATGAAAGGGGACTAGCCTGGTGTGATTTGTAGGAGATCATGCTTGTTGGATCTATTGAGAAAATAATACCTTTATAGGCAGCTGTAATTCATCTGATATTTATTAAATTGCAACAAATACAGTGATGTAGAAATGTGATCCACAATACTGAAACACTTGCAGTGCTTCTGAAAATGATTTTAAAAAATAGCAAAATAAATAGCAGGGTGCCTCAGCAAATCAGTAATGACAATATTGGTACCTACAGGTTACATAAGTGACTATGTAAAGGGGACAAAAATAAAACTCTCTGGGTTTATGTATCATACTAAATTAGGAGGAATTGCAAACAACGGGGAACTGGTTGATTAACTACAGAAAGACCTAGTCAGATGGTGGAACTGGCCTGATGTCCAATAGATGTAATTTAGTGTGATAACAGGAAATGGTAATAAACAAGCTATGTGACATTCTCCAGGAACCAGCGCAGGAGTGAGATTTATTGGTGCTGGTGCGTAACTCACTGAAACCATCAGTATGTAGCAGCATTGCATTCAGCAAGTGAAATTGAGACCTGCATGGCCAAAGAGATAGAAGACAAATCCCAGCAAGTTATTTTCAATTTGTGCAGTGCTAGATGGCCTTGTTTGAGCAACTGTGCCGTGCTCTGTTTATATTGTCATTGTTTGTATTATATAAGTTCTAAAGACTTTCTTGTGGGAAAGATGGCAATTATGCAACCAAAGCAAGATATATTGATGAAATAAGCACCTAAGTTATGAGGAGAGGGTCAGAACTTTTACAATGGTTAACTGATAGCTTAAAGGTGTTTTTATTTAAAAGTGTTTTCGAGGATATAGATAAGATAAACATCAAAATGTTCATATCGCAGATATACTGACAAGTGGTATAGTCCCAGACTTAGGAGAATGATCATAATTTTAGTATTTTCCATACAGGGCAAACAATATACGGAAGTGTTGCTAAGATAGAGGATGTTGATCATGTCAACTATTTCACCAAAACTAAGAAAAGTACCCAACAAAATAATTTGTTGGTGCATGCCATGTTTAAATTCTTTTACTTTTTTGGCCTGAATGGGATTTGGGTTATTGATATATTAAATAAGGCTTCAACAAAGTTAAATGAAAAAAGATATAAAACAGCTATAACTCCCAGAAACATCTATGCTGTTTAAGATATTGATGAGCTCCTTCAGCTACAGAACAAGTTGAAGCAGTTAGCAGGATCATAACAGTTTGATTCAATGGAATAGGAAGTAACCAGTTCATTTCAGTGAGAGAGGCACCTTTGATACTTGAAAACTCTGGGTAGAATGTTCCCATCCCAGGACCACTGTGGGCAATGGCAAGTCAGATGACAAAATATGACGAGATTGCAAAGATTAGATTTTCGATGGCGAGAGAAAGAGTCTGATTTTCCACCCAAGGTTTTAGCAACAAAATGAGAATTTCATTAATGACCAATGGGAGGCCTATTTGCATACATTAACATCTGTATATTTAACAAGAAATTCTAGAAAAACTTCTTCCCACAGAGCCTGTTCAGAATGTGGAACTCACTACCATAGGGAGTAATTGAAATGAGCAGGAGAGATGTATTAAAGGGGAAGTGAGGTAAGGAGATGCACAAGGAGACTTGTATAGAATATAAATAGTAGCAAGGCTTTGTTGGGCTAAAAAGCTTGTTCCCAATTAGCCTTATCTCACTTGAGTGCTGATCAGCTGATGTTCTGAAAGATAAGAGAAATACCCAAACAGATAAATATGAAATCACAGTATATGGTGCACATAGTGAGGGAGTATGAAGCTAGTCAATGGCTTTTCATAAGGTATTTAGGAACTACCAACATGAGCATACAAGTTATACCAAATTAGACAATATACCCATTGCAGACCAAATAGTCAGATGTGATGTGGATTTTAATAATAAATTGGTATAAGGCTCTTTACCACTCCTGTGTAGTCTCAAGTTCATGAGTATATACTGAGTTAAGATTCTTCAAACATGCCTCAATGCTATGCTTTACCTCAATCAATGAAGAACATCATATAGGCATCTGTGGATAGAACTCCACATCATATATCAACCAAGTTTACCTCTCTCTCTGGCCAAGATGACTGATTTGTGCTCAATCTGAACGACTTTGCAGGTAAACGCAAACTAAAACTCACCTTCCATGAAGAAAAAAGTGAAATTTTGAAATAATTTTGAATTGCTCGGAATTTACTCAGAGAGGAGTTTTATCATGGACCCTTTGCTCTTCTTTGGGAACAAACCAATTCACTACTGCCCTCAGCTGGTGAACCAGGAAAATGTTTTATCTATCAGCAGAAAAACTTTGGGATGTGATGTGAAAATCAAAGGTCAAACAGCTTGATAAATGGATGTTGCCAGAGTTCATATGCTAAAATATTTAAATTGTAACTGAACTACAATGAGCGTGCTTCAGTTTTTTGAGTTAATGTCAGAGGCCTGACCTCAGCATGAGGCCAAAGGCTTCAAAACAAAATTTTGTGTGGTGGCCTTATCATGTACCTATCCCCAAACAGAAAGGAAATTCTCTTGAATACAAGAACTTCTGCCCTTGCCCTCTCAGAATCCCTGTGTTCAAAGACATGATTGATTTTCATCTCTAAAACGTTGGGTTCTTGATTACAGTTTAAACTCGCAAACTTTTAACACAGAAGTAAACAAATGGATTGAAGTTGACACTTCCATGAATGACAATATGAAGATAGATATAGACTTGGTTCAATTTCAATTCTCACTTCTTCAGATTGAATAGTCAGGTAGCATATTCACTGCCTCAGTAACAAAGTGGCTGAGGTGCTGAAGTATTCATCAATAAAACAGAACTGAGAGCAATGCTTATAAAACTAGTCCTGCAGTTGTTCGTTCTTAGGACAAGTGATATTTACTTGCTATTATGCATGTTGATTTCCCAGAAAGCATGCTCCAACATGAAATCTTAGCAGTTAGAGCATGAATAATTACAAACATGAAAGTAAAAGTAGATATATCCAATATAGAACAGTAGGATGATAATTTATATCTCACCATTTCCAGGGTACTACTGCTGTCCAAACACCCTGAAAGTCTCCCCTAGTGTTTCAAACCCACACCAAATTGTGTGGACTTTGCTTTCAATTCTGAAACAACAGTTCTCACTGTTCGCCACACCAACAGCTGCCCACAGTCTTATTGGGCAGTATTTAATGGAGGTGACAGGGCTCTCACCTGCTGGATAGAAAACCAGTGAGATGACATCATATCATGGAATCATAGAATCCCTACAGTGCCGAAACAGGCCATTCAACCCAACAAGGCCACTGACCCTCCGAAGAGCATCCCACCCAGTCCGATCCCCCTACCCTTTTCCTTTAACCCTGCATTTCCCATGACTAATCCACCTAACCTACACATCCCTGAACACTATGGGCGATTTAGCATGGCCAATCCACGTATCCTGTACATCTTTGAACTGTAGGAGTAAACCGAAGCACACGGGGGAAACACACGCAGACACGGGGAGAATGTGCAAACTCCACACAGACAGTCACCTGAGGGTGGAATTGAACCTGGGTCCCTGGTGCTGTGAGACAGCTGTGCTAACCTCACAGTCTAAAATTTTTGCCTCCTTTCGGGAAAGCGCACCAAATTAAAGAAAAAACTTCAAATAGTTGGAGAAACTCATCAGGTCTGGACCATCTGTGGAGAGAAAAAGCAGAGTCAATGTTTCGAGCCCAGTGACCCTGAATTAAATGACAATCAGGCACTGAGATGCCCAGCAATGGACCTCACTCAGGAGCAAGAACCACAGGGCTGGAAATTCTGCCACCTGAGGTGGATGGCCAATCAGATCTTGGCAGCTATTCATTACACAGTGGTCCCACCAGGAAAGAGCTGCTGGTAACCCAACCACCTGAAGCCCAGGATTGTAGAGGGAACAAAGCACAGGAGAGTATTGGCAGGCCCAGGATTGTAGAGGGAACAAAACACAGGAGAGTATTGGCAGGGCCAGGATTGTAGAGGGAACAAAACACAGGAGAGTATTGGCAGG
>NC_063356.1:21818346-21915442 GCF_021869965.1 Rhincodon typus
AGGGCCAGGATTGTAGAGGGAACAAAACACAGGAGAGTATTGGCAGGCCCAGGATTGTAGGGGGATAAAACACAGGAGAGTATTGGCAGGCCCAGGATGGGAGGGGGACAAACCACAGGAGAGTATTGGCAGGCCCAGGATTGTAGAGGGATAAAACACAGGAGACTATTGGCAGGCCCAGGATGGTCGGGGGATAAAACACAGGAGAGTATAAGCAGGGCCAGGATTGTAGGGTCGGGATTGTTGGGGGGTGGTGGGGTGTGCAGGCAACAAGGGCGGTGGGAGTGGCCCACACCCATTTCCAGTGCTGGTTCCTTCAATGAGGCATTGAGTGCCATTGAACGAGGGGCAATCCACACCCCCTACCATTAACTGGGAGGTTGCTAGGAACTCTGACAGGTTTTGCTTTTTGAACTTCTCACTTGTGAACTGGACTGCAGTGGTGGCAAGATGAGACCCTGAAGTAGGCCTTAATTGTACATGTGGGGTGAGTAAGTTTTTAATCCCACTTTCCCTGATCCATCAGGTTTACCCTGGATATCAATAACCCAAAGTGTTTCTAATAATGGAACATATCCAATGTTTATTGTTAAAGCAAAGTGCCCTACAGAAGGTACTGCAAAATTTTGACCTATACAACATTTACAATCACAAGTGAACCCTCCTATATGCACGTGTCAGACCAGAGCAGATGATCATCCCTCTCCATCTCAACTTCTCATCATTTTTTAATCAACCTTTCCTGCTGAGCTGACTAAATTATTACTGTGAGGCAAGTATGTTTTAGGTTCTTTCCATACAAAGAAACTGTACATTCAAAGTCTTTAACAACATCCAGTGTCCAGAAAATGCTCTGTTTTACCACTGGTAAACATCACAAACATGTCATGTTTTCACTATCAGTTTGATCAATTAACTCATTAAGACCTGCTTGTGTCTCCTTGGAAAGATGCTTGTTTGTTGCCTTTAATGAATTTTGACATAGAACTTTAGATTGGACTAGCTGTTCACCACTTTTACGCCATCCAATCAACTGCATGACATTTACACAGCACAATTGTAGGACAATCGCAAATTGAGCTGATAAATAGTTCACGTTGTCACATCTGATCTACTGTGTCTGTTTTAAAGAAAACTTCAGCCTTTTCCAGAGTTACTATGAATGTTCAGTACATTTCTGCTGACTTACAAGACTTGATGTTATCAAACAGACACATTCCCTCAGTCTAACACACTTTCAAATTCTGAGACTTTTCTAATCATTAGGTCATCATCAAATTTTATATGTTTTCTCTTTCTCATTTCATCCACCTTAATTTCAGCTAACCCAGCAAATTCTGGTTTAATATCTACAGACCTCACTTGGGGTGAAGGACAGAGAAGGCTGTCAGCAACATGGATGAAGCACAGATGTATTTTGATATAAGCAGCCAAACTGTGGAGTGGAAAGGTTTGAAAACAATTCAAGTGAAAATGATTCATGGTGGTACATAAGCTGCATGGCCGACAGAATAAAATTAAAGCCTACTGTAATTTTCCAATACAAAACCATGCTGAACAGTAACTTTCCTGTAGGAATGGTGTCCATGCTTGTGACAGCAGTGATTGATGAGGATGGGCTGAAGTTGAGGATCAGTACTGTATGGAACAGCTGTCTCTGTGGCCCTTGTAGAGAATGCAGCTTATTAAGGTGGGACGTGTAGAAACCCCCTTTAATGAAGGAGATCAAAATGTGCCTACAAAGAAATGGCGTCCATGTTTCAGTTACACCAGGGATCAAACACCTGCCATTCAAACATTATGCTGCAATAATAAAAAAGGATCATCTGAGGATCCTGTTCCCACTGAATGCAAAAGGTGGATGTTTGACAGAGAGAAAACCTTCACAAAAAGCGGAAATACATGTCCTGCTCTATTTGTCATCAAATTATGAGATGGTATTAGTGCCCTAAGTGTAATCAGATCATTCATGTAAGCAGAATATCTAATTCAACAGATGGTGAGAGAGATGATTTGTTGAAAGTGCCACATCTGATCCAGACTGTTGTCCTTACAATGTTGCTGTGGCCAAAGTGCTTCAGAATGAAATTGCTGAACTCTTTGCACCTGATGCCAGAGATAGCGATTTTGATATTTTTAAAATGCTTTGATTGTGTTTAATGGTATCTTTAAACAATTGTTTCATTAAACCAACTGTGCCATTTCAAGTTAATATGCATGACCTGTGTTCTGTAACTTTTACATATTTCCATATGTGGATCACCCAGGCCCACAACAATGCACTCAGCTAGTAAATCAATCACCATTTTTGAAAGGATTTTTAGAGGCTTATACATCATGATCTACAGCATGAAAAAACTCACTTACTCCTGAGTGATAGCTCCAGCGTTTCAGGTGTCTTTAAGGTACAAATTAATGGGAAGTACAGCATGTTCAAGCTGTTAGAGTGTTTTCAGTGCAGAGTTGATGGTGAAGACTGCACTAACGTAACCTGTGGCGGGGCAGGACATCTCTGACAGTAATGCCTAGATTTCCGCACTGAACTACACAGGTGCACACGTTTCTATCAGATTTCCTCCATTAATATATTGATGAGCACACAGAGCTTCACTGTTGTTTTCATTATAAATTCTGGGCCAGTTCCTATGAGACATTTTGCTGAGATCGGATGGAATGAAAAGCACAGCATATGGGTTCCTTGTTTTCTTGAATCACAACAGGATGATCCTGATTCGTAAATCACAGCTAACTGATGTTGTAAAACCAGAACTGAAATATTGAAATACTCAGGAAGATTTTAAAGGTTAGAATCTAATATTCAAGCTCAGATAATGATTTGCTGCTACAATATGACATCAGAAACTCCAGATTGGTGTTGGGCAGCTCCCCTTTATTTAGCTTACTAGTTTTGAAATAATCTTCTCATGGCTAATCTTAAGTAATTTCTGGTGCAATAAATACATGTTAATTTTTTTGTTATCTCTTTCTGCTATCATTAGGAGTTTCAAGACACAGTGACATTGCGTTAATTTAAGTGATATCATCTCCCCCATAAAAGCCATTAAATGCATTCCAATAGAAAGCACAAAACCAGCAGCTACTGCAGTCATGAAGACTGCAGAATTAAAAACTGCTTCATTCGATCCTAGTTTCTCTGTGATTCTATGGGTGACCAACTCAAAGATAAACAGTAAAGGTTGTTACAAAAAATATCTGCATTAGACTGACTCATTAGGAGTACTAAAGCAGATGAATTCAAATGAGTGATATAGGTAACAATGCAATCTTTCATAATTTGGATTAATAAGAGATCAATTGTTTAATTATTGTGACTGATGAAGCACTATAATAGCAGAAAAGGTTTCTGTGCACATCTCAATTGTAAAGTATAAGATCTGACCTTAGAAATTCTGTTTAAGAGTTTTGTAGATAGTTAGAAAGAAACAGGAAATTTGACAGGTATTCATGACTACAAAGTAAAGGTCCTTCGCGCTTAAGTAAATATATACTAATCATATTCATGTTTATACAATCCTAGGGTTGATTTAATTCAGAACGGTTCAGCAGAAGAGCATATAAGTGTGTAATCACTGCCCAGTCTAATTACACCAGTGATGTCAATGTGTACAGCACACAGGCTTTTTTTTAATCAGACACAAAAATAGACCTCCATGTAGCAACTCAGACCATGGTTGTCGATAACACCCAAGTCAGCATGATGCCAAATTGAAAAACACTAAGTAAAGGAGAAACAACCTGTATTGTAAAAGATCTGTACTGTTCTTTAAGAAACAGCTTGCATGCATTTAATTATATTTGAAATGCTGTTACTGTTATTAAATTATATTATAGTTGTTACAGGCAATATTTCCAACATATAGCCTTCCTGTCAGCATCTTCGTATTGACCACAATTTGAAGAGATATGAAGAACTTCTTCTGTTTATATGGTGTCTTCAACATGCTTCACAGGAGCCTTATTAAGGAGAATTTGACACTGAGCCACATAAGGAGTAACCCGTTCAAAGGGCTAGAAACTTGGTCAAAACGGTAGGTTATAGGGCGAAAGGGCAGTTGGAAAGAGGAAGAAGTTTAGGGTCTTTAAATCTGGAGCTTAGGGCCTAAGCAGCTGAAGACACAGTCACCAGTAGTAGTGCAATTAAAACCAGGAATACGCAAGAGGCCAAAATTGGAGGAGTGTAAAGATCTCAAAGAGATCTTGATTTTGATTTTGATTTGATTGTCACATGTACTCATGTACAAAATTATGGGAGTACAATAAAAAGTGTATAATGCCTCCTGTTATAGTATCATAGAGTCAGAGAGCACAGAAACAGACCTTTCAGTCCAACTCGTCCATGCTGACCAAGTTTTACAAACTAAACTAGTCCCATTTGCTTGCATTCAACCCATATTCCTCTAATTCTTCTGCATTCATGTACCTGTCCAAATGTCTTTTAAATGTTGTAATTGTACCTGCATCTACCTCTTCCTCTGGCAGTTCATTCTACATATGCACCAACCTCAGTGTGAAAATGTTGCCCCTTTTAAATCTTTCTCCTCTCACCGTAAAAATATACCTCTCGTTTTGAACTCCCCTACCCTAGGGAAAAGACCTTTGCTATTCACCCTATCTATGTCCCTCCTGATTTTACAAAGTTCCAGTGAAAAGAAGTCCCAGTCTATCCAGCCTCAAACCCTCCAGTCCCAGTAACATCCTTCTAAATCTTTTCTGCAATTTGTCCAAGTTAATAGTATCCTTCCTATAGCAGGGCAACTGGAACTGGGCACAGTATTCCAAAAGTAGCCTCACCAACATCCTGTGCAACCACAACATGATGTCCCAATTCCTATACTCAATGGTCTGAGCAATCAAGGTAAGCATGCCAAATGCTTTGTTTGTCTACCTGTGATGCAATTTTTAACGAACTATGTGCCTAAACATTTTAGGTCTCTCTGTTTAACAACACTCCCCAGGGCCATACCATTAACTGTGTAAGTCCTGCCTTTGTTTGTCTTACCAAAATGCAAAAACTCACATTTATCCAAATTAAACTCCATCTGCCACTCCTCAGCCTATTAGCCCAATTGATCAAGATCGCTTTGAAATCTGAGATAACCTTCTTCACTCTCCCCTATACCACCAAATTTGGTGTCATGCGCAAGCTTACTAACCCTGCTTCCTGAATTCTCATCCAAATCCTTTATATAAATGACAAACAACAGTGGATTGAGCACCGATCCCTGTGGAATATTGCTGGTCACGGGCCTCCAGTCCAAACAACAACCCTCCACCACCACCCTCTGTCTCCTACTGTCAAGCCAATTTTGTATCCAATTGGCAAGCTCTCCTTGAATCCCATGTGATCTAACTTTAATAACATTACAAACTGATGGAAGCCACTTCCTCATTCAATAATCACAAAATGTTTTCTTAGTGTCGGTGCTACAAAAATAATCACTATTCTTCACACATTGTTAGAGCACCGTGTGGTACTAACGATAGCTGCCCTCTCTATTGTTACTTTTGCCCTTGTAACTAAAATGTCTATTGATCACACAGCCGATGATGTAAAATGAACACGTATTTATAAACATGAGTTTCTTTTGATGATGAATTGTCACTCATGTTATCTGTGTGCCCTCCTTTGTTCCATGACATCTAGACGCTGTCCCTGAGTCTGCAGTTGGGGTGAAGGGAGCCTGTCCTACACTGGAGGTTGTTGGTCTTGGAGTTTTGATGTCAGGGTAATCTGCGACTGGATGACCTAGATGCAGGTTCACCCTCCTCGGCTTGAACTTCCACAGGGCTGAGGGTGGCGGGCAAATTGCGGGTGGAAGACAGGGCACCTCAGGAGTGTCCTGTGAGGGGACACTTCTAAGGGGTCTGCAAGTAGTTCCTCCTCCAATTGGGTACTATCTGGCACCACTCTGCCTCCTTGTGGGGAAGGCAAACCTGAGGTGAGGGCAAAGTCCTTTGTCCCCCTTGCCTTTCTGTTGGCTACAGCAATGGAGTGCAGGTCTTTGCACATATCTGGCAGAGAGTCAGTGTGCTGGCTCCCTGGCTCCCCACGGCAACTGTAACCCATCCATGGAGATTACCAGAGGCACTATTGCATAGATGGTGGTGGTGGGCTCCTCTAAGCTTCAATCCAGTTTGCTAAGTGTTTCCAGTAAACCTGCCTGCTACTCCTGTATCAGCTTATGCACATTGACAAAATCAATAATTGTCTACACAGTGGGGTCCTCTCCTGCCTGGGGTGTCTGGTCTGCAGCAGCCCTCTGAGTTTCTATCACCTGGGGCAGTTCTTCCATGACCAGCCGTGGAGATGTGCCAGTGATGTGCTCAACAGCATGTGCTCCAGGTCTAACCTAAATAATGTAGATGTGACAGGATCAGAGCTGACAGGCATTATAAGAGATAGCCTTTCTCGTGCTTGATCTGAGCGGCCTGTGCCTTCTTCCTCAGAGGTGGAGGAGATGATGGCTGGAGGACCAGCACTCCTCAGGCCAGAGGCCCAGTGGATGCCACTCATGCCTGAAAAGCACAAGAAAGTGGGTTGAAGTTTGGGCATATTAAGATTACATTCACAGTGGTGGTAACACAAATACAGTGCAGCACTTGGCAATGAATCTTATTTGTTTGCTGTGACATGGCATCCTACACGTCACCAAATGAGTGGTCAAGGTAGCATCCCACTCAGACCAGTACACCTGCTCTTAGTAGTGAGCACACAAATGTTGGGCACCCCATGATCCATCTTGGCACTCTCTCCCTGTTGCAGGCTGAAATGAAATAAGGGCAGGGATTGAGTGAGATGAAAGTGGCAGTACAGTTGGAAATGAGGAGACCATGTTGGATTAGGAATCTTCAAGGATTGAGAGAAGATACTTCATACAACAGTTGTAGACCATGTGACTTTGTAGGAGCAGCATGCAGTAACTAAGTTAGAGTGAGTGTGAGGGAGCAGAGAGAAGGTGGTGGCACTTATCCTTGTGGAGTGAAAAGGTCATTTACCTGCTTTCTGCATTGCTGCGTGTTCCGCTGGGCCATGAAAACAGCACTGACCTGGGTGACAACATCAGACCAGACTGGCAGGGTCTGGGGCATGGTCTCCTCTGGCAGTCCTGAAGAAAAAAGATGACCTTCTGCTGCAACGCCTCATCCACCAGGACCTCCAATTCCCTGTTAGCATGGTGGGCTGCCAACTTCCCTCTGTTGGTCATCTCGAAAAGAAGACAGGAACTGGAGTAGGCCATTCAACCCCTTGAGCCATCTCAATATACTACCCTCACTCCCATGTACTTTAATCATGGCTGACCATCGAGATTACTACCCTAATCCTGCCCTCCACATAACTCTTTATCCACAAGAGATATATCTACTTCCTTCTTGAAAACTCAGCCACTTCCTGTAGCAGTGAATTCCACAGGCTCTGTGGGTGAAGAAATTTCTCATCTCAGCCCTAAAAAGATTTTCATTTAATCTATATATTTAAACTATAGTTTCTACTTGATCAAATAAATAAACTGACAGGTTTTCACTATAACACCTTTTTCTATTTGTATGAAGTCATTTGAATTGCTTATTTATGAAAATAAATTTGTATTTTTGTACATAAAAAACATGGGTTTTAATTACATTATGATTTCTTAGAATTCTTGACCATTTCCATAGTTCGTTGTATAGTCTCTGAAATCTGTGAATTAATCAAGCTAAATGGTATTGAATTACTGCTGTCACTGTACTAGACAGAACGTATTAGTTCGGGAATGTAAATAATCAACATATAATCACTATGCACTGTTCAAAACAGGACTCTTGGTTAAAATTATATTTGAATTGTTTAAGCAAAATACACTTTCAATTGGAGCTAGTTTTGATGCGATATTCAAGCAGCGTATAATGGTAAACAGAGTTATGGCAATGTTAGAAAAATGCTAATTCATAATTTAGGAACTAAGTTACGAGTAAAATAATGAATTTTATGAGGGAACTGATTTTCATTTTTACCTCTAGGCCTCTTGTAACCAATAGTACACAGCCTAGTCCTCAGTTAGGCGTGATAAATGACTTGTTCACAGTTATGCACTTCTTGTAATTCTGTTTAATTCTGTCCACTCACATGTAAAAATCACCCTGTGCAACAGCGCAGAAACAAATTTCAGATATAATGTGTTGCAGACCTTAGGTCATTCTACATGATTTAAATTGTTTTCCACATTGCTGCATACATAGGATTGACATATAAGACAGAAATAGTTTGCTGGAGGTTGAGACACAATGCGGCAGCTGTAGAGTGACAAAAGCTGCTGGCTGTTGAAGACCTAGGAGGACCTTTAATATAGTTCACTTAACAACAAAATATAAAGTCAAATATGTTTCCAGTTGATTAGTAGATAATCTTTCATCTATTCATTTTACTGTTTTCAAGGCTGTCAATCACAGCAATAATGCTGTAAAATGCATTCCCTTAAGACCCTAGCACGGGATGGTTTTCAATCTTCCACCACACAGTCAGCTACCAGTGGGATTAAACATCCTCCTCTCCTCTTCTTCACTATCGTCGCACACACAGCTTGGTGAAGTCTTGAACTCATCTGTGGCTAACTTTCATCAGTTTAAGCATGGAGTCAAGCCAACCTTAAGTATTTGTAGCTATCTGCATGCAAAAATCCCATGGTTCTGGTTGCAGTTCGTGGAGTGAGCAAAAACAAACAAAAAATGTTAGCACTTAAACTTATCTTCCACCAAACCAATGAATATATTTAGAATACTGCACATCGCCTCGTCGAGTTGAACTCAAATTCACCACCGAGTATGAAACAGGAGTTTTAAACAATGTACTAGACCTTGCTAATCTAAAGGACAGTACAACATGAAGAATATAAAATATTTCTTTCGTTTGTCATGACCACGTTTTGATTTGGGCAGTGGAGTTAAAAATGGGAAAATGGGAAAAACAGCTTTAAACCGAGGAAACTGTGAAAGAAGGTGTTTGCAGTTTGAACAAAAACGAGTTACCAGAACTCATTATGTGTTGTATCAGCAATATTGACGTATTCAAGCAGTGGGGGAGGAGGCTAGACACTTTAGCTTGGTGGCTGTGTCCCCAGCAGCAGTTTTGCCCAGTAACAGACTTTTGATTAGTTTTATAACCAAGGCCAGTTGTGTTTTTCAGGAGTGCTTAGCATAGTAACAACCTTTTGATTTGTTCCTGGATGAGTGGCTACAGATTTGTGTTTGGATAATACAGCAGAAACATCCAAACAATGAAGGGGAAAGTAACTTTCTCTCTTTTCTTCCGTGACTGGAGAAGTTTAAAAAAAGAGAATCCAGAGCAGCTAACTATTCTCCGTCTCACGAAATTCTCTTCTTGAAAGGAATAAAAGGGAAAACCATCTTCAGAGGCACTGAAAGGGTAAATCTTCAATGGGAGAATGAAAGATTGAGAATTAGGTGTATCTTTAATCTCATGACTTCATCAAAAAATTGAAAGGAACCAGAAGGGATTCATCAATTCCTGTAATCCAGGCTACTGCCAGAACTGTGCTTCACTGACAATTTATTTCATTCCTTCCTTAGACATAATACTTGTGTTTTGTGTCTTTGTGTGTCTGTTTGTATGTGCAGGAGAACTTTTTAAGAGGGGTAGAATTTAAGTGATTGAGAATAGCTAATTCATGTTTCTTTTCTGCCATTGGTTAAAAACAACAACAACAACAATCCTTCTGAGGAAGGGTCACCAGACCCGAAACATTAACTCAGTTTTTTCCTTCACAGATGCTGCCAGACCTGCTGAGCTTTTCCAGCAACATTGTTTTTGTTCCTGATTTACAGCATCCACAGTTCTTTCATTTTTTTATTGGTGAAAAACAATCTGTTTGTAGTAAATAGGAGTTTTCCTTTTAAACACAGAAACCTGACGAGTGTTTCCTTTTCATCAGTCAGGTCATCTGGGGACTTTGAATTAATTGAGTGAAGAGAAATATTTACAGGTTAATAATTAAACGATCAGTAGGAAATTTAAAAAAGATCCAGGTAAATAAAGATACAGGCCAGGCAATCTGTTGTATCTGTATGATGTGCGAGCTGGTGGACCCCATTGTGGTTCAGTGTGATCACAATTGTTGCAAGTGTTGGTTGCTTAAAGTAGGAGAGACTAAGACCTGATGGCAGAACCTCAGAATGAAGGGACAACCCTTTAAAACTGAGATGAGGAGGAATTTCTTCAGCCAGACGGTGGTTAATATGTGGAACGCACTGCCACATAAGGATGTGGAGGCCAAGTCACTGAATGTATTTCAGACAGAGATAGATACGTTTTCTAGTGGGGCCTCCAAAAAATCATCTCACAGACATTCCACAAGTTTCTTTTCTTAGGATCTGCTACCAACCTGATTTTCCCAGTCCACCCACATATTGATTAGCAAGGGGGTCGAAGGTTATAGGAGGAAGGCAGGAGAATGGGGTTCAGAATCATATCAGAGAGTCATACAGCAGGGAAACAGACTCTTCGCTCCAACCAGTCCGTGCCGAACATAATCCCAAACTAAACTCGTCCCACCTGCCTGCTCTTTGCCCATGTCCCTCCAACTTTTCCTATTCATGTATCTATCCAAATGTCTTTTAAATATTGTAATTGTACCCGCACCCACCACTTCCTGAGGAAGTTCTTTCCACATGCAAGCCACCCTCTGTGTAAAAAAATTGCCTCTTATGTCTTTTTTAAATCTCTCTCCTCTCACCTCAGCCATATCAGTAGGTGGACCAATGACTCAGCAGACTCAATGGACTGAACAGCCTAATTCTGCTCCTATATGTTATGCTCTTAAGGTAATGCTAGGTAGCACACAAAATACCTGCCAATATATAGCCAATAAATATTGTAAATGACAGAGGTACACAATCAACATATTTTCTTTCAGCCCTTTGCTGCAGTAATATTGGCTTGCAAGTTACATCTGTTCATTCCTTGCACCCAGGATTATGCTGGAGAAAGGAGGTGGGTCTTTAAAATTTAAAAGTAGTTATTGACCACATAGGCTTAGGAGTGGTTTTAAAACAAAATAGAAGTTTGCTTAACAAGAAGAGAAAGTGATGGCCTAGTAATGTTATCGCTGGACTGTTAATCCAGAGACCCAGGAATGTTCTGGGGGCTCGGGTTCAAATCTTGTCATGGGAGATGGTGTAATTTGAATTCAATAGAAAGAAAATCTGAAATTAAGTGTCTAATGATAACCATGAATTCACTGTCTATTGTCAGGAAAATAAAACCCATCTGGGTTACTAATATCGTCTAGGGAAGGATACTGCCATCCTTACCCAGTCTGGCCTACATGCGACTCCAGATCCAAAGCAATGTGGTTGACTCTAACCTGCCCTCTGGGCAATTAGGGATGGCTAATAAATGCCAGCCTAGCCAGCAACACTCTCATATCATGAATGAATAAAAAAAAACTACCTGCTTAGTGACTGTTGACTGCTCCAAGACCTGCCAGAGCCAACTGTTCCTTTCTAACACCTGCCAAAATTGATTTAAATTTCCACAAGGCAAGATGGTGTCAAATCTTTATATTGGGCAAATGTTGAAGATACGTTTGTAATTTGCAATAGCTGAAAATGGAGCTCCTAAATGCTAATTGGAAATGTCAGAAAATTTAATGACTAAAATAAGACACTAAAACAATTTAATCAGAAATAAAATGTGAAGCTCCAGCAATATAACTATGGTCTGAATTTCAGAAGGAGTGTTCAGTTTTGTCATTGTTGTAATTTTAAATATGTCACTTGCGCATTTTGACTAGAAAATGTAAGCACCATCTGTGTAGCTCCCAGTCTCTCCACACACACCCAGCAAGTCAATACACCTCTGACTTTGATGTACATTGAGGTTCAGCAAAGGGAACTGGTACTTGTATGAAAAGCAAAAAGGCACAAAGAAATGCTTAGCAGAACTTAGTGCATTCATTATGTGTTAGTCACGACCAATTGAAAGACACATATGATAAAGGTATTTAATCTCATTGAACCAAATTTGTTCACTAATAACCTAGTTATACACATGCATAATACTTAGAGAGGATGGCTGTGTACAAAATTAAAGGTTACAGATGAAAGACACGGTGCAAGGGATTCTTCATTTGTACAGAATGTTCTCGAATAATACAAATACTGTCAAACAATAAATTGTTACCACTAGCAAAAATAACTTCACACATTTTTGAGAAGATGGCCTTTCAGCTAGTCCACCTTGTCCTTTACAGAATACCATCAAATTTACACAGGAACCTGTTCAGACAATCAAAATCCAATGAAAACATTGTGAGAATTATGCCATATGCAAGATTATACACAAACAATGTACAGTGAACCATGCTTATATTCATAATGAAATTAATTTGTACATTAAAAATGAATGTGTTAAAATAATAATATCAAACTGCATATTCTCACAAAAGTATCATTATTAATCCACATGTAAGATAATAGCACTAATGGACAGTTACTTGAAGATAAAGGTAAGATTCTTTTTTAATTTAAATTATTTGCTAGTTACATCTTGAAAAATAATGCAGGAATGAACATCCTGTTTGGGTTTATTTAGAAAATTGTACCTTCAATAACCATAGTATTTTTCACAATGAAGTGATTATATCTTGAATTAAAATTCCTAAACTGGCCTCCTCTTTAATATGTTAATTATAATTATTATGGATGGTTACTCAACAACTAAAGCTTTACATGTTACTGCTCAGTATAATGGTAATTAATATTATAGTAACTAACTGGGATATGGAATCTTTCAAAAGTAATTTTCAATATGTGCTGAGTGCTTAGGATTAATATGTGAGCTGTGACCCCTGTATGAATTTGTGAGTTACAATGTTAAACTGTACCCTGAAAGATAATAAAGCTTATCTTCATGATATTGTTATTTTCAAATTCTTTCACATTGGTTTGAATTTCTAAAACAAGAAAGAGAGGTCCACAAATGCCCAACTAATTGATTCCTGCTTTCCAGACACATATATTTGTTTGGAATTGTCCAACAATGGTTCAACTAGTCTAAGTACATTCTGACAAGAGACATAAATAAGGCATCAAAACAGAGCTCTTTGAGTGATGAGGCAGATACAGGTTATGATGGAATAAAAGAGAAAGGTAGATGAAAGGTAGAATGATAAAGTCAGATGAATGTTTCAGGCAAGAACCATGCTAAGTTGCAACATGAGAAGGAAAATGAAAAGGAAAATAAGATTGGTAGCAAGTGGTGGGGAGGCAGTTCTATTACGGACAAAGAGGCTCATATATGCTTAGAGGCCTAGGGGAAGGGTAGAATTGTTAATGAGGACTTTGTTCAATGTTAACTAAGAAAGTGAATGCTGACCAAATATCAGTAGAAGCAGAGGCAGTGGAACACGGTCTCCTAGCAGGGTCACACGACGAGATTTTGGGTCATGAGCTCTGAAGCAGCAATGGCTTCCATCAAGGCCAGACAGTCACCTGGATCCTTTAAAATGCTCCTTTTCTTCTATTGGCGGGCATGGCCGAATCGTTTGCACACTAAAGCCCGAATGAAAAGGTGGGTGTTCATTCTGCCCCACAAAAGAAATGGAAAGAGGGTGTGTGATGGAAGGGGGATCTGGTGGGGGAGGGGGGAATGGGAAATGGGAACGAGGGAGGGGAATATGTGGGGTTGAAGAGGTATGGGGTTGGGGTTCGAAGTTAAGGAGGGGGATATAGCAGTTGGCGAAAGGAGAGGGATATTTGGAGGATGTTGAAGAGAGGGGAAAGATGGAGTGGTGGTGAAGGTGGGAATAGATTCACTCTCCTCTCTGCTAAATATGGAGCTATCCTACCCCAATTGACTGAGCAAGTAAAGGTTCCCTGCACCGCCACTCAACAACACAGTCCACCCAAATATTCAGCCCAGGTACCACAACATGAAAACACCAATCGCTGGAGATCATAGCAGGTCAGGCAGCATCCAGGGAGAGAGTGCAAGCTAATGTTTCAAGTTTAGATGACTCTGAAGACGAGATGTTGTTCCTCCAGTTTACTCTGTGATTCACTGGAACACTGCACCATGCCGAAGACAGACAAGTGGGTATGCGAGCAGGATGCTGTGTTAAAATGACTGGCTACAGGAAGGTCAGGGTCATGATTACACACTGACTGGAGATGTTCTGCAAAGTGGTCACTCAGTCTGCATTTGGTTTCTCCAATGTAGAGTAGGCTACACCTGGAAAAACTGTTTAGGCTCTTGGATGGTGAGCATTGAGATGTTGAGTAGATTAGGATTATTTACATTAGAAAGACGGAGGTTGAGGGGGGACCTGATTGAGGTCTACAAAATCATGAGAGGTATAGACAGGGTGGATAGCAAGAAGCTTTCTCCCCAGAGTGGGGAACTCAATTACTAGGGGTCACAATTTCAAGGTGAGAAGGGAAAAGTTTAAGGGAGATATGCGTGGAAAGTTCTTTACGCAGAGGGTGGTGGGTGCCTGGAATGCGTTGCCAGACGAGGTGGTAGAGGCGGGCATGATAGCGTCATTTAAGATGTATCTAGACAGATACATGAATGGGCAGGGAGCAGAGGGATACAGATCCTTGGAAAATAGGTGACAGGTTTAGATAGAGGATCTGGATCGGCGCAGGCTTGGAGGGCTGAAGGGCCTGTTTCTGTGCTGTAATTTTCTTTGTTATTTGGTGAAGGGGCACGTGTTACACCTTCTGCAGGAAGGTGGATAGGTGCCCTGGGAAAGTGGGGGTTGGTGGTGGTGGTGTAAGTGATCAATGAATGGACTAGAGTGTCCCAGAGGGAAAAATTCCTGCGAAATGCAGACAGTGGGAAAGAGGGGAAGATGTGTTTGGTGCTGGCATTCTGCTGGAGTTGTCTGAAATGGCAGAGAATGATCCAGTGGATGCGCGGGCTGGTGGGATGAAAAGTGAGGACAATGGGGGCTCAATCACGCTGTTGCGAGTGATGGGAAAGGGCAAGAGTGGAAGCATGGGTGATAGGTCAGATGTGGTCGAGGGCCCTGTCAACCACAGTGGGCAGGCAACCACCGTCCTGGAAGAAGCAAGCCATGTGAAAGCATCGAAACAAATGCGACGTAGGTGAAGGAGCTGGGAGAATGGGATGGAGTCCTTGCAGGACATGTGGTGGAAAGAGCTGCAGTGAAGGTAGGTTTGGGAGTCAGTGGCTTTGTAGTGGATGGCATTGGGCAGTTTATTCCAGCATCTGCAGCAATTTGCTCCTACATTGTGTTTAATCAACTATCACAACATGAAAAACATTTTTCCTGGTGTAACCCAGTTAAGAAGCCCTGTGGTAGAGGTATTAAAAATCATTGAATCCCTTCAGTGTAGAAGCAGGCCATTTGGCCCATCGTGTCCACACTGTCCCAACCCACCATCCTACTCCATAAGCGTGCAATTCCCATGGTTAATCCATCTAACCTGAATATCTTTGGACTGCAGGAGGAAACCGGAGCACCTAGAGGAAACCCATGCAGACACGGGAAGAACGTGCAAACTCCACACAGACAGCTGCACGGGGCGAGAATTGAACCTGGGTCCCTGGCACTGTGAGGCAGCAGTGCTAACCACTGAGCCACCACTATGGATGAGATGAAAATTGATACACAGGATGAACTGAAAAACTGGCTTAAAGTGGATGAGCTGCCTGGTCTGGGTGGCTTGTATCAATGATTGCTAAAGGAAGTGGAAGCAGAAATGTGGAAGGGCTTGCCATGATCTTTCAATCTCACCCCAATTCCAAACTGATGAGGGTGCAGATGAGAATGAGGAGGTGGCAGGGATTGGAGATTATAGCACTTTGCGGTTTCCCAATGGACAGTGCTGAGACCAATACTTTTATTGAAAAAAAAAATAAAGTGGGACTAGTTTAGTTTGGGAAACTTGATCAGCATGGACGAGTTGGACTGAAGGGTCTGTTGCCATGCTGTATGACTCTATGTCTCTATAATGAGAATGCTTTCAATTGACAGAAAAGGCAGACTAGCAGAGGGATTTGGATGTAGTGTGCACCAATCATTGAAGGTGTCAGGATATATTGAGCCAGTAATTAGCAAAGTAAGTGGGATCTTCAGCTTCCTTAATCAGGATATTGATTATAAAAGGAGGGAAGTTATGCTGAAGCTTTATAAAACTTTGGTTAGGCCACAACTACTACTGCATCCAGTTCTGGTCACCACACGTTAGGAAGGGAAAGTGCAAAAGGAGATTTACTGGAATTTTTTGATAGATCAGGGATCTTGCTAGAAAGTTAGGCTGGAAAAGTTGCCATTTTTCTCCATGTAGAAAAGGAGATTGAATGAAAATTTCATCGAAGTGTAGAAAATGTTGACAGATTTAGATGTGGTCAACAGAGAAAGGTGATTCCCATTAGCTGACCATATGAGGAGACACAGATTTAAGGTTGTTGTGTGCAGTGGTGACATGAGGAAGAACTGTTTTACAAAATAAAAAATAGAGGGGATGGAAGCAGCAGTGATCAATGATTTCAAAGGGAAAGCAGTTGGGCACTTGAGGGAAATAAACTTGCATGGCTCTGGGGGAAAATGGGGGAATGGGACTGACTGGATTGCTCTGCAGACAGCTAGCTTGGACTTGAATAAGAGCAAAATACTCTGGATGCTGGACATCTGAAACAAAAACAAAAAATGTTGGAGAAACACAGCAGGTCTGTGGAGAGAGAAACAGAGTTAATATTTTGAGTCCAGTATGACTCTTTCTTCAGAACAGAGCCACATCTCTGTTTCTCTCTCTACAGATGCTGACAGGATTGCTAAATTTCTCCAGCAATTCCTCTGTTTGTGTCAGAATGGACGTGATGAGCTAAATTGCCTCCCCCTTCACTGTGACAATGACTCAAGTTCATCTAGTGAGCAACTGAATGATCCCAACCAATCACCAACGTGTACTGTGTTAGATCTCAAATAGACACTCCTGGAAGTGTTACATTTCTGCTTAGCACCGCTGAGGAAGAAAACAAAACAGCTCAAATTCCTACATCTGATCACCATGACCAACCCTAGTTAGAAGTGGATTGTGCAAAGTACAGACTTGTACCCTGTAGATTGTACTGCCACAGTACAAAAGCCCTTCAATATGCTTTGTATGAACCCAACATCCCAAACCACAACCTTACAGATGCTGAAGTGCGGGGTTCACATTTATATTGCTTTAATATATAATGAAGCAAACGCACAGCTTTGTATTCACCAGTTAGTTGAGATAAGGGATAATTGGAACTTGCAGTATTCCACCTGGAATATGTTACACTTCCCAAGACCTTGTCCATGGCATTACAGCTGGAAGATAACCGCTGTGGAGTCTGCATGAAGTTGTTTGCAGTGTTTACAAGGGCACAGCATGGCATTTACACAGTTCAGCAGCTCTTTCCGGAATTTAGGTTGTGTACATGCATATAAGTACATATTGATAGCCATATTGGTCAAGTCAAGCATAGACCCAATATCAGCAACGACATTTATGGTTTGTGAATAGTCCATCCGGTCAATATCGTAGTATGTTATACGAAGGATAAGCTGTGTGACGAGTCTTGTGGCACATAACAGTGCAAAACTCATTGAGACTGTGATCAGGAGGACAATAGATTTCCTTTTCTGAGCCCTGAAATAAAGAGAACCTGCTGAATTGACCTTCCCCTTCACTTCACAGGAGTGGTGCACCTTATTGCTCTGCATAATTAACCTAAGCGTCAAACCGTTCAGTGTGAAAATAATTAAGAATGGTACAATATAATCAAAAATTGTTTCAAACCACACCAGGCCATGGACAAACAAATGTGAGCTATTTCGTTTGTAAACACATACGTATAGAATTTCAAGGGTCTCAGTAACGTTGTTAGAAGTCTGTCTAGCTTGAGAGTGATTTGACCAAAAATAAGGCACAGCCAGCAAATAACTTAAGATAAAAGTGAGACTTATAACCATGATGGCACATCGTGCCGTACATAACTTAGTTTTGAGTCTAAAAGTACTTATAGTGATGAAACGTTCAACTGTGAAGGTCACTACAAGCCAGACAGAAGCGTTGTATGCACCATAATTAAAAATGTCCCTGATAGTACACCATGGATCCCTTGCCCAAAACGGTTCAAGGATGTGGAACTTGAGGACTAACTCAATTATTACAATAAAAATAAGCACCAGGGTGTCTGCAACTGAAATTGCCATCAGGTAATAAGTGCTCGATTTGGAAAGCATGCAGTTTCTTTGCCAGAATATTAAGAAGGTCACAACGTTTGCTGAAAAATATAGAAAATATAAAAATTAAACACAAAATTTAACAGTATAATCACAGATAAACATCTTACAATTCAGATTCTAAAAACTCTTGTTAAATTATTTAGGACTGCAGGTTTAAGCTCTGTACAGTGCTGCATTACTAAAGTCACATTCCTGTTATGAGACATTAAACTACCTACCCCACATTAATGATTCAGGTGGATGGGAAGATGTCAGAGTCCAATTAAAGAAAACAAGGTTCACTCAGTAATACAATGCTTGACAACATTCTTACCTCAACAGAAACAAAAAACAAATGTTTCATTCAACACATTGATGTTTATGGGAATTGACTATCACAAGAAAGTAAACATCTGCTGTGTTCACCCAAAAGTAAGAAAGTCATTTTAAGATGCCTCTAGGAGATATGGTAAGGGCCATTATAAATGCAATCTGCAGACTTTGTAATGATTTCCTTGTTGTCAAAATTACTAACTATTGATAAGCACAAAATCTCATTTTTATATATAATTACAATTGGAATAATTACGGATGTAATTGGAATAGCACCTTTATTGAGCATTCAATTATAGCTTATGAAGGAGAGCAACCTGTTAGTTTATAGACTACAGATTAATTTGTTCAAGCTAATAGTAATGTTTTAAAACCACATACAATGTTACACCAATTTCAGGTAGTATAAGTGGTATTTTCTGTCGCTACATTTAGTAATTTTACCATGGAAGCCATAATGTTTTTTGTGAATTAGTCTTGATTAAAAACTACTTCGGTATGATCCATTTTTGATGTGGGGTGCAAAGGCATCACTACTCTTTAGGAGGGACCAGACAGGACACAGTGTAAAGCACATCCTCAGAACATCACTCAAAGATTCAATGATCAAGCTTCTCATTTCTAAGAGTGCAATACTTGAAGAATTTATATAATGTTTTAAACAAAATTGTATTAATGGATTATTAGTAGAATACATCTATAATGATTTCAAAACCACTTTAAATATATAATTACTTTTTAAACCCTGCTGCAGTATCACTACTGGATTTATGAATCAAAAATATCTCAGGTATATTTAGAGAATGACCTTCACATGTGAGATATTCAATTCATGCAGTTTATTTAACATCATAATCTTACCCATTTGTATTAACAATTTATTATGGTGGCTGAGTTAATTTGCTCCAAAAAAAATTCAGACTTTAAATAGCTGCAAAGGCACTGGCGCATCATATTGCTGAGTTTGCTGTTGGGTTAATGCTTTGAAAAGCAGGAAGGAGCTAACCCCCACCTTAAAATTCCAGCTGTGAAGTTGGCAGATTTGCTGCATACAGAAAGCCACTGTGCAGCATTGCATCAGCTTCAATGGCTCATTTACGTTATAAGTTCTCATTTTCGAAATAAAGGTAAAATTGAATCGGCCTGGGTACCACATAATTTAGCAAGGGCTGTTATGTAATTGCATGATCATTGAGTCACAGAGGTCTGCAGCACAAAAAAGTCACTTCAGCACATTACGTCTCTGCAGCCAAAAACCACCACCTAGCTATTCTAATCCCATTGCAAAGCTTATCAGTTTCCTGAACTTTCTACAAAACAGGTACCCACAAAGATACAACATTATTTTTGTATCACGTTCTTAAACAAAGCTAATTTCACTGAAATCTTCCCAGGCAGACATATACTTACATGGAACTCCAATCAAAGCAAGGAGAGGGTAGAAGACTTTCTGCAGTTTTATCATCCAATGTTCCTCATCCATTTTTAATAACAATTCTACTAGTTTCAAGAAGGCGCTTATGTTCACTGTTCCTCTACAACCTTGTCATTTCTGATATTTAAGATACTTTATCGCTTTATTTCATTTTGTCATTTCTCTCAGTAAACAGAACAATGCTAGCTTTAATTTTGACTTCAAGTGTTAATGATTACCAGGATAATCATTAAAGTTGACAACTTAAATGTTAGATTTCCAACGTAATTGTATCATAAAGTTCCTCATGATTAAATTCACTCAAACTGTGCCATCATCTTATTGCTGAATACTCCTGGCTACAGCTGTTGTGATAATAAATTGTATATTATGCGTCCTTCAAACAATTTCCTTTATTTTCCAGTCTGTCCTGTACTTTATTCTGGATATTGCAAGTTCAATTTTCAGGTAGCCAAGTTACACTGTACAATGGGTCACTGAAACTTTGCAAACTCTAATAATGAAAAGAATGAGATAAGATGATATCTGTACCCAGAAGGAAAACAGGTTGTTTTTCATGTCCACTGGAAACTTCTAGTGGAAGACAATTATTTGGCTTAATGAAAGACAACTATTTGGAATTTCAGGGTCACGATGAAATTCACATTCTCCTCAATCAAATACTTGATTATTTACATTGATGCTTTGTGCAATCATCTAAGGCAAAAATCTAACAATATTGTCTTTCTTTATTTCTCTGTTATAATTCTTAATGTTTTCAATTCCTTCTGCGTTTCTACCCCACATTTTCCCAATGAAAGAAAATGTGGACTGTTGATGTTCAACTATCGTTTTATTTAATACCTGAAACCTTTCGGGGACTAGAGATGGTTTTACCAAAGATCCTACACTGACCCAAAATTATGGCTGTGATCTCCTGGCTAAGCTGAGTCAAGCTCATGAAACTATCAGTAAATGAGGATGAGTCTGATCCAAAATTATCCTCATTACAAAAGGGGCACTGAAACACCTTTCTGGAAGTTACACATTGAGATGTAGGTTTTTAATTAATTTATTCATGGACATGGGCATCACCAGCAAGACCAACATTTCTTGCTAGGTCCTCATTGGGTTAAATATAAAACACATAGCTGTGGGTCTGGAGTCACACATAAGTCAGATCATGTAAGGACAGCTGTTATTTTCCCTAAAGGACATGAGTGAATGGACAGATTTTTCCTGACACTCAATTCATAGACTCTTAATTCTAGATTTATTTTTTGAGAAAAATGGAGTTCAAATGCTACAATCTGCTATGGCAGGATTCAAACCCAGATCCCCAGACATTACCTAGCTCTCTGGATTACTAGCCTAGTGACAATACCACTAGGCTATTGCCTTCCTTAACTAAGATACAAATCGAGGCAGAATCAAGGTATCAGCCTTAATGTCTGTGCTCAGATCCTGACTAGGCCTTGAACTTTTGAAAAGAGCTCAGATGGAAATTAAAATCAGAGGATGAGGCCAGTGTGGAAACTAAGTGGACAGGAGGAAGAATCTCTCTGGGTGAAGCCTGTGAGAATGCATGGTTTTCAAATGTAACCTGTATGTTGTCATTTTTTACTGTCACAGCTTTCAAACTGGGGAAATGGCACGTGATCTTGAATCTCCACAGTGCAGAATGAGGCCATTCCACACCATGGAGTCCGCTCCAACCTTCCGAACAGCATTCCACCCAGACCCAGACCCCCAAGCCTATCCGCATAGTGCCACATTTCCCATGACTAATTCACCTGGCGTGTGCCTCCCTGGATACTATGGGGAACTTAACCTGTACATCTTTGGATTGTTGGAGGAAACCGGAGCACCCAGAGGAAACTCACACAGACAGTCTCCCAAGGCTGAAATCAAACCTGGGTCCCTGGCACTATCTATATGGATAATTATTTTAAGGGACGGGAAAGAAAATATATTCATGGGAAAAGGGCTAAATGCTAAAGGCTGAATAAGAAAGTCAATTGCTTACGTATTAGTAACAGTACTATGGGTGATTTATTGGATACAAAGAGAATCTGATATCCTCTCTGTAAACTTCACCTCATTCCACCTGTCTTTCCTTCCTTATGCTGCTCCTTAAATCTAGCTCTTTGACCAAACTGTTGTTCCTCTACACCCATATCTCCCAGTGAGGGACAATTGTTTTGTCTCACATGCTGTCTCTCAAGTGAGGAGTTTGACTGAGGCCCCATCTGCGTGCTCACTTAGGTAAAAGATCCCATGTAGGGGAGTTACTGCAATGTCCTGGCATTTATTCTGTCAACCAACATCAAAAGAATAAATTATCTGGTCATTATTAAATTGCTATTCATGAGAATTTGTTAAGTGTAATCTCAACTTTCCTATAGCGTGGCGACCACAGCTGCACACAGTACTCCAGCTGTGACCTTACTAATATTACAACAGCTCCACGCACGTGTATTCAATGCCTTAACTAATAAAAGCAAGTATCCTTTGGCAACTTTATCACCTTTTCTACCTGTCCTGCTGCTTTCAAAGTTCTATGGACATGCACACCAGGGTCCCTCTGACTGTCTGTACTTCATAGGGTCCTACTATTCCACATATACTCCCTTGCCTCCTTAATCTTCCCAAAATGAATTAGCTCACACACTTTTAGATTTATAGAGTGATACAGCACGAAAACAGACCCTTCAGTCCAACTCATCCGCATTGATTGGACATCCCAATCTGACCTCATCCCATTTGCCAGCATTTGGCCCATATCCATCTAAACTCTTCCTATTCACATACTCACCCAGATGCCTTTTTCATACTGTAATTGTACCAGCCTCCACAACTTCCTCTGGCAACTCATTTTTCATGCAGAGGGTGGTGCATGTATGGACTTACCTCTCAGGTCCTTCTTACAGAATTAAATTCCATTTACCACTGTTCAGCATATCTGACCAGCCTGTCCATGTCATCCTGTAGCTTAAGGCTTTCCTTGTTGCTGTTTACCACATCACCACCTTTCATGTCATCAGTAAACTTACTGATCGCACCTCCTATATTGATGTCTAAATCATTAATATAAACTAAAAACAGCAAGGAAACTAGCACCAAACTCTGCGGTACACCACTGGGCACAAGCTTCCAGTCACAAAAATATCCTCAACCAGCAAACTCCGCTTCCTGCCACTAAGCCAACTTTGGATCCAATTTGCCAAACTAACCTGGATCCCACAGGCTTATAGCTCTTTAACCAGTCTATCATGTGAGACCTTGTCCAAAGTCTTCCTGAAGACCACGTGGGCTACATCCAATGCACTACTCTCATGTAGACACTGAGTCACCTCCTCGAAAAATCAATCTAGGGGTTATGCTCTGACATCATTAGCCATGCCTTCTGGGGTATTCCTGTCAGCCAAGAACGATGATGTAGGCTCTCTGGGCCATTCATCAACTTACAAATGCAACATGTCATTGGCCAAGAGGGAGATACCACTCAAGTGGCCAGTGGCAGTTCGAAAGGAGCTGGTAGCGAGGAAGTTCAAACCTGTGGTGATCTACAGCACCAGAGCACTTCCTCCCATACTGCATAGCTGCAGATCTGCCTGCAGAGGGTGTTCCAGGGGAAAGTGATAGTGTCCCATGTCATGTAAAGAAGCCTGCAGATAGCTCCTGCAACTTTGGTCAAAGCTGTCATGGTAGATTCCATGATAGTGCTGAAGACCTGGTTCCCCTCCCTGGGTACTGCTTAATCTTCCACAGCGGAATGCCCTGAATCTTGGATCTCTGAATCTGTTAGTATCGGACATTCTGTCTCCTTCCTGTCCTCTTTCTCCACAGGCTGACCAGAGCCAGTATGCTAGACAGAGCTGGCCACATGTTTTACATTGAAATAAGGATTTGTGAACAAACAACAGGAAAGAGATATTTCCTTGTCAGACAGACATTTCCTTCCTCCAACCATTTGTACCCCTATCTTCAATTGAACTGATAACTGTACAATAAGTTCCCTTTAGAGTTGTATCAGTTAACTTTTTTTTCACTTTCATATTGTTACCAAAGTGACAATGCATTTGTTTAATTTTTTCAGTTTAATGTTGTTTCCTACAGACTTTCTGTGTGGCCTGCTTGCTCCCAAGACCTGTTCCTGATGCCTCTGCTCCCACATTCAGTACTCCTGGCCTTCCTCCAGTTCCTGACTATTCTCCCATCTGATCCCTGGGCTTCCAAGTCTGCACTCTCATTTTAAAAGTTTTGAATGTTTGCTTTCTCCTTGCTGCTGTTCTCGACTTGCACTTAAGTCCTAGGGTCCACCTACTGGCAGACATTGATCTGCGCAGGTAGTTCTCCCCACATTGACCAATGTTTGCCACTAGATGGAACACGACCAGTTAAAACAACATGAGAATTTAATTTTAACTTTTGTATAGTTGTCACATCAGTGGTCTTGTGGTGCAGTGGTCAAATCTCTACCTCTGAGCCAGGAGGCTCAAGTTCAAGTCTCACTTTCTCCAGAGGAGCAAAAGAACACAATGTAGTCTCCTCTACACGGGGAAGATGAAATGCAGACTGGGCAACACACTTTGTAGAACTCCTATGTTCTGTCTGCAAAAATGACCCTGAGTTTCCAGTTGCCTGCTAATTCAACACAACACAGTTTTCGCTGGCTAACATTTCTGTCTCAGGCCTGCTGCAGTGCTCGTGCAAAGCTCAACGCAAGCTGAAAGAACAACTCCTCATTTTCCACTTGAGGACACCACAGTCTTCAGCAGCTTTCAATATTAAGTCCAATAATTATAGGGCCTGAATACCTTCTTCTATGTCCTTCACCTAACCTCACACCCCAGGTCTTGTCATCACACGGACTGGTTTCATCATAGCCATTAATGGTACCCATTATTAGCTTTTATTTCCCCCATTTTACCATTATCCATGCCTTTGTCTGCACAATTGTCTTTTTCACCATCTGGTCTCCATCTCCATCTATTGTTCACTCCTTGTCCTCCCCACCCCGTCTTCAGCATAGGTACCATTTCCTAGCTACAAAACAGCTCTGAAGAAACATCATTGGACCTGAAACATTAACTCTGATTTCTCTCCAGATACTGCCAGGTCTGCTGAACTTCACCAGCAATTTGTTTTGTTTCAGATTTCCAGCAGACTCCTCAGTTCTTCATTGTTTCTTTCTGAACAGGTTGATCACAGAAAATGTATGTAGTAATTACACAGGCTCCTTGCAGCACAGGGCAGTGTCCTTACCTCTAAACCAGGATTTTCACCTGCTGCAGAGATGAGTAATAATATCTCTAACTGTTGATTAGAAAATATCTATGGTAACTACACTGTATTTATTCTATATTACCAACATTTGTTTTAAAGGCTAATTTATTTATGAATGTAGAAATTTAGACATGTACAGCATCTCTGCTAAATGTTTAAAGTTACTTTCTGCAAAAATCCTGAAATACCTAACTGTTCAGTATTTCTTTTATACTTAGTGATTTTGGAGTAGATTTGTAGCTCGGGTTGTGGGTGTTGCGGTTGGTTAGCTCGCCGAGCTGGTTTGTTGTTCCACAGACGTTTCGTTACCCTGCTGGGTAACATCATCAGTGCAGCCGCCGTTGAAGCGTGGGTGTGTTTTCCCACCTGGTTTTTAAACTCTGGAATCCGTTGAGCTGGATTGCCTCACTTCTGGTTTTTCCTTCGTAGTGGAGTGTATACATCGGAACTAACCACAAGACTCCTATGACCGCTGCGCATCAGAGTGGCACAAAAGCCCACATCAACCCTACGACAACTGCTCACCCGAACTTAAGACCCACTCCCTGCCAATGACAGGACCAATGTCATCTATAACATCCCCTGCAGAGACTGTGAGAAACACTACAATCGGACAAACAGGAAGGAAACTAACAACAAGAGTACACGAACACCAACTGGCTACAAAAAGACACGATCAATACTCACTCATCTCAATCCACATGGACAAGGAGAACCACCAATTTGATTGTGACAACACCAAAATCCTGGGACAAACTAAGCAGAGACTGGCAATGGGAATTCCTAGAAGCCTGGCACTCCACGAAGCAAGCCATTAATAAACACATAGAACTCAACCCCATTTACGCTCCACTACGAAGGAAAACCGGAAGTGAGGCAATCCAGGTCAACGGACTCCAGAGTTTAAAAACCAGGCGGGAAAACACACCGACGCTTCATCGGAGGCTGCACTGATGATGTTACCCAGCATGGTAATGAAACATCTGGGGACCAACAAACCAGCTCAGCGAGCCATCCAACCTCAACACTTAGTGATTTATTTAGTTTTGCAATTTATTTCCGCTGGTAATAACAGCACTACTTACATACATTATTTGCAACTTTCAACCAAAACTTTGAGAGGACTTACCAAAACTGGTATTTTAATATTCATAAATGTGAAACTCCTTTCTTTATTATAGCGCTCCTGTGTGCATACACATGAAGTTGCACAAGATCACTCTGGGAATCAATGAGGAAAGAATGTAGTTTAAATGTAAGAGAGTTAGCTGCTTTAAAAATCAACTTTATTGTGACACTTAAAATTAACTTTATACTAAAGTCTTTTATAAATTATACTGCTCAGTTCTTGTAAAGAAGAACAAAGAGTCCAGTCTGTCTTTCTCCCCTGCAACAGAAATGATCCTGGACTTAGCTCCTGCAAATGAGATGGGTCAAGTGTATCAAGTGTCAGAGTTGCAAGCATGGAAACAGACCCTTCGGTCCAACTTGTCTTGGCTGAACAGATATCCTAAATTAATCTAGTCTCATTTGACAGCATTTGGCCCATATCCGTCTAAACCCTTCCTATTCGTGTACCCATCCAGATGCCTTCTAAATATTTGCAGCTAATTCCATACACACACCACCGTCTGCATGAAAAAGTTGCCCCTTAGGGCTCTTTAAAAGTTTGTATATCAATGATCATTGTATCATAAGGTTTAGGTTGGCTAGAGAATAGGGTAAGAATGGCTTTAGAAGTATAAAGTGATACCTTTTCATAAGGACAGTAGAAGGACAACATAAAAAAGGGTATAAAAACAGAAGTTGCTGGAAAAGTCTGCAGGTCTGGCAGCATCTGTGAAGAAAAATCAAGAGTTATCTTTACGGGTCCAGTGACCCTTTCTCAGAACTGGCAGTTTTTATAAAAGGGTATAGCTTTGACGAGGGTCCAGCAGGAGAGGGATCTGGCCGTGTATGTACACATGGCATCCTAGGCTGAATCATTAGGGGCACAGAGTACAACAGCAACTTTAAACCCATGCAAAAAACTGATTGACCTCAACTGGAGTATCATGTTCAGTCCTGGGCACCACATGTCAGGAAAGATATGAAGGCATCAGAAGCAGCACAGAAGATTCATGAGAATGGGTTCAGGAATGAGGAACCTTCCGTTATGTAGAATGATTGATTGCATTCCTTGGTAAAGGTCGAGGAGGAGAATTGATAAAGGTATATAAAATTAAACTGCTCCAATTGGTCCAGATAGAGAATCAATGGGGACGTATGGAAAACACTTCTCTTTAAAAAACTAAGTGGCAAGGATCTAGAATGCACTGCCTGAGTATGTGATAGAAAAATGGTCTGGTGGGATTTTCAGAAAGGGAATTGACTTATTTATTTGAAAGGAAACAAGCAGCAGAGCTATGGGGGAAAAAGGCCAGGGTATGACTAGGTTAATTCTTCCTTCAGAGAAATCAGCACAGACATAAACAAACAGTTTCTCTTCTGCAGCATAACCATTCTATAATTCTGAGTCTTTCCTCATATTTGTGCTTCCTCATAGATGAAACTTTGAAATTAAATATTCAGAAACAATGTTTAAACTAAGTCTACTCAATTGAAGTGCAAAACAGTGAGAAACAATGCCATTACTTTGCTTTCAAGATTGCAAACCAGAATTGATTATATACTCCTTTTGCTGGTGAACACTACACTAACACAATCTGAAAAAAAATTAAGAAATAAATTACCAAAATATCTTTTGTATTTTTAATCGATGCTCTAAGAAATACACAACACTGATTAGAAAAAGTGTTGTTTATAATAAGGCTATTGATTTGTGCCAGTTCATGAAAAGCTGGGATTCTTTAACTGAAACTTCCTACGTGCTTTTCTTAAAACAGTAACTTCTAATTCTCAGTTCTGAACTTTACTTACAAATGATGTCAACATAAGTTTGGCAAAATCTGCTACCATGCACTGTCTATGCAAGCGATAATTTCCATCAACATGACGCTGCTGTCAGTCCAAAATGACCTTCTGCTTGTCACACCATTGAGCAATATCATGTATGAATTTCACATAGCGCATAGTTTGCACATCCAACTATCTCATGAAATCAAACAGCCTGTTACTTCAGTTGCTCATAAGCACATTGTACTGAATCAGCCTGTATTTGCACAACCAAAAACAAACCGTTCGTTATGATTGCACAACTGGGCAGCACTTACTAAATAATACTCAGTGCGTCAGTAGCTAGAGTACCACAATTTAACATAATCAGAGTTCATAACACAACCGATTTACATTTACTAGAACATATAAACAGGAGAGTCAGGAGCAGCAGCAGGCGTTTTAGCCCCCAAGTCTGCTGTGTTACGCCTCAACAAGGTATCACACTGGAAATCAAGCCCCACTATTCCTGGATTCATCAGAAACATTAAAGATCTTACATAAGGTAGAGCATGGGAGACCAGTGAAGAGCACAGTGGGAATAGTCTAGAGGTAATGAAGGCACGAATACAGGATTCAGCAAAAAATGAGCTTTTAACTGGGGCAAATTGGAACTGGGGGTGAAAATAAGCAGGAACACAAAGTCAGAAGCTCATCTTGGGATGAAATGGCGCATTAATGGTGCAAACAGATACCACAGTGTTCAGAGTTGCGTGGGCTAGGTGGATTAGCCATGGGAAATGCAGGGGTATAGGGATAGGATAGGGGGTTGGGTCTAGGTGGCATGGTCTTCGGAGGGGCAGTGTGGACTTGGTAGACTTGATGGGCTGAATGGCTTGCTTCCACACTGTAGTGTTCTGTTCTATGATTCTATGTTTTAATGACAGATTGATGCCAAGAAGAGGCATAGTCAATAGTTAGGGTATGTAGTTTGGAGTGGGAACTGAGAACACTGATCGAACATTGGAAAAAGTGTTGACATTAAGGCTTTGGTCTTGCATAAACCTACTGATCGCCTGACAAACGTTAAATATATCAAAGAACAAAACTTCTGTAAATTTTACAGCAACTTAATAACACATCTGTTGGGTATGAGGTGACTGGATACTTCAGACTGGAGAAACTTCATTTGAGCAGATGGCCATATTAGTTCCTGCGGTTTGTTGCACAACACACCCAATAATCTCTCATTAATGGACTGTCCTCTGAAATCTTTCAATAAAAAGTAGTCGCCATAGTCCTACCAGACATAGGCTGCTGTCTCACTGGAGAGAAATGACTGGTGGTGGTTAAACCCAAGGTTCACTAGGCCTCAGGGGAGAGGTTGAGGAGTGTCCTTCAGGGTAACCTCGGCCAGTGCGGGAAGTGAACCCATGCTACTGTCATCGCTCTGCATTACAAACCAGCTGTCCAGCTAACTGTACTAACTGACCCCAATTTTTCAATGAAACAACTATAAAATCAAATTTTAAGATCTGTAGATGACAAGTTATTGGAAACAATACCAGTCTGCCACCTAAGGATCACTTTCTTTAACTGATCATAAAATGCTTATTCAAATATGTGCACTTATAAAACACTAATGAAATATTGTTTCACACTGCTATTGAAGGCAGGTGACAACTGTTGTGATGAATTTGCACAACAGCAATCAAAGTAAATTTACATGGTCAAATGTTTTTGTCTTGCAAATTTGAATTTTCTCTCCCATTCTCATTTGAAAACATTCGTTCTCTCTTTCAAATGCACGAAAAATTTAATGTTAACAAAATTTGAAAAACAAAACATTTTAACATGACGTAGTCCCTGAACTTTGTAAAGGCATTTTTTTCCCCCAGTAGGGAATCAGGACTACTTCCAATGAAATGCTGTGCTCTACTGAGACAGATGATATGTTGTAACAAAAGTAAAAGAACTTACAAGTTCACACAATCTGACGCAAGCTTTATTGGGCTCATGAAATTATACACCATGTAAAAATGCAATCTATTCCTTCTGAAAATGATATCGTTTTGTACAGAATCAGTTCAACTTTTGTAAAATGCATCTTAGTTTAAAAAAAATGAACAGTACAATCTCTGATTATGAAAGAAGCAAATCCAAGAAATGACTTCAGGCAATCAAGCTCACTAGATGACAACCTACTTCAGGCTAAACATTTACTTGCAAAGTCCAGCTGATGGAGCCAGGTTATACTTCAGTAGATTTTAACTGATATTTTACAGTACAGAAGCAATACATTGTGAGCAAAATCGAACAGGTTGATCAATTCATGGATTTCTGCCTCACTATAAGTAGGTCCTGCTGAATTATTAGATGATCAACAACCAAGGTCTACAAAGTATTTCACCCACATTTTTTCTGTCCACTGAGTATATACATTAAACATTAAATTACAGCAAGACTACTTATTGAAAAGGACTATTTCCACAAGTGTAAAAATCTCAATTTTAAATGGGCACAGGCATTAAAAGCAACTTCCCAGAAATCTATTTTTGGTTTTTTTAATGATCATACTTAATTACATTCCTCCCAACAGCTCCCCAAACTAAGAAAAAAATGAATGAGTGTTTTATGGTTTTGAAAATGCTAAATCTCAACTCAAAGGCCAAAGTGGTAGAAAACCTGGAATGCTATGTCACAGAAACTTAACAGTACAAATATGCCCTCTTGTTACCTCAAAATGCACCAACATGTAAGCTGTTTAAAAACAAATCTCATGGCTACAAAGCAGTAAATTGAGTCTTCCTATTTGATGTGCAAAAATGGATGAGCACAATAATATTCAGGTTAGAAAGACATTTCATCAAAGCAACTGGAAAATTTCTTCAAAGAAGCAAGTTCAGTTTAAATTTAAACCAGTTTAAATATATTATTCAGATAACTTATTTGAATATCTTGGAAATAGCACTACACTTGGGGGCCAGGTTCTCACTTAATCTAAAACTTCAATACTTGCAAGTTGAATTCTCCGAATTATTTAAAGCTTGTGCCCTGTTCTTTGCTGTAAAGTACCTGCATGTATGAGCAATCAAACATTTCACCAAAAATGGGCTTATGTTTAAATGTTTAGTATGTTTACAAGAAAAATTAAATACAAGAATTACACTGTTGGCATGAATTCTATATTAACAAAGACTTTCAACAGTTTTCAGCTGTGCTGTGCCATTTTAATTGATCAATATTTTATCTTTCCCAGCTGAAAATTGCATAGCTTCAATTTACAGCCTATGCGTTAAGAGCTATCACCTAAAAATAAGACTGTCACTGACATTTTGCCCTATTCAAGCCGCTTTCATTTAAATATCAGTCTCAGGGAAGTTACTTACAGTAACAAAGAGAAATCTGAGTCAAGAGATCATAAGTAGAAAGTTGGTACAGTAATTTTAAGAACATGTTCATTGAGTTTAAACATAGCAATGGCCAAATAGTTTCTCCTAAACAGACAGAGTCTGCATGGGCATAAATACATGCGAGTTTGTTTGGGACCACTATCTATAATCAACCCACAAATTAAAGTTATCGTTCAATATGCTGTTTACACATATTTAGTTAGAAATAAAGCTTTAAGAACAGAATCAGAAACTACATTGGCTCTAACACAAATAACAGACTCAAAATAATTCAACTCACGTTTTCACACATTGGCTTAAATGGTCATTTGGGATACAAATATTACTTTGCAAGTTTCAGACTACACTGAAACATTTGTATTATTAAACTCAAGCAAGCTGAAATTGTTCTGTGCATAAATCAGTTTTGCTTCAGAAAGCAATGGCTTTTTGTCTTCAAATTTTTTGACTAGAAACAATTATTTTCATCCACGATATCACCTTCAATGATTATTTTTGAATTTCATAATTCCATGCCAACAGAAACAAATTTGTTTACAAATGTAATGCCAACTTGGAAATTAATTCATTTTACTTCATTTAAATAGCATGTCAAATAACATTCCAAATTAGATAATCAGAATACTAACTTGCCACCAAGTTTTCATGGTTTAGTCTTGAGGATTTAAGACAGTAGGTTTTCCTATTCAAATAACATACTGCACCAAGCAACAGTTTTGCAGTTGAAATAAGATTTGTAACTTACAAGTTTAGTTATTTTGAAGATTCTGAAAGTGTTTCATTAAACAAAAATCAGCATTTCTCAGACTGTATACATATCAGTCACTCTCAATAATTCCTGTCCAGTGACAGTAAGTAAAACTTGACACTTAACCTTTCTTTCTGAGCAAAGATCAATAAATATTTGTCACCCCTCCATCCTACCTACAATCATGAGATAAGACAATTTGTCAAATTAATCCATATGGCAATTAAATCACTGTTGAAGTTCCAAACTGTCCTCCATTGTGCTTCATGAAAAGTGGGAATAACTGACCAATTATTTCTGAGAGTGGGTAATGTTAAAGTCTACTTCCTTACAATTAAAAATCTTTTTGAACATTTCTAAAGCTGACAGTGACCAACCAAGTGTCCCTTCTCCAGGTGTAATCTGGTGAACAATCTATGCCCCACAGATATATCACTAAAGACTTGTTTTCAATTTCGTCCAATTCTGACTCTTTAGAATTAAAATGGTGGGAGGCCCTAGGGCAAAATGGTCTCAAATTAAAAGTGTTCATGCATATATTTTCTCGACAATAAATTGACTGCGAAGACTAATTTTTCTCATGAATCATAACAATCTGAGACAGTGATTTTAACCTGAGCTAAATTTAATGCCCTTAGCAAAAACTCAGCACTGTTTCTAGGTAGTTGAGCAACCTATTTTACAACAGTCTTTAGTAGAACATTTTACAGACACAGTATTTTTATACTGGTTGTCATTTAGACTAAATATGAATAATGCATTGTATGATCGCACTCTAAGTGAGAGGCAAATGTATGCAAGTGTCCTGTCCATTGTAGATCACTGCAAGAGTTAGAAAAACAACTTCATACATTCCAAGTCAAAAGTGGCCGACACCACATCTTATACACTCTACAATATAAAATAAAAGCAAGCTGTGGTGTTGAACAGTGTCTTTATATAAATTACTTTAAGGTCACTTTTCTCTGTTTCTCAGATCTGTTACTCCAATTAGTGTCAATACTTGAGCTTTTGACCTCAATACTTCAATTGCTAATCCTACCTTGATAAACACAAACATACAAATCTCAAAATGCATTAAACCACTGTTCTTAAGACTGAACTTATTTTCTGTGTCCATCACGCAAAACACTTTTCAAAACCCAATCTGTGTCAGCAGTTTCATATGATGTTGTGAAACAACACTAAATACTGGCAGAAAAGGGAAACTGTGGATGCCACCAGTCGAGTAAGCGCACACTATGCACAGGGTCCAAGACAACTTGGAGTCCTTGGTCCTTTTTCGGTTTCTTTCCATGTGGAAGTGGAGAATCTTGGAACACCATCCTGACACGGTGGTGCCTCATATCAGTGCTTACACTTATTGTAAACTGCAAGAGAAAAGAAAATGACACAATCTATAATGCTTTTCACAATCTCAGAATGCCCCAAAGTGTATAACAGTCAATTAATACCCCTGAGATTGTCACTGTTGTAATGCAACAAAAATCTGTATGACTTGTCATATCATAAAGGAAGATAGTGTTCCAATACATTCTGCTGAATACAGGTTTAATAAAATAATTTCAGAGGCAATGCGATTATTCTTTCAAAACATAGATCAATTGCTGAGATTTTAGCTTCCACAGCTATTTTCTCTAAAGAACAGCACAGAAGTCTACTCCAATAAGAACACTATGTTTCCCCTGAAGGAACCATAAATATTCTGACAAATTGTGGGCCCTAGACAAATAAGGAACCTGCAATAATCTCACATTATTGTTGAAATATGATGTATTTGTTGACATTTTCCATCTTGCATTCTGCAAGACAATTTGTAAGAATACCAATGTAAAGGGGCACAACCATTTCATACCATACAAGAAAAACGTGTTGATTCCTTGGTAAATAGGTCCTGATTGGTAGAGGCATGCTATGAAGAATGCACCAGTTAAATGAATGACAGTTAACTACCAAGGTTTTTACTTTGATTGAGTGATCCATACCTCAGAGTAACAATAGGATGGCCGTCACCTATTTTGTTCATTTAATCCAGGTGCAGTGGGTATATATGCTCTTAAATCAATCAGCATGCACTTCTCATACACAATAACCTTATTATTGTTTACACTGGTATCCTTGGGAATTGTCCTGATGAGTGCAGGATTTAAAGCTTCAACAAAATGTGTCTTTATCAACAGTATAAAAGTTTTGACCTACCAAATGACAATCTCAGATTACATGTATAGTGATACAAAATAGAAATCCTACAAGATACATTTTAGTCACATTGGACAAGTTCCACAGCAGACTGAAGTGGCAAGCAGATTAATTCTCTATAAAGATTATTTATGAATAAAGGCAATACACAGTTCAAATTAGCTTAAACAAAACAATATTTCAAGCACTTGGGTGTGCTTGACACCTGTTAGCCATTTAATGTTCTA
Organism: Rhincodon typus; assembly: GCF_021869965.1. Taxonomy (NCBI): domain Eukaryota; kingdom Metazoa; phylum Chordata; class Chondrichthyes; order Orectolobiformes; family Rhincodontidae; genus Rhincodon; species Rhincodon typus. The sequence continues at coordinate 21,853,086 of NC_063356.1, forward strand.
TTCTTAATCCTTTATGCTCACAGTTGATAAAATAAGAACATTTTCCAAGCTTGCAATTACCAAATCCATTTTGACAGGATGTCCTTCTTTAAAATAAGCAGCTTTAGTATGAAGAGAGAAGCTATAACATCTAGAAAATAAAACTGTCACATTAAGCAAAACTTTTAAAAGTTAGGATGAATCAAGTACTTTCAATTCCACGTGTAATGATGTTTTTCCACTATAGGAATTTACGATTTTCCCAGTTATCTCATAACCTGAAGAAAAAATTGGTCAAGAGTTAAGACACAGAGTTGGACTAGGTGATTAAGAAGGACAACATATCATTGAAAAATAGCCAGATTCTCCTGTAATAATTGCCCTTCCTCAAACTATCCTCGAAAGTGTAAACAGTTTAATATGTTATTTAACAGGAGACAAATGGAGGAAACAAAACCAATTCTTAATATAAAAGCTTTTGTTATGCAAACTATTTAGCTTTGGAATTCACTTTTGAAATATTGAAATGCTCCTACCAATGCTAGAGTCATTCCCATAACCACTGGCGTGAAGATGAAATTGAGAGTGGTGATCTGCAGCAAATAGCAGTCTTGGTCAGGATTCGTGTGTACCTCTTCATACTGTCTTGGAAACTGAAGCCCATTTCGAGAGCCATTCTTCAACTTGGGAGACTGAAGGACATAAATTAAGACGTATACATGTACCAAATCATTTAAAACCAAATCGTTCCCATTGAAAACTCTAGATCATCTACTGTAATATGGGAATAACGGTTTGACAGCAAATTTTGGAAGATAAAACCAAACTTTTCTGAACAGTTACATCAATAGTATATCAATACAGTGTATCACTAGTTATCAGAAATAGAAATTCTACGGGATGATTTTTCCTCTTAGTCCCGAAGTAGTAAAGCCAACAGGAAGATCAGCTAATATTTTGCAAATTTGGATTTTAAGTCTCAAGCACTCATTATTACACAAACCTGTTGATCTAACAGCAAACTGGAGAAAGTCATTAAAATGTCTATTTGAAGTTCTCAGAGCAAAACAGTTTAGGATTTATACTCAAGAACAATATACCAAGCACTAAAAACTGGGGTCAGAATCATTGTAATTCAGCATGGAAACAGACCCTGCCATCCAACTCGTCCACGTCGACCAGATATCCTGAACTGTTCCAGGTCCATTTGCCAGTATTTGGCTGACGTGCCTCTTAGGCCTTCCTATTCATATACCCATCCAAATGCCTTTTAAATGTTGTAATTGTACCCACCTCCACTACATCCTCTGGCAGCTGGTTAAATACACCCACAACCCTCTGTGAAAATGTTGCCCCTCAGGTCTCTTTTAAATCTTCCCCTTCTCACCTTAAACCTGTGCCCTCTGGTTTTGGATTATCCTATGCCAGGGAAAAGACTTGGGCAATTAACCCTATCCATGCCACTCACAAACCTCTATAAGGTCACCCCTCAGCCTCCGATACTACAGGGAAAATAGCCCCAGCCTATTTGAGCTTCCTATAGCTCAAACCCTCAAATCCCAGCAACAACCTTGTAAATCTTTTCTGAACCCTTTCAAGTTTAACATCTTTCCTGTAGCAGGGTGACCAGAACTGAACACAGTATTCCAGAAGTGGCCTAAACAATGTCCTGTACAACTGCAACGTGACATCTCAACTCCTATACTCAATGCTTCTAAAACTGAATTTTTCAAGTATTTCTTGTCTAGTTTGAGAAATTGTTTAATTGTTGTTACAGCAGTTACTTGCTTTCCCCAAACATACAGAACTTCTAATCAACAAGACAAAAGAAAAAAGTGACATGTTCCATAACTTGACAAAGAATTAAATGGCACCATTTGTATCTTTTTAATCAATGCAGTAAAAATTTCAAAGAATGAAACTAACCTTCAGATGAAGGTTGGGAAGCAGGGAAAGGTTATTTTGATATCAGGGTAGCTGTCTTATGTCATTGGCTAGAAACGTTCAAATTGGTAACTGACACAGCATTAACTACCAGCCCCTACTAAGGTTCATAAACATGCGTTCAGGATCAGAGGACAGTCCTCATCGCACAATCTTTGTCAGCGACAGTCCTTAGTAGAGCACGGTTTTCTTCAAATAGACCAGAAGAGATTGAGTGAAGTCCCAGGGAACCCCAGCATTTCAGCGAGAAAGCAGAACTCTGCCTTCAGAACAACTCACCATGCCATATGCCGGTTTGTCCTCTGGTATCAATGAAGCATCCTCATTGTCAAAGGTTGTATCTTTTGTTTAATTTAATAAATGCATCGTTTCTAAACTTCAGCTTAGCAAACTTAATAAACTGTCTGAAAATTCTTTACAAATGGGTGACCACCTATTATTAGGTATTGTGATCACAAATCTCCCAAAATATAGGTGTTAGGTATTGATAAAATCCTGTTTAATAAGTTCTACGTTGTTCAAAGGTACTGCAGTTTATTAGATCAAGCACAGTTAAGGACCCTATTGTTATAAATTAAGAACTCAGAACACAGATATTTTAAATGAAAGTGTATTGCACATCAAAACTTTGAAAAATTACAGCAATCAAGAACAGCAAATGGGTTTTTGAGAGAGGGAAATTGGATTTGACTAGACGCCTTTGAGGAAGTAACAAGCAACATGGCTAAAGGGAACCTATCATGGGGGGGTACTTGGATTTCCAGAAGGTGTTTGACAAGGTGCAGCATCAAATGCTATTAGGCATGACGTGTTAGAATGGCTATAGAATTGGTCAGGAAACAGGAAACAGTAGGTATAAGTGGGTCATTACAGTTTTCTAAGGTATAACAAGTGCAGTGCCAGAGGGCTGAGTGCTGCAGGCTCTACTAGCAATCATAAGAAGTCTGCAAAGGATATAAATAAATGAATGGAACAAAATCTGGCAGATGAAGTATAATGTGGAAAAATATGAACCGGTCTGCTTTGGTTCAAAAATAAAAAAAAGCAGCATACTGTATTTGACAAAGATTATAGAAATGTGACACAAATCACAAAATCTTAATTTCAGGTATGGCTAGTGATTAATAAATGTAATGTTGTTTACTTCAAGGAGAATAGAATACAAAAGTAGAGATGTGTTTATGCAGTTTTAAAGATCATAAGATGTAGAAAAAGTTCAATCAACAGGCTCCAGGAATATAAGGCCATCTTACGAGGACAAGTTACAGGTTGGACCTGTATTCTGTATGGAAGGATGGCTGTTGACCTTATTGAAGAATGCAAGATCATAAAGGGAACTAGACAGGACAGACGGTAAAAAAAATGTTTACCCTTGCAGGAGTCAAGAGCTAGGGACAGAATTTAAAAAATAAGGATTGCCTCATTTTAGATCTAAGTTTTTTTACTTTCAGAAGGTTTCGATTCTGTGGAACTTTCTTCCACAAAGAGCAATTAATATTTTTAAAAGCAGAAATGGCTAGCTTTTTGACTAACTAGGGAGTCATCAGATATTGGAGTTGGCAAGAAAGTGAAGTGAAACCGCAATCAGATCAAACACGATCTTACTGAATGGTGGAGCAGGCTTAAGGGGCCTAATCTGCATATTACAACAAAGAACACAAAAAAAAAATGAAATTATACCTGATTTAGAACAAATTAATCATAAAAATGGTGGCACAGTGGATCAGTGATCAGCACTGCTGCCTCACAGCGCCAGGAACCCGGGTTCAATTCCACCGCAGGGTAACTGTCTGTGTAGAGTTTGCACGTTCTTCCCGTGTCTGCGTGGGTTTCCTCTGGGTGCTCCTGTTTCCTCCCACAGTCCAAAGATGTGCAGGCTAGGTGGATTGGCTATGCTTAATTACCCCCAGTGTTCAGGCATGTGTAGATTAGGTGGGATGCTCTAAGGGTCGGTGTGGACTTGTTGGGCCAAAGGGCTTGTTTCCACACTGCAGGGATTCTGTGACTTCTAAAAACAAAACCTCAAAGGCATACCTGTTTTTTGAATTTGTAGTTGAATTCCCACCTTTGGTCTGATCTATTTCCAGTCCCCTTCTTGCACCAGTACAGCAAGCACTGAAAACAGAACATATGATGTGCTTCATGGCAAAATGTTAGATTCACATACTAATCAGACAGTAACTTGTATTCTTAAAATGAAAAAAACTCAGTTTTAGCAACTGCACAATAGTGCGCAAACCTGACAATGCTTTTCGTTAAGCAAATGACTAAAAATAGATGTATTGGTCTTAAAAGATGTGTTGAGCATGGTTTTATGGTTAGCTTTTGTAAATTGGTAAACTTTTGTAACTAATCAGTGTAAAGACGTGTATAATTTAATTGGCCTCTTTTACTACAAGTTAGCCCTGCATCATAATTTCAAAAGTTTTTGTCTTGATTAAAATGCAAAGTGAATATGTTTTAAGTTCCAACAAATCATCTGCATTAAAACAATAAAGTGTCTCATTCATGAATAAAGATTTAGGAAGTAGTGTAATTTTAAAGACGTGTGTCTCAAAACAGCTAATCAAAGCTCAGTGCTAACTCCATTTGGAAAAGCATGACTCAGTCATGTTTTTAAATGTATCTCACAATGCACTTCCTCTAATGTATATGTTTATGCTGAATATAAAGGGAAATACACTGTTCAATATATCAATCACCCCATTGATATTTTTGTAGTTGCAACACTTAAAAAATGCCATTTTAATGCATTTACTATTTTCAGTATGTTAGCTTTTAATAATTAAACCTCCTCAAGCAAAATTCTGTCATTTCTGTAACTACATCCAAAATAAAAATACAAAATCTGCATTTTGCAATATTTTGATGTTAAACTAACCCAATGAAGAGAACCTCCGAGTTCCTTTTTAAAAATCACAAGCAAAGGTGTCTAATTTATTTAAACAAAGTTCACTGGACCAAGCAATGGCAAATATCAAAGGGTTAAGTTTTGACTTACACTACAGTTCTGTAACGTATTTGGAGTTGACTCAGGAATTGCAGGTTTTTCTGATATGCGCGTACGAAATGGTTCGTACATGTGGTAGAGAGAACGGATCACACAGGCACGCAGTGAACCCAACTTTCCTATGACCTCGCGTTGCAAACGTACAGGCAAGTAAACATCCGAACAATAGTACCTACATTTGAAGTATATTTGTGGATCAGTTAAATGAAAGCACAGCAAAATGTCAGAGTCATAGAGCACAGAAACAGACCCTTCAGTCCAACCAGTCCATGCCGACCATAATCCCAAACTAAACTAGTCCCACTTACCTGCTCCTGGCCCATATCCCTCCAAATCTTTACTGTTCATCTATCTATCCAAATGTCTTTTAAACATTGTAATTGTACCACAACTTCCTCAGGAAGTTCATTCCACACATGAACCACCCCCTGTGTAAAAAAATTGCCTTATGTCTTTTTTAAGTCTCTGTCCTCTCACCTTAAAAATGTGCCCCCAGTCTTGAAATATCCCACCCTAGAGAAAAGACAATTACCTTTAACTCTATCTATACCCCTCATTATTTTATAAACTTCTAACAGATCACCTCTCAACACCCTACGCTCCAATGAAAAAAGTCCCAGCCTACCCAGCCCTTCCTTGTAACTCAAACCTTCCATACTCGGCAACATCCTGGTAAATGTCTTCTGAACCGTCTCCAGCTGAATAATATCCTTCCAATAACTGGGCAACCAGAATTGGACACGATATTCCAGAAGAGGCCTCACCAATGTCCTGTACAACCTCAACATGACTTCCCAACTCCTATACTCAAAGGTCTGAGCAATGAAGATGAGCATGCCAAACACTTTTTTTTAAAACCACCCTGTCTAAATGAGATGCAAATGTCAAAGAATTATGTCCTTGAACCCCAAGGTCCCTCTGTTCTACAACGCTACCCAAGGCCCTACCACTAGTTGTATAAGCCCTACATGTTTGACTTATGTTAAAATATAGATTTTTAATGCACATATATAGTGCTTAATAAACAGATCCTCATAAATAAAAATCAAATAACTAAATGGTAAAATGCATAGGAAATACTCTGAAACAATGGCCACCAAATTATAAATTACAGTCTTCACTTAGAAAATAAAACCTCCAGCGCATCAAGTCTTTTTCTAATCTATAAAGTGGGAAATGTACATCTGCACAAACTCATTTTTGAAACAAGTGATTTTTGCAGAATAGAGAGCTGTTTACCATACACCCCAACAGAAAAACTATTCTATTCCTGGGACTGAATGCTTATGCAGCTCTATCCCAGGGACATAATTGTTTTTTCTGCAATTACAGACATTAACTGAAGAACAGTCCATTTGACTGAATTTCTTTCAGAAATAGCAGATGCAACAGCAATTTTGAACATAAAAGTATGTGAGAAGACAGCTGATGACCCTAAGGAATATTTAATTTATATCCATTCTATAATAAAATTTAGTTCATAGTTAACCATTAAGATGAACAAAATGGCATTTAGCCATATTTTCATAGCCAGAGGCCAAACTGTCCAAAACCTCCAAAGAAAAATCTGCTTATGTCCTAATTAGGTTAACAAAAATTGCTTAACTACTGCAATTAAATCCAAAATATTAATGTTTTAATATTTACTTCTAATTCTTAACATGGTCAGAAACATCCCTTCCAGGCAAAAGAGACTTTTAAGCAAACACTTTCTTTAAATAAAAATGCACAAGCCTGTAATGAAAGCACAAAGCACATAGCACATGTCCACTACCCATTTTTAAGCAAACACTTTCTTTAAAATAAAAATGCACCAGTCTGTAATGAAAGTGCCCGCGTGGCTTTTCTTCGGGTGCTCCAGTTTCCTCCCACAGTCCAAAAATGTGCAGACTAGGTGGATTGGCCATGCTAAATTACCCATAGTATTCAGGGATGTGTAGACTAGGTGAGTTACAGGGGATGGGTCTCGGTGGGATGCTCTGAGGGTCAGTGCGGACTTGTTGGTTTGAAGAGCCTGTTTCCACACTGTAGGGATTCTATGATCTATGAAAGCTCAAAGCACATAGCACATGTTCATTACCCATTGCACACATTGCCTAAAACATCCTATAGAACCATTAGCTATCCCATCAGCAAGTGAGCCCATCAGTCAAAATGAATTTAACTGGCAGCAACATGAATTAAGACCATAAACAATTGATTAATCAATATTAAAGGGAAAAGGAGGTGAAAAAGTAAATGTAATGTAATTAAGAATGATGACGATTAGGTTTAATTGCCCTCATTACTGCCGACAATTATATTTCCAGCCCATTCTACACTGGAAAAAAAAAGGAAGTTTGCTTATGTTTGTGAGGAAAATTGGCTTCAAACGGCACGAAGCAAGGCACGCCATACGCCCCCTTGTGGGAGAGTATGGAACTACGGAACGCAATTTAAAAATAAGAGGTCACCTGCTTAAAATGGAAATACAGAAAGGGTTGTTAGCCTGTGGAATTCTTCCCCCCGAGAGTGGTGGAGCTAGAGTCACTGAATATTTTAAAGGGTGAGTTGCTAATATTCTTTGTTAGAGACAAAAAAACTGCAGATGCTGGAATCCTAGGTAGATAAACAGGAGGCTAGAAGAACACAGCAGGCCAGGCAGCATCTGGAGTAAAGGAGCAGTCAACGTTTCCGGTAATACCCTTCTTCAGGATTGGATGTGGGGATAGGGAGCTGCAGATAAAGTGGGGTGGGGGAAGGGGTAGACACAGAATGATAGTGATAAGTGGACACTGTGGTAGGTATGACCTGGTTGGTCGATGGGAGAGATCATCCTGTACATCCGTCAACTTGGTCTACTGTATCCACTGCTCCTGACATGGCCTCCTCTACATTGGTGACACCAAGTGTAGACCATCTGCGCTCTGTACGCGACAAACAACAACACCTTCCAGTCGCCAACCATTTTAACTCCCCCTCCCACTCCCTGAGTAACATGTCCATCCTGGGCCTCCTCTAGTGTCACAATGACACCACCTGCAAACTGGAGGAGCAACACTTCATTTTCCACCTCGGGAGGCTATAGCCCAATGGCCTAAACATGGAACTCACCAGTTTTAAAATCTCCCCACCTACCACCTCATTCCGTGTCCAACCCTCCCTCTAATCCCCGCCTCCTTCACCTGACACAACCTGTCCATCTTCTCTCCCACCTATCTGCCCCACCCATCCCACTGACCAATCCCCACTGTCCCCTACCTGCACTCACCTACCACCATCCTACCTATCTTCCCCAGCCCCACCCCTCCTCTATTTATTTCCCAGCTCCCTTCCCCCTCAACATTTCTGAACAAGGGGCCCAACCCAAAACGTCAACTTTCCTGCTCCTCTGATGCTGTCTGGCCTGCTGTGTTCCTCCAGCTCCACACTGTGTTGTCTTAAACTGGCACCTCTTTATTCCGAGACTATGCTCTCTGGCTCTTAGACTCTCCCATGAGGGGAAACATCCTCCCAAGCATTTACCCTGTCAATCTCCTTCAGAATCTTATATCTTTCAAAGAGATTAGCTCTAATTCTTCTAAATTCCAGTGAGTAGAATTCCAACCTGTTTAATCTTCGCTCATAAGATAATCCCTCCATATTAGGGATCATCCTAGTGAACTTTGAATTGTCTCGACTAAAATGATGTCTTTCTATTTATAAGTGGATCAAAACTGCTCACAGTACTCCAGATGTGATCTCACTAGTTTCAGTAAGACTTCCCTGCTCTAATACTCCAAACCCCTTAAAGTAAGGACCAATATTCTTTGGACTTCTGATTACATCACCACTGTGCATGTGGCTGGATGTCTAAGATGGTCCAAGCATCTAATTAGGCAGTTTTATTTAGATCAATTAAATTTGCAATTATTGTTGAAGATAATTCGAACAAAAAATTAAAAAGCCAAAATTCCACAAAGGTGAAAATTGAAAGATGATTGAAAGCTAGGTCAAGCATAAAGCTTTTTTGAATGCTGCAAAAGACAGCAGGAGAAGCAGAGAGGACAGGGAGTTATGGGAACATGTTGCAAAGAATGGAGCTAAAAGGATGTTTTGCCACTGAAAGTGGAGGAAAGGTAATACTGATGTACTGAAATTCAAATGAACTTTGCGCAAAGGACAAAAACAGAAGGGGTGAGAGCAGGAATGCGGGAAATAGAACATAGAACAGTACAGCACAGTACAGGCCCTTCGGCCCACGATGTTGTGCCAACCTATTATCCTATTCTAAGATCAAACTACCCTGCATACCCTACATTTTACTATCATCCATGTGCCTATCCAAGAGTCACTTGAAGGTCCCTAATGTATCTGACAAGGTGGAAACCTAATTTAGGCACAATTAGCAAAAGTAACAGTAAAACACAAAACAGAGTTAAAACACAACCATTATCAGGGACAGAGGAAGTTAGACAATGTCATAGGGAAGATCTGGGAGTGCAGTGGTGAAATAGAGCAATGAGGACATGGATTCAGATCCAGAGTAAAGGAGCCACACTAACCCCAGATCATGCAATCTCTCACAGATGAGCAGAAAACAACACTAGAAGCTCAAACTTGCTCCTGAATAATCAAAATTGCTCAGCTCTGAAACAATTTCATTCACAGTCTCCTGCTACAGCTTGCAACTGGAAAGATGTCAGAAGCACTGGAAACAGAGGATCCAATTCGACACATTACCCTGTATCCCATCGGTTTTTACCTTTGACCAGTATGTCATATGGGATCTTGTCAAATGCCTGAATACAATCCATGCAGACAATGTCCACTTCACTACCCATATCAAGCCTCCTTGCCAAATCCTCAAAGAATTCAATCAAATTTGTTAAGCACAACCTTCCCTGAAAGCAATGCTGACTATCCCTGACTAGTCCATGCATTTCTAAGTGACAGTTCATCTGGATTGATTCTTACAATTTGCCTATCACCAAGACCAACTGACCTATAATTGTTTGGCATTTCCTTTGTACCTTTTTTGAAAAATGAAACCTCATTTGCATTCCTCCAGCCCTCCAGCACGTCACCTGTGTTGAGTGAAGTCTGCAAATTAATCCTCACAGCATCTGGTATTGCCTCCCTGATCTCCTTCAACTTCCTGGGGAACTGTCCAGCTGGCTCTGGTGACTTATCCATTTTCAATAATTCCATCTCCTCTAACATTTACTCTCTCATGATGATTGTTTTGTCTAATATTTCACACCACACCTCTCGGTTGACTGCATCCACATCATCCCTTTCTTCTTTTTTTTTGGTGGGGGGGGGGGGCGGCGCTGAGCCCTACAATGGGTGTGTCCAAACAAAACGGTGCCATCAGACTCTGTGTTGCTCTGCGACAGGGGAATGAAGCGGGAGTGAGGCAACATCACCCACTTCCTACTGTGGACAAATCTTTAAGAAGTTGTCAACAAGTGACATCATCTCCAAATGATACTTAAAACAAAGACAGAGCAGCTGGAGCTTCCTCCTGATTGATGGATGGTGTTAACCTCTGTCCCTCATTCACCAAAACAAGACATTGCTATTTGCCTGTAGCAAAAATATCATTTCTTCATGAGTGAGACTGAACTTGTTCACAGACTCCAGATGTAGCTTCACAAAATGCTAAACAGCTGCTGTAAGGCCTCCTTGCTCCTGCATTCAAAACCTCTTGCAATGAAGGACAAAGTTCTACTTGTCTTCCTAACTGCTTGCTGCCCCGACATGCATGCTTTGAATGACTGGTGTACAAGCACACCTAGGTCCCTTTGTACACCAACATTTCCAAATCGACCACCATTTAAATTACACTGTGCCATTCTGAATTTTCTACCAAAGTAGACAACTTCACACTGATCTGCCATTCACTCAAATTGTCTAAGTCACCCTGAAGCCTTTTTTTGTCCTGCTCACTCACAATCCCCCTAGTTTTGTGTCAACAAACTTGGAACTATTATATTGGATTCCCTTATCCAAATCGTTGATGCATACTTTGAATAGCTGGTGTCCAATAGTACTGATCCTAGTGGTGCCCTACTTGTCAAAGCCTAATATTCTGAAAAAGATTCATTTATTTCCACTCTCTGTTTCCTGTCTGCTAACCAATTCCCAATCCACACCAAATATTCCTGTGTACTTACACTTTGCACTATAACCTCAAGTGGGACTTTATTAAATGCTTTTGGGAAATCCAAATGACTCCATCAACTGGTTCTACCAATTACATCTTCCTAAAAAAAAACTTCAGTAGTTTTGTCAAACATGATTTCACCCTTCCTAAATTAATAGACAGCAGCTCCAGGAGAACAACTAATGACTTGCCTGATCCCCTCTGTATTGGGCAGTCAAAGATCACAGACATGGTCCATGGCAGCACTGCCCACATCCCACTGACAAACATACAGAAACAATCTAAAGTCCCTGTTCAGCCCTGCCTCAATTTTAAAATTCCATTCCTCTTTTCAAATTTCTCCATGATCTTCTCTTTTCTATTTCCACATGCTCCATATCCTTTCCCAACAGACAGAACAGCCAAACCTTAAACAGACAAAACTGTCAAAGGCTAATCATATACATCTTCTGAATCAGCAAATGCCGCTGGAGGGAGGGAGAGGGGCAGCTCCCTGAGCAGCTTCTCGCTCTGGCCTGAACCACCAGCTGAGACAAAGCTAAGGGCCCTGTCAGCCAAGGTGGTGGGGAATCCTCAAATGAGGAAAAAGTTGGATATTTCCGAGGCCTCCTGCGGAAGGTGGAATGGTCAGAATAGGATAGACTCTGGACTCAAAACATTAATTCTCCTTTCTTTCCACAGACGCTGGCAAACCCGAGTTTCTCCAGCAATGTATGTTTTTGTTTCAGAACTTCAGCATCTGCAGTTCTTTGTTTTATTCACGCAAAGCTCGGAGGGTTGTGATCATTTGGTGATTTTAAATTCTAGATACTGTAAGAAAGTCAGAGTAGTCAGTAAGGATTGGAGTGACAGTCATGTGGCAGTTAATGCTCATTAGAATGCATAGGCAGGATTCTCAATATGTCGGAATTTTGGGGGGAGTGCACACCAAGGCAGTCACAGAGAAACCATCCAGGTGCAGAATCATAGAGCAATACTACATGAAAACAGACCCTTTGGTCCAACCAGTCCGTGCTGAACATAATGCTAAACTAAGCTGGTCCCACCTGCCTACTCCTAGCCCATATTCCTCCAAACCTTTCCTATTCATGTACTTATCTAAGTGTCTTTTAAACATTGTAACTGTGACCATGTCCACCACTTCCTCAGGAAGTTTATACCACATACAAACCACCCTCTGTGTAAAAAATTTGCCCCCCATGTCTTTTTTAAAATCTCTCTCCCCTCACCTTAAAAATGTGGCCCCTGGTCTTGAAATTGTCCATCCTAGAGAAAAGACACCTACCATTAATCCTATCTATACCCCTCATGATTTTATAAACCTCTATAAGGTCACCTCTCAACCTCCTATGCTTCAGTGAAAGAAGTCCAAGGCTATCCAGCCTTTCTTAATAACTCAAACCTTCCATACCCAGCAACATCCTAGTAAATCTCTTCTGAACCCTCTCTAGCTTCATGATATCCTTCCTATAACTGGGCGACCAGAACTGGACACAGTATTCTAGAAAAGGCCTCACCAATGTCTGTTCAACCTCAACATGACTTCCCAATTCCTATGTTCAAAAGACTGGGCAAAGAAGGCAAGCATGCAAAACGCCTTGTGATTTTGGCAACAGTAGGTAAAATGGACAAAAGTTGTGAAGGTGTTTGTGATCTAGGATTTGAAATTCAATTTTGTACTGAAGGAAGTGGAGCTGTAATTTCTCACAGATTATTTCAAATAAAAATGAACGAGGGTATCCAATATAAAGGCAGTACTGACATTTAGGGGTGGACAGAAAAGGATTGGCTTCAGTCTTGCCAATGTGCAATCCAGAGAAATATTTATTCATCAACAACATAATATTTGATAATTACCCCCCACAGCAATCTTAAGGTTTAGAAAATGGTGGAAAGACAGAGCTGAGCATCTCTTCACTGTGGGTTGCATTTATGATTTCTAGCACAAATATTCAACAACAAACCGATGCAGACAATTTACAAGTGCACCTGAAACTTCAACTTGATTTGTTTTGTAAGCCTTTGATAAATGGTTGTAGTTGTTGTTCAGATTGCGTACATAAATTCCAATTTAAAAAGCAAATCCCTACATACATGTGTCCCTGTAGTAACAACTTCACAGAAATCAGTCTCCACAATTAGCAACAGTCCAGAGAACAAAAAAGAAATCAATGCTTCTTACCTTCTGTATAACCTGGTCCAAAAAGCAGCAGTACAGGTAACAGTCCAAGCATTTTTACAAATTAGAGCAAACTTGGCAACATCCTCAGGTCGTATGTAAGAGGCCAGAAATAACCAAATATCTATAGGGTACTGCTGCCCACAGTCCTCAGCATTCTCTGTTGAGGAAGGGGAAGAAAACATCAGCTCATTCCAGCAAGTAGAAACGTATTACTCAATGATGTCATTGCAATCAGGTGGTGCAGCATGCTACACTGCAACATTTCCTTGTATTTTACACTGCACAAGATCAGAGTTCAGCTGTTTATCGTAATGCATATCGCAAGCCTTACAACAGTAGTTGATAGTCGAAAGAATCACAGATGCTGTAAATCAGGATCAGAAACAGAAGTTGCTGGAAAAGCTCAGCTGGCAGCATCTTGAAGAGAAATCAGAGTTAGCGTTTCTGGTCCAGTGACCCTTTCTCAGAACTGATGCAAGAAAAATACTTGGGAAAAAAAAGACACTATTTTAAACAGCATGAAAAGAGGGTGCTGACCAGTTAGGAATATGACGTTACAAGATCTATCTTATTGGTGATCTCGTGAATAGTGCTTTAGTAATTTGCTTGATGTGTAAGCTTGTCACTGAGATTGGGCATATCAACAGTATCCTTGCCTGATAATGGATACCTTGACTAAATCTTCACTTGTTTAATATGAAAACACCAGAAAGGGCCTACACGATCACTGCTGGCATTGACCGGTGTCCAGTTTACTTCAGATTACCTTGGAAGAGGAAGATGTTTCAAAAATTTGAACCACAGGTGAAGCTAGGTGTCACAAGCTGCTACTTTGCAGCAAATTCACGAGTGGTTTTCTCCACTTACTGAAAACTGTCAAGCCAAAATATGAGGTTGTAAACTTGCTTGCTGAGCCAGTGTGTTTCACTGCCGACGATTTGTCACCCTGTTAGGTAACATAGTCAGTGCGCCGCTGGTGAAGCATTGGTGTTCTGTCCCGCTTGTTATTTACATGCCTCGGTTTGCTGGGATGGTTTGCATCACTTCCAGTTCTGTTTTTCAGTGGCTTGTATACTGGGTCCAGTTCAATGTGTTTGTTGATGTAGTTCTGGTTGGAATGCCAGGACTCTAGGAATTCCCTGGCAAGTCTGTTTGGCTTGTGCTATAATAGATGAGTTTTCCCAGTCGAATTTGCGTCCTTCTTAGTCCGTGTGTATTCAGACCAGAGAGAATTGGTCATGTTTCCTGGTGGCTACTTGGTGTTCGTGTATCCTTATTGACAGTGTTCTTCCAGTTTGGCCTATGTGATATTTCTCACAGTCCTTGCATGGTATTTTGTATATTATGTTTGCTTTATTGGTTGTGGGTATGGGATCGTTTACATTTGTCAGTAGCTGATTAAGGGTGGTTATTGGTTTGTGGGCGACCCTGATACCTAGGGGTCTGAGTAGTCTTGTGGTCATGTCCAATAGGTCTCTGATTTACGGTAGGGTGACTAGTATGGCTCCTTGTTGGAGTTAACGGCGGATTGTGCTTTTTGGGTATCCATTCCTTTTAAAAACTCCGTATAAGTGCTTCTGATCTGTTTTGCATAATTCCAGGTTGCTGTAGTATGTTGTGGCTCATTTGAATAAGTCCTGGTGCAGCTCTGTTTATGGGTGTTGGGGTGGCTGCTGGCGTAATTAAGTAGCTGGTCTGTACACTAATCCCAACACTGAGCAGAAAAGTGTAACACATTCAACACAGAAGAGCAGAAACCCTGGAAAGACTGAAGAAAGACAGAAACATCGGAATCTTACCGGCGGACAAAAGATGCATGACAGTAATCCTTAATAGAGCCTAATACATCAAGAAAGCTAATGCACTACTACAGATACTGACACCTATCAATAGATGGCGACAGACCCAATGCCACAGTTAGAGAACCAGATTACAACAACCCTGAAGAAATTACACAACTCAGGAGATATCAGCAAGACAGACTATCAAAAAATGAAACCAGAGGGATCCAACACACCCCACTTCTATGGAATCCCTAAGGTACACAAGACATGGGGTACCCCTCAGACCCATTGTCTCACTACCAGGCACATCAACATATAGACTAGCCAAAGAAATACAACAGAAACTGAAATACTTAGTTGACAACGCTACCCACTCCACCCACTCCTCCCAAGAACTCCTCAACATCAAGGACACCAGAATAGACGAGGATGAGATTCTGACATCCTTCGACGTTACAGCACTATTTACATCCATAAACATCGACCTAGCCAAAGAGACAATTGCCACCCTGCTGGACGAATCAGGAAGGCAGGCGCCCCTCGACACCAACAGCATCAACAAGGACAGGACCCTGAAACTGCTGGATCTGAGCCTCACAACCCACTTCACCTTCAACGACTGTATATTTAAACAATCAACGTAACACCAATGGAACCCTCAATATCAGGCCTGATTGCAGAAGCGGTAATGTAAAGGCTCAAACAGACAGCACTCACCACTATGCAACCCAAACTGTGGGTCTGCGATGTACATAACATCTTCGTGATTATCAAATGTGCAAGACTAGAAGAAACTTAACAACACATAAATCGACATTCTTTTGCGAATTTTATTCAGGTGAGAAGAGGAGAACAATAACTGACTACCCTTCCTAGACATATTGGTAGAATGTATGAACAACAGGGAACTAAAGATTAGCGTATATAGAAAGACCACACATATGGACCAGATACCTAATTACACCAGCAACTGCCCAACACCCATGAATGGAACTGCATCAGGACATTATTCAAACAAGCCACAATACACAGCAGCAATCTGGAATAGCGCAAAACAGAACAGGAGCACTTATGTGGAGTTTTTAAAAGAAATGGATACCCAAAAATCACAACCTGCCATTACGTCCGCAACAGACCACAACAAGAAGACAGAACACAGCCAGACACACTAGTCACCCTACCGTACATCAGAGACATACTAGAGATAACCACAAGACTACCCAGACCCCTAGGCATCAGGGTAGCCCACAAACCAATAAACACCCTGCGACAGCTACTGATGAACATAAACAAACCCATACCCACAATCAATAAAACTAATGTAATATACAAAATACCATGCAAGGACTGTGAGAAACATTACATTGGCCAAACTGGAAGAACACTGACAATAAGGATACATGAACACCAACTAGCCATCAAGAGACATGACCAATTCTCACTGGTCTCAATACACACAGACAAAGAAGGACATGAATTTGGCTGGGACAACACATCCATAATAGCACAAGCCAAACAGAGACATGCCATGGAATTCCTGGCGACCTGGCATTCCAACTGGAACCCCATCAACAGACACATTGAACTGGATCCAATATACAAACCACTGAAAAACAGAACTGGATGTCATGACAACCGCCCCAGCAAACCGAGGCATATAAATAACACGCGGGACAGAACAGCAACACTTCACCGGTGACGCACTGATGAGGTTACCTAGCAGGGCAACGAAACATCTGCAAATCAAACACACTGGCTTGGCAAGCAAGTCTACAACTTCACTCACAATCCAAGCTACAAATCTTCTCAAAACCTTTAAACCAAAGTATGTTTTGCCTTCCACACAAATGTGTCATGTAGTACAAATTTCAGTGCTGGTGTGATGCTAGGTTTGAAGGCTCACATCCCAAAGTTGGCGGACCATAACACAAAATATTTCCCATTGATCATTCACAGCTGGCAGCATGCCATTCATTGTCAATGAGTCCACGCCTGTAAGTCTCAGAAAAGTACATCCACCATTAGGCACAATTCTGCTCGTGAAAATCATGTATTAAATAATCCAGACTGTGCTAAGAGTTACAACAGAAGCCAATTTAAGATCATCAGCCTGCAGCTACATAAATAAATATTCAGAACTGTTTTACGTAGGCTAAAGGAATTTGTACATTCATGGCATGTTTTTCAATAAGAAAGATCAAGGAGACAGTCAAACTCTGCTGCATCTCCATGTCATCACCCTGACCAATCAGAATCTACCTGCCTGATCTGAGAATTAAGATCAACAGGTTAACTATTCTTGCTTCATCTCCATGCCAACAATGACCCAATCAATCAGCACATTCTTTCTCATGCTGAAAAAAAACATCATTTTATTTAAGTCTGTTCTCGGGTCCCATTTTTAACAAGCACATGACGGGTTAAAGCTTCAACGTCTTATCTCCCTATAGCAATGTTTAAGTTTGGTACTACCAAGTAGTTATTTATTATGTACTCCATCATGAAGGAGTTAGATAAAGTTATCTGTGAAATGTGTGTTTATCTATGAGACACGCAATGGAAGACATAGAAAGGAGGGTTAGTTAAACAGAAAGAAACCCCATGTAACTCCTATATTCTGCTGTGTGTATAAAGTGTATTTCCTATGTCTGTTGCTTACCACAAGTGTGTTGCGAGACCGGAGAGGAGGAGGAAACCCATGTATATGCGATTTGTAAAACATACACAATAGTGGATCAGGCAGCTTTGGGCAGTCAAGCTAACAGTTCCTTTCAAATAGCAATATATTGCATACAGTGTACGACAAAAGGGAAAAATATTAATTTTAATTGAAAGTATAGCATCAAAAGTTTTAGACAAATTTCTAGCTTTGTTTATAATTTGCTGTTGCAATGACAGTGAATTACCTTGCTGTCTTTTGCTTTTCTTCTTCCTAGAAACCTTCAACTCATTTGAGTGGCCATCAACATCTACTTCATCACTGCTGTCACAGTCCAAACGATCCACAGAAGCAGAGGAAAGAGCCTCTTCTGTCACAGGGACTTGAGAAGCTTCCAAACCACACAATAACTTTACTGAAATAAAACCACTAAATTATTGGTATTCACTCATCAATAAACTGTATAAACATGACATTTCCCAGAGTTTATGACTAATTTTTTCATGCAAAATGTTTTTAAACGTACAAGTGATCTGATTAAAGCTAGCAGTGTCACCAATAGTTAATATCAATTTTAGTGATAAAGACAGTATTCCTTTTTTGTGTCTTAACCATATTGACTCTTAAAGTATCCAAGAGCTTAATTCTAGAGGACTCCCTGTCTTGCCCTTGGTTCAGTCTGCAAATAGAACCTTGAAAATACCAGAGATGCTAAAATTTCAGTGGTTAAAAGGACAGACACTGGTGCAACATTTATACACAAATTAAAGATATTACAATTCAATTGAAGGAGATTGGTTTGTATACATTTTTTCCCTAAGGAATTTTGATACCAACTTAAATAAACATAATTCTATACAGGAAACATAATTATAAATTATAAAATATTGGCAGATTTTATGTATTTAAAACACAAGATTTAAAATGCAATCTTATACAACTAGTTATTAGACCTGCTAGTAAAACGTACATTCAAAAGAAACTCTATCATCTACAAATTTATAAGGCACTATAACTGATATTTTCAGTGAACTGAAATTTAACAGTTTTACTCTATAGTTAAAAAAAACTGTTAGATTTTTACATAGAACTGCAATTAAAACTTCTACTTCACATCTGCTTTCTAATCTTTTGTTCAGTACCAGATTTAGTCCACAGATCGAAGCCTACATATAAAGGAAATCCTGAGTGATACCTATTTAAGCCAGGTCTTCCATTCAAATTACACCATGTAAAATGTTCATCCACTCAAACAGGAACTTATAAGCAGACTTGCATCGGATCAAGATAAATTCAGGATGTCCCCACTAACCAAGGAGTTCCGATTCAGGGAACTACAGATTAAGGATATGGGGTAGGCCACTTAGGGTCGAGACAAGAAGAAATTTCTTCATCCAGATTGGTGAGCCTGAGTACTTCACTGCCACAAAAAGCAGTTAAGGCAAAAGCACTGAATGTTTAAGAAAAAGAATTCAACGCAGCTCTTGGGGATAAAGGGATCAAAAGGTCTGGGGAGAAAGTGAGAAGAGGGTACTGAGTTGGATGATCAACCACGATCATATTGAATGGGCTACTCCTGCTTCTATTTTCGATGTTTCTATAACATTTTTACCTTTGAGTGCACTGTCAACATTAAAGTTGCACAAGTCCTCAGGACCTTTTGCTCAAATGTACTATGAATCTAAAGCAGTAACCATCAGCTTGACTCTGTCAAGAGCTTTGTAATTTTTTTGGTTACCAGGCTCGAACATTATTGAGTATTGTTGAAAGAGAGATATGCCGTGGGCACTGTTTTTCTTGCATTCATCAGGATATATGCAAGAGTTCCAAATTTCAACGGGAACGGCAAATATACTTAGGAGAAAAAGGTGCTGTTTGGTTGATAAGTTGGTGCTGATTGGCTGAAGTGTCACCACAGAGAATACGCTAGAGAACAGACATCTGCCAAACTTTGCTTTAAAATCAAAAAAAGAAAGTCAACTTGGACTGATTATGGCTCTGCCATGAGGAATTCACCAGGAAATATTGTCCACATATTGTTGATTGACTAAAAAAGAAAGCATAATGCCTTCACATATTCATTCTGTTTGCAGAAGTACACACTGTACCCAAACACTGTATGCTTGCAAAAGTCCAGAATACTGCATCCAACATTAAATACAATGGTGTGATTGGGCAACACCGACTGACCACTCCAGTACATGCCAAGAATGACACTAACATCTAATTTAGTATCATCAGTTTGGGTTGCCATAGGACACACTTACACTTGTTAGATGCTACATATATTCAGACACTGCAGACTCTGCAAACAGAGTATTTCCGGGCATTAAGCCTTTGTCAATTAAACAAAAGTATTGGGAATAACTGATCCCTTGTGCATTCCCCATGCCAACAACTCAACCAAAGAAAACTTGCCTTTTTACAAGTTAAACAAAGGAGAAAGGAACAAATATTCCATGGCACTGCTTCAACCAGAATCCATCTGCCCACAAATCTACAGACTATTCACATGCAGTGTTGATTTAATAGTCTTGTGTTACTCCTGCTAAATACAAAATGAAGAGCTTCAACAGGAGTTACTTTATCATGAGCACAACTTTTTATTAAATGAAACCAAGACTAGCACTCGGATCACATGTATTAAGATGATTTTCCGTCCTTCAAATAATGTGTGCACTTCTGTTGAGCAATTGCAATCCATGAAATTACATTCTCCACTTTGTGATTATTTTACATTTATTTTTTTGGATGCCATTTGGATGTCACTAGCAAGGCCAGTACTTGTTGTCCATCCATTTCCAAAGATGATTAAAGTCACTTATAGTCTGGACCAGGTATGGATGGCAGATTTCCTTTCAAGCAAGGATAGCAAATCAGATGAATTTTTATGACAATCGGTGGATGGCATTAGGTAGACTATTATTTTGACTAACTTACTTTTCTAAAATTTTATCAGTTGAATTTAAATTCCAGTAGCTACAGCATTAGCTTGGGTCTCTGGAATTTGATCCTATCATCTGACTCTACCACTATGCTACTGTCTTCGTATCTAATCCTTACACTACTCATATCTACTTAGAACTTGCAGGTTTCATATGGTTAGTGTAAGAATTGAAAGTACACATTGGACTACTTCAGTACAAGAGACTCTCTCTTCCACTGTCGAACTTCAAGAGCCCTCTCTAAGCTGTCTCAAGATTGAGGTGCCTGCACTGAGGACTGCTCAACAAGCAACAAAACAATTCTACAGTTAATAATTTACATGAACCACTATGATATACCCTAATACACTGAATACAACCATTATGCCCTACACCAAAAATTCCTGGTTTTAACATTGTTTTAGGGGGAAGAAAAAGCACAAGAAATTCTTACAGAACTGCAACCTATTCGAGTACAAGCAATGAATTGAGCTAAGATGGCTTTAAACAAATGGTGAACCACATTGGTCATTCAACAATGCGAAGTGTATTTCTACCCCTATGAGAAGACCATAAATTCAAGCCCAATCAAGAAGCTTCAGGCACATTGCTCAGATTAACACAACCACAAAATTAAAAGTACCGGATAATGTCATGCTTTGATTGAGATATTAAATACCGGCTCTAACTGCCTCCTCAGGTGCATACAAAAAAAATCCCATGGCACTATTTCAGGAGAAAAAGGCAATTCTCCTAATGCTTTGGTCAATATAGCATGCACAATAAAAATAAAGCAGGTTATGTAGTCACTCATATCATGGCTATTTGTGGAAGTTGGATTTATGCAAACTGGCTGCCGTGATTTCTTTCTTACTAAAGTGACAGCATTACAGACAATGTAACACTTTGGAATATCTTGAGGATATGCTAGATCTATATAAATGAAAGGTTTCTAGACTGTAACATGCCTTGCATATATGCTTTGATAGAACGCTAAATGATAGACATTTAATTGGAGGGGAAAATATCTCTTTCTTAAAATGTAGAAGACTAGATAATTTGTTCACTTTTGCACATGTAGCCTGTAACAATCATGTGACTAATCTGCTTGCAGTCTAAGAATTACTGTACAACTATGTGACAAAGCTATTGACCAAGATAACTTATTTAGTTATTACGTTTTACCAAGTTTAATGAATAGAACCAGAATGTGTCGAATCTAAAACTATAGATTAAAAAGTTAGAGGTTTGACAAAATCTTAAATAATATTTTGAAAAATATTCATACAAACCAACCTTCTTTCTGAATTGCATTCGCTACAGCTTTCTTTATTCTACCAGTCTTCACGATAGCTGGATCTGAATCGGCATAATCTGCCACAGTAACTGGAGTGGGAAACAAAAGTTAACATTTAAACTGTAATAAATATACGAAATGAAAATGCAAAATCAAACACTATCTGCTGTCAATACAATTCTAAGTGTAACTGAGGCTCTCAATGAAGTTTGCAGAATAGGAGAATGGATTTGGAAGAGTACCAATCTTTTTTCCCCCCAAAGTCTCATACGGTTCTGTCAAACGGTCTGTGCCTCATCTTTGTATCTCTCACCAATTGGTGAAATCAGTATTTATTTCTTAAGAGACAGATAAATGCAGAGGCATCATTAACAAAAATTGAATATCACAGAAAATGAAAGTGATTTTTTGTGTCAAAGGTATTAAATCAGTCCATCACTGATAATCAAGTATTCATTAATTATGCAGACCACCCTAACCATAATCTAGAAAATGCCAGTACTTAACAGTTTTAATAGTTGCAATTGCAGGGATTCATTTTAGAGTAAGAGAAAGAGCAACCCTCTCCTTCTATTTAAACAGCATCCAAACTAATGATCCAAAGAATTTTGCTGCAATCTTCTACTATAGAGTTAAAATAAAACTATCTAAGCTGAACATTTCAGTATTAAAGGGGAAAGTTCAGAAAAGGTATCAGAAATATGTAGATATTCACTTCGAGATGATCACATTCAATGATGTTGATGTTGATTTTAAAAATTAAATGGAATCTTGTCTGACTACATCAATACCACAATTTCAATCTTCCTTCCAACAAAAAACATGAAACTGAAAGACGTAAACTGAATGTAGAACTGTATTAAAACAGGGAATATCAGTACTGCAGAAACACTGCTTTTATATCTTTGGCATCAGAACTCCTTGACTGTGTCAACAATTTAATTCAATTTATAGAATATACATTAGTAATTGACAATGGACCATGGAGTCAGCCTAGGATAATTGAATATTAAATCATAATCATAAAACTTTTTTGATCTTATTTGTGTCGCTCAAATAGAAACGTCAAGTTGTCCATTTCCAACACTCACCACCTGAGAACACACAAGTGGTGTTGTGCTAGGCAACCATACATAAATTAGCTAACAATATATATCACCTTTAATGCAGTAGAAGTCTCAAAGCCCTTCACAGAAGCCATATCAGGCAAACTTTGACCCTGTTTATCATAGAAATATTAGGATAGGACGCAAAAAACATGATCAGAGATGAGTTTTAAGGAATTCCTTAAGGAAGAGAGAGTGTGAGGGAAAGTGAAGTAAAGGGACAGATATCCAGAGTTTAGGTTCTAAATAACTCAAGGCACAGCCAAGGAAAACAAAAACAAAAAAAAACTCAGCAGGTCTGGCAGCATCTGTGGGGAGAAAGCAGAGTTAACATTTCAGGTCCAATTCCCCTCCTTCAGAACTGATTGTAGCCAGGAAAAGTGGTATAATGCTGAAGGAGGTAGGTGGGGGGCAGAGACAGAGTGCGAGCAAGCAAGCGAGGGAGGGGGGGGGGTGGGGAAACAGAACAAGAGCGAGAGTGAAACTGAGGCCAGAGACACTTGGGGCAAAGGGATGGATAATGGTAAGTCAAGGAGAAAAAGAGGCTAACAATGTAAACTGTGGAGTCAATCTGGGATAATTTAATATTAAATCACGATCATAAAACAAGTTGTTGATCTCATTTGTGTCACCCAATATAGAAATGTCAAGTTATCTATTTTCAGCACTCACTACCTGAGAACACAAAAATAGTGTTGGCTAAGGTAATGATACATAAATCACTTAACAATATATAGCAACTTTAATGGAGTAAAAAGTCTCAAAGTCTTTCACAGAAGCCTAACATTGCGGACATAAGTGAAAACTGAATGACTATGGTAAAAGCAGCCTATGTCATGACAGGGCCTGAGGTGTGGGGAGTGGATAAGGTCATGGAAGGTGGTGTTCAGGTTCTAAAATAATTAACTCAATATTGAGTCCCGAGGTTGGCAAGGGAGGCAAGTGAAAAATGAAATGCTGTTTTTCCAGCTTTTGGCCTGCTGCAGTGTTCCAGTAGGGCTCAGCAGAGACCGAAATGTTGGTCAGAAAACACTGGTGCATTGAAGTGGCTGGCAACTGGAAACTCAGTCATTTTTGCAGTCAGAACACAGGCCCTCTCCAACGGCTAAGGGCCTTGTTAACCACGGTGGTGGGGAATACACAGTTGAGGAAAAAGTTGAATATTTCTGAGGTGCCTCCCCCCCCAGCCTGCAGAAAGTGGTAACAGACAAGTGCAACAGCGATGGAGAAACTGGGAGAGTGGAAGGGAGTTTTTACAAGAAACAGGGTGTGAGGATGTACAATCCAGGTAACGATGGGAATCATTGGGTTTGTAGTGGATATCTGTGGCCAGCCTATCCCCAAGAATGGAAACCAAGATGTTGAGGCAAGGAATGGTGGAGTCAGAGATAGACTAGGTTAAGCTGACAGCAAGGTAGAAACCGGAAGCAAAATTGATTTTTTCCAATTCTAGATAAGAGTGGGAAGCAGCACCAATGACGTCATTGATATGCCCGAGAAATAGTTGTCAGGAGGTAGCTCAGTAGGATTAGAAGAAGGAATGTTCCACATACCCCACAAAGAGACAGGTGTAACTGGGGCCTATGTGGGTATCCACACCTTTGATCTCAAGAAAATGAGAGAAGTTAAAGGATATGTTGTTCAAAGCGAGGACATGCTCCGCCAGCTAGGGGAGGGTGGTGGCGAATGGGGACGGTTGAGGCCTTTATTCCAGGAAGAAGTGGAGACATCCCAAAACTATCTTAATGGAGGATGAACGTGTAAAGGGATTACACATCCATGGTGAAGAGGAGGCAGATGGTGCCTGTGAACAGGGAATTCTGAAACTGATCTGAAGCATCAGAAAAATCATGGACTTAAAATGCAAAGGGACTGGATAAAGGGAGAAAAAAATTGAGTCAAGGTTCAAAGATATAAGTTCCTGGGGCTGGAACAATGGGTCTGCCCAGGCAGTTCTGTTTTTGGATTTTGGGAAGAAGGTAAAAGCAGGCTTTACAGGGTTGGGGAATACATGTTTGGAGTCTGCGGGGAGATCATGGTGGTGGTGGTGGTGCTGGGGGAAAATCCCCAAATAAAACGTGTAACCATTGCGGACACAATGGCCTATTGTTTATTGATGGGGTCATGGTCCAGAGCAAGACAGAAGGAGGTATTCAAAAGTTGGCACTCAACGTCCACAGTCTAGCAATCAAGGTTGGATCTGAGAGCATGAGTGCAGTCAGAGGGAGATAAGTTCAAATGGGCAAGGGAGGCAGAGAAATTCAGGCCATCAATGTTGACAGTTCTCAACGAACAGGTTGAGTGTAGGTAAAAGGCCAGAGGAAGGGGTTCAGGTGGAAGGAGAGTGTTAGACGTGGTTGAAGGTATCTCAGAGTTGGGGAAGTGGAGTCTTGTACAAAAAAGTGGGGCAAAGGCAATGGAAGAGTTAAACATCATGTCATGCCCAAAATTCACTGAAGGCAGGATAATGGAGTTGTGAAACATATCAGCTATGACGGAACAGTGGAGTGGGCTCGATGAGCCAGACTACCTAATTCTGCTCGTATATCTAGGGTCTCGATACCACTTTCGTCTGCCATTTGATTTCACCTAAAATTATCTTCATATCCTTCCTTCCACAGATACTGCCAGGTCTCCTATACATTTCCAGCTCATTATTTCTTTGTGAAGCTACGCCTGACTCTCTCCTCAAAGGGTGACTTCGTGGAGATTGTGTCCGGTGCGGAAATCGGGCGGGCAGCTTCTCTCCAGAGCATTTCCCGGCACAGGCAGTACAGTCCACTGCCAGACGAATCCACTTAGTGATGACAGCTGCTTGCTGTCTCGGATTGTGATTGTTTCTCAGACCCATGAGCCCAGCAGGGATCTGCCCTGGGCTTTGCAACCAAAGGCGCAACCGAACTTGACAAGAGCTCAGCTCCCTGACTGTCGGCTCCTCTGTCCAATCGGAAACCTCGGAGGACAATGGACACCAGTCAAAACCAATGGAGACACATTATCGCATTACCCTGCCCACTCCGCGCCAGCAGGTTTGGCTGCATCCTCCACTCTCCCCACCCACCCCCCGCAACCCTTCAATTTGCTTTCTCTCAACCTGTTTCAGAAGAAATGTTCCCGCGGTATTTCAGCCGTTTTCTGTTCCCTTTCTTTGGCATGGCGACGGCAACACGAGACCAAAACACGTTATCGAGAGTTCTTCCATGTTGCGGAACCGGCAGGAGAAAGGGAAAAAAAAGAGAAAGTGATTGAGTGAATAAAAGTCACTCCCCCAGGATCTTCAGCCATATTGGAACTGAGCCTCCCGTCGGCCCCCGCGCCACACACACGGCGCCTGCGCGGACTTCCGCTCACGTCCCTTGGACTGTCTCCCTCCGGGAAGGCGCCGGGTTGTCAGTGACAACAAAAACATGCATTCGCCTCGCACCCCTTCCCAACGCGCATCATCGCCCGTCGCGTACTTTTGAACACATCAGAAGTAGGAACAAGAGAAGAGTAAGGGGCTCCTGCTCTGCCAATCAATACGATCATTGCTGACAAAACAAAGAACTGCAGAGGCTAGAAATTTGAAACAAAAACAGAAATGGCTGGAGAAACTCGGCAGGTCTGGCAGCATCTGTGGACAGAAGACAGATAAACAGAAGAAAAATAGTATTGTTGCTGATGACAGAGGGTATATTCCTGTCACCCTGGGCTCAGTCTCCACCTACCTGCTTACAACCACCATCCGGCCTCCCCACACCACCCCTCAAATTGCTGGAGAGATTCAACAGGGCAGCATCTGTGGTGAGAACACAGAGTTAATATTACGAGTCTAGTCACTTCTTCAGAACGGATAGCATCTAAGAAATTGTGGTATTTTATGCTAATAACTGGGGCGGGCGGTGATTACCTGATAAGTGGATGCTGAGCCCAAAGGGGAAAAGGAAAACACCCTGTCATACCACTTTTTCCTAGATGCTACCAGTTCTGAAGAAGGGTCACTGCAGTCAAAACATTGACTTGGTTTCCTCTACACAAATGCTGCCAGATCTGCTGAGTTTCTACAGAAATTGAGACAACAAGGTGTAGAGCTGGATGAACACAGCAGGCCAAGCAGCATCAGAGGAGCAAGAAGGCTGACGTTTCGGGCCTAGACCCTTCTGCAGTTCCTGCTATCTCTTCTACAGAAATTGCTGTTTTTGGTTACAATTGAGGTTGGCCAAGGAGTTCAACTCGGAGGGAAGAAGCTTTGAAATGACTCTCGGGGTCAGTGGGGGTAGGGAGTGCTGTCCAGATGTGCAAATGTGGGAGGGATCAGAGGTTGCTGGTAAGCTGCTGGATGTGGATGTGGATGAGGTGAGTCCAGAAAGGAGAACAATCGCCAAAATAGAAAGTTCACAATGGGTATCCTAGCATCAAACATCCTCGGGTGGCCTCAATTACTTTTAAAATTTGGAATGGTTGATCACCCTGATCTTAGGCTTCATTTTCCAGACGCTCCCTAAATCCTTTGATTTAGAGTCATAGAGATGTACAGCATGGAAACAGACACTTTGGTCTAACCCATCCATGCCGACCAGATAACCTAAATTAATCTCGTCCCATTTGCCAGCATTTGGCCCATATCCCTCGAAACCCTTCCTATTCATCTACCCATCCAGATGCCTTTTAAATGTTGTAATTACCAGTCTCTACCACCTCCTATGGCAGCTCATTCCATACACACATCACCCTCTGAGTGAAAAAGTTGCCCCTTAGGTCACTTTTAAATGTTTCCCCTCTCATTTTAAACCTATCTCCTCAAGTTTTGGACTTCCCTACCCTTCAAAGGCTAAAAACCAAATCATCTCAGTCTTAAATATATCCACCTACTGTACATTGTCAACTCTCTGGAGAAAGAATTGTAAATGTTTGTACATCTTTGCATGAAGAAATTTCTCCTTGTCTCAGTCCTAATGATAGGGGCTTTATCCTGGAACTTGGCCTTATTGTTGTAGATTCTCCAGCAAGGGCAAACAATATCACAATGTCTATTCTGTCAAGCCCTTTATAATCTTGGATGTTTTAGAATTAGGTTACGCCTCATTATTCTTATCTCCAGATAATATAGACCCAATTTAGTCAGCCACTTATCATTGGTTCTTTGGGCGAACATGTTGTCCAATCAAGTGAACCTTCACTGTATTGTCTCCAAATATATCCTTCCTTATGGAGTCACGGTATTCCAGGTGTCATCTCACCAACACCCTGTACAATTGTAACAAGACTTATTCTTGTACTCCGATCCATTTGAAGTAAAGGTCAAAATGTCATTTGGCTTTCTAATTGTATAGGTATATCTCAGTCTCGTCGAACATCAACAGGTTTCGTAATTTTAAAAAATGTTCCCTTATGGTCAAAGTGAGTAACCTCACACCTACCAACATTATGCTCCATCTGCCACCATGTTACCCATTCAACCTGTCTGTATCTCTAAGCTTGCATTCCTGCCTAGCTCTGTATCATCAGGAAATTTAGACATATTGCTCCCTGAGTCTGTTTAGATAGTCTCTAATCAACCTACTCAAACATGTGATTACACAGCTCTGGAGCAAGTGAGACTTGAACCCAGAATTCCTAGCCCCGCAGCAGGACACAACCACTGCGCCACAAGAGAGCTCCCTTGTATCTCTGTCTATCTATCTTTCCAATCAACCTGTTCAGAAATGGTGGGACTTAAACCCAGGCCTCCTGCTCCAGAGGTAGGGACACTATTACCACACATCAAGAGGGGTTCCTTGTATCCTTGCCTAAGCCATTAATAGTAAACTGCTTGGAGCTGATGGAACACAGCAGGCCAGGCAGCATCAGAGGAGCAGGAAAGCTGATGTTTTGGGTCGGGACCCTTCCCGAAACATCAGCTTTCCTGCTCCTCTGATGCTGCCTGGCCTGCTGTGTTCCATCAGCTCCACACTGTGTTATCTCTGACTCCAGCAATGGCAGTTCTTACTATCTCATAGTAAACAGCTGATGTCCCAGAACTGATCTTTGCAGTACTCCATCAGTTACAGTCTGCTAACCTGAAAATGTTCCTTTTATCCCTACTCTCTGCTTCCTGTCTGTTAACTAATCTGCTCTCCATGCTAATCTACTACCCCCAAAATCCATGAGCCACCTTAAGCTGCGTATTAACCTTTTGTGTGAAGACAGCCACAAAATGATTGTGCTACTATTTTCAAATTCCCCATGATAATTCATGCCATTTCTGCTACTGTGGAACCAACTATTATTTTAACTATTTGCTTTCATTTTATATTCTTTTAAAAGCTGTAACAACATGTTTTTAAAGTCTTAGCTAGTTTACTCATTCTATTTTTCCTATTTTGTAAAATCTTTGGTAATCTTTGATGGTATTCGAAACACTCCAAACCTCACGTATTATAATTTCTGTAACATTATAAGCCTCTTAATGTACTACCATCTTTCATTTCTAGTAAAGCATGGATGAATATTTATCAGTTCAAATCATTTCTTTAAATGTTTCCCACAATTCATTTACTGCTGTATTTTAAAGTCAATTTACCCAAAAATCTTAGGCAGCTTGTCTCTCACACCTTTTTAGTTGCTTCCATTTAAATGTAAGATTATTGTAGTTTAGTTACTGTTGTAATGTAGAAAATATGACAGCTAATTGGCACGCAGCAAACTCCCACAAAAGCAGTGTGATAATCCAGAAAATGAGTTTCTATGATGTTGATTAGGGGATAAATATTGTCCTGGATGTAAATTTTACATTTCTGAAAAGTTTTGGACAGTATTTCCCTGCCCTAATTGGTTGGCCCATCAGTGCCCTCATTGACTATCTTGTCAAATGCTCTGATTGATTAATCAGGGATTCTGGGGATGTGCTCAGTTTGAAAGTGTACTTGTGTAAGTCCATGGCATAACGTATGTTAAAGAATATATGTCTTTTATGAAACTCTGAGAGTTTGGAAAATAAGCTCAAAAATTACTCTGAAAGGAAAGGTGAACTTGAACATGAAATTTTTGTGAAATAATCAGTGTTAGTGGCACTGCTGGTAATTTTTGTAAACCACATAGGTTTCATTACTTTTTATGTGCTGTGTCTGTGAGTCACTGAGGCGATTTGTTGGAGTTGTGAGAAAATCTATAAGAATTACGGGTATAACACTATGGAAATAACTAGGGCTAATCAAAAAAGGTCATGGGAGAGAGTCGGAGAGGCAGACAGGGAAATGGAGATGGTGGGACATGGGATGAGAGATTGTGAGAGGATAGAATCAATTGTATCGATTGTCTTTGTAGTTTGTAAACAGCTGCATGAAGCTGGAGAATTTTGGAAATAGGGTTCACATTCAGTCATGTTCAAGGAAATGTCAAAGAGATGAAAAGATGTGGATAGAATATGCTTGTAACATCTTCTAATCAAATGTGGTTATTTCTGTAATGTTCTTTCTCGATTTTTTTTAAGAAGCTGAGTTTTTACAAGATTTTGCAACACGCAAAATAAACGTTGACATCTATTTTTCATGTGTTTTACTAATAAAAGAAAGATGCTGTCAAAGAAAGCTTTCCGTCTTGCGCTCATCAGGACAGAATAACAAGAGTACCAAAGCTCAAATGGAACAACACTTTGAATGGGAACAACAATTAGTCCTCCATAAATTGTTTAGAATCATTACTTTATACAAAATCTCTCCACAGAAGTTTTTCCCATAGTTATCAATTTATATGTTCACACATATAATTACTTTTACAGTTACCATTTTCCCTAATTTTCTGACTTCACTAATGAAAACAGTCTGAAAGTTACACAATTGTTCCAGAATACAATTCGTTCTGACATGGAAGATTGGTAAGATTTTGGCTTGAGAACTGTTGATCTTGATTCTGATTTTCTTGTAGATCCATTTATCTGCTAGAAGATCGTTTATCTTGGATGTCTTTTATGGAGGATGAACCTAATAGTTTGCCCATTATCTGGAGAATACTTGTGGTGGCATTTGAACCCATGTCCTCAGAACATCGGTTTGCCATTCTGGATTCACTAGTATAGTGATAACACACTGCACCTTTGCCTCCCAATTTGCAGTGGAGATTACTGGCAGCACTGACATTTATAGATTATCAGATGGTTTCTGCATCCTTCATTTTGCAGATGGGTTGAAATTCTTTAATTTTGATGCCTTTAGACTGTGATTGAAATGAGAGAGAGTCCTTTGCTGTCCTATTTTCTTTTTAAATGAGTTGCCGCTCTAGGAGTGACGGAGCCTTTACCAGCAACATAGGGATTACTGAAGAATAACTTTTTGATTGTGACCTCCACAGCACACAAATGCTCGAATGCAGGCTGGTACACGCCAGAGTTTTCAGACGCACTAGTCTACTCCAGTAGAGTTAAAACTGACTTTTTAACCCCTGTCCTTGTGTATTCTTCAAAGGGAGAAACATCAAATGTGTCTGCAGTTGGGACATAATCTGCAGGTGTTGCTTGCTGCAGAGCAGAGGATTGTCAACCTCTTGTTATCTTTGTGGTCACTAGAAATAACAGTCCAGTCTTTTTGATGCTTCCCTGACAATATTCATGTGCAACATTTCATGGGTTTCAGACAGGACATTGCCAAACAGTCACTGAATTAAAATCCACAGTTTTTCCATAGCAGTCCTTTTCAAAACAAGAATTGTCTCAACAGGAAGAAATGTTTCCTCTTGGAGGAGGGAATCATTGACCAGGCAGCATCAGTTTAAGGTATGTGACAGAAAGTTTAGAGGAGATGCAAGGAAAATCTTTTTCACCCAGAGCGTGGTGGGAATCTGGAACTCTGCCTGTAAGGGTAGTAGAAGCATAAATCTTCAGAATATTTAAGAAGTATTTAAATATGTGCTTGCAATGCCAAGGCATATAAGGCAATATGAGTCAAATGCTCAAAAACAGGATTAGAATAAATAGAATTGTTTTTGACCCACAGGGATATAATGGGTTAAAGGGCCTTTTTTTGTGTTGTAGATCTTTATGACTCTTTGATAACAGTAAGCACTCCCTTTTATGTCTTTCTTTTTCAGAATTGTTCCAATCGTCTTTGCACCATTATTTAAAGTTCTTCCCCATTGTCCTCAGGGATCTTTAAATTTACTCCTGGAGTTTCTAATTGCTCCAAGGTTTCTTCTTACTGTGGCTAGCTTTTGCTTTTTCCCTTGGTCACACTGTTTTCCCTGCACTTCTTACCAGCTTTGAGAAGAAGTTGGTCTTCTGGAATGCTTCTTTATTCCTACTGCTGCTCCCATAAGTGCTCCTGACTGCTTGTCGCTTTTCACATTTCTGTTGCTGACTGTCTGTGTCTTCTTAAAGCGAAATTATTCCTTAAGTGTTCAACTCACATATCTTGATTTTCTTTTCCTTCTGGGTTGAATGGATTGTCTCCACTGTTGGTGCCTTCAGGTATTTTAGAAACAACGCCCACCCCTGATCACCATGTTGTATTGAACTCTGATTAGCAACCCCTAGCAGCTGATAGTTAGGGGTAGTTCAATGCCATCAATCCTCCTTTCTGAGCCGAGTCTAAGAACCTATCTAATTATCAGAGGCACAGATTAGGTCACTAAAGAGATTTAAAAAGAAAAGGACATTTGTCTTATATAATAAGTATAGTTTATTACATGATATCTATAGGTTACAAGCAACATGAACTAGTCAGTCAAGAGGCAGGTAAATCATAACTGTCTCTATCAGGACTCTCATACAAGACTAAATTTTAACAGAACCATTGTGGAACAGCTTTCAAAAGGTGAGTTTCGATGCTTTGACTGATCAGGCTATATCATGCAGTATCCCCAAACAGGGTGTCTTTCCTGATAGTGGGATATTGTGTCTAACACAATCTCAGATCCCAAATTGGCTTATGTATTGGCTGAGGAGGGGATGCAGGATGTTACAATCAGTCCCTATGCGAGGTTCCCATTATTTGATGCAGTTCTGAACAGTTCACACCTGAGGAAAAGGTGTTCGAGGATAACAACATCAGATCCGACACCAATATCATGGTTCACAAAGCTGTGGTGGTTCCCATCCTCCTATATGGCTCTGAGATGTGGACTGGCTACAGCAGACACCACAAGGCACTGGAGCAGTACCACCAATGCTACCAGTGCAAGATCCTGCGAATCTACGCAGAAGAAAGATGTACCAATACCAGCATCCTTGACCAGGCCAACACCCCCAGCATCAAGCATGGACCACCCTTGATCGGCTATGATGGGCTGGGCACATCGTCTGCCCGACTGACACGAGACTCCCCAAGCAGGTGCTCCATTCCCAGCTTCAAACTGGCAGGTGATCCTCAGATGGACAGGGGAAGTGCTTCAGTGATGCCTCAAGGCCTTACTGGTGAAGTGTGGCATTCCCATAGACACCTGGGAATCACTGGCCCAAGACAGTTCAAAGTGGAGGAGGAGCATCTGGGAAGGCGTTGAGCATCTCGAGACTTGCCATCGGGGAAAAAGCCGAAACCAAGCAAAAAGAGCATGCTGTCACACCAACAATAACCCACCTATCCCGCAACCACCTTCCGCCCCA
Source organism: Rhincodon typus (assembly GCF_021869965.1). Lineage (NCBI taxonomy): Eukaryota > Metazoa > Chordata > Chondrichthyes > Orectolobiformes > Rhincodontidae > Rhincodon > Rhincodon typus. The sequence continues at coordinate 21,886,650 of NC_063356.1, forward strand.
AGTGTAACAGCCTGTGGTAGCTGCATCAATCTGTATAGCTACCTACGGATTCACCATGAGAGTGGAAGAGTTATCCTTATCTGCGAGGGACCGCCAATGATGATGATGACAGTTCCAAATAGGATAACCCATATCATTAAGACCTCGGGTGAGGAGGGATGAATTTGTTTACCTTGTTTATTCATCTACTACGTCAATTGATCACAACAAGATTAAATTAAACAAGAATCTGTTATCTTGTGAATATTTTTCTCCCAGATCAAAGGTATTCATGTTTTAACTGGAGTCAATTTAACCAGCTGTTTTGAATTAACAAAGGATGAGTTTATTTGTTACTAAACATAAGATGAAATAATAACACAACGCATGGATTAGAAAGCAAGCCCAAAAACAGATAAAAATTAATAAATATATGGTTCAGTCTCTGAGTCATTCATAAAAGTGGATATGTTACCGGTAATGTTGACTTTGGTAGTTGAATAACCAATTTCAAGATTCTTGGCTTTGCAGGTTACTTTAAATTCTTTTGTTGTGGTTTCTTTTGACAGCAGCAGGCTGGAAGCATTCATACTGACAAGCCAGAATTTTTTCCCTTTCTTTGCCTGCGGTAAGTTTATCAGTCACCAAATGTGAGAAGAAATAAAAACACAACACACATACACGTAGGTTAGAAATGAGAAGGGTGTAGAAAAAAATCAATTTAAAGAATACCTGAATCAGTCACTGGGTCATTCATGATGAGTAAACAGTGGAACACTGATAGTTGAGCAGTCGATTTTAAAATTCATGGCGTTGCAAGTTAGCCAAACTTCTTTTGTCCTGTTGCCTTTTGAACTGGCTTACTAACTGAATAGCACCAGAGTGAGCAAATCCTGTACATGTAACATAGAGGTGACTTATGGATGGTTTGCCAACTGTGATTTTCATGGCACAGCAGCACTCAAATCCAAGCTGGTTCACACAAATATCACAGCCCACCAGCAAAAAGAAGTACTTTAGTTCACTAGAATGCACAGACCAGGGTTAAAGCTTATTTTAACCCTTATCTTGTGTATTCTTGAATGGCGAAAATACAAACAAGTTTCTCACCTAAATGTCTGTCTTATTTTACCAGCATGTTCACAATCTGAGATACACACAGATTAGAATTCAGTTTGTAGTGCATTTCTCCCTGTGAATCTTCATTGACAACTAAAAGTGTGAATTCCATAATTCCTTTCCAGATTGCCAGTATAGTCATCATTTAGCTGTCTACTCTTTCTGAATGGATGATCTTAGGCAGAGGATCCTGAGATGGGGTAGGATAGCCATTGTACAAGGGAAGATAGGACAATAGTCCACCAGGCTCAAGAGGCCAGAGGGAACCTCACAGTCACCAGGATGACAGAGCTGGGTTGAGATTATCTCTGTTCCTGTCAGAATTTCATTGTGCATTTAGCTTTCAACCTTTTGCTTGCCTTATGACACATTCCTCAAGGTTTGAGGGTTTTATTTAGGTTTATAAATGCAATGAAATGTTGACTTTTCCTTTCAACTGTGATTCTTATCTCTTGCTGCAAAGCTAAAGTGTATGTTTAAGTTATGCCTTGGATCAATGATAGGGCTAAAGCAGCTGTTAAATATTGAATCCTTTCTTGACCACATGCTTCTGGATGATTGCATAAAATTGGTCCTTGATTCAAGGACGTATGTGTCACATTACAAATTCCACTCTCTGGTGAGTGCTACTGAGTTGTCCTGCATCCTGAAACTGCTCGTTATGTCCGTTATGCCCTTAGTATCTCTGCAGTGCTGCAGAATGCAATGTGTCTTCACTGTTCAATCAGCATCCTCACTGACAACACCTCCAGTACTAAGGGCTATGAAGTTTCCAATTTCTTCTCTACTTTTGGCTTCCATCTTCCCTCCAAAAAGATGCATCTGCAGAGTGCAGCCCTTTGACATCCCAGGCACTTGTTCCTCACATATTGTTATCCTTGGTGTCCAGAGACCATAAGACAAAAGAGCAGAATTAGGCTATTTGGCCCATCTTCCATGGCTGATATGTTTTTCAACACCATTCTCCTGCCTTCTTCCCATAACCCTTGATCCTCCTACCAATTCAGAACTGATCCAAGTCTGTCTTAAATACACTAAAATACATGGCCTCCACAGTCCTCTGCGGCAAGGAGTTCCAAAGATTAACCACTCTCTGGCTGAAGAAATTCCTGCTCATCTCAATTCTAAAGGATCATCCTTTCACTCTGAAGCTGTGCCTTTGGGACCTAGTCTCTCCTACTAGTGGAAACATCTCCATGTCCACTCCATCCAGGCCTCTCAGTATTCTGTAAATATTAATAAGATCCCTCCTCATGCTACTAAATTCGATCGAGTCCTCAACCGCTCTTCACATGCCAAGCCCTTCATCCCCAGAGTCATTCTTGTAAACCTCCTCCAGATCTCCTCCAATGGCAGCACATCCTTCCTTAGATATGGGGCTCAAAATCGTTCACAATATCCCAAATGCAGTCTGACCAGAGTCCCATACACTGTCAATAGTATATTTCTGCTCTTGTATTCTAGCCCTCTTGAATGAATGCTAACATTGCATTTACCTTCTTAACTGCCAACTGAACCAGCATGTTAAGCTTAAGAGAATCTTGAACTAGCACTCCCACGCCCCATTGTACTTCAGATTTCCAAAGCCTTTCTCCATTCAGAAAATAGTCTATGCCTCTATTCTTCCTAACAAGTGCATAACCTTACACTTTCCCACACTGTATTCCATCTGCCACTTCTTCGACCACTCTTGTTTCAATTTTGGGGCTCTATATACAATGCCTGCAAACTTCCAAGCACAGACAAAGCACAATCTCTTAAAAGGACCATGGACTGTTTTTCAATTAATGATATTCTACACAATTTTGTAACACTGTAAAATCTTACCAATAACTGAGGTCAGGCTAATCGGCATTTAGTTTCCTGTCTTCTTCTTCCCTTCCTTCATAAAGAGGGGTGTTGCATTAGCCATTTTCCAGTCCTCTGGGACCCTTCCTGACTCCAGTGATTCCTTAAAGATTACCACCAATCTCTTCAGTTCTCTCCTTCAGAAATCTGGGATGTAGTCCTTCAGGTCTGGGTGATTTATCCACCTTCAGAGTTTTCAGTTTCAACAGTACCTTCTCCTTGGTGATGGTCTCTACACTGACAGGGACAGAATGGTGGCTCAGTGGTTAGCACTGCTGCCTCACAGCGCCAGGGGCCCAGGTTTGGTTCTACTCTCAGGTGACTGTCTGTGTGGAGTTTGCACGTTCTTCCCGTGTCTGCATGGGTTTTCTCCCGGTGCTCCAGTTTCCTCCCACACTCCAAAGACACACAGGTTAGGTAGTTTGGCCATGCTAAATTGTCCTAAATGGTTAGCCATGGGAAATGCAGGGTTACAGGGATGGAGTAGGGGTATGGGTCTGGGGGAATGCTATCTGTAGAGTGGGTGCGGACTCGATGGGCTGAATGGCCTGCTTCCACACTGTGAGGATTCTGTGCCCCTTAATTCTCTTGGAGTTCTGGTATGCTACTGGTGTCTTCCACTTTGTAAACAATGCAAAGTATCTATTCAGTTCCTCTGCCATTTTTTTGTTCCCCATTACTACTTCTTCAGCATCATTTTCTAGCATCCAATGTCCCTTCTTGCCTTTCTCTTACCTCTTAGATAGCTAAAAAACACTCAATTTTTTTAATATTAGTAACCAACTTGCTCTCATATTCCATCTGTTTTTAAAGGCTTCCCAGTCCTCTGGCTTCCCATCAATCTACACCACATTGTACGCTTTTTCTTTTGCTTTATGCTGTCTCTAACTTCCCTTGTCAGCCATGGTTGCTTCATCCTCCCCTTAGTATGTTTCTTCTTCCTGAATATCTGCTGTGCCTCCTGAATTACCCCTAGAAACACCTGCCATTGCTGCTCCACTGTTTTGCCTCCTAGGCTCCACTTGCAATCAACTCTGGCCAGCTCCTCGCTCATGTCTTTGTAGTTATGTTTACTCAGTTGCAATACTGCTATGTCTGATTCCAGCTTTTTCTTTTCAAACTGCAGGGTGTATTCTATCATATTATGGTCGTACCAGCTCGGGGTTCCTTCACCTTAAGCTCCCTAATCAAGTCTGCCTAATTGCACAACACCAAATCCAGAATTGCCTGTTCCTTAATGGGCTGTATCACAAGCTGCTCCAAAAAAAATCTAATGGAGCACCCTCTCTGCCTACCTGCCTGTCCTATTGATAGGATGTGTATCCTTAAATATTTAGTTCTCAGCCCTGTTCCCCTGCATGCATTATCTCTGGGATACCAACAACATCGTACCTGCTAATTTCAATCTGTGCTACAAGCTCATTTACCTTGTTTTGCATTTAAGTACAACACTCTCAGTCCTGCACTGACTGCTGTCCTTCTGAGAGCTGTCCCCTCATCCACTGTGCCTGAAGATAGTTTCCTGACCCATTCCATACTCTCTGTCCTATTACTTGTTCTGGAAACTTTAACAACCTCTGCTGAGCCCCCTCCTTTAACTTTTTCCATAACATTCTAAGCAGTTACCTCCACCCATCCCACTTCTACCCCCACACCCCCAACCCTCACACAGGAGTAATCGGCATCATCTTGACTACAATCCTCAACTTTTGGGTGCATGGTTCTGTGACAGTTTCAGATGGTCTTGCATCCCCCACTTTTCTTATTATAGGAAATCCCAGCACTTCCTTTCACTTGTGAAATATGATGGTATTTTTCACTTTGAAGAACCTTCACATCTCCTGGTGGTAAAATAAGACTAAATAAAACACAAAATCATTGAAAATGTATATAATATTGACATAAGTGCAGATTATAAAGAATGATTGTACGTCCGTACCACTAGTGTGCCCGCAGAAAGTTTTCATTTCTTCTCTCTATCATTATATCTACCTGTGGGCCCAATCTCTGCAGCTGGGGTGGAGGGAGCCTGCCAACTGGTGAATTTGAAGACTTTGGCAGGTATCACCTGCCTTTAACTGGCCCTGGTCTTCTGAAAGTCCTGTACACGAGGGCAGGCTCAACTTCCTCAGCTTGAACCACTACAGGCAATGGGCTAACTGGCAGTGTGAAATTGAACAGTCCTAAGAAGAAGTTACTGTGGTACAGGTCACTCTTCCTTCTTGTTTCTGCCTAGTGGCATCATCCTTTCTCCTCAAGAAGAAGAATTACTTCAGTTGTGATTGAGGTACTTTTCCTCCTCTTGCCTCGCCGTTGATGCCAAGCATACATGGCTAGAACACTGGAGTACAGAACAGAACACTTATCTGGCACATTGGCTGTTCTGCCAGACCTGGATCTCCAAAGCAGCTGACACCTTTTCCATGGAAACAGTTGAGCACTGACATGTCAGAGCCACCACAGTAAGGCAAAATCCTCCATCTTTCCAACTTCAATGCCCTGATGTTCCCCCTGCAGGTTGACTATGTCACTAACTGAGTCTTCTGTTTGGGCCTGTGCAGGTACCTGGTCTCTGGCTGTGCTTTGAGTGTCAGAGATCTCCAGCATTTCTTCCCTCACCAGCAGTAGACACCTCAGTGATATGCTCATCCCCTGTTCAATTTAGCTAATGTACCCACTGAGGTGATGTCCCTGTGCTAGTGGAAGTTGCAGGTGACCACCTTGCTGGTGGATTCTGTAAGAGTATAAGATGTTAAAAAGGGTATAAAACATAAATTGAGGACATGTTTCTGTTGTGTGTCTGGGTTCCTTCAAGCCAGGTGAGATCTAGTGTGAGTTAGGATATCCACACTAAATCCTTTCTCTCATGAAAGGAGAAGTTGGCACACAACTGTGTGGAGAGGTCCAAGACTAGCAGAGAGATAGCAGACATCAATATCCTCATCCCTTTGAGAAGTACACTATACAGTTGGTTGAGGATGACCAGAACAGCTCTTGTGACAATGGTGAGACAGCAATGGAGAGGAACCCCGTAAGCAACATTGCCCTCTATTTTTTTCAGATGTACTTTGGTTTATTTCAGCTATTTTGAATCTTCACTCATAAATACTGCTTTTTCTCATCTGCAGCAATAGGACCAAGATTATCAATAAGGAACGGATGAACCATTCTTAAAAGCAATTTGCACCGTATTATGTATCCGGGAATGGATTAGGTTTAAAGTCCTTTGGGACATCTAATGGTCACAAAAAGCACAATATAAATGGAAGTCTTTCTTCCTATCAGTCTTGTGATGTTACACAGCTAATCATTAATGGTTCTGTAGATGTCATTCTGTCCAGTGATGCTCCTCTCAGGAGGTATTTATGTTAACCTTAAGACCTACACATTTGTTGAAATGTAACTTTCTGAATGTTCATTTGTAACAGTTCAAATAATTTTTAGACTTCTGCAAGAAATGCTTCTTCAAAGGTTGCCTACAATTTATACTGATGGCTCTATTTACAAGTTTTTTGCCCAATGTGCTACTGAGTCATAAGGTCGGGTATCTCAATTTAGAGACAACTGAATTTCTTGCTAAAATTCTCTGTTGAGGTTCGCACAAAAAGGATGTTCAAGTGAAAGAGGTGCAGAAGGAAAGATGCCGAGTTCATTATCAGTGAATGCCATCAAGGGAGGGGATGGGGGTGTAACAGATAGTAGTAAAGACCTTCTCTAAACATTTCCCAAAGCCTGAATATCATCCGCCATATCAGAAGATCAAAACTTGATAAAACATTCTACACGAAAGCTAACTAAGACACCATATTTGGTTTTTATTCAAATATCATGTGAATGCAGCTCAGTACCTTTCATCATCATGACCTCTGACACCAGCAACTTCTTGCTCCACAATCTCCCTATTTCTCTGTAAAGTAAAGCACATTGGGCTGCCCACATATAAAATGCCTGAATCCTCTGACCTAAGTTGGAATCAATCCTTTTGCCCTCGGTCTGACAAAAGTTGCCAACTTTCCTAACATGGCATGGAGGTATTGGGTATATCTAGGAGGGGCCAACTGAGTGTACAGGAAGGGGCTTTCATTAGGGTTCTGCGGTGCAAGGCAGGGGAAGTTGAACTTGGGGTTGGGTTGGGGCAGGGATGGTTTGCATGTCTGCAGAAGGAGGTGTATTTTAGATCCTGGTGGAGGGGCTGGGTCCATGTTTAAGGGTGGAGTGTTAGTGAGAGTGATTGGGGGAATCACTAATGGAGTCAGCATGGATGAATGTGGCATTAGTGGAATAGGCTGAAGGATTACTTTTATAGTTAACAGTTAGACCAGGTTTTAAGTTCTCTCTTTTGGAGCCTTTCTATTGAAGTAAGCATGTCAGAAACACCCCTTGACTCTCTGACTCTAACTCAGAGGTGAGGACTTTTTCAAAGGGTTCCAAGCACGGTAGAAATGCCCACCTGAAGTATAAACTTTCTGAGCAGTTACCACATAGTCAGTGCATCAGGGATACCCAGAAGTCCCCATATGCATTTTTCAGGTTCAGTGTAGTCTCCAGTTATCTGGAAATTGCAACATTTGGGTCAAATTTTCAAATTCAGACATTTCCCTAACACATTGAGGCCAACCTGCAGCATTACAGAAATCTTTCTACCATCTGCAAAATTACAGATCATGTCCAAAATATATTTTTAGGTTATTATTAATTTAATAAAAGCCCTTCCCCTGTGGAATCTCATTGGAATCCTTCTTCTCCTAAGTATATAACAAATTCTTAATCCACGTAGCACTGAATGAAAGGCTTTCCAAAAAACCTAGACTATATCTCCATAGATACCTCATCAACTAATCTAATAACATCTTAAAAAGATTTTATCAAACTTGTGAGACCTTTCCAGAACGTCTTTTCCAAAGGCCATGTTGTAGGCCCTGACTGACTCCTCTTTAAAGATAATAACATACGAATAAATCTTGTGTTCCCTATCAACATGTTATTGATATTTCTGAAATGGTGAATGCTTGAAGAATCTATCTTACATTCACAGTACTATAAAGATTCATTTACCACTTCCCGATGTAAAAAATTAAACTAAAAACTTAAATTTCTTCCTGATCGTTGGTTTCAATGATCAAATATGACAAAGTATCAAATAAAACCTATTTAAATGCTCCTGATATTTTGCAAGGTCTTGCTTTTATAGACAATTAATTTAAACTATAAAAAGCAAATAAATTGTCAGCATTACAAAAGGCGTGATCTTTGGAATCTCCTAAATAAGCTCACAACCACTTTCTGGCTGATCACATACAATGCAACTAAAACTATTCTTCATTTCAGAATAATCAACTTTATTACCTATTGATGTTTCATCATTATAAGGGAAGTAATTATGAGGTGCTGTGAGAAAATTACCATTGATTTCAAAAAATTATTCTCTCAATATTCTCAAGTTGTGTAACACAAAAATAAAAAATTTTTATCATTAAAATAATCAGCTTTCATTTTTTTCAACTAATCATAGCATAACTGGTACTTGTATATGGCACAAAGCAAATCTGCTATGTACAACACTGTTCAGTTGCATAGACTGTAATAATGAAAATATCAACCTTGATAGTGCTCTCAGTGACAATGATAAATGAAATAGCTGAAGCATCATCTGCTTAAGAAGGACATAGGAATAAATTACTAAAAGATATCTGTATTAACCAGCACAATATTGGAGAACACAGGTAGGAACTGTTCTTACCGCTGACTAAATATAGAGATGAAAGTTTGTAGGATGACTGATGCAAGTTAGAAAGATGAAGAAGAATTAAAAGTGATTATCCTTCATTGTGAAATTAGGAGGCATTGCCCTAATCCTAATCCTAATGCCGAATTTCTTTGCAGCTCGCTCTTTCCAAAGCTTTACATTTGACCTCTGTGGGATCTCATAGTCCCCAGAACATAGCTGCATCCAGCAAGTTACTGATGTCTCTCTGCCAGAGTTCATGATTTGAGCTTCTTTGACACAAATGGTGTAGCAAAGACAGAAAGGGTGACAGCATTTGCCTCAGCCTCATCAATACCCCATGTGCAGAATGCAGTTGGCTGCATGCACATTGTGTTTAGGGGACAACACGTGAACGCTGAGAGGCATGTGATTTTCTACTGTGATGTAGGATATCAGCGCTTGGTGGTTTGTGGTTGAGGTAGAATGCTGCTACCAGTCCTCTTTCCCATGTTGCTTTAAGTTCAGGGTTCAGTAGTTTGTGATGGAGGATGGACCACAAGAAGAAACTCTTGTCTTAAATAATAAAATGTAGTTTATTACATAACAATAATAATACATTATCTCCTAAGTATATTAATTATATTAACAAAAAGTATAGAAGATATGTGAACCTCCATCATGAAACTGCCTAAATCCAATTGATTCTCCTCTCAGACCTCAGTTTAGTTTAAACATTAACGCTTTTTCTGAACCATTGCCTTATACAACATGTGCACCCAAGCCTTTATTTTCTCTTAGTCAATTATTATATAATCATGCATGTAATTATATTACATTTATCACTACCTTTGCTTCAACACCGCACCCCAAGTCTCAAACTTCATAAATTCAAGTATTCTGGAGGTTTCACAATTTTTCCAAGATACATTCATCTTGGACTTGAATGATTTGTCATGAGGGTTGCTGACCTTGACTCTGATGTTTCTGTCATTTCTCTATTGCAGAGGACATTGTTCTTTGTAGACATTGTTGTTTGTTCGTTACCTTATCTGGAAGATCTTCAATTTCGTGAATGCCCATCATGAATGAGAGCTGTGTTGGTGAAACAAAGAATTTCTTCCTTGTAGTTTCCTGGATTTCTGAACCAGGCAATCTATCTCTAATTGGAAATGGAGATTTCTTTTTTGCAGTATCCAGGATAGTCAGACCAGGCAGCTTCTTCTTTTGTCCAACCTTTGCAGCTTACGTTTCTCGAGTTGCTGATCATGCTGGAAATCTTCAGTCACTCTTTGTGGTAGTTAAACTGGTGAAGTAGAGCTTTTCAGATTCTCAAGCATTTTACTGGAGAATGAGTGTTCACTCAACATTAATTCTTTCACTGTAATTGACTGTTTTGTTGTATCAACATATTTCACACACTATTGTGTTATCTGGAAAGGTTTGGTCGAATGTTTCTATTGTTGATATGAAACAATTCAGTTATGCCAACATAGGTAATCTCAACAGCAGCTTTCTTCATTGAATGGAACGGACTTCAGACACCAACATGTGATTTTTGCAGCTTCAGTCCACAAGACCATAAGACATAACAGCAGAAATTAGGCTATTCAGCCCATCAAGTCAGCTCTGCCATTCAATCATGGCTGACAAATTTGTCAACCCCAATCTCCTGCTTCCTCTCCATAACCTTTAATCCCCTTGACAATCAAGAAGCTATCTGTCTCTGTCTTAAATATACTCAATGACCCGGCTTTGACAGCCTTCTGAGGCAGTGAATTCCATAGATTCATCACTCTCTGGCTGAAGAAGTTTCTCTTCACCCCTGTTCTAAAGGGTCTTCCCTTTACTCTAAATCTGTGCCCTTGGATTCTAGTCTCTCCTGCTAATGGAAACATCTTCCCAGCATCCATTCTGTCTAGGCCATTCAGTATTCTGTCAGTTTCAATTAGATCCCTCTCCATCCTTCTAAATTTCATCAAGTATAGACCCAGGATGCTCAAATGTTCCTCATACGTTAAACCTTTCATTCCTGGGATCATTCTCGTGAACTTCCTCTGGACCCGCTCTAGGGTGATTACATCCTTTCTGAGGAATGGGGCCCAAAGTTGCTCAAAATATTCACCTGACCAGAACCTTTTAAAGCCTCAGAAGTACATCTCTGCTTTTATATTCTAGTCTTCTCGAAATAAATGCGAACATTGTATTTGCCTTTTTGACTACTGACTCAAGAGAATCCTGGACGAGGACTCCCAAGTCCCTTTGCACATCAGATTTCTGAATTTTCTCCCCATTTAGAAAATAGTCTATGCCTCTATTCTTCTTACTAAAGTGCATGACCTCACATTTTCCTACGTTGTATTCCATCTACCACTTTTTTGCTCACTCTCCTAACCTATTGAAATCCTTTTGCAGCCTCCCCGCCTTCTCAATACTACCTGTCTCTCCACCTATCTTTGTAGTCTTCTTTATACATTTAGCCATTAACCTGAGCAGGCGTATGATGTATCCTAATAGTTGCTTTTTCATGGTTCATTGATAGCAGTGTGTTTCTGAAACAGTTGTGCTTGTGGACTCAGTTTTTTTTATTTATTTATGGGATGTGGGTGTTAGGGGTTAGCCAGCATTTAACTGTCCTTCCATCTGTGCCCTTGAGAAAGTGGTGGTGAGCTGCTTTCTAGAACTGCTGCAGTCCACATGCTATAAGTTGACCCATGATGCAGTTAGGGAGGGAGTTCCAGGATTTTGACTCAGTGACAATGAAGGAATGGTAATATATTCCAAGTCAGTATGGTGAGTGGCTTGGAGGGAACCTTGCAGGTGGTGGTGTTTCATGTATTTGCTGCCCTTATTCTTCTACTTGGAAGTGGTCGTAGTTTGGAAGGTATTGGATTCCATCTGCTAATTTGAGATATTCAGGTCAATCTGTGTATGTAGGTTGAAAAGTAAGAAAAGTCACAAATGACACACATTTTCAACACTCTTATGGCCTTTGTGGTGCTGTGTTACTTGTAGGATATTTTTAGCCTTGGGAAATGTTCGAACTACACCATAGAGTTTTATTTGTGAAGTCTGCAACTTCTGATCTTTCAGAAATGGTATTTGGCCTGGCATACAGTGTCACTAGGCCCTGTGTCATCTTAAATTTAGTGAGACTTCACTAACATGACAAAGCTCATCAAACTTAGTTCAGATAGATTTCCAATATCCCCAAAGAATGCATTGAACATATTCTCCAATGAAGAGACATCTTCAAATTTGGGTATTTCTTCTCATGGGGATGGGTGATCTACTCCATAGAGCTTTTTATGTGTGCACCCGCTGGTACTTCTGCTGCTCTGGAATTGTTTCTGACTTTCACACATCCTTTGGAAGTTACCTTTTTTTAAATAAATGGACTGTTCTTTACTCATAATTAGACATTATTTTTACTTGTGAACCCTTCTTGTCTCCACAGTGCTGACACTCACTCTGCCTGATTTTTGTATTGGTTTAACATATGTCTGTTTATAACGTTTGCATCTCATGAGGTTGAAAGGTTTTGTTACTCCTCTGTGGTAAGATGCCCTTCCACTCTCTGGGTTTGTGTTTGATTCATTCTGTATTCAGAAATATAATTTTATATTTATTTTTTGTAAATTGTTGCTGTCTTTCTACGCAGCTTCTTCTTTATTTACCAGTCTGTGCTAATTCTGCATTGCTGTTGAATTGTATCATAAAGCTTTGAATTGTATTTACTTATTGTTTTGGTTGTGATTTACTGCTTCTATCATTTAAGAATTTTTCTTATAAAACACTTGTATTTTTAAAACTATTTAGAATTTTAAAATTCTGTACTGCAGCAATAGTCATCTAATAAAGCTTTTAAAATTATCCTACATATTTAAAAATTTGTAAATTCTCTTAGTACTTTAGAACACAAAATTTATTGTGAACTTCCCGGCTTTAGTTATCACAATGAAGGATTCCTAGCAGTTTTTTTTGCTTCTTCTTGGGAGTTTTCCTGTCGTTATCAAAATGGAGAACTTGTGCCCTTTTCTCTTTTTCTTGTGATGATTTGCACCATTTGCTGTCAACAAAATAATGCATTTGCACTCTTTGACCATTAACACATATTCCAATTTTTTCGTACCTCTGAAATAAGTTACTGATCTTAATCTTTTCCAGTAGTAGACTTACAATATTTATTTAAATTTCTTTTTGATAATTCCTGACATCAAAATGAATTAAAATTTCAGCCATATTTTCAATTCTGTAGCTGATACTTATGGCACCAATTCACAAGTGCAACAGTGCTCCATTTACCAGTAAATACTTCATTTTATTTTTCCAGCGTCCCAGCCTGGATATTGGACTATTTAGGAAAATTTTGAACCCTTTTCTCTGAGGACTGTACTTACTGATGGAGCTCGCAATATCTGCTCATTCTGCAGTCAAACGCTGATTCAACATTTCCCTGCCCAAGTCTAACAGGCTGTAATCCATTTTGACTTCCCTGTACTCTTCACTGCAGGTCCAGCTGTCTTTTTCACATCACAGTACATGTACAATGCTGTAACCGCTTCCAATACCCTGTCTTGACATTTTTAATCAACGTGTACAGATGTGTTTTGACAAACCTCGGGAGCAGGTGGATCTCCAACCTAGATCTCCTGGTCCAGAGGTGGGGTTACTACCACTGCACCACATGTGCCCCAACACCATGCTGACTGATTTCTTTTAAACACTTTCAGATGCTGATGGACAAGCTGAGCATTTCTTAAAATGTCAATGTTCTTGCTATATAACTCAACTGCCTGCAAAAAATAAAATCTCTTTTTTTCAGATTCTTCTGGGTTCCTTGCAATGTTGGTCTCTTCTGGAGTTTATAGAACAAATCCTGCTGCTGCCAACATCTGGTAATAACAATGATGTCTGAGTACCAACCACTGCTTGTTTGTGATTGGGGTAGAATCCTGCCATCAATCTTCCTTCCTATGTTTGCCTAAGGCGCTGTACAATAATCTGTGGTGGATGTTGAATGTCAGGCTCTGGTGCTAGATTACATGTCTACTTATATGAGCATTAATTACAGCAATTTCTAAATAAACATACTAGGTTATGAAACAGCAATTACGACAGTTAAAAAAAAAACAAAATATATTTACCCACCAGCCTGTAATTTAATTGAATTGCCTCCAGTGTACTTCAAGTTTCAATTTCTTTTTGCATTAAATTGCAAGTTGTGAACTAACCAAACTCCTGCACTTCCATTCCTACTTAAATAAACACGAAGTCATAAATTTCAGCATGTTTAAGAGAGCAATGTATCCTTTCACCGATGACAGGCATGACAAATCAAGGTTTTTTTGGATACATGACAGTAAGAAATTCCAATTCTAATATTTTTGTAAAATTTTCTAGATGCCAAAGGAATTAATCTACCTCATATTTTCACTAAAACTGCTTTTAATTTTTTTGTTTATTAAATTATTTGTTGTCCATCTTTAATTGCGCTAGAGAAAACGTTGGTTACCTTCCTTCTTGAATCATTGCAATCCATCAATGATAAATGCATCCGCAATGTTGTTAGAAAGGGAGTTCCAGGATTTTGATCCAGCAATAGTGAAGAAACCAAGTTAGAATGATGTGTGACTTGACGGGGATATTGCAGGTGTTGGTGTTCCCAAGGCTTATAACATATTACTGCCATTTGGCAATTTGCATTCTAAAGTGGAGGTAACTGGATTTGGTTTTAGTTCTGTGGAGGTGACTTGTTTCTTTTAAGAGGAAAGAATTTTTTTTTTTGAACAGTGAGTTCAAATATCATTTCAAGAAAGCATATGACTTAAGCTGTATGACTAGAGTTGGGATTTCTTTGATGAAATGTTTTACAGAGTTGAATATTTATGACATCAAAAATGACAGACCAGAGGACATAATCAAGTTTCAGTTGAGAAGAATAGTTTCACACCTGCCAAAGGGCATTTTAGTTTATGACAGTCCAAGATTTCAGAGCTGGAATTAAATTTTGAAACTCATGCAGTAGATAGGGATTCTGTACAGCTAGGAAAAGTCATGCAAGGAGCCAGTGACTGCTTATCTCAAGGAGAGATGGTAATGAACAGAATCACATCTGATAAATGTATAAAAACGTCACCAGAAGGAAATGTTTGCAACCTCATAATTGGGTATGAAAGTAAAGAGTTAAAGTGAGAGTGATACTTCATTTGGAATCAGTGCCTGCAAAGAACATCATTGGGAAAAGTGGTGAATTTTTGTTTTTGCTGTGTATGTTAAGATCATTATAAATTATTTTAAAAATTACATTGATATTTTAAAATTTTGTGTAATAAACTTGCGTTTTTATGAAAAGAACTTGGGCAGCCTCATGTGAATATATTCGGTGACTGACCACTGTGGTAACTGCAAAAATAAAACTGATGATCTATCAAGCCAGGAATCATTCTGAGTTCTGACTTGTCCAGGATTACCATCAGTTAGGATCGTAACAAAGTGGGGGATCTTGATGGGATAGGAATTCATTAAACTTAAGACGCAACTGTGAAACTTAAAAAAAAATGACTACATAGAGGAGTTAGACAGAAAAACAGGGTCTGTTGAAGTACATTAAATGGATTTGACTTTCAAAATGGCTTTGATTGTTGTTAAGTGGATTATTTGAATTATTTGATTATGGATACATTAAGAGATTTAGTGCATAAGCTGAAGGTAGAAATAAATGCATGGTCTAGGAAGCTCAAGATGCTTAAAGCGATTAGGCAAGATTTTTAATTAAAAGGAGGGAAACATGGATTGAGTTGTCACCACAAATTTAAGATTCAGTTTGGAATAAAAACAAACTTGAGTTCCAGGAAACAGAGAAAGATAAATGAAACACTTGAATTGAAAGAAAACGAGAAAGATAAATGAAATAGCTGAATTGGAAGGAAAAGAGAAAAAAAAGAGCAATGGACAGAGAAAAGAATGAAAAGAGGAATGGAAATAAGGAAGCTTGAATTGGAAAGAAGGGAAAAGAGAAACCAAAAGTAATGGAACAAAGAGAGAAAGTAAGAAAGATCAATGGAAACAATTTTGAATTAAGAAAGCTTGGAGTGCAAAGATAGGAAAATCAGAAAACATTGAAATCAGAAAATTTCTGATGAAGGGTCTAGGCCCAAAATATCAGCCTTCCTGCTCCTATGATGCTGCTTGGCCTGCTGTGTTCATCCAGCTCTACACCTTGTTATCTCAGATTCTCCAGCATCTGCAGTTCCTACTATCTCTATTCACAATACTCATGAGTTTGACTCTTAAGTTTATCAATTAAAATTTAAAACCATAAGAAAGAAGCCTAATCAAACATTTATACAATTTGCAAGAGAAAAAGTATGCTATGGGATCAGTGATTTCAATCAGTAAAGTTAAAAAATTGAGAATGTGAGGGGAATTATGATTATGGAAGAATTCAGAAATACCATTCTGGTAAGGATTAAGAATTACTAAGATGAGCGTCAAGTATCAAGTATCTGAGAAGCAGCAATTCTGGCAGATGCTTATGGTATCTCACATCAACAGTGCAAATGCTGTGCTATCATATGCTAATGATATGATAATATAAGTAGTAAGACTAGGCATACCAAAGTTAATTGTTATAAGCTAAATAGGAAACTGATTACTGCACAGGGGGTTCTCCTATAACCTGTGTTCCGGCAACATGAATTGGCTATAACACGATTGATGAATAGGGGAACAGTATTTGTAAAAACCAAACATTGTGTTGGCTATAACGCAATTCCAATGTTGATGTCACATGATCAGTTCGCAAGCTTTGTCCTGAGCATACCCAGTGCTGGCATCAGGAATCCTCGCGCTTTCTATGAGAGGTACTGTATAATTCTGCTGTGTGACCCATAAATTCGAGAACAAAGTGGCAAGAATGATAACAATAAGTGTCCTGGTGATAAAATTGCAGGTGGTGTATATAAAAGAAAGGCTATAATGCTGGAAGAGTAGCTAGACATTGTAAAGCACTTTGAGCATAATGAGAGAACATGTGATATTGCTTGTGCAACAGGAATGAAGGAGTCTATCTTACGCACCATTAGAGACAATGCAGAAAAGATTAAAGCAAGCTGTATTGCTGGAACAAGTCTGAGTGCTAGCAAATCTGTGAGGTCACGGACAAAGGAACTTGAGGAGATGGAGCGGCTTCTAAGTGTGTGGATAGAAAAGCATACGAAGAAGCAATCTGGGACCACCCTTCTCACCATAAAAGAATAATGAATTATGAAGGTCTAACAAAACAAGCCAAAAATCTGGCAGATGTGCCTGCCTTCAGACCGAGCAGTGGCTGGTTTATATTATTACATTAAGAACTGCTATGCTTTCCATAACGTAAAGTTACATGGCAAAACTGCCAGTGCAGATGAGGAGCATGCGATGGCACTTTCTCCAACAGTAAAAAAATTAGTTGATGAAGAAGGCTACAACTTAGATCAAATTTTCAATTTGGATGACACCGGTTTATACTGGAAGTGAATGCCATCAAGAACCTACATTTTTATGAATGAAGCACATACTCCAGGCTTTAAGGTGGCTAGGGATCGTATGACTGTGCTGCTGGGAGCCAATGCCAGTGAAGACGTAAAGCTTAAGCCTGTGGTGGTGTACCATTCTGCCAACCCGCTCGCCTTCAAAGGTTACCTTAAGTCTACTCTAGGGATCTACTTTAGGTCAAGCAAAAGAGGTTGGTTGACTTGGCAAATTATTTCTGAAATTATTGTTGATTTTTTCAAAGATACTTTTAGAAAGTATTGCGGGAATAATAAACGTGGATTTCAAGATTATCCTCATCCTGGATAATATGCCAAGCCATCCTCAGACCATTGGTGAGCTTTCCGAAAACATCAAAGTGCTATTTCTACCAAAAAACACAACCTCTCTCCTTCAACCCACGGACCCGGGTGCAATAGCAGCTTTTAAAACTTATTATTTAAGGCGCACACTTAAGAGGCTGATTGCAGCCACTGAGGGCGATAAGGAGAGTGTTCTTCAATTTAAGAAGAACTTCAACATCAAGAATGCTATTGACATGATTGTGGAGGCCTGGGGTGATATTAGTAAGGGTTGCTTGCATGTAGTTTGGTGGAAGCTTCTCCCAGGTCTTTTTCAAGATTTAAAAGTTTTGATCCATCTGAGGAGCTCCCAAGAATCAAAGAACATTGTGTTCATCTTGCAAAGCAAGTTGGATTTGAAGAAGTGGAGAGTGAGGATGTTGAAGAGCTGCTTGGGTCCCACTGTGAAGACCTCTCTACAGCTGATCTACAACAACTTGTCATTGAGGGGAAGTGGAAGCTGGAGATGAAAAAGATGAAATCCAGGACAGCTTTCCACTTCTGTTTTGTCTTCTATCCTGAGGGAAATTGAGAAGCAGTTGCAACGATTAGAGGTCAACAATTACAATGCAGAATGCAGCAGGGTAGCAGTTCCTGAAGGAAGATCTTCTTTGGCAACCTTTGAACTACTTCTTCATGAGCAAAGAAAAAGGGCAAAGCAGCAAAAACTGGATGTCTTTTTTAAGCCAACCCCCAAGAAACAGTCAGAAGACAATGAACCACAGCCATCCACTTCTGGATTAACTATTTTTCACCCTAACTCTGCTAACAAGACTGCACCTGAAAGTGGTGCTGGTGATGGTGATGATGATGACGCTCAGTCCCTGCATTAACAACAGAGCTACCTCAGAACCTCCTTCCCCATCAAGTTATCTTGAAATTGTTTCAACATAAGATGATAAATTTACTGGTATTTCATTATTACATGTGAATTAGACATTTGTACAAACTGCGTTATCCTTTTTGTTACGCTTTTGAGTGATTTTATTTTGTTCGTCTGCCCCAACCCCTCCTTTTCCCATTGGTCCTGTTATTTCTACAGCTTGATTTTCTATGACGCATCGTTTCACAGGAACCATCTATCATGTTATAGCAGAACCCCCTCCAGTAGTAATGGCTAAGGTATCTTTAGAAAAGTATGAATCATCAAGGAAGAGGGTATTAAATTGTAACAGTGATACAGGCAGCAACCTAGGAGGAAAAGAGAGATGACTGAAAAAAGCCCAGAACTCCACTGGAAACTGAATATTTTATTTTGAAGGGACAGTGATTTCCTTAAGGAGGTGGTTATAGTAGCAGCGATAGTGTGAGGGTGATGTATTGGAGAGAAGATGATTGCATTTACACTGACAGAGTGGAGAAGGACACTGACCTGCTATACATTCCTCCAGATGGCAGAGGTTGCTGTACCCTAGGTGGCATCTGAAACCAGACTGGCATGGTCTGGTCTCATGGCCTCTACTACTGGTCCTGAGGGAAAAGGAAGTCTCACCTCTGCACCATCCCATACAGCAGGAGTTTCAGGTCCCTGCCCACAAAGTAGGTTGAAAATTTTGTCCTGTCTGTCGTGTCTGGGGCAAATGTTAGGCGGTGTGCAACACAGCCCTGGAAATGACAGTACTTGTCAGGGTGCACAGTGGCCTTTTAAAGGTTGGGGGTGGGGAGTGGGTGCAAAGGATAAGAGTGAATTATGGGATATCCACTGAGTGTTGAGTTGTTCTGGAAATGGAGCATAGTAAGAGTAGTCAGGAATCAAATGCCATGGGGTTGGGTAGTGCTGACCCAGTGATGAACTAGGGTAGGACTGGACTCAATGACTCAGCCTCCACAGTCTTCTGGAACAGACAATTCCAAAGACCCTCTGAGTGAGGGAATGTCTCCTCATCTCTGTCCTAAATGACTTGCCCGTTATTCTGAGACTGTGTGCCCTGATTCTACGTTCTTAATCCAGGAAAAATATTTATCCTGTCAGGCCTTGTAAGAACTTTGCATCCTTAAATGAGATCAAGTTTTATTGTTATAAACTCCAGAGAATAAATTCATTAAGTAAATAAGTTACATCAATTTAGTTTTTCCTCATAGGACCATATCATGTTGCTTTACTTAAAAAATTCTAGCTGGTCACAAAATTTAAGACTGACAAAAGTATAGCTGAACATGAGAATAATAAAAGTTAATAATCTAATAAATGAAATTTAAGTAGCTTAAATAACTTATATCATTTTGAGATATTTGGATTTTAATAAAGCATTTTCTCTTTGGGCTGCAACACTGAGACCATCCAATGTTATTAGAATAAAATAGTGGTCCAAAGCCACAAAATATAAAATGTATGGCATGTGTACAATATCCATTTGCACAATTAATTTGAACATTGATTTTCATTATTCATTTAGCAGCAGGGTCAGTTACAATTGTAATTCCCGTAAGTTATGTCATCCAATAATGAATCATATTTTGTTTTTAGCTGATCCACATAAATTATCATGGACAGGTTATGCAGTGAAGTTATTAGCCCAGTACTGACACATAACTGAGCTTGTTAATTGTGTAAATGGCAATATAACTCATTCACATCATTATTGTGAGAAAATTTTGAGATTTGCCCTACAGGTCACTTAACATCAGTCATTATCGGGAAATGTTATAAAATGCCACATACTGCTAATGGCTTGCAATATATAAAAGAAACTTGGGCACCTTTTTATAACACCAGTAGATCTTCAAAGGTAATGTTCACAAGGTCCAGGGTCAGAAATCATGGGCTTCAGTTTTCTCTTGGTCCAGACCTTGGCTTCCTACCTGAGAACAGAGACCCCAACCCTACCCCAAGCACAATGGCCATGGCCCAAACACACAGGTCCCCTAGAATGCCGGGCCCTGGTTATTGGGCTCTGATGTACCACCCACCCACCCCTCCCTGGTTCTCACCAGTGTATGTGGAAAGCATCCGTACCTTCTCTTTATCATTCATAGGATGTGGGCATTTATTGCCCATTCCTTAACTGCCCTTGAGAAGGTGATGGTGAGCTGCCTTCTTGAACCACTGCAGTTCATCAGAGTATATAGACCAACAATACGGTCAAGAAGGGAATTCTAGGAATTTGCCCCAACAACAGTGAATGAACAGTAATATATTTCCAAGTCATGGTGAGTGGGTTGGATGGGAACTTGCAGGTGGTGGTGTTCCCATGTACCTGCTGCCCTTGTCCTTCTAGATGATAGTGGTCTCTTTGGGAATTTCTGCAGAGCATCTTGTAGATGGTACAAACTGCTGGTACTGAACATTGATAGTGGGCAAAGTGAATGTTTGAGGGTGTAGTGCCAATCAAATGGGCTGCTTTGTCCTGAATGATGTCAGGCTTCCTGAGTGGTGTTGGAGCTGCACTCATCCAAGCACATGGGGAGTATTCCTGACCTGTTCCATGTAGAATGGTGGACAGCTTTGAGGAGTCAGGAGGTGAGTCATTTACTCACTACATATTTCCTAGTCTCCAACCTGCTGTAGAACATAGCACAAAGAACAACACAGCATAGGAACATGCCCTTCAGCGCACCATGATACTGTTCTAAACTAAACCAATCTGCTTGCACATCTGCATCCCTCTATTCTCTGTCGGTTCCTGTTTCTGTCTAAGTACCTCTTAAACTTTGCTATTGTATCTGCTCTTGTAGCAACTGTATTTAAATGATGAGTCCAGTTGAGTTTCTGGTCAATGGTAGCCCTCAGGATGTTGATAGTGGTGGATTCAGTGATGGTAATGCCATTGAATGTCAAGGGATGAGGATTTGATTCTATATTGTTGGAGATGGTAATTAACTGGTATTTGCATGGCATGAATTTTACTTGCCACTTGTCAGCCCAAACCTGAATACTGTCCAGATCTTTCTGCGTTTTGATATGGACTATTTCAGTATTTGAGGAGTCGCCAATGGTGCTGAACATTGAGCAATCATTAGTGAACATACCCGCTTCTGATCTTCTTTTGGAAGGAAGGTCACTGATGAAGCAGCTGAAAATGTTTGAGCCTAGGATACTATCCCGAGGAACTTCTGCAAATATGCCCTGGAATAGAGACGACTAACCTCTAATGACCACAACCATCTTCCTTTGTGTCAAATATGACTCTAATCAGTGGAGACTTTATACCCCTGACTCCCATCAACTCCATTTTACCAGCTTCCCTTCATGCCACACTTAGTCAAATATGGCCTTAATGTCAAGGCAATCACCACAATTCTTGAATTCAGTTCCTTTGCCCATGTTTAAACCAAAGGTATAATAAGGTCAGGAGCTGAGTGGCCTTGGTAGAACCCAGAATGAGCATAAGTGAGCAGGTTATTGCTGAGAAAATGCTGTTTGATAGCACTGTTGATGACACTTTTCAACACTTTACTGATGACCGAGAGTAGACTGATGGGAACTGAATTGGTGGCATTGGATTTGTCCTGCTTTTCATGTGCAGTACATTCCTGCAGGCCATAGCTAGACTGGAACAGCTTGATTAGCGGTGTGGCATGTTCAGCAGCATGTGTCTTCAGTACAATCGCTGGATTTTTGTTGGGGCCTACAGCCTTTGTAGTATACAGTGGGTTAAGTCATTTCTTGATATCATGGGAAGTGAATTGAATTGGTTAAAGACCACTTCGCAACATTGATGCTCTGAACCAATGGATCATGCACACAGCACTTCAGGCTGAAAATTGTTACAATTGTTTAATTCTTATCTTTTGCATTGTTCCCACTGCTTCATGTGCTTGATACACAACATATTGCATCTTGGGTTCAGGCTGAGGTCCTTGAATTATTTTTGTTCCTCTTCCTGTGTGGTATCATTGGAGTTTATACCAATCAATACAATGGGAATAACACCATTTTCCACTCTGTGCCACACACCACACTGACTTGTAAATATATTTCCATTCCTTTGGTCTCCCTGGACTCCAAATCCCAGAACTCCCTTCTGCCAAATGGAATAAAGCAATTCAAGGAGACAGCTCATCTCCACTTTGTCAAGGGTAACAATAAATGCTGACCCAGCCAGCAATGCCCACATCCCAAGAAGGAATAAATAAATGTCAGTTTCTCCAGGAGTACACTTTTAAAAAAAACAAAAAGATTTTATAATTTAGCAAAAAAAGGTGTCCTTTATTGCACTTATAAACATAAATAAATTTTCCCAAGAGATCCCTGGTAGTGACCTGGTATCCTGATCTCATCTACCTGGCATCCTACTCCCTTCACAACCCTATGCCTCTCCAACCATCTTCACCCACCTAACTCTGTATACCCTTCACCCATATGGCCTCCTGACCCCCTTGTCCATCTAGCATCTTACACCCTTCAACAAATTTGCAACCTGCCACCTCACCCACCTGTCAACTTTCCCTCCTTATCCCTGAACCACATACCTGCCAGCCTATATCCACACTTATTGACATAGTTATCTTTTCTCAGTAGCTGTTGAAGTGGCTGCGGGACATTTAAACTGCAGAATATGGCACTGTTACGACTGAAAAAGAACGTGTGGTTTCCCCACTGATTCCCTCTCCATTGCTGGCTGTGGGCATTCCTGGGTTGGTCTTTTTTGTTTCACAACAGAAAGCCAGGAAATTCAAAATCAGAATTGAGCAAAATGTAAGTTCTTTTTTGTCTGAAATTCGATTTCTGACCCTGATAAGAAAATCCAAGCCACTGTAATTGCACTGGGCAGTCTGGTATGGGATCTTTGGCAGAAAGTAACACTAGGGGTTGGATGTTTGAAGGTTGCACGGATGACAGCAAGTGAGAGGCATGATTAGGGATTGGGGTGATTTGAGGCCCTGATAAGGTGGACAGAGGGAGAAAGTGAAATGTATGTGATTCCCAGCATTTCCTCTGTAATGAGATGATGGAAGTCCAAAGACCAGAAAATAAATTTTGGACAAGGAGACTCTTGATACAGTGATATGAAGACAATTAATTAAATCAGAAAAGCTACACTTAACAAAGTAATGCAGTCAAAATCCTACTCCATGTGGTTTTTTACTACCAAATGACTCTACAGACAGCTTGAGACTTCTACTCTTCTCTCCCTATGTCTTCTTAAATTTTCTTGCTGCTCTAAAAATGACTGTTGTAATTTGTTATTATTATTATTCACATGTCAATGGTCATAACCTGAACAAGATGTCCTCAACACCAAAACAGCCCATTATTTACTTTTTCTCATATGCTGGATTTTATAATCCTCTTACTCATATAATTATAGCTTCAAAGTCCATGGATCTATACATTGCAGAACACATTATTTAATCACAACTGGAACAGTCCCTAGTTCCTTTTTTCTAAGTTCCACTATCAGATCATAGCAGTTATCCCTGGTACAGTGCAATTTTGGTTTCTCAAGTCACACAAGCAAAACTCAATCAAGCACACTTCTAAAATGAACTCTTCAGCTACCAGGAACGCATGTAAAATATTTTTTAAAAATACAAAAATCCAAAAGATATAAAAATATTCACACTTCTTGCACAGCACCAGCAGCAGCAACAGTTGTGATGTCGTGAGAGGGACTGATGATAGGGAACTGTGGACAAAGTAGTCTGATGCACAGTAATTTTAATTATTCCATGAAAACTCTCTTTTATTGGCTCCATTTCAAGAAAGAGGTTTAGAAAGGTTTGATGCTGAGCTGAGATAAGATCCCCAGTGACTAGTGACTCAAAGGTGGAAAGAGAAGTTTTCTGTTTGTGCCCGTGATCTGGGTCAGATGAGTTTGTGGTAGCTGGTTAGGATGTGTGAAATTCAAGTACAGATTGCCTCTGATTAAAGTTTATGATTGAGTCACCATTGCACAGCTCCAGAGTCCAAACCAGAATCCACTGAGTTGGGAAGTGAGATGGGATCTATATAAAAATAAATTACATCAAATAAAGTGTTTCATTGCACATTGTGTACTTCACATAACCAAATTGTTTATGAAAATGGTGGATAAAGCACCAATGTTAATGGAACAAAACTTCCACCTTCCAACCCAGTAAAAATGCTCAACTGCAGGATACTATCACTGTTATAAAATTAGTAACATTTACATGTGATCAATCCTCCCAGAATACCTCCATTCGAGTGACAGACTCTTAAGACTTACAGCTGTTTTCAGCTCAAAAGGAGGTCATTTGGCCCATCATGTCCATACCATCGACAAACATATGACTGCTCTAATCCCATTTTATATCTCTTGTCCCAAAGCCCTGGAGTCTATGGTAATGCAATTGAATATCTAAGAGTTGTTTGGGTATTAAGAGAATTTCTGACTCGACTACTCATTCAAATATTGAAAAAGAATTGGAAACCATACCTAGAATCCTTCTTGATATCCTTATCTCGACAATTGTGCCTCTTTCAGTAGATAACAGAAATTTGAACATGTGGAGGTATGTTCATTTTAAAACAAGATATACTCCCAACTCCAGATAAATGTGGTGTAGAGCTGGATGAACACAGCAGGCCAAGCAGCATTGAAGAAGGGTCTAGGCCTGAAACGTCAGCCTTCCTGCTCCTCTGATGCTGCTTGGCCTGCTGTGTTCATCCAGGTCTACACCTTGTTAACTCAGATTCTTCAGCATCTGCAGTTCCTACCATCTCCAAATAAATGTGGCTCTCTTACTCCTAAAATTAAACTGCTGATACTTAATCATATTCTACCTAGACTTGCGGCTTTCTACAATCAGTGGGCACAGGACACAGAAGGTGTTGTAGACACCAAGCACAATATTAGCATTTAATTGATGTTATTTAGTTATTGCATTTCAAACATATTATTGAATTGGATTCTTTTATTCCTTTGCCCTTGACTTATTGCTTTTACCAATGCTTTTGGTGACACTGAGGAAGTTTGATTCCAGCCTTTCAGATCAATGCACAGAAGAGTCCCAAAGAAGACCTTGACTCATAAGACCATAAGACAATAAGACATATGATCAGAAGTAGACGTTTTGCCCACTGAGTCTGCTCTGCCATTCAATGAGATCACAGCTGATCTGAGAATCCTCAATTCCACTTTCCTGCTTTATTCCCACAGTCTTTCATTCCCTTATTGATTCCCTTCAAAATCTATCTCTACCTAATAACCCAGCCTCTATTCTTCCATGGGAAAAAATATCCACACATTCCCTACCCACTGAGAAAAGTAATTCTTCCTCATCTCTATCCTAATTGGGCAATCTTTACTCTAAATATTCTGCTCTGAAACTCTCCCACAAAGAGAAAAAGAATCTCTTTACACCTATCCTGTAAGAGTCTTGTACGTTTCAATAGGTCGCCTCTCATTAGTACAGGCCCAATAGACTCAAACCTCTCCTCTAAGACATCCCCCTTATACCTGGGATCAGTCTGGTGAAATTTCTCTGGGCTACCTCCATGCCAGTATAAAACAAAACAGAACTGTTCGCAGTTATCTAGGTTTGGTGTAATTAGTGCCCTATTTTTAGTGATATTTCTCTTCGTTTATTCTCCATTCCCTTTGAAATAAAGGCCAATATTCCAATTCCCTTCCTTATTGCCTACAGAACTTATATGCTAGCTTTCTGTGATTTATTAACAAAGACATCCAAATCCCTCTGAGCTGAATATTTCAGCAGTCTTTCTCCATTTAAATAATATTCTGTTCCTTTGTTCTTCCTGACAAAGTGCATAACCTCACATTTTTCCACATTATATCCCAGTTGCTATAATTTTGCTCACTGCTTTCTCCCTCTGTAAATAGTTTGGGTCATCCTCGCTACTCACCTTCCCATCTATTTTTGTGTCATCAAATGTCATACTACATTTGTCTGTAGTACATTTGCTTCCTATACCCAAGTCATTAATATAAATTGTAAATAACTGTGGCACTCCACTAATTACAGGTGACCATTTTGAAAATGCCTCCCTTATCCCAACTGTCTATCTTCTATTGGTTAGAAAATTCTTTATCCATGCTAACATACTACCATCGACACCATGAGATCTTCTCTTATTAAATAGCTTAACATACGGTACCTTATCAAATGCCTTTTGGATATTCAAACACATTATGTCTACTAGTTTACCTTTATGCATCATGCTTGTTACATCTTCAATGAATTCTATTAAATTTCCCCTTCAATGAAGCCATACTGTCTCTGCTTGATGACATTATGTGGTTCTAATGCTCTGCTTTGTAAAGGAACATTTTCCCAATGCCAGATATTTAGTTAACTGATCTATACAGTATTTACCTGTTTTTGTCTCCTTCCATTTTTAAATAAACATTGAAAGCCATCAGTTTTCCAATCGTCCAAGACTTTTTGAGAATCTAAGAATATGGAAGGTTACAACTAGACTATCCACTGTCTTTATAGCTATTTGCTTTAATATCCTGGGATGCATCCTATCAGATCTGTGGGACTTATTGGCCTTTAACCTCATTAACTTTTCTGGTCCATTTTCTCCAGAGATAGTTATTGTGTTTATTTCTTTCCCACTATTTAATATTTTTTGGAATGGTATTTGTGTCTACTATTATGAAGACCGATGCAAAATTTTTATTGCATTCCTCTGCCATTTCTTGGTTCCCCATTACTAATTATTCAGCTTTCTTCACTAATGGGCCAATGTTCACTTTGATCTCTCTCTTCCTTTTTATATACTTAAAGAAGCTTTTGTTGTTCATCTCAATATTACTATTGTAGTTTACCCTCGGAGTTTATGTTCTCCTTTTTTCAATTCATTTTGAAATCTTTTCAGTCTCTTGCTTTCTACGAATCTGTGCCAAATTGTATGCTTTTTCTTTCAATTTGATGCTATCCTTAATTTCTCTGATTAACCTTTCTGCAATCCTTCTTTCTCATGGGGCTATATCTTTATTGTGAATCTTGAAATGTTTTATTAAACATTTGTCATTGTTCCTCAACCATCTTTGCTGCTAAACTGCTTTCTCAGTCCATTCCAGTTAACTCTGCCCTCATTCCTTTGTAATTATCTTACTTATGTTTTGTCACAGTTGTTACTGACTCAGGTTTCTCTGCCTCCAACCCAGCGGTGTTAAACCAAATACCATCTATTGGTACCACTGATCCTAAATGATCCTTTACTTTGGCATAATTTATTCAGTCTGCCTCATTAAAGGTTTAATCAAGGGTCTCAGAGTAAAAGTTCCCCTACAGCTAATTTTCTAGCACTGTGAGCGTGTCCCTACCTCTGGGCCAGGAGGCCTGAGTTCAAATCTCACCTACTTCAAAGGTGTGCAACACTTCTGCACAGGTTGATTCAAAAATAAGTGCATAAGATTTCTCAGAGATAGTAGGAACTGCAGATGCAGATGCTGCAGACGCTTGGGGCAGGAACAGCAACTCAAATTCCGCTTGGGGCAAGAACAGCAACTCATATTCCGCTTGGGGCAGGAACAGCAACTCATATTCCGCTTGGGAACCCTGCAGCTCAATGGTATCAATGTGGATTTCACAAGCTTCAAAATCTCCCCTCCCCCTACCGCATCCCAAAACCAGCCCAGCTCGTCCCCGCCTCCCTAACCTGTTCTTCCTCCCACCTATCCCCTCCTCCCACCTCAAGCCGCACCCCCATTTCCTACCTACTAACCTCATCCCGCCCCCTTGACCTGTCCGTCCTCCCTGGACTGACCTATCCCCTCCCTACCTCCCCACCTACACTCACCTTTACTGGCTCCATCCCCGCCTCTTTGACCTGTCTGTTTCCTCTCCACCTATCTTCTCCTCTATCCATCTTCTATCCGCCTCCCCCTCTCTCCCTATTTATTTCAGAACCCCCTTCCCCTCCCCCATTTCTGATGAAGGGTCTAGGCCTGAAACGTCAGCCTTCCTGCTGCTTGGCCTGCTGTGTTCATCCAGCTCTACACCCTGTTATTGCATAAGATTTCTCTGCAGGTTGAGTCAAGCACGTCAAAACAAATCTAAAATTTCCCCTGAAATGGCTGTTGTGGTACGGTGGCAAAGTCCCTACCTATGAACCAGGAGGCTGGAATTCAAGTCCCATCTGCTCTAGAGGTGTACTATAAACACTTCAGAACAGCTTGATTACAAATGTATGTGCTGCTATAGTAATAACCCTACTTCCGAGATAGGAGATCTGGGCGCAAATCCCTCATGCTCTGAAGTTGGGACATAACATCTCAGAGATATTAGGAACTGCAGATGCTGGTGAATCTGAGACAACACAGTGTAGAGCTGGATGAACACAGCAGGCCAAGCAGCATCAGAGGAGCAGGGAGGCTGACATTTCGGGCCTA
>NC_063356.1:21920442-21951291 GCF_021869965.1 Rhincodon typus
GTGTTCATCCAGCTCTACACCTTGTTATCTCAAAACATCTCAGAACAGGTTAAGAGAATATCTGGTAAACTCCGTGAGAGGGAAGAAAAGTGGGCGGGGCGAGAAGGAAGAGGCGGGGAGAGGACGTGGTGGGGCGGGGCTAGGATGAGGGGGCGGGGTGAGGAGGTGGTGGAGGAGGCGGAGCCTGGCAGTGGAGGGGCAGGTGAGGAAGGGGAACAGAGGGTGGGGTCATTATCGAGTCTGCGCAGAGCATCGCGGTGACGCATGGCCGGCTTTTGGGGGCGTGTGAGGCAGCACGCAGGCGCGGGGAGGCGAGTTTGAGCGCAGGCGCAGTGGCCGTCGGTTGAGTTGTGAGGCAACGCGAGCGCTGCTCCCGGTGCTTGGAGTGAACGCTGAAACTGAATTGAGGAACCGGTTTAATTCGTATCGAGAGAGCCGCTGGGATTATCGATACTGTGTTTTTTTTCTTAAACAGCCAGTGTTTGATTTTGTTTCTGTCTCTCTCTCTCTGTGTGTGTGTGTGTGTATATATGTGCCTCTGTGTGGTGGAGGAGGAACGGGGTCGTTGAGGGACGATGATGTGCGAGGTGATGCCCACCATCAGCGAGGACACCCTCACCCAGAGGGGGTCCCAGAACGGGGCGGAGGACGCCAATTTCGAGCAGCTGATGGTGAACATGCTGGACGAGCGGGACAAACTGATGGAGACCCTGCGGGAGACCCAGGAAACTTTGTCCCTTACTCAGGAGAAGATGCAAGAGGTGGCCCACGAGAGGGATCTGCTGCAGCGCCAGTTGAATTCAGCTTTACCCCAGGTAACGGTCCAGGGCCGGCGGCTTTATTGCTGCTGCTGCCGCCGCCGCCGCCGTCGTCGATGGCAGTTCACTTATTTTTACTTTTGGGGGAAAAAAATGTATAATTCACCAGCCACAACAAGGGGGAGGAATTGCAGCGTTCTGGGATGGCAACTTGGTGCAGGGTCCGCAAGGGAGTTCTTTTGTTATTTGTACATTGCCTTATTATATAACGCTGAAATGATGCTGTGTTGCAGCACACCGTGTGTGAGCAATATGGGGTCATCATTGATCTATACGAGTATTTAGCGAATACGTTCAGCTTATCAGATGGGTAATTACACACCTTTTTTTCTCCTTGAAACTCGACTCTATTTTGGTCAGTGGGAACCGATTTGTAGGTGACTTGTAAGAGAGCCAAAGAGTACCTGGGTATTTTTTAGATCAGTGTACGAATCTCTAAAGGTAGCCCATTGTGTCTTGCACCTGCCTTCAGGTAAGTAAATGAACCGAAGGGACTTGACCGAACGGTTTTTGCAAACTATTAAATACCTGTCAGCAGCATGTCTTCACGCTGCCACCAGGGGGCTGGAAGCAGAACAAGATTTGTTTGTGAATGCTACAAATCATTGTTTCCTTTAAATTTATGTTCAAATTTCACTCGTGTAGATTCAGCAATTTAAATAGTCTTTATTGTTTTCACTCAAGGTTTAAAGTGATTGATTATTTGTGTATCTGTGTAAAAAAAAAAAGGCTTAGTCTATTGATTATATTGCAGTGTTGTTAGTGTGTATATATGAAATATTTCCTATGCATTTCAGACAGGAAGTGAGCCTAATATCAATAGACTGTAAAATAGCATATTTCTATTTTTATTTTCAATAAAATTATGACTTTTTGTTGAGCAAGAGGTATTTTGTAAAGGATTGCTTTATTGAAAGCAAAACCTGTTAGGATATCATTTTGACATGGAACACCATGTTCACAATGAGTCCCTGATGATGCCTCGTATCATGGAGAAGCAATACCAACTGAGGAGTGAGCCTATAATACAATAAAACCAATTGCACAAAACTAGAGCAATAAAGATTTAAATGGAAAATAATGAACATTTGGGACTGAATTGTCAGGTTAGAACATGTTACTGGTTATATAAACTGTGTGTTACACCAATGTGTCCATTCATTGTCTTGGATTGAAAAAAAGCTATCTTCTTCTTTTCCATCGTTTGATTGTTGTGTATGAAACTGGCACGTTCTGTGCTTGCACTGGATTCATCAGAGGATGAACACAGCACGGAACATGTTCTGAGACTGTGTCCTCCAAGAGTTTACAAGGGAGAATGCTCTACATGAATTTCCTAAAGGATGATGCCTTTAACTGATTCTTTGATACATTCCCAAGACAGCAGCTCACCCAAACATAATCATCTATGATATATTGTCTTATTAGCAGCAGAAGTTTGGAATTATAGACCTTAACAGTCACCTGCATACCTAGTGGAACTCTACCAAACACCCCACTTGATGAACATGGATATCTTTTCCTTAAAAGAAAAACAGGAAGAAAATCTGGATATAAATTTGTGACAAGCTTAATTTGATTCAGTGCAAATAAGAACCTAAGGTACTTCTGTTCATAAGCAGACAGTCTAGGGAATGACATTGAAAATAATTGAGGAAGTCAAAGAAAACTATAAAGATTCAACAGATGGGAAAACAGCTACCTTCAAACCACTGTATTTTGGTTCACAAGCTTGAACATTTATGTTCAATTTAATGCTCTGTTTTGAGCCAAGTTCTTTGTGTTCCTAACACATCACAATTCCCTGCTGCTGCATTAGTTTCCAGTTCCAGGATCTTGTTTCTAATGCTTCTTATTCACGTATATGCATATCGACTTGAATGAATGGAAACCAATGTATTTAGTTCTGGTTTCTAGCCCCCATGCTTATGCGTATTTCCATCTTGACAGCTATCTATTTTATGATCTAGTTTGTCTTGACTGTAATTTCCTGTCTGTCTTTCTATTCCCCTACTGCTTCTCCCCATTGCTGACCATCTCCCCCTTCAAAGAAAAATTTTGGTTTTGATTCATGTTGCAATGTTCCTCAATACTTATATGTATGTATCAGGATTAAAGTATGACTATCATATAGGTAGCCGTTTGGCAGTATCAAACTTATTAATATTGCTGAAATAAATACATTTTGTTTAAGCTTTTCGTATTGCACTCATCAGGGGAATTTGCAAAAATACCGATATAAAGGGAAAGTAACATTTAGATTGCATGAGAGGCGACTGCTTGGCAAGTGGACTCCAGAAATTTGTCATGGAGAATATACCAGTTAATGATAACTGACAGATAATTGCCAAGCTTTGTTTACATTTTAAACTAAGTGGATTGACTCTTGACACAGCATTGTCACCTATTTTATTCAGTTGAAAGAATAGAAGCTGTGTATTAAGGTGTGTAGCTTTTAATACCTGCAAGTGAACCGCAATGAGGCTGACCAATCCTAAACTGGTTTTCAGCCTGTTGCTTTGCACACTCGGAATTATTAAGCAAATGCTGTCCTGTCATAGAATTGCATCTAATGTGTTAGGCACTGTGCTTTGAAATTTGCAAGCACGGGCTCACTGGGTATGGTCAGTACCTCATGAGTTCTGAACAGTCTAAGTGACGTGCTATGTCACATGATCCACCAGCCTTTGGAACATATTGGCTTGCATATTTAGCGGCACACAAGCACTGAAGTACATATACCACATAACTAATTTGTATGGAAGGCAGAATGTCTTTTTTGGCTTGGCAGCAGAATCCTGTTAGTGGCTAACACCACTTGTTGGGTACTGTATGGTCACATCATAACACTACGAGTTTCATTGCTTCCATTTTTTTCAGATAGCATATTCTATGATAATCTGGGATGAATTGCTACTTTTCAGGACCAAAAGTGACTGTCTTAGGTCTGTTTATGAGTTTACTCGAGAATCCCATGGCTGATTTCACATGGTAAAGGTTTCTTTAACATTTGCGACGACCATACAAGACATATGTTGATAGCACTAAAATGTACATGCTGCTAGTAATGTCAAATGGCCACTAGAAAGAGCTAACTTCACCTATTGTTTACATTTTTGACATACCTTACCCTTCCAGGGTAATGAGGTACACTGCGTACTTGTAGAACCAAAGGAAGATGGTCTTATGCCTGTAAATGAGTTTGTGATTACACAGCAAGAAATTTATTGCATCAAACAGAATATTTCTTTTTGGCTGTTCACAACCAGAAGGGTGGAAACTAGTAGCAAAGTGGCAAAGCCTGCTGAGCAATGTGATTTTAGGAAGTGATCTCAAACCTTGGCAGTTGGTAGGGTAGAAGGAAATGCTGATGTGTATTACAGTTGGCTGAGAAGATGGCAGTATAGAATATGGAGAATGTTAAAGATGAGAGTTTTTCAGAACTTGCAAATTAATAAATTACTGAGCAGGGAAAAGAAATGTGAAGAGAGAGGCCTTCTTGCTTAATACTAAGGTATTACATTTTGTGATAGGTGTATAGATATTTTAATTCTTGGAATTTTGGATTTTAGAATTGAGGCAGATAGATTTTGGTTTAGTTTTGTGAAGGTAAATTTTTGTTTAGCATGTCGGAAAGCATCAGACGATTGGAGGGAGATATTTTTACCAAACCTGATCCAGTCCCTAAATAGGATGCTTTGAGGAGCTTCACTGCATGGAATCTCCTAAATTCAGAAAAGACCTCTTCTCCTGAGCATCAATTCCAATCGGAAACGTTCATAATTTAAACATGCATCTATTGATTTCTGTTCCTGAATACAGAAATTGTGGACATGTCTATGCTAAGAATGATCATGCTTCTTTCATAAAATTAAAACATTTTGAAATAGTTTAGAATAGTCTTGGATTTGTGACCTTGAGCTCATATGGTGATCCATTGGCCTAATATAAGATGCATGTCGTAAATCAAAACTTGTGGGAAAATGCGCAACTTGAATTTCTAGCTATTTAATTTTCAGTGACAAACAGTATTCATAAGAACATCAGTAAAATCTTCGCACTTGTTAATATTGATATTAATGAGTTGCCATATCATTGTTTGTCTGTCACTGAATAAAATCCTGCATTGTCGTCATGTTTTGCATTTCAAATGTGTTACAGTAAGTTATTCAGTTGTAGCAAGTCATCTTTTGTTTTACTCTTGAGGATTATGTGCTTTGCTAGCGAGGCTGGCATTTGTTTCTCATCTTTGGCTGCCCTTGAACTGATTGAGACGGCGAAGGCAGCTAGTGGGTATTTAAGAATCACTGCATTGCTGTCAGTCTGGAGTCAGATACAGGCCAGATTGGCTAAAGACAGTAGATTTCCAGCCCTAAAGGATGTTAATGAACCAGATTTTTATTTTTGACCATCAATGGTAGTTACATGTTTGTTATTGCTGAGTCCCTCCCAAATCTGTCATCACCACATTTCTGTGTGAATGATAGGGAAGAAAATTGAAATACGTTTTGCTGTTAAGTTGTTTTTTTTTTAAAATAAAACTATCCATGAAGTAAAATCTTTGGAAATATGTCAATGCCCATTTTGATAAGTTTGTCACTTGAAATTACATGAGCCCATGGTGTTGGTGGTAGTATAATGTTGGCATGGATAGAGAATTGACTCATGGGCAGGAAACGGTGAGTGGAGTTTCGGGGTTTGTTTTCAGGTTAGCGACCCGTGACTAGTAGGGTTCCATAGGGATCAGTGCTGGGACTGCAACTGGTTTACAATATATACTAATGGTTTGGAGGAAGGAAGTTAATATACTGTAGCAAAATTTGCAGATGACACA
This sequence comes from Rhincodon typus, assembly GCF_021869965.1. Taxonomy (NCBI): domain Eukaryota; kingdom Metazoa; phylum Chordata; class Chondrichthyes; order Orectolobiformes; family Rhincodontidae; genus Rhincodon; species Rhincodon typus. Next base: position 21,926,095 of record NC_063356.1, read on the forward strand.
ATAAATGGAAAGGAGATACAGTTTACAGAGATATTGATAGGTTACATTAGGCACATAATCCTCAAGAGTAAAACAAAAGATGACTTGCTACAACTGAATAACTTACTGTAACACATTTGAAATGCAAAACATGACGACAATGCAGGATTTTATTCAGTGACAGACAAACAATGATATGGCAACTCATTAATATCAATATTAACAATTGAAGTTGACACATTGTGTATAATGTGGGAAAATGTGAAGTTGTTCATTTTGGAAGGGAGAACATTATTTAAATAAAAAACTGCAGAAAGCTGCAACACAAAGGGATTTATAGACTCTTGTGTGTGAAACATAAACAGCTAGCACACAGATGCAGCAGGTATTCAGGAAGGTAAGTGGAATGTTCGTTCTTATTTCAAAGGGGTTAGAGTATGAGTAGTGGAATCTTACTGCAACTGTACAAGGGGCTGGTGAGACCAGATTGAGAGTATTGTGAGCAGTTTTGGTCCACTTATTTAAGGAAAGATATCATTTCATTAGAGACGGTTCAGAGAAACGTCATTAGAATGATCCCTGTAACGGAGAGATTGTCTTATGAGCAAAGCTCAAACAGAGTGGGACTCTGCTCACTGGAGTTTAGAAGAATGAAGTGTGATCTTTTTGAAATATAAGATTCTTTAGGGGTTTGATAGGGTAAATGCTGAGAGAATGTTTCCCCTCATAGGAGAGTCTAGGACTGGAGTTTCAGGATAATGGTGTGCCAATTTACGACTGAGATGAGGAATTTCTTCTGTCGGAGTGTTGAGGGTCTTTGGAACTCCTTGCCACAGAGTTGTGGGGACAGAATCCTTGTGTATATTTATAGCTAAGATAGGTTCTTGATCAGTAGGAGGAAGAAAGGGTTATAGGGGTAATGCTGGAAAGTGGACGTGAGGAATGTTAGATCAGCCATGATTATATTGAATGGTGGAGCAAGTTCGAGGGGCTGAATAGCCTATTCCTGCTCCTTTTTGTTTGTCGTCATTGTAGGCTAACTTTGTTTCTCTACACAGATGTTCAGTTTTTCAGCATTTTTGTTTATTTTCAGTTGAATTATTCCTTTCTTTTTTGTTGAGTTTGGAATTGAATTTTGCCAGTTCCTGACAGTTGAATATCCTAATTACGTATTTATTTTCTTCTGTATTTGAATATTTAGGTGGGAATTCAGTACTATAAATGCAGTATGCATGATGGAATTAATTTTTATATGCTTTCTTTCTCCTCTGTTCCTTTCGTTCAGAAGGCATCATTCAGCTGAATTCGGTTCAATTCTAGAATTATGCAAGTCTAACTTGCTTGATTCCCTTCATTGTGTCTGAGGAAAAAAAAATGTTTGTTTTGCTATGATATTGATACACAGGACTTGTTTTATTGTTTTTATTACATGGTACTGAAGTGATATTTTCAGTCTTGTGCAGCAAAGAGTGAGACAGATGACAGCAGACCTGGGAAGCGTATGAACAGAAACAGTCAGAAAAGTGACTTGTTTTGTCAGGAAAAGTGATAGGGTAAACTTAACTAAATGATACAGTTTTGATCAAGGTGCAAAGAGACACGTGCGGCTTAATTTCCAAAATTCTTGGACGTAGCAGCGCAAGTTGAAAAGACAGCTTAAAAAGTCACAGAATCCTCGACTTCAGATATTTTGTTCTGTCTCTATTTCTAAAGTTATGCTAAACCTTTTCAACATTGATTTAGCTCCAGGTAGAGTATTGTGATTAATTCTGGGCATTACTTTACGAAGGACATCCAGGCTTTGGAGCAGGCGCAGAGGAGACTTAACCTAGTATTTAGCTTACCATTTTCCTTTCTGATTATGTGGAGAGACCAGAGAATCTGAGGATCTTCTCCTTGAAGCTTTGAAGATCAAGGAGATGTTTAAGGCATTCAAAATCATGAAGAGTTTAATAGAGTAAACAGGACAAATACTTTTCAGTGGTCTGGAGATTGGTAACCGAGGACACAGATTTAAGGTAGTTGTCAAAAGAACCAGAGATGTTGGGGAGAAAAGATGTTTTACACAGCTAGTATGATCTCGACTTGTGGTGATGGAAGGCAGCAAAGTCAACAATTTTCAAATGACAATTATATAAATACTTCAAGCATTGAAAAAAATTGCATGGTGTGGGAATAGGAGCAAGGTAGTAATTAAATAACTCATCCAGGTGAGGTCTGTCTTAGGGTCCATGCTACTGAAGCAGTGATTTCCTGACTTTGTTATTCCAGGCCTCAAGATAAGAGGCCAAGTTTGAGTGCTGTTGTGATATTCCAGATGAACGAAAAGATCAAACTTCTGTCTTTCTCCACAGGTCCTTGTCCGTTCATTTAGAAAACCTTCTTCAATATCTGGATGACCTTGCATTTCCTGACATTGCAACATTTTAATTAACCTATTTTCCTTCATAACTTCCTGATTCCAGTTACTACTGTGTGCTCTAAATTAATGTCATTTGCAAATTAGTTATGATTCTCTCCATCCTTAGATGTTGAAAAGCTGAGAACTGTGTAGATCTCAGGAGACATTATAATCCTGTCTATCTCTTCCCTACTTTCTACCAATTTCTTAACCATTAAGAACCCACGTTATCGTGTAATATTCAATTGCAAACTTCTGATTTTTTTTTTTGTGGTCCTCTTGGGCTTTTTGGAAACCCATATTGACTGCAGATTTAAACTTTTCTTTATCTACCATATTAATCACCCAGTCCAAAAAAAACTTGACTGGATTAATTAACCATGATTTACCATTTAAGAAGTAATTCAGTGCTGACTCTTAAATCAGCCTATACTTGTTTGTTGTTCTCTTTCTTCTGAAAGATTTCTGCAACTTTCTCACAATTAATGTTTAATCGATGGTTCTTTAGGTACTCAGGATTTTCCAAACTCCTTTTGAAAATCAGAATAACATTTGTAGCCTTCCAATCCAAAGGCAGTTCCCAACTCTGGATGTTTGGTGAATACCGCAACAACAATTTCTTTGCTCATTTCTTTGTAGGACCTGAAGAATTTACTGTCAACCCATGAACATAAATTGAGCAGTTGGAAACATGGATGATTTAATAGTAACTAATTGGTGAAAAGTACCACAGGTGATTTGGTAGTAAATGCCATTCAATTGTGTGTGATAGCACTTCAGTACATAAAAATAATTGGATGAACAGGAGTCCCAGGTTCAACTCTCACCAGCTTATATATTTACCTTCTTTGAATTATTTTTGTGTTCTTTCTCCAACATAAAAATGAATACAAAGTGTTTTTAACATGTTTGACATTTCCTCACTGCTCATTCAGCTGGTCTGCATCTGTGTTTACTACCCAGTATTTGTAAAGACTTTTGCTATAGATTTAACTTATTGAGCGTATCTTTATTACATTTTTCCCCTATTACTATGATAGCTGTGTAGAGAGAAAGCACTATACCAAAAACACAGCATCTTCCACATATGTCAATAGCTTTCAGTTTTGCAGCTTCTTTAGACCCTCTACTGCCCCTCATTTGTCAGTTATCTGACATTCAGTACTTGATGAGCAGAAATTTTACCTTTGAGCTGCAGCACAGTTCCATTTCCACTGTTCCTTTATCTGACATAGACTGCGGTGTTGTTTGACTTTAAGATGGTTTCTTTTGCCTTGCCATTAATTTTCCACGCCTCCTCCAGCCCTTAAGGCCTTTGAGGTTTCAGATTTGTACGTCTTTTTGTTATTTATTTTAGTTGCATCACAATTGTTAGTCATTTGACTGGGCCTTCAACTCTGAAGTACACTCCTTGTCTCCCCTTTTCCCTCCCTTCCTCAGATCCTCCTTGAAAACCTACCTTATTAATCAAGCCGATCATCATCCATCTTGATACCTCCTTTTTTTTTGACGTCAGAATAAGAAGCGCCTTTATTGGATTATCTTATTGTTAGAGTACCTTGGGACCTTTTTTTAAATGAACTATATAGATGTGAGTTTTATCTGTGCTTTTTTGTTGTATAAGGATGTTTTATTTTTATTGTAGGCTGGGGAGTTGAGTACTAGAAATCACAGTCTCACAATGACAGGTCAGTCATTTAGAGCTTAGATAAAATATTTCCTCACTCAGGTTGTGAATCTTTTGAAGAGACTACTGTGAAGAGTTGTTCTGTCAATTTTAGTCAAAGATGAACAGATTTTTGGATATTTGGAATCAAAAGGGATAAGGGTAGGTGTAGCTGAGGCTGAAAATTAACTACAACCTTATAGAATGGTGCGACAAGCTTTTGCGAGATTTGTATTTCTTGTATTATCTCTACTAGTCCAGTTCCACTGAATTTCCATTTTCCTTGGCATTTGTCAGCTGTTTTTAGCTTGAAGATGTGGCTTACATTAATTCTTGAGCAACATTGCTTAATTGTGTGAACCTTTTGTCCTTTTAAGGATATGCACTGTTTTTTGGTGTTATGCCTTTTACTTATTCAGTATGTTTTTAGGTTTTGTTTTGGTTGCAGGTTTGCCTTACCCCTAGCTCTCAGCTCAGTTAATTTCAGTCAATCAATTTCTTGTCCTTCAGCGTTTGTTTTGTGTAATTTTAAAACTCTCAACTGTCCCTCCATCTGTCAAACTTAGTAACAGATTCAGTCATATTGCTATCATCTGACGTAATACAAACAGTTTAACAATCTCAAAAATCTAGTGTAGCCTATTTCCGAGCACATTAATTCTGCACACTTCCCTGAATTTTGTACGTCTTCTCTTTGATTAGACAAGCTAAAAGGAACTTAGACCTTTTACAGTCATTTGTGGACCCTGTTTCATTGCTGTAATTCTGCTTTCTGTAATATGTATCTCGACCCGGTTACTCTGTCCTTTTGAAAGATCCCTTTTGCTCCCAGCTACATTATGTGTAGGTACATCTTCATAAGCAATCTACATAATCAATGACCCCTATCACCCCATTATACTCTCTCTGACCCTCTTCCGTTGGGCAAAAGATATAAAAGTTTGAATATACGTACGAACAGATTCAAGAACAGCTTCTTGCCTGCTGTTATCAGACTGTTGAACAGACCTCTCAAATGTTAACTTTGATCCCTGCCTCTCTCTCTGCACCTTCTCTGTGGCTGTAACACTGCATTCTGTATGGTACTATCTGCCTGTATAGCATGCAAAGCAACACTTCCCACTATCATGATACATGTGACAACAGTAATTCAAACTCAAACTCAAATAATAACTAATACTTCAATCTTTGAGTTGAATATGTGCTTCTAACTATTTAATTTGTTGTGCAAACCAAGTTAATTTTTTCTTTTCTCCCCCTCACTTCTAACTTGTACTTGGGATTGTCCCTGTGACAAAGAACAGAATTTTTAAAGTTATGTTGAGTCAGAACTAAATTCATATATGTAGACCACAAAGAATGTAAAATGGACCAGGAGAGGTTTGAATATATTGGGCGTCAGACACTGATGGAAATAGTACATATCATTTCTCTGCATAAAATTCAACAAATCTATGAATCAGGCTGCCCAATTAAAATTTCTCAGTAAATATTTTGAATGGGATTTGTAATGCTAAAATTCTTAATTGTTTTGATTTCTTGTGATGGCTGATGGGTGGTGCCTCCTTTCTCTTGACCAGAGCCTCAATTTCTCTAGTCATTCAAAATTCCCTACATCTGCCAGCCTTGCCCTTCACACTAACGGGAACATATGGTCTCTGGACTCCTATTATCTGATTTTTAAAGGCCTCCCATTTTCCAACCATTCCTTTTCTTGCGAATAGCCTCTCCCAATCAATCTTTTTCCATATCTATTTTAAAACAAATAGAATTATGATCTCTGGCCCCAAAGTGCTCCTCCAATGACACATCGGTCACTTGCCCTATCTTATTTCCCAAGAGAGAACGTCAAGTTTTTTGCTCCTTTTCTACTAGGTACGTCCATCCACATACTGAATAAGAAATTTTTTTTGTGCATTCTTAACAAATTCCTCTCCATCCAAGCCCTTAGCATTTTGGCAGTCGCAGTCAATGTTTTGGAAAGTTAAAATTTCCTACTATTACAGTCCTATTATTCTTACAGATATCTGAGATCTCATTTATAAATTTGCTTCTCAATTGCCTGCTAATTTGGGATGGGTTGGGTTGGGGGAGGCTATAGTACAATCCCAATATGGTGATCATCCCTTATTTCTCAGTTCAACTGAAATCACTTCACTGGACGTACTCCCAGGAATTTCCTCCCTAAGTACAACAGTAATGTTATCCCTAACCAAAAATGCGCCACCCTCCCCCTTTCTATCCTTCCAATAGCATCTATACCCTGCAACACGAAGCTGCTAGCCTTGCCTTTCCCTGAGCAATGTTTCTATAATAGATATGAAATCCCAGTCCCATGTTTCCAACCGTGCCCTGAGATCATTTGTCTTGTCAGTTAGGCCTCTTGCATTGAAATATTATCAGTCTTTCCTTGTTCTTTGTGCCTCTGGGCACTGACCTTTATCAGAAACAAAGGTCTTGGTAAAGTGGTGCCGGTAGGCACAGCAATGTCCTTGAAGATATACCAAGATATCACCAAGCTCGTCTTTTGTCTCCTGGATTGCGCAGACATAAAAGTATTTCCAGCCTCTTCCAAGGAGACCCACGATATCTTGAAGGTTTTCTTGGGAAATATTGTACAGGACTCTGTCCCCTACAATGAACATTTTAAAGACCATTATTTCCCTGGATGTTGTTTACCCCCTCAAATGCCAGGAATGAACTCTCCGGATCCAATGGTTGAGAACGCTTAAGGAAATGATTGCTGGTTCAGTTGTACCAGCAGATGGAGCTGTAGAGCATGCTAATCCCAATTTGCCTACAGCTGAAGCCTGAGCAATTGTGAATAAGTTACTTTGGTCTTTTTAATAACTTAATTTGAAGTCTTATTTATCCCTTTTTTTTGTGAACAATTTCTGCAACCTCAAATCTGAATTGGTGATAATGAGTTCTATTTGTTTTCACTCATAATTAATTGGATTTCTTTAATTTGCTAACAGCATTTGAGGCTAGTCTGATTTTTGCTGGCCTGACTACCCTGTATACTAACCTTGCAACAAAATGTTCTGCTCTACTCAAAGTTCAGATGGACCTCACCAGCATCTGAAAAGCTGAAAGATTTTATACATCCCCTCCTCAACATGAGCTTGGTGCTGTTCACTCCACTGTCCTATTCAGTATCACTTTTCCTCAACAAATGTCCTCTATTCTGAACTAAATGCTGTAGTTCCATGTGCAGTACAATGAGCCTCATTTGTACAGCAAATTGTAATTTTTCTTCTTAAAATATACCAAATCCCGAAATAAATTTTGTTATACTTCAGAGGACAGGCAAGATGAAACATTTCAATTTTAACCTCTGGAAAACAATTTTTAATCTTTTATAAGAGGATAGTGATAGACTTCAAGGCGACAAGCTGGTGGAATGGATGGACAGGTGGCAGATAAATTTAATGTAGAGAAGTGTGAAGTCATACATTTATGTCAGAAGAATGAGACGAGGCAAAAATGTAAGTACAGTTCTAAAAGTGGCATGGGCACAGAGGGGAATTGTACCTGCTCAAATTATTAAAACTGGCAGGATAGGCTGAGAGGTGTTTAATAAAGCATACTTGCTTCTGAACTTTATGAATAGAGGCTCAAGTACGGAGGCAAAGAAGATAAGCAAAGAACTTTATTTGTTTATGGGATGTGTGCATCACTGGCTAGGCCAGCATTTTTTTTGCCAGTCCCTAATTGCCAAGTTCCACATGCAATAGAATGTTGATTCAGTCTAAACCAGAAATTTCATCTAATTCTGGGTGTCACTAATTTCATGTGAAGGAATTAAAGAAGGTGCAGAAAAGATTTACAAGAATGGTTCTAGGGATGAGAGTCTTCAGTTACATGGTATGATTGGAGAAGCCAGGTTGTTCTCATTGAAGAAGAAAATGTTTGGGGGAGATTTGATAAGAGGTGTTGAAAATCATGAGTCTGGAGTGGGTGGATGGGAAACTTTTTTTTTCCAGTTGTGTAAGAATTGAGAACAGGAGGAAACTGATTAAAGGTGAGGTCAAAACATCCAGAGGCACGTGAGAATTTTTTTTAATGTAGTGTGCAGTTAAGATCTGGAATGCACTGCCTGACGTGTGGTGGAGGCAAATTGAAGCACAACTTTCAAAAAGGAATTCGGTAATTATTGAAGAAGAAAATAATTGCAGGATGACTGGATGATACTAGCTGAGTTCCACTTAGAGAGAGCTAGCATGGACATAACAGACCAAATAGCAGCCTGTGCAATGACCATTCTGAGATGACTCCTGATACCTGTCAATCCTGACATGGTTTCCAATGCAATGTAACGGAAAAGCCAGCTATCACTTTCTACCCTTCCAAAACCTTTCATAGTTGTAAAAACCCCGTTGTTCCATCCCTGTTTAATCATCTGTTTCTTAAAGTTTTCATTGTTTTAAGTTTTTGTTTATAACTACAGCTTGTCATTAACAATATTCTGCTATTGTGAGAATACTTCAATCTTTTTCGTAAATTTCATATCATTGCCAGAAAGGTTTGCCTGTCATTGTAGTACTGATATTTGTAAATGTTACATGTCAAGGTTGTCAAAGAAAGTAACAAGTGGGCATTGGATGATGTAAAAGATAAATGTGGAAGTGAGCAATTCATAAGTCAATATGTTGAATGAATTTTAAGCCACAAATTGCATATCATTGTTATGTGCCAAGTAGCTGGTCAAAATCCAAATGTTTGGATGTCATGGGTGTAGATTATGCCAAACAGAGACCTGTCAGAAGACATGAATTTTAAAGTGATCCACTAAGTATCACCTTTGCAGATAGATAAGCAATTGGTTTTGTAGTGGTATGGATCAAGAATATCATGTTGCTTCTTTCTTCCATCTATGCCTAGCATGGGGGCATCTTCGAATTGGAGGTGATGGACACCAACAGCTTTTACAGTAAAAAGTAAAAAAGTTATATTAAAGACACTGGTGTTGTCAGCCTTGCAGCTTCTGGCACTGGCAAGTGAAATGCTAGAATAAAGGCACTCCACTGTTTAGTTCTGATCTCATTTGTGATGCAGTATTATAATTTAACTGCAGATACGCATCAGTGGCGTAATGAGGCACAAAACTTTGAAAATCTACAATCCTTGAGTGTGGATGAATTTTGTTTTGTTGCTATATTTAGTGTAGGTCATCAATTGAAAAAATAACTAATTTTGGAAAGTGAGCATTAATGACCTTTTTATTTTAAAAGGAGTTACATCTGTGGTTTACAAATATTGAAGTAGTTCAGATATTATGAACGGGATTGAAAATATTGGTGCACATTTGGTTTTGTTTTGATATTTTAGTAGCAAGCTTCTTTTTGTTTTCATGTCATCAGAATTAACTTGTCAGCATGCAGGCAATGGGATCTTAATGAGTGTATTCAGGGTGAAAACGTGTTAGGTTGCTGAGATCAATGTTTATTTGCCTTGAATTCTGCAAAATAAAACTAGTCATTTGATTGTTTACATAATGCTAAAATTGTTGAAACCAAATGTCAAATGGATTTCTGAGTGGTAGGGAAGCATGTCACCAAGGTGAGAGGGAATTGGAGTTCAGGTGGCTTAAGGCTGTGCTGAAATTTCTGGTGTGAGTAAAACATTCACATTAAACTCAATTTGGAACATTGAGCTGCCTAAGATTGTAGAAATAATGACTAAAGACATGGGCAAATTTGAAAACCTTGCTAAAGGTTTTGAGGTTCATGTAACTAGGAATGACAAGGACTTAAAACAAGCAGGCAAGCATGGGGCAGTGCCTTTTGCAAAGTTTGTGATCAACATAGGAGTAATATGTGCCTGGTTAGGTATTACATTACCTTGTGCAAATTAGAATTTATGTTGGATTGAATTAGGAAAGCTATCATGGAAGGATATGGAGAAATTGAGCCACGGGTGAAAGGAAATCTTTTGCTTTGGTACAAGACTTTGTTCTAGCGTGTATGCAGTGGCCAGTTGTAATCTGTGCAGTGACTGATTTCTCTGAAATTGAAGATCAGGCACTTGGTTGACAGATTGAAAGGATCCTTATTTTGCATCTGACCATGTCACTCGATTTGGTTACTTTTATCATTGCTTTCTGCTTATTTATTAATGTTTGTTTTTAGAAATGTTTTGTACCAGTTGCTAAATGATGGAAGGCTATGCTCAGCATTATACAAATATGGGGCCATATTGCACCTGTAACAACGGTTAGTGAGTTTGCAAAGTAGGTATGGCAGGGAATCAGCCATTTGTAGCATTGTTTCTGAGAACACTCTGGAGACTTCCATTGTTTGCTGCAAAGCAGCTTAGTTCAGAAAAGGATGCTGCAGACTACAATAGAAAATTCCAAGCACCAACTAGTTGGTAATTTGCCTCTGCTATTATCAGAAGAACTGACATTCCCCTTAACCTCGTTTCCAAGCCATCAGCCCTTCACATTCAAAGGATTGTCCACTGTTATGTTTGCAACATGTAATGTGATGTCGTTATTAAACACGCCTTCTCCCCTTTCAGCATTTCAAAAGGACTATTCCCTCCATGACATTCTCTTCCAGCCCTCTTTATTCCTAATGCTGTCCTCTCCTACAGTGGCTTCCCACACAAGTACACGAGATGCATCCCTGCCCTTTTACTCCCTCTCTTCTCACTGTCCAAAGCCCAAATGCACCTTCAAGGTGCTATGCTGAAGTGAGAGATGTTTACATGAGTTTATTCTAATTTCTGCATACGAGGTAGTCTGCTGTACTTTGAGAAGAATAAATAAGTGGATTTGCTGACCTTGAATTATGAGAAGGGTGATTGAGAAATTTAACTCAATACTGGGACCTTTGCTACATCTAGATTCCAGCAATGATTTAAATTCAGAACCCCAGTGAAAGTTATTCTCACTTAGAGAAACTCTAGAATCCAGGGAGCTGGCCCAAAGAAGCTAAACAAGATAATTGGCCCAAACATTGGAAAATATGATTTAACAAGTGCATTTTGGCATTGAAAAAGCTGATCCTCTCAATGGTCACAAATTGCACTGACTTCTGTACCATCGATCAAGTCTGTTTGCATCCAAAAACTGTATCCAACCTCCCCTGGAATCCAGATCTTGAGCTCATCCTGTTCAAAAAATGCAGTGCTGCCTTTGCTTTTTGCAGTTCATGGTCCTAAAATCATGTTACCAAGGTGTTGAAAGCACAATGAACGAAACAATAAATTCTGTTGTTGCACGTGTATGTGTTGAATTCATGCATTTACGATTACATTTTTGCAAGTTGCTGTACTACTGAATTGACTCTAATTATATTTAATGTCTTTTGCATGGAATCAATAAAAATCAATTGAATAAAATAGATCAAATTGAAATATTTTTTATTTTTGCATTCATATTTGGGTAATATTAAGCTAATAGTTCTGACCCGTGTCAGAATGTTCAACTCTTGTTGGCTGTCATGACCTTGTCATGATTGAAGTGAAAAATAAACTCAAATGCAGTTTGCCTTCTATGTTTCAAATTGTTGAATTCTTTTATTATTGTATTTTTGCAGTGGGATATTTTATAAATTATTGTGACAGAAAAAATGGAATGAAAACCTGAATTATGTTCTTATCAACTATATGTATTCAGTCAAAGAAACAAATGTGAATTACATTTGAAGAGACAGTTGTCTTTCCTTTTCATGTTCCATTTTTTTTAAACAGTGCTTTGAAGTGGTCATGAAATTCCATTTCATTGGTGTTTGATGAACTTTTTGGTACTGTGTTCTTCTGTTTACCCCTCATGCCAATATTGAAGGCAAAAGCAAAATATTGCAGATGCTCGCAGTAAGAAGGAAATGCTGAGCAGGTATGGTTCATTCTGAAACAGATTAGTCAATAGGTGCTGCTAGATCTGCTGAGTGTTTCCAACATTTTCCATTTTTAAGAAAATAGATTCATTTCCGATGTGTGTGCAGCTTAATAATCCCATTTCAGATCTCTTTCGAATCAGTGTTTCTAATTGGCATCCAATGATGCAATAATACTACTGATGACCTGAAATTTGACGCACTAAACAGATTAAAATGTCGGCATGAAGTCAAGGATAGAGTCTCTGGTATCATTGGAGCAATGTCTGTGTGTTCTTCACATGCCCAGTGCATAGAACATAGAACAGTACAATACAGGCCCTTCGGCCCATGATATTGTGCCGAACTTTTACCCTAAACCGAAGGTTTATTTTATCTCCACCCCTACCTTACACTATCATCCATATGCCTATCTAATAGCTGTTTAAATGCCCCTAATGAGGCCGACTCCACTACCCTCTATGGCAATGCATTCCATGCCCCGATCACACTCTGAGTAAAGAACCTACCTCTGACGTCACCCCTATATCTGCCTCCACTCACTTCAAAATTATGCCCCCTGGGAAAAAGTCTCTGGTTATCCACTCTATCTATACCTCTGATCATTTTGTACACCTCTATCAAGTCACCTCTCATCCTTTGTCGTTCTAAAGAGAAATGCCCTAGCGCTCTCAACCTCCATTCCAGGCAACATGCTGGTAAATCTCCTCTGCACCTTTTTCAACGCTTCCACATCTTTCCTGTAATGAGGCGACCAGAACTGGATGCAGTACTCCAGATGTGACTGAACCAGGGTTTTATATAGCAGGTAATGGTTTGAGAAGAGGTATTCTGGTTGCATTTTACAGCACAGAAAGAGGGAAACCATTCAAACCATTACACGTATGCTGGCTTTCAGAAGGCCAGCAACTTCAGAATCCCATTCTGTTGCCTTTCCGTTATGTTCCTGTTTAAAGGAAACAGTTCTCTGAGTGCATGCATTTGCTGAGTAAAAAGTGTCTTAGTCTTCAATTTATCTGAAGTTAATTTAAGTTGTAATTTGTAATAAAGTGGGAAGAGTGGGGATCTTCAAAGTGTACAGAGCAGGAATAAGAGTGATTTCAATAACAATTATAATGGAGATGACAGGTCAGATGATGTGCTGCACTGGCAGCTTCTGGACAATAAGGTGATTCACAGCACATCTGTAGAAGTGTTCGCAGTTTAAGAAACATCCGGCCTATGTTTGAAGAGCTGGAGTCTGAGTTGCAGTCGTTGCACCACATCAAGGAGGAGAGAAAGTTACCTGGGCAATTTGCTCAAGGAGACCGGCACACCCATTAGATTAAGTAATTCAAACTTACCCTCCCATCTTTGTTGGCAGGCCATGATTGTCGGTAAGGCCAATATGTGACCCAAGGCAGGGGGGACCCCTCAAGTCTGAGTCCCTGCAATTGTCCAACAGTGACAAGGTTCCTACAACCTGTGGATGAGTGTGGAAACTGTAGGGAGGATGAATAATCTGACCACAGCATTGATACAGGGAGCCATTCAAGTGGGGTGAGGAAATAGGAACGTAGTAATGGTAGAAGACAGTATGATTTAGGGGGTTGACACTTTTCTGCAGCCACTGGCATGTGTTCGAAGGCTGTGCTGCCTGCCTGCTGTAATGGTTAAGGACATCTCCTGGGGAAGGGAGAAGGACTTGGAGTTTGGCAAGGGGTGGTTGTGATGCTATTCTTGCCCATGTTGGTACTAATGGTAAGAGTGGAAAAGACAGTGTAAGTGATTAAGAGCTAAACCTAAATACAGAACCTCCAGGGTGATATTCTCCAGATTATTACCTGAGCCACGGGAATATTTGCATGGTATAAAAAATGTCAGAGTAAAGTTTCACATGGAAGGAATAGGTTTTAGTGCATGGAGCACTGGCACCAGAACTGGGGTAGAAGAGAGCTGCTCTGGTCAGATGGGCTTCACTTAAATCATTCAGGACCAGTGTCCTGGCAAATTGAATAACAAGGGCTTTAAACAAATTTAGAAGTTAGGATTTGGGAGGGGCATAACATAGGCTTTTAAGCAAAAGGATGTGGCAGCATTGTAGGGCCGCTATTTTGATTATGACATCCAGAGTGAGGTAAGAAGAAAACGGTAAAAAAGCAAAATTAATGGCTGTTCACTTGAATGCACACATTATTCAGAACAAAGTGAATGAATTAACTTCACAAATAGAGTTTTTAATAGGTGTGATCTTATAGCTATCATGGAGATAAAGTTGCAAGGAGATCAAAGCTGGGATTAATTAAATAAAACAAATAGATTAATTAAATATTCAGAGGTTTGTGACCTTTCAAAAGGGCACACAAGAAGGGATGGTAATTGAGGTAGATTTGTTAATATGATATGGAATAAGTATGTTAGCAAGAACTGATTTTTTTTTTGAACTGGAGAAGGTAGGATCCTTATGGATCGAAGTAAGAAATAACAAGAGGAAGAAGACACTGGTGGAAGCAAGTTATGGGCTCCTTAACAGTAGCTGTTCAGTAAGACTGAGAACAAATCAGATGCAGACATGTAAAAGAGGCAGTACATTAATCATGGGTGACTTTAATCTTGCAGGTTAGGAAAAACCAATTGGCAGAGGTAGCTACAAGGAAGAATTCATCTTTTGTATTTGGGGTAGTTTACTAGAATAATACATGTGGATCCAACTAGGCTATTTTAGATCTAGTAATCTGTAATGAAACAGATTTCATAGATGATCTGAGGAAAAAGATCCCCAGGAGAAGAGCCTCTAACATAACATTCAGTTTGAGAGGGAGAAACTTGGATCAAAAATTACTTAAATAACAGTAATTGCATGTGAATGAGGGCAGAATTGTATGGAGTTGAATAGGACAGGAGCTTAGCAGAAGAAAGGTAAAATTACCACAAGGCGACACTCTCATAGGAGGGAGAGACAACTGATGGTGGATTAACCTGAGGGCGTCATGCCTCAAGTGGAGGCAGAGATTGACGAAGAGAATCTTTTATGGTAACCTGAGCTATTTGGGGTTTGAACCTATTCTGTTGGCATCACTCTGCATCACAAACTAGCTGTCCAGCCAACTGAGCAAACCATCCCTCCTTAGCAGAAAAGACAGTTGCAGAAGAATGCCAGATGTTGTAGACAATAGTTCATGACTGACAGCAAAGGCATGCCCCAATGGGAAAGCAGGATTCTAGGAGGGGTACAAAACAACCATGGTTAATCAGTGAAGTTTAATAATAAATTTCACATTGAAAGAAGAAAAAAGAAAATGTGGTAAAGATTAATGGTAAGTCAGAGGGTTGGGAACATTGTTTAAAAGCTAGTAAAAGGTGGACAAAATAAATGGAGAAAAGAAACTAAAGGCAAACACAAGAACAGTTGATTTTAGTTACTTTGCAGTAGTCTTCACAGTCAAGGACAGTTATAGCATTCCAAAAATACATAATAATCAAGGGGCCATAGGAGAAGGGAGGATCACAATCACAAAACAAAATTGAATCTGTTCATAGGGTGTAAAAGTTGCTAGCTAAGCCAGCATTCATTGCCCCTTGATCGAAGTGGCTTGTTAGGATCATTTTGACTACATTAATGTAATTCTTAGGTCCTGTGTAGGCCAAGTAATTAGGGCAGATGCACACCCCTCCCCCATCCAAAAGTGAACCAGATGGCTTTTGTCTGATGATTGTCAATAGTTACGCAGTTGCTGTTTGCCTAACTTTTTTCTATTTTCAGACTTTTGGGAAAACAGTATTTGGGAAATTGATGGGAATTAAGGTGGTTAAATCCAAGGTCTGATAATCCAGACTACTTGAGGAAGTGGTCCGAGAAATAGTTGATGCATTGGTGGTCACCTTACAAGATTCTATAGACATTGGAAAGTGCCTACAGATTGGAGTTACATTAGCTATCTTCCACTATTTTTTAAAAAAAAACTAGGTTGTGAGAAAATGGAATTATAGACCAAGTTAGTTTGTCATAAGTGGTAGTGAAAATGCCAGAGTCCATTTGTAAAGATTTAATATCAGAGCACTTGGGAAACAGTGATAGGATTGGGCAGAGTCAGCATGAATTTGCAAAAGGGAAATCATGCTTAACAAATCTATTGGAATTTTTTGAGGATGAAACTAGTAAAAGTGATAAGGGGAGCTACTGGATGTGATTTTAATAGGAATTCAGGAAGCCTTTCAATAAGAGATTAGCATACAGAATTGAAGCGCTTGATGTTGGGGGTAGCGTACTAACATGGATAAAGAACTTCACTCTGATTTGGACAAGCTGAGTGAGTGGATAACTGCATTGCGGATGAAGTATAATGTGGCTAAGACAGGAAAGCGGATTATCAGATCAGCCATGCTCTCGTTGGCTCAGTGGGCTGAATGGCCTACTTCTCCCATGCCTTGTCGTCTTGGAAAACGTGTTGAAGCTACTTACTGAGCAAATGTAGTTAATCAGTGCATTGTTCAATATTAAGGACAAATATTATTAATTTTTTTAATGAAATGAGTTCTAGTTTCTTAATCTTTATATGACCGAAACTTGTGACCTATGGTAGCCTCTGTCATGCCCACCTTTTATAGTTCATTAAACATCTATCTCCAATAGACTCATGCATCTTTATGTTCTTCGTAATGTGTTGTATTGAGTTGGTTTGGTTTGGTATGTGTAAATGCATGTCTGTGCTAAACAGCAACAGATTAAATGATATTCTATACAGGCTTTATTAAAAAGAAAATGCAGCATTCATTCTTATTTGGCTAAATAGGTTATGTTAATCAAATATAATGCTTACATGTTGGGATTAAAAACTTTATCACCTGATGGCCACACTTTTTTTTTCATTTTTCCATTCCTAATGCTATCCATGTGTATTTTTTTTAAAATTTCAGGACAACCTTTACTGATCAGTTCCAGTAGACTCAAAGCTCTGTTGGTTTCTCCATCATCCCTGGAACCTTGTAGGAAAAAGGCAGAATTACCAGTGAAGAACCCAAAGAAGGAAGTCAAAGGAGAGGCAGGGATAAGAGAATGAAATGAAAGCAAAAGTAAGAAATTAGAAGTAAATGAATAATATAGAGAAAAGTCCAAGGGAGGATTTGGATATACCAAAGAAATACAAATAAAACTTGTCTTGAAGTCTGTGATTTTTTTTTTAAATCTTTGTCTTACTTTGTCACAGTAAAATCAGTAATTTTTGCAGATGAATAATTGTACAATAAATTTTGTGAAGATATAAAATACAATTTCTGTACTTTTGAAAACGTTGCAGTCCTGATTGGCAGAATTGAGAGAGCTTGGATATACCTAATGCAGCAAGAGAATGTTCCTTGTCTTCAGATTTGTATAAAATTGAAATAAAACGAGAAAACAAATTTCTTTTTACAAAGTGGTAGCTCACCACATTCACAAATAAAATCTCTAAATTATTATATGTAAAACAAAGGCCTCATTCTTCAACCTGGTTTCTATTAAACCAAATTTGCAAACTTCAGCTGAGTTTGCTGTGTTCATGTCCATTCTGTTGCCAAGACTTTGCAACAATGTTACTTAATGGCATTTCCAACGTACTTCATTTAGTACATTGCATATTCTTTGTTTTTAAATGAGTTATTTTTATCTTTTGTCTTCATTTTGTTTTTCTTCTTTCTACTGCCCATTTCTAAATGCCTTTCTGCAGGTAAGATGCTGAGTTTATAACCTGCCTTCAGGCTTCTTTGTTTCCATGCAGTTAGCTTCAAGGAACATCTGCTACCTTTTGAATTATTCCCCTTCCTTTCCTGTGATCTCACACTTGGATTTCATGCCTTCGCTTAATTCACTCTACATAGAAACAAAGAAGATAGCTGCTGGAGTAGGTCATTTGACCCCTCGCCTGTGTAATGCAACATGATCAAAGCTATCACTGAGCTCAATACATTAATCCTGCCCTCTCCCCATATCTCTTGATCCTTTTTAGCCATAAGAATTCTACCTGGAGAACAAAATGAATGTTGAATCATCGATACATGCTAGAAATCTGTATATGCGGTATCCATTGTGGAGAGCTTTTACAACATGCAGTGATGCTGAATAATTAACCTGGAATGGAAGATCAGTTAAAGGTTTTGTAGGAGAGCATCCCTTGATCAGGGACAAAGACTCAGGAGGCAGACAAGATTCTGGCAAGTGGCAGACTTTATTCAAGCAACAACTGGTTAATACAGGGAGAGGGCTAAAAGATCTTTACTGTATGTGGCCTTGACATGAGAACCCAGTTGTTCTCTTAATCCATGGCTCAGATTGGAAGAGAGATCAATGACACTGATTTTTACAGTGAAATACAGCATTTTTATACGTTTTGTGTAACAATAATCACACACAGCATAGTCACTGTGTCCTTCTCCCCCTTATTCCATACAGCCAATCCTGGGAAACACCTAATCAATGATGGGCATTCCTATGGACAGCCCCAAGTTGTCGTGATCTCATGGTGTTTAACAGATATTGTACCTGTCAGGCCTTGGGATCTTTCCATGCATCTTATTAATTCTCATTCCAAAGTTACTCCTTTGGTCCATTCTACATTTGCTTCCCTCTAAGACTGCTTCAATTCTGTTATTCATTGTATTCCATGAGCTATCTTTATCAAATTCTGCTATTCTTCTTATATTTTACACATCCATCCAAGCATCCATCCATCCATCCATCCATCCATCGCTGGTTTTAACTAACCGCTATAAGATTCGAAGTATTAACTTCCCATCATAAAATTAATTGTACTTTTTAACTAAGTTGTGAGCAGTCTATTTCGCCCAGGATATGCCAGGCAGGCATCTATTGTAGAGATAAAGAAAGCATCTCCTGAGACCAATTAATTTCTACATCTAGGTTTAAATGTTTTTCCCCCTAATACTTTGGTTTAGGTGTTACCTATTCTTACGTTGAAATCTATCTCTGTGGTTATCTGAAGAATCTTTAACTAGAACCTATCTGTTAATATTGTGAATAACTTCAAAGAAACAACCAATTACTACAAAATAACTTTAACTATTGTTTTCATAGCTGCTTAATGAAGTAGGCTCACTGAGATTTACACCCCTTGTCCTGACTGCTGCTGTTCACCTAATGGGACAACATCCTTTCAATAATGAGGCTGGAATCAATCACTTGTCTATCCTTAGGCATCCTCTTATCAAACTGTCTCAGATGGTTGCTTTTAGGGCCTCCTGTTCAAAGGTACCATTATGTTTCACTTAAATGCTAGAGCAGGCTGTTTCATTTTGTTTAATCCTTCTCGGCCATTTTGTGTCTTTTAAACGCAGGCCGCCCTTACAGGTTTAAATTGTGAAACAAACCCTCAATATGAATCAATGTCAAAAGAACAACATTAATGGCTCTTTAATGGTTATGATTAGTGAAGAGCCATCAAAATATGAGAGGATCATCAATTATTTAAAATGCTTAAGATTAAGGGGTACTTTAAAACCATGACAAAGTTCTTCTGGAGATTTCAACTGACTAGTCATGAAGGAAGGCACATTTAAGTAGAAGATTAACAAGTATCTGATTCATATCAAAATTCATCACCAGTGAATGGAGACATGTTGGAAGGAAATGACAGCTACTACATGTATTCTCTGTCAACAGTTAAATTTGCAATATGTGTGCAGGTGACCCTTGTAAGAGTGAATTCAGTGAATTGTTTCATGTTGGTAAGGACACCAGAGATTATTTTGCTGTTCAAAATAGTGTTATGGGAGCTTATACAGCCCTCTCAGGGAAGTTTTAATCTCTCATCTGAAAGACAGTACCTTGAACATTGCAATTTTCCTTCAGTATGTTACAGAAGTGTTGGTGTAGATTGTTTTCTAATCACTGGAGCTAGACTTTTGTGTATGATTTGAGATGATTCACATCTAGCTATGTGATGGCATTTTACTAGCAATTTCATATCAAGATCTGTGAATACTCTGGTTTCACATTTACAGTAACTTCATTTTATTAAGCAATAAACTGTCATTGACTTAACAACAGTTTGAACTGAGTTTAATGTTGATTTAAACCAGTGCAACAACTTTAGTTGCTTATCACATGCAATGTATGAATTAACCAATATAGATTAAGTACATTGCTGCAATTTATTTGTGATCTCTGTCAACTTGATAAAAGAAACCTATGAACTGTATAAGCTTAATGAAGCAGGTTGCCAAGGTCAATCTTTCAAAGAAAAGGTTTCTATATTGAACAAACTCCTGTGCACAAGCATGGCATATAGATCTAAATTTTGATAGAGTAGCTGATTTAGGTACATCAAACTCTCCAGCATACGGAGCTTGTATGTTCACCTTCACCCTGAAAGTCCCAGCTCAACAACATTTCATTATTCTTAATAAGATGAGATTGATGGACTCTATTCCAAGAATGTTTAATTTCAAGGATCTAGAAAAGCCCTGGGAGATTTTGAACTCTTGAGAAAATGAACATTTCTGAAGAAGAACCCTGACCTGAAACGTCAACTTTCCAACTCCCCTGATGTTGCCTTGCCTGCTGTGTACCTCCAGCTCCACACTGTTGTCCTTTTCAACTAGCTAGATTTTTCTCCATTTATTGTTCTACATAACATTTGTCTCATATCATTGGTTCCTTAATTAAACTCATGTACAACTGTGCAAATCAACAGTTGTGGCATGGGACATTCCTGTCTTGAGGATTGGAAAGAGAACAGTATTGAGATTTTAGAGTGCAGTGTTAGGATCATTAGAAGATATTTGCTGTCCTTGAACTATATTCTTGACTTTTAAAATTAATGTTAAAACATGACCCCTTGTTTCAATAAGTCCAATGTAAAAATATGTCAATAGGGACTTTTTGAAATCAAGTTTTAAAAAAATCAATTTTGTTTGAGTACAGAAACCTTTGGAATGGGAAATAAAATTGCATCCAGGTTATTCCACCAACTGGGTAGCTACAGAAGTGGGCAATCAAAATAATCTGTATTTTTCCAATCCTTAGCAAGGTTTGTTATTCACATCCAGCCATATGTTTTAATCCTTTATGGAACAAAAATTGTTAGGTTGCACTGTGAATCCTGCATTGTTTTCTTTTTATATTTTTCACTTGACAAACTCCTGGCTATGTAGTACAATTTAGTTTGATAAGGCTGAGTCAAATGAGACATTATAAGTTACTGCAACAAATACATAATTGGCTTAACAGCTTTTACGAGATGAGGAATTGTGGTCATCTCTTCATGCTACACTTGGCAAGAATTGTTTGTGTAAAATGATATGAGCGCACATCCACTTTTAGCAAAAGTAGAAAAGATGCTGGATTATTAGTTTTAAGCTTCAGTACATGTTAGTGAAAAAAAATGCTAAAATTGGGGTATTGCTTGTTTTGGCCATTTACATCTGTCCAAAAGTTAGTCCTATTTTGAATGGTATTTGGTCAGGACAAAATTTCTGAAGAAGGGTCTAGGCCCGAAACGTCAGCCTTCCTGCTCCTCTGATGTTGCTTGGCCTGCTGTGTTCATTCAGCTCTACACCTTGTTATCTCAGATTCTCCAGCATCTGCAGTTCCTACTATCTCTCTAACACATGGACAAGTTTGCATTTACCAGCATCAAGTGAGTTTTGAACTTCAGTTTCATACGTTTTCTTGGATGTACAGAAAATGTTTTTTTTTTGTTTTGTTTTTTTTTCAAACTTTCTTTTTCAAACTGGTTGACAACCTGTCAATTTGCTAAATAGTAAGGTTGGTCATGACATTGTGGTCAACTGTGAAGGAATAGCATTCGTTGTTCATTATGCCAAAACTGCTCGTTTGTGTACTTTTGAATGGCGTCTTGATGTCATTAGGTATCTGATCTGATGGATCCGTGGCATGTGAAGGTAAAATGTAAACTGGTCTTGAACCTGTTAGATTGAAGAAGTATATAATTGAGAAAGAGAGAAATGGCAAGCAATAGATAAAACAAAAGACAATTTTTATATAAATTTTCAAAAAAAATTAATTAAATTGAGAAGGAATAAGACTCTACATTTGTAAATTTAAATTTTTAGTGCCACAGAATTATTTGGCTATAGTTATGATTGACCAACAGTGCTGCATAACATTATGTCCCACATAGGAAGATGTTTGTGGTTGTTAGTCATCTCTGCAGAAGTTCTTTAAGGTAGATTCAGCCGAATCATCATCTGCTTTATTAAAGACCTTCACTTCATACCTTCACCTTGTCAAAGTCAGAGGTTGGAAATGTTTGCAGAGGATTGCACAATGTTCAGCACCATTTACGTTTCCTCATAATGAAGCAGTCCATGTCCAGATGCAACAGCATCCAAGCCTGGACTGAAAATGGCAAGTAACATATGTGCCACACAAATACCAGGTAATGACCATCTCCAATTTGAGACAATCTAACCACCACCCTTTGACATTGAATGGTGTTGCCATCACTGAATCCTCCCCTTGGGGAGGGGTTACTATTGATTAGAAACTCAACTGGACTCGCCATTATAAATGTTGTGGCTACAAGAGCAGCAAGTAACTCGCCTCTTGACTCTCCAAAGCTTGTTTTTCTACAAGGCACAAATTAAGAGTGTGATTGAATACTCTGCACTTGCCTGAATGGGTGCAGCTGCAACAACATTTAAGCAAATTGACACTATCCACCTGAGTGGCACCACATCAATAAACCTCCTATCCCTCCTCCACTGATGCTCAGCAGCAATGTATATTGTCTCCTTGATGCATTACAGGAATTCGCCAAAGATCTTTAGACAGCAACTTTTGAACCCACAACCACTTTCATCTAGAAGTACAAGGGTAGGAGATCCAGGTGGTGGTGTTCCGCTGTAAGTTTTTGCTTCCAAGCCACTCCCCATCCGGACTTGGAAACATTCTTCTTAACTATTACTGAGTCCTGGAATTTCCCCCCTACTGGCATCAAGGGCCTATCTACAGCACTCGGAAGGCAGCTTTTATTTTGTGGACTGTTGAATAGTTAGTGTTTAAGAATGGTTCCATGCTATTATATGGATCTCAGTGTAGAGTTTTATGGACGTATGAGTGGAGCATAGCTGGAAAGGAGCAGAAATGTCTGAAATCATTGTATCAATAGTTAGACAGGAAAATAAAGATGTTGCTGTCTAAGTTACTCATTAGTGAACACTGACACCCTTACTGTTAGTATTACCATACAACTCTGTTTTGACATTTGGGTAGTGGAGACTAAATTAGAGAGGAGTACTGTGTGGACGTTTCAGACCCTTGCATGAATGTTGATTTGTTTAAACTGAAGATGCATTTAACATGGGCAGTTTAAGATATTGATAACCACTGTGTGTTGGTCCCAATACTGATTGGTGTAAATGGATTAAATGGCTATCTTTGAAGGAGTGACATCTGAAGTGGATATTGGAACATCTTTTAATCTAATCCATCCAGAGTACTAGAAAACTTTAGATGGTTTCATATGAAGGTTGCTGCAGTAGCTTAAAGCAGTGTTTATCCAAAACCAAGCTCAGAGTTAAATAAATCTTGTTCTGAAAGAACCAGCAATGTATGTTAGTTAGAGCAATTCTTAAGCTATTTTTCATTACAACCTCATTTTATCACTTGAAAATTAATATGACCCAGGCATAAACAACAGCAAAAGTCATAATACAGTATTGTGACATTCAAAAGATAAATTTCAAAGTTTTCATGTTATGAAGCAACACAATATATTACACAAATATAAAAATCCATTGAAAATCCAAGCCTTCAGTGACAGGAGTGCTGCCAGTCATTAAACCTGTGTCTCTCCACACTGCTGCTTTGGGAGCTGTCTGATTATAGTCACATAGGTGCATAGTTATATCATATGCTTGACCAGATCTGTGCTATCCAATATGTCCAATGTGGACACGAGTATTGGATTGTATGCTCCCTTTGCTGGTGATTAAAATGATTTCATTCTTCAAGATCCCATTTGCTAGTTTGTGACTCTAATTGGGATAGCATCAATGTGGTGTGGGAGCTTTTTGAGTTAAAGTTGAGTGAGTACAATATTCATTATCTACATGACCTGAATTTGAAATATGATCTGCAGCTGATACTAAATATCATAAAGCACAATAGTTAAGTTTAAGATAACTAAGAAAGGACGAAGGATTGAAATAACCTTTGTAAGTAGGTAGAAATGGAAGGAGTATATAAGGGATGTAACTAAGACTTACAGCATGTTAGAGTGGTGAACATACTTAGTCAATGGTATTGATCAAACTGATGCTGAGGCTAAAAGAATTCTGGGACTGATAGATTGCCCAGTCATTTGTAAAGTAACAATCAATAAAGGTAGCACAATGCTGAGCCAAATTTATAGTCACCAAGCTAAGGTTGGCACGAAAACTGCTGGAACTCACTATATGATGCTTTATTTGTCGAGACTGAACATTTTAATGTTGGGTAAGTTGAAATCCTTATCTCCATTTTGTAAGAAAATATACTGCCTTTCCTGAATGAGTTATGGTTAGAATAAAATCAAACTTACAAATCAGACATTAATTTGAAGAATAGTTTATACATGACTCGTGACTTAAAGAAACAGAGTAAGACATCAATTTATATTGAGCCTTTTGTGTAGCCAAAATGTCCCAAAGTATGTACTCGCCAATAAATTACTGTTGTTCTGACTTGTCTCATGGTAAACTAAGTTGTGTGGTGAAATACTTTCTCTTTTGGGTGATATAGTCATTTGTTGCATTTTGTTTTGAATTTTATCATTTAAACCATGGTAGTGAAGACCCCAGAAGATGACTGTCAGTGCATGAAGAAGTGTCCTCATGCTGTCTAATTGTAGATGTCATGCTAACTTTTCATCACAAATTCTCTCTATGCCAATTTAAAATTGGAAGTAGGTTGGTGCATGAAGTTTTTATGTACCAGGGTATTTTTATTCATTGCTAGTGTCTAGTTAATTAATTTGGAACTTGCCAATTTTTGTGATAGAAAACAAATTTGATTTCTATCCTTTAACCATCCCTATTTATGTTGCTGAAGTTTTAATGCTTTCACCACTCTGCTGCAATGAGGAAATCACATGGTGTATTAATCACATGCAGTTTAGGTTACTGAATAAAACTTGCAGTGTAAAGGACAGTCCTTGTAGTTAATAGAAAGAAGGTCAAGAACTGATCCCTAATATATCTTTATAAATAGATATGAAATAGCAGTAAGAGTTTGACTTCATGTATAGCTACCCAACTTAGCACAAACTGCTGAAAAATTAGGTGAGGTAACAAGGTGTAGAGCTGGATGAACACAGCAGGCCAAGCAGTAT
>NC_063356.1:21951791-21966723 GCF_021869965.1 Rhincodon typus
GACAGGGGGAGGAGGGAGAGACAGGGGGAGGAGGGAGAGACAGGGGGAGGAGGGAGAGACAGGGGGAGGAGGGAGAGACAGGGGGAGGAGGGAGAGACAGGGGGAGGAGGGAGAGACAGGGGGAGGAGGGAGAGACAGGGGGAGGAGGGAGAGACAGGGGGAGGAGGGAGAGACAGGGGGAGGAGGGAGAGACAGGGGGAGGAGGGAGAGACAGGGGGAGGAGGGAGAGACAGGGGGAGGAGGGAGAGACAGGGGGAGGAGGGAGAGACAGGGTTGCTTTCTGTCTGATGGCTCGGAAGGTTTATCACTCTGCTGCTCTTGGCACTTGGCTTTTTAATACTCTGCATCCCAGCTGGCTGTTGCTCAGCAGTATTTCCTCAACTCCAAAGATTCTTGGTACTGTTCAGTCTGAAATTATCCCTTCTACAACTTCCAAAAAGTAACATTGTGGTGCACAGCTCAATAATGTGCTGCTTTGAATTTCAAGTTGCAAAACACCTTTCTGATGTTCTAATTATAGCATTCTGAACTGAAACTTCCATTTCAGTTTACATAGTTAGAAGATTCAAAAACTATTTTGTCTCTTGCAAAGGAAAAAAATAAAGTTTTTAAAATGTCAGAGGACCACATTGATTTCCACTTGGATACTTGAAAACTTAGATTCTACTGTTTAAAAAAAAGGACAAAAAAGATGGACCACCACAGAACACCAAGACAAATGGTAGATGAATGGACCAAGCAGACTACATCACCTTCCTCCCACAATCTGGGCTGTAGGCTGACAAAGAAATACCCTTAACCCAGCCCAGTTTTGAGCACTAAAACTTTAACATTGCTGGGAGAAAAAGACACATGCATCAAAGTTTCACCAGTTCATTTCTCAGAGTAACGTACCAACTAGCCACAAGCTGCCTGCACTAAAATTTAAACATCTGGCAGTTAACTGTCAATCATTAATCAGTGCATTCTCCATTGTCTCTACTAGAGTCCACTTGCCAAGCAATCAGCATTCTCTTCTCATGCAGCATACATGTAGTTCTGCTATAGCGCATTTTGTTAACATGAATTGGCTGTAACGAATAGTGTATGCTGTTTGGATAATGCAAACTTTCTGCTATACAGGTATAGCGATTTCCCTATAACAGTATTTTCTATGGCCATTTTCTATACATGATTTTCTCTAGCACGAGGTCATGCAAGAACGCAACTATCGCATTATAGGAGAACTACCTTTAAATGTTCAAACAAACACTTACGTGTTTGAATCAGCATTTTTATGAATGTTCTTGATGAATGTGAGACAAAGAGCTTTGAGAAAGCCTTATTTCAGCAAGGCTCAAGTTTCTTATTACCAAACAATTAAGCTTTACTTGATGTTGCACCAGCTACAGCATATAGGGTATAAAATAAATTGAAAAATAAAACTTTAGTAATATAATTGTAAATTTTGGCTTGCCATGCCACTCGTGTGCCATCAGAATCTTAAATCAGTTCTTTTTTAAATATCAAAAATAAAAACACCTTTTGCTCCATCTGTAGAAGAAATGAAAAACTGCATAGTTCTGTGAAGAAAACAAACACTTGGTCCTATGAGCAAAACTAACAATTTGAAACCTTTCACTGCTTCTCCATCCTTAATACAAACAGCAAATTGTTAGACTGCTGCCTGCTATGTGTACGATGTGTTCAGTTTTCACCATGGAACTTAGTAGCTCAAAGCCATTTGATCTCGGTGCCTATTATAGACAGATCACATACAGTACAGTATTACAATATGTTTGTGTGCATAACACATACAAAATTAATCCTCCAGCCTATATACTGCACATCCCTTTGACGTACAGGAATTTTTTTTTTTTAAGCAGAACATCTAGTGAACAAGGGTTTGGGGTGGGCCAGAAAGCTTGAGCTTACTCCATCTATTTGCAAGGTCGTATGCACTTGTACAGAATGACCAACTTTGCTTCAGGCCAAATACACATCAGGGTCAAATGTAAAGTCAAATGTTTTACTGGGTTTTTTTGACTACTGAAGGCACCAGTGTAAGAGTAGGTTATGCTATCAATTGGAAATCTCTCTGGAAAAAATTGCAGCTATATTACAAATCACAGTCCATTTCAAAAAATATCTTAAAAATCAGTGATTCTGTATTTCACCAGTAGATGAATATTGCCTAATGCTTCTGGGGACACCAATATTCGAAAGCAAAGAAAAACTGATGGATCTTTCCTACATTAAATTGAAGTACAATGCACACTGTTCTGATTTTCAAATTATAAAGAGCATTATAACTACATCGTAAATACAAACGCAAAAATGATTCACAGGTTGGTACCGGAATTTCTGGCAGCAGCTGTGGAGAGGAATAGAGTTAATGTTTCAAGTATTGTAGGACTATTCAAAACTGCTCGAGTTAACTGTTTCTATCCACAGATCTGCCAGACCTGCTGAGTTTTTCCAGCATTCTGTGTTTGTTTCAGATTTCTAGCATTCTCAGTATTTTGTTTTTATAACCCGTCCATTCTGGAACCATATATTCATCACAAGGATGAATAATACAGTTCTTTTACTGTCACTGTCAAAATCCTAGAGATCCCTTCCTGACAGCACTGAAGTGTGTACCTATGAACTACAGTGTCAGAGTGATAGAGCATGGAAACAGGCCCTTTGGCCCAACTCATCCATGCCAACCAGGTTTCCTGAACTGAACTGAACTGAACTAGTCCCATTTGTTTGCATTTGGTCTGTATTGCTCTAAACTTTTCCTATCCATGCACCTGCCATGTCTTTTAAATGTTGTAATTGTACCAGTCTCTACCACTTCCTCTGGCAGCTCGTCCCATATATGCACAACCTTGTGTGTTGAAGAGGTTGCCCCTCAGGTCTCTTTTCAATCTTTCCCCTCTCACCTTAAACCTATGTCCTCTAGTTTTGGACTCCCTTACCCCGGGGAAAAGACATTGGTTATTCACCCTGTCTATACCAGTCATGTTTTTATAACCATTCGTAAGATCACCCCTCAGCCTCCCAGCCTTTCCTTCTAACTCAAACCTCCCAGCCTCAGTAACATCCTTCTAAGTTTTTTGTCCACCCTTTCCAGGTTAGTAACATCTTTCCTATAGCAGAGTGATCAGAATTGTACGCAGTACTCCAAATGTGGCCTTACCAATGTCATGAACAGCTGCAACATGATCTCCCAACTCCTATACTCAATGTACTGGTCTATACAGGCAAGCTTGCCAAATGCCGCCTTCACCACCCTGTCTACCGGTGATGCCACTTTCAAGGAACTAAGTACCAGCTCCCCTAAGTCTCTCTGCTTGACAACAATCCCCAGGACCCTACTGTTCACTGTTTAAGTCCTGTTCTGGTTTGTCTTCCCAAAATGAAACACCTCACATTTATTCTGAATTAAACTCCATCCAGAATTCCTCGGCTCAATGACCCAATTGATCAAGATCCTCTAGTACTCTTGGGTAAGCTTCTTCACTGTCCACTATACCACCAACTGTGGTGTCATCCGCCAACTTATTAATCATACCTCCTATATTCTGATCCAAAATAGTTTATATAAATGATGAACAACAGTGGACCCAGCACCAATCCTTGCGGCACACCGCTGGTTATAGGCTTCCAGTCTGAACAAATAACCCTCTACTACCACTGTCCGTCTCCTATCTTCGAGCCAATTTTGTATTCAATTGGCTAGCTCTGCCTCGATGCCATGTGATCAAACCTTACTAACCAGTGTACGATGCGGAACCTTGTCAAAGGCCTTGCTAAAGTCCACGTAGACAATGACTACTGGTCTGCCTTCATCGATCTTCTTCAAAAAACTCACATTTATGAGACAACTTCCCACACACAAAGCCATGCTGACTATCCCAAATCAGCCCTGTCTTTCCAGGTGCACGGAGATCCTATCTCTTAGAATCCTCTCCAGCAACATACCCATCGCTGACATTAGGCTTACCGGTCTGTAGTTCCCTGGTTTTCTCTTGCAGACTTTCTTAAATAATGGCACAACATTAGCTATCCTCAAGTCTTCTGGCATCTCACCCATGGCTATCGATGACACATGTGGTTGAAGTCATCTCACCACCATCCTTTGAAGACAATTAGCGATGACCAACAAATGCTGCCCAGACCACCAAAGTCCAGATTCAATGGAAGAATACTCTTCCATTTTAAATTAAAAAACTGGTTATGGTTCTTTACTCCAGAATAGGTCATAATAATCAAGGTGGTGTTTGATGGGTACATACATGGCGGATGACACCACAGTTGGTGGTATAGTGGACAGTGAAGAAGCTTACCCAAGAGTACTAGAGGATCTTGATCAATTGGGTCATTGAGCCGAGGAATTCTGGATGGAGTTTAATTCAGAATAAATGTGAGGTGTTTCATTTTGGGAAGACAAACCAGAACAGGACTTAAACAGTGAACAGTAGGGTCCTGGGGATTGTTGTCAAGCAGAGAGACTTAGGGGAGCTGGTACTTAGTTCTTTGAAAGTGGCATCACAGGTAGACAGGGTGGTGAAGGCAGCATTTGGCAAGCTTGCCTGTATAGACCAGTACATTGAGTATAGGAGTTGGGAGATCATGTTGCAGCTGTTCATGACATTGGTAAGGCCACATTTGGAGTACTGCGTACAATTCTGATCACTCTGCTATAGGAAAGATGTTACTAACCTGGAAAGGGTGGACAAAAAACTTAGAAGGATGTTACTGAGGCTGGGAGGTTTGAGTTAGAAGGAAAGGCTGGGAGGCTGAGGGGTGATCTTACGAATGGTTATAAAAACATGACTGGAGACAGGGTGAATAACCAATGTCTATTGTGGGAAATTGTGGGAAAAAGCAAATTGAGGGGTTGTAAATACTTTGAAAATGAAATAATAAATCTAATCAGCAATTCAGGAGAAACATTTTACCCAAAGGTTGGTTAGAATGTGGTACCATTAGCCCAATTAGTAGTTCAGGTGAATAGCATTGGTGCATTTAGGAGGAAGCCGAACAAGGGTCTTAGGAAGAATACACTGATCGGGTCAGGTAAAAGAGAAGTGGGAGGAGAAAAATGCAGAAAAGAAGCATCAGCTTCAATGTTGCTTTAATTGGGAGGTCTATTGCTGTATCTCTTGGATTCATAGCACAGTGAAAACATACCTAATATGCAGCAAAATACATTGGGACATTCTGTTCATGAAAGGCACAGGTGCAAGTTTCCCTTTCTCTACCACAGAGTTGTGGTTGCTCAGTCATTGAGTATATTCAAAAGGAAAGATCAATAGGTTTGCATGCAAAAGGAATTGATGATAGTGTGTGAAAGTAGAGTTGGAGAAATCAGATGATCTTGTTGAATAGTGGAGCAGGTTTAAAGGGGTCGATAGATTAATCCAGCTGTTTTATTTTTCCTGCACTTTTAAGACTCTCATTCAGGTGCCTTTATTTTCAAAATGGTCATTGTATGTATGTGGTTTTACACAAAGATAGTTGCTGCCTCCACTGATATTGCTTCAGCCATATCTTCTCCTGGGAACCATAAGCAGAGGGCTTCTAACCACAATAGAGACTGCAAATACATTCTAACTGCAGCAGGAAGAGGGATGAACGTCATCAGGGATAGGGGTCACAAGGGGGAATTCTAACTGTGGCAGGGATGTTCCGACTGCAGCAGCAACAAGGGTTGCAAAAGGAATCAAAGCCCAAAAGGGCAGCGGTAGAACTCCAATCACCTGATATTACTGCTCTGTAATGTAGGATTAGCAAAGGGTTCACTGTAGCTGCAGGCACTTTCAGGCATCTAAACACTCGCCAAGAAGGATGTTCGGTACCTTTATCCACGAATATATATTTAGTTGTTGGATACTCGTGTACGGAGTCTTTCTCTGAAAAAGCATTTTGGTCTGTTCTCAAAGGCATAAAACTCTGCTGGGCTAATTCCATGCCTTTTAGTGAGCCCCTAGACAGCTTATAAGAGATAGGAGCAGAATTAGGCCATTTGCCTCATCGAGCCTGCTCTACCATCTGATCATGGATAGTATGCGTCTCAACTCAAAGTTGATTAAAACCCAGGGACAAGGCTAATTGTTTCTTTTAAATTTCAATTAATGCAATGAGTGAACGTTAAATCCTGTGCATAACAATCCCAATCTCAGATTATTGCAGACAGAACAAATTGCTTTTGGTGCATTTATCTTAATTCTAAGACAGTTTGTTAAGGACGCTTTCTTATTCATGAGACAGAAAACATAAGTAATATTAGAGAACAATATGAATTAGCACCTTACCAACACAAATAGAGGTCAGCAGGGAATTTAAACCCTGGGAATGGGCCTTTCATTTTTATCATTAAATCTGATTACTTAAAACTTAATACTCAAGATCTGCATTGTATACAACCAGTTTTATAGCTGTGTAAGGCTGCACAGTCAACTTCTGGTCTGGTAAATGCACCAAGGAAATTTACTCCATCTATAGCAGTTGAGAGAATATTATTAACATCACCCTGAGTCAGCCACTGAGCTATGTTCAATCTGTCCTTTCACAGCATGAATTGCCAGTCTCCTTGCCTTCACCTGCAGCATTCCCTTTACACCATCGGTATGGCCTCCCATATCTCTTATTCAACAGGCAGTAGCACCCTCAATAGTCTCACTCAAAGAGCAGGAACAAGTCTGCCCAGCCTCATTAACCCATTATCCAGTAAAAGCTACACAAAAATAAAATCTTCCTCAACTGTAGAAATCACCACACAAATTGAAATTTTAGCCAGCTGGGATGCAAGATTTGAGACAGCAATGAATCGAACAGGTCTCTGTACATTTTTAAACATATTTATTTTTTCTCCCTTTGAATCCACATCAAGGTAAACTAGACCAAATAATTCTATATATCAATTCAATGAGAATGGTAGCAGCAGTCCCTGCTAAACAGATTCAGGACAGGTCAGGGCACCTACGCATCCAACCCACAGCTGAGACTTCAGTACAGATCCCTTATGCACTTGTGCAGCCACATAAAAATGAAGCACATTACCAAGGAGGGTCCCTTATACAGACCAACTGGTGGACTGATCACTTTAAACTCAGCAAAATGTGAGGCTATCACTTGGCACCACTAAACAAAAACAACAATTTCACATCACTGAATTTTTAAAAATCCTTTTTCTTTGCCACTGCAATGAATTGGTCAAATGTATTTATATATAATTCAACCACAACATCACAAAATATTTATATAATAAAAACAATTCACTATCAAGTAATGTAAGACACTTAAATTATACAAGATGACAGTGTACCTCCTTTTGTGTAGTATCTATTTCAATTCTAATTAGATCTTGTGCTATTGCAGAGTACCTGTGAGTAACTGTTACTGTTACTGTTTTCCCCACCACCACTTGCCTGTTTGTAATGTAATTGGGTTCATGGCTGAAGGAGGAATCATTGCAAAAGTATTCTCCACTTATAGGTGGTGCTCATATTGGTTAGAATTTCCAGTACTTTAGGCAGTTTATCGTTGCAATGCTGAATAGTTTTAACCAATCCTCCCATACTGAGCATTTAATCATTAGTCGACAGTCAAACCTGGAAGTAGTGATAACTTTCTTGCCACTTCGAGACATCATCTTGATCTGTGCTCTCCATGAATTGGCATCAACTCCTAGTGCCACCATTAGTCCACGTAGTACAGACAGACTGAAGTAAAACAATCCCAAATCGGACTGATGTTGCTTTTGTCGCTCAAATCTTCCAACACAATATATTTAGATCAATTGCATTAGTGGGACAGCTGCTGATGCATTTCTATTCTAGATCTTTATATGGCCTTGCCACAGGTCTAATAAAGATGCTTTTTAAGAGTCAGAATGCTACGACAACATCAACAGGCTCTCACACCCCTGTCTGATGGTGTTTTGATGCATTCAGGATAATCAGTTTAACCTCATTGTATCATTCTTCCTTTCAATCAATTATTTTAAAACATTCATTAGGTTTGCTGTAAAACAGCATCCTAGGTCCAAATGCGCTTTTTCCCCTCTCTGGTTGGTGTAATGCCCTTTGCAGGCAAAGTAAAGTGAATTTCCACCAGATACATTGTTTCCTCTCTTCTCAGACAGAAACTACAGCTGTGCTGAAGAAATCCTATGACAACACCATGACAAGTTTATCACTTAAAACCTGCAAATTTGTCTGATCTAGGGAGTGGTCTCTGCTATCAACTTACTGTAAAGTTAATGAGGAAAAAAAAACTTAAAAGAGGGTCCATCAGTCCTCAGCCAGTTCATTATCATCAACGCCTGTGCCGCCATGCCTTCTCGTCCACCTCACCGCCATCTAAACCAGACCCAACCAACACTGAAGTCATCACTCTTCAGGTGCCATCTTTCACCACTAGTCCAATTCTTCTCTACCACCGCTGGCTGTGCCAGACCTGCCAACATCAGTGTCACATCACTCACTGCTGGGCCTACCTCGATGTCACTGTGATGACCTTTCACCACTGCTCACCACCTACAGCACCGGACTCAACCAACGATGAAGTAATCAATCCTCAGGTGTCACATTTTGCCATTGGGCTACATTGCCTCTGCCAATGTAGCAGCTCCCAATTGGTCAAAGGGGTAATTTACCTTAAGACCTCCTTTAAATGACCACCACAAACACCTGTAAATTAATCCAAGTGCCGGTATCAATCATTACCTACCCCACTCTGACCCATTTGCCTCTGGCTTTCCTGTCTTGGTCCATCTTCCACCCCTCTTACCCTCATGACCCTCTTGTGCACTTACTGCTCTCTGGCACAAGCACCAACACCTCAGTTTAGCTTCAGTAAGCAACCATCACCTTCTCCAATATCACACTCAGTGACAGATAACAGTTGAAATCTTCCAGCGTCCAGACACAGAATTACCTTGGAAAATGCTCACACATTGATAGCACCGAAAGTTGAAACTACCAAAGGGCCATTGCCTAGAGTCTGCAAACCTCCAAATATATGACCAGTTCTGAGTTAGAGTCAGAGACTTGTGGTTTCCAACTTACTTGCCCACTTACTTCAGATCTGAAGAAGAGACATTCAGACTTGAAACATTAGCTTTCCCTCTCTCCATGGATGCTATCTGACTTGCTGTGATCTGTAGCGTTTGTCAGGAAATATTAGAGGAATCAAACCATCACTAATTCTTGGGCAAGTACACAACTAACCACTCCAATCACCCAGCTGCTCCCACAAGTTCCTGCCACCCTGATTCACCAGAACAAACTCCCAAAACTCAACTTGACCTGTCCACCATCCACCATCCAACCTGACCCAATTCCTCACTCCAATCCCCAGAACCATCCAATGACCTGACTGACCCCAACCTATCCTTGTACTCAGCCACTTACCCATCACCTACCCACCAACCACCAACTTCTCATCCACCAGCACCCTACAACATTCCCCCACCAGACCACTTACCCCTTTTCAATTGCTGTCAAAATGGGAGCTGGACCATTACATCTTGGAATATCAGAAGTAGGGGTGTGGTTTCAATCACAATCCATGTGTCTATGTGGATTCCTGAGCTCAATTAGACTGCCTCAGCTGGGAATTGTCCTGCCATTTGAATGAAGAACTCCCTCAAAGGATATGCTATATTTTTTATATGAAAATAGTGTTTCTGACCCTGGTCAGATGTCTGGGCCTGTGCGTTTGCAAAGCATTATCCATGTTTCTGTACTCCATTTGCTTGTCATTGTGGTGGATAATGCATGATATGAAAGAGACAAAAGGAAAGAACTGTACAAACAGCTGAGGACATGATTAATTTAGGCCATGCCAAAAAGTCTTGTTTTGTAAGGTGGTTAAACAGTCAATCAAAATTCTATAATCAACTTTCATCAAATATGCTTGAAGGGAGGGCTCAGAGAAGGAAGGAAGTGGATTTTTTGGGGAACGAGAGCAAGAGACAAGTTGAGATTTGGAGCACAAAGTGGCACTGTCATACTGCTGTAGACAACGTGGTCAGAACACATGGATATTTCCAAATAACTGACTGATTTTACGTAGCAAACAACTCTTGACAAAGATAAAAAAATGGTTTGCAAACGTCTGCTGCATTTGTGTGGTAAGATGGTACCAAACATCTACTGGAGAAAATTCCTTTAGCAACATGAATAAAACGTGAAGTTATTTTTCTTATCATATTACTTGCTATTTCTTAAGGATTATCAGATGTAACATATTTTAAGTTCTACAATTAAGCATGATCAACCTACCAACAAAAAAGTCGGACACTCTCATTGTGGTTCGTACATTCTTAATGCATCATATACATTGTCTGGTGCAAGTTGATTGGGTTGAAATATAAGATAATGAAGATTCCACCAAGTCAAGAAATACTCTCTGCTTTAATTTTTAAACAACAGTAGTCAATTGCAAGTGATTAAATTACTAGGAGATAGTAAGAACTGCAGATGCTGGAGTCAGAGATATCAGCTTGGAGCTGGAGGTACACAGCAGGCCAGGCAGCATCAGAGGAGCAGGAAAGTTGACATTTCAGGTCCCCAACCCGAAATGTCAGCTTTCCAGCTCCTCTGATGCTGCCTGACCTGCTGTGTTCCTCCAACTCCACATGGTGTTACCTCTGATTAAATTACTAACTGGAGTTACTGATAAGTAAGACTTTTTTTCAAAATCCAATAAAACACAGAAGTCACTTACCTTTAATAATCAAACAACTGTCAGTACATTTTCCCAGACGACCTTAAATGCTTCAATTAAATTATTTTGAAAAGAACCATCTTTCAACTTCTTTCACCGTTTTGCCTTTGATATATGAAATACGTTTCACCATTTGTCATTGATGAGAACATTAAGACCTTTACAACCCTGCCTTAATTATCACCCTGTTTTAAAATAATACACATTGTATACGGATCGCTTTCTTTTATGTCAACGACATAGGAGTTGTGCCACAGCTGAAGTGCCACAGATTTAAAATTCTTTCAAGAGCTGGCCAAACAATCAGCACTTTATGAGAATAAAACAAATTAGAATTAAAATAAATTAGAACAACAGAATAGTGTTAATGTACTAGTACAAACATAATTATTAGGACTTTCCAATGGCTTTCTACACCATTTCACATTTAAAGTCAAGGGCAGGCTTCTTCAATACTTACAACAGTTATCACTGCAAATCTCACAGCAGTGCTTGATGCTCTCATGTAACAAGTCTCACTTAGGAGGATTAAGTAGTCAGCCTCTCAGCCTGAAGAAAGGATTCCCAAGAAATATTGTGGCACCAAGTTAATCTTCTGATGAAGTGGATCTTGTCAGTCATGAAAAATCTTTAGACAAGAGCATGGAAAAAAACTGGCATTGAAATTCACGGGAAGTTTGATCATGGTTTCTTGATAAATGCTAGGGCCATGTTAACAAACTTCATGTGTTCCATAAGGCTAAGTACGTAATGAAGTGATGTCGCACTGTTAATGATTTACTGTGGAATTATTAATAGTCATGCTTTATTCTTTCATAGGATGTGGGTGGGACTGGCAGGACCAGTATTCGTTGCCCATCCATAAACACCTTTAAACTGAGTTGTTTGTTAAGCCATTCCAGAGGGCAGTTAACAGCCAATCACATTGCTGAGAGCCTGGAGTCACAGGCCAGATCAGATAAGGGTGGCAGAGTTCCTTCTTTAAAAGAGATTAGTGAACCAACTATGTTTTCACAGTCAACGGTGGTTACATGGGCACCATCAGGCTAGCTTCTGTTTTAAATTCCAGATTTTGTTGAACTCTGCCTTACTGGACTTCAAACCCATGTCCCCAGAACATTAGCCTGGGTTTTTGGATTATCGGTCCAGTGACCTTACCACTGCCCGGCCATCTCCCAGTGTTCAGATCCAGGAAATTTTTAAAGCATAAAACTATGAGTGAGATGCAGCCTTGCTGTACAATCAATCTCCATTTAATTCAAACTTCATGCACAAATAAAATATACCTTGAAATATAAATGAATCTGTTTAAAAGTAGGGTAATGTTCTGGGGACCTAGGTTTGAATCCTACCATGGCAGATAAATTCAATAATAATCTGAAATTAAAAGTTTAATGGTGACCATGAAACCATTGCCAATTGTCAGGAAAAAGCCATTAGCAAACTAATGTCCCTGAGGGAAAGAACTCTGCCATCTTCACCTGGTCTAGCCCACAGGTGACTCCAGACCATTAGCAATGTGTTGACTCTTAACTGCCCTCTGGGCAACTGGGGATAGGCAAAATATCTAGGACCAGCCAGTGACACCCTCATCTACGAATGAAAAAAAATCATATCTTGTTTCTCAGTCAATAATTTGTAATCAATCCCATGAGCTTCAACTTTAGCAGAGGAATTTTGTCAAATGCCTTATGGAAGTCCACAAACATAACATCAGTTGCCTCTTGAAAATAAAATTCAGTTTCATTAGGCATCACAAGCCCTTTATAGACTGATGCTTCACTGTCTGAGCAGCTGAAAATTTAAGGTATTCAGTCACTATTCTTAATTATAGACTCCTGTTGGAAATTACACTAGACAACAGATGTTAGGCTAACTGATCTATAATTACCTGATTGTTCCTTTTGCCTTAGTTAAATGGTGCAATTTTCCAATCTTAAGGTACAATGCAAAAACCAAAATTTGGAAAATTATGAAAACAAAGTGCTAGAAATATTCAGCAGGTCAGAAAGCATACATGAAGAGAGAAACAGAAGTAATGTTTCAGTCACTTTACATTCAGGCAAAAATATCTCTTTTTCTCTTTCCCTAGATATTGTCTAACCATCTGAAAATTTAGTTACTTCAGATTTCCCACATGCCCAGTATTTTGCTTTTAAAAAATTAAAAAAGGACGAGGGAGTGTTCTCACCTACACTCTCGAAAACCTTGGCTTACAAACTGCTTGGCTTTGGAATTTTCTACAGTTCAGTGCCATTATTTTCTTGTTTTTCTGGTTAGTTACTTCTGGTTAGTTACTTCTGGTTAGTTACTTCTGGTTAGTTACTTCTGGTTAGTTACTTCTGGTTAGTTACTTCTGGTTAGTTACTTCTGGTTAGTTACTTCTGGTTAGTTACTTCTGGTTTACTTGCCTCCTTGGAAAGTCCAGTGCCTCCATTGTAAATTCTGCCTTTACCTGAAACCCCTCTTTTTTCCACATTACTCCTTCAGCCAAATGTTAATCTCCCGAATTTGTTTATCCCACTGTTAATTTATATATTCATAATTCAAAAATTACAATATTCTTAATTTGGCTGCTGGTTCCTGCTACTTTCGAAACATGATCGTTTGTTCACTCTTCCCTATGTTTTTAATTCTATCATGGATCAAAACAACTAATTTTGATTCTCATTTTCATAATCCTAACGAGTCAGTCCTTCACCTTGAAACCCAGAAAGGAAACACATCATGTGAGATTTTTTTAAAAATAAAAAAGTGTTCAGAGATATTATTACACACTTCTGCAGAAGGGTCCCGATCCGAAACGTCAGCTTTCCTGCTCCTCTGATGCTGCCTGGCCTGCTGTGTTCATCCAGCTCCACACTTATCTGCAGCAGGTGGGACTCGAACCCAGGTCTGTTGGCTCAAAGTTAGGGTCACCACGGAGCCCTATCATTTTGGACATGATATCCCTTTCATGAATGACTTCACTTGTCCCCTAATTATTGAATTCCCTAAATTATTACTTTACACTTCCTCTCTTCCTTGCTTGCTTTCTATCTATTGCACCAATATGCTATGGTCCAAACTCTAGTTGTCTTTCAGATAGCATTTATTTTTATTCTTACAAATGGAAAAAATGGTTTCTGTGGATTCTCATTCTCTGTCTCAACTAGGTTTCCTTTCCGACATTATCAGTAATTTCAACCTTGTTATGACTATTTTTCTACAAAGTGTGACTGATATCCAGAGCAAATAGTCCAGATCCTTCCATCAATCGTGCCCACATGCTCCCACCACCCCAACCCCCACTCCACTACACATCCTTCCCGCCCTCCAGCTCAGTGATGCTGACACAGAAGGGATTCAAGGGAAGACATCTTTGTACAACAAAAGGTACTTTGTGCAAGCACTGTGCTTCAGTAAGCAGAGTTGATTTTTATTCTTCTTTTTGAGCCAGTTAATTAGACCTCTATTCAGGTAATTGATAGTTAATTGCCACTTGCAATGGGTTTCTGTTAACTAACTAGTAGGATTTTTAAGATCGTACAAAAAATTTAAAAGAAATTCAAAACATTGATCAATGCTTCAGTTTAGCTGTGCCATTTAGTTAGTTTCTCTATACAAGCCTTACATTAAGCTGATGCCTATTGACAATTCCACTAGTTGCTTCACATCTAAGCTCAAAATAATGCCCACAGTGAAATTTACCACGTGACATGTCTTCAAAAAAATTAGATTGAAGGTTTAAAGGGAAAGAAGTTTTGAATTGTCACTGTTGGAATTTCATAATTTTAAGTACGCCATAGGTGGAGCATGTCATGTAAAGCAGTTCACATCAATGCATTGAGTCACAGTAGACCCAGCAGCATGATGGTTATGTACTGGATTAATATTTCAGAGACTTTTGAATAATCTAGAGGAATAGCAGCTCAAATCCATCACTGCTGGGGATTAAAATTCAATGAGATATAAAAATTCATAATTTTATGAATTAAAATTATAATTCATAATTTATTAATTAAATTTCCAGTAAAGTCCCAATACTTCGAGTCACAACAAATGTTAAAAGTTCACAAAATGGCTGAAAATCTCAATTTGCCTCTGGCTGCTACAACAGATCAATGCAAACCACACTGGGTTACTTCAAATAACATCAAAAGTAACTATTTATTGAAACACTCTTAATTTTATCAAGAAGAGTATAAGAACAGGATTTGAACTTTAATGGATCATAAGCATTACC
>NC_063356.1:21967223-22091069 GCF_021869965.1 Rhincodon typus
CCACCCCCTCCACCCCCTCCCGGCTGTCTCTGTGGGGAGAAAAAGACAGAAATTCCAAAAAAGCTAAAGTAAATTCATGCAAGAAAAGACACAAGTTAATTTGATCCAGCACTGAGTCAAAGGATGTGTATCATCGTTGCAAACATTCAAAAAGACTGTAACTAAAATAACTTTCTACTTTGCGCTTTTGACACTTGATCTTGGGAACTTTGTTTAGCCAGTATATATCCCCTTTGCCCATTGTATTTGTGTTAACCTGTCTTTTGTCTGTCTTAATCATGATTGATACTGTGTTTGGGGGTTTGTAGGTGAAATACAAACTGGTCTTAAAGTTAAGTATGTTACGATAAATGATTACTTTTACTGTTACTGAAGGAACCTGATGTGAATTGCTTTGACCTGAGTAGCAGTCAGTCAGGCAAATTATTCATTTTGGCTGGCCAATTGGAATGTCATACTTTTTGGGATGGCTTGTGAAAATGTGGAGCATGATTATTGGTCAGCTCTTCTCAGTTAAATTGTGACAATCTAGCTTTTCCAAAACATCAATATAAGACAGAGTATAACTGAACGAATAACTTGGATGGTTATTGGTGTTCCTTCATTGTCACTATATCAAAATCCTGGAATTCTGTCATTGAATATGTTGTGGAAGTGCCTCAGATTTTCAGAATAAACTTGGATGTCGAAAATTGACATTTCCTTGTGAGGCTACAGCCCTGTACGTAATTGGACATGGGATAAGACACTACTATACTTCTGGAAGCCATGGGGAGAATTAAGAGTTGACAGAGGCCTGGGAGGAGGCATGGACAGGAACGCTGAAGAGTATGGCTCAGGTGTGTCTTTCACAGAAAGAGCAGAACTGTACCTGCCAAAATCAGCATGTTGAAACCGGACAGTGGGAAGTGTGATGAAAGTGATTTGGATGAAGAGATAGGATGACCAAAGTAAAACTTAGATAACAGTGGTGGGGACGGCTACGGACCTGATGACTTGTATTTTATTCTGGTCTATTTAAAAGTGAGAACAAAAGTTAGCATGCAGACTGTATGAATAGTTTAATATTTCCATTAAACCTGTATCTCAGTTTGACAGGATTTGCCGGTTAACAATGCATTCAAAATCTGTTTCTAGGGTTCTTACCGACGTTAATGCATTTAATTCTAATCATTGTTAATTATTTTTTGACTGTTTTAAAAATATATTGTTCAAAGCTTTTGCTTTGAACGTAGAAAATTTGCCTGAACATTTGAAAAAAATTTAATAATGATCATGGCTGATGTGAGACTGTTACGTTGTCACACTCTTATTGCCCTACAATGGGAAGAATTAATTCAATGCAGTCTGTTTTACATAGAACATTTGCTTCAGTAGATGTGTGTGTGGAGCAGCAGTGGCCTTGTGCTCCTTTATGATGGGCACTCAGTACCTCCAGTGTATCTTGCAGAATAGGAATAAGCAATTCAACCCATAAAGCCTGCCCTGTAATTCTAGATTTTGGCAGATCATCTTTTCCCATCACATTTCCTTGCATATCTCCATGTCCCAATAAGTCATTGGTCTCCAGAAACAATCAATGTCTGTCTTCAGCTTGCTCAATGATTGAGCTTCTGGGGTACAGAATTGCAATGATTCACCATCCTTTGGTGAAGAAATTCTTCCTCTTCTTGGTCCTAAGTGACCTGCCCTTTATCCGGAGATTAAGCCCTCTTCCTTTTGATTTGGATTCACGAACCAGTGGAAACCTCCTATTCACTTGTCCAAGTCTACTTTGGAGGCTGAAACAAAAACAGAAATTGCTGGAGAAACCCAGCAGGTCTGGCAGCATTTGGGGGAAGAAAGCAGAGTTAAGGTTTTTAGTCCAGTGATTCTTGATCAGCCATGAAGGTTCCTTTCACCCTCCTTGCAACTTGTGTCTCCACCCTTTTTGATGTCTTTAGCAAATTTTGGAAATCTTACAGTTGGGCCCTACATCCAAATCATTTATGTATGTTGTGGTCCTAGTATTGATCCTTGCAATACCCCACTAGTAACAGCTTGCTATACTGAGAATGATCTGTTTATACCTACTGTCTGCTTTCTACTATTTCTCAAAGGCCTCTTTGCAGCTTTCGCATTGCATAACACCAAATCCAATATAGCCCAATCCTGAGTTGGCATCTCAACATGCATGCTGTAGCAGAAGCACATCTTGTACATACTACAGAAATTCATCTTTCTCGGCATTTTAGTGCTGACTTGATTAACCCGATCTACATGCAAATTGAAGTTGTCCATTGTTACTGTATTCCTCACATTTCGGGCACACTAGAAACCACAAAATTGGAGATACATATCATGTAAGTTTGGTGATCTGCAGCCAACTCCCTCCAATGTTTGCTTCCTTTTGTTGTTTCTTAGCTTCAGCCAAACCTATTCTACTTTTCTGAATTAGTAGAATTGTTCCTTTTGATGGCCCTCTTTTACTAATGTATTGATGTTATCTTATATTAGGAGTGCTACTCCAGCTCCTTTTCCTTTTTGTGTCTCCTTCCTATATGTAAAGTATCGTTGTATATTCAGTTCCCAATCTCAGTCACCTTGTAGCCAGGACTTTGTCACGGCAATTAAATCGTGTCCATTTATTAATTTGCACATTTGGTTCATTTTTTTTTTGCTAACATCATTCTCTGGATTTAATTGATAGTATGTTTAGTTCAGTTGGCTGGATGGCAGGTTTGTGATGTAGACTGATGTCAGCATCGTTGATTCAATTCTTACACTGACGGAGGTGACCATGAAGGACACTTTTTCCTCAGTCTTTCTCCCTGTCCTGAGCATGATGACCCTCAGGTTAAACCACCACCAGTCTCCTCTCATAAGAGAGCATCCCTATAGTTCTCTGGGACTATGGTGACTTTTATATTTTACTTATTGGAGTGTAGCAAAGGTAGGCCTTTCTTCATATGGTCTGAGTTTCATAAGACCATAACACATGAGCAGAAGTAGGCCATTTGGCCCATCGAGTCTGCTGAATCATTAATGATATAATGTCTCAACTCCATGTTTTTACCTTATCCTCATAACCATCGATGCTATCACTGATTAAAAATATGTCTAACCCAGCTTGAATATACTTAACAACCCAACCTCAACAGCCCTCTGTGGTAAAGAATTCCAGATTCACTACCTTTTTGAGGAAAAAAATGTCTTCGTACCGTTGTTTTTAAATTGGTGATCCCTTATTCTGAGATTATTCGCTCTGGTCCTAGATCTCCAATGGGGGAAACAGCCTCTCTGTATCTATGCTGTCAAGCCCTCCCAGAATCTTGCATGTTTAGGTAAGGTCTTCTCTCAATCTTTTGAACTCATGAGTTTAAACACAACTGATTTCCATTTCTTCCTCCATAAGACAGTCCCTCTATACCCAAGATCATTCAAACTCATCTCCAAACTACAAGATTTAGGGCTCAACTCCACCCCCCTCCCCCGGCATTTAGATCCTTGGCTTCCTAACCCATAGACTGCAATCAGTAAGGATGTGTGACAACAGCTCCTCCATGATAGTCCTCAACACCAGTGCCCTGCAAGGCTGCATACTCCACCCCTTACAATACTCCTTATATATTCATGACTGGCCAAATTCAGCTCTAACTCCCTTTACTAATCTGCTGATGACACCACAGTAGTGGGTCAGATCTCCAACAACGA
The DNA here is from genome assembly GCF_021869965.1 of Rhincodon typus. Classification (NCBI taxonomy): domain Eukaryota; kingdom Metazoa; phylum Chordata; class Chondrichthyes; order Orectolobiformes; family Rhincodontidae; genus Rhincodon; species Rhincodon typus. Next base: position 21,970,917 of record NC_063356.1, read on the forward strand.
CAAGACAGAGGAGAGGAAAGAGATAGACAGACAGCTTAGTGGCATGGTGTAAAGACAACAATCTCTCCCTCAGGTTTTCTGAAGAATGGTCCTGACCCAAAACGTCAGCTTTCCTGTTCCTTTGATGCTGTCTGGCCTGCTGGGTTCCTCCAGCTCCACACTTTATTTTGCTGACATTGAGGGAAAGATCACAAAGAAGCTAGTTAATGACTTCAGGAAGGGGAGTGGAGGATATGCCCCTGTATTTATCAGTGGTGCTGAGGTGGAGGTGGTCAAGAGCTTCAAGTTCCGAGGAGTAAATATCACCACTGATCTGTCCTGGTGCATCCACTTCAATGCTACAGTCAAGAAAGCACACCAATGCCTCTACTTCCTCAAAAGATTAAGGAAATTCAGCATATCCACAAGGACTTGCCAATTTTTATAGATGCACCATAGGAAAGCATCCTATCCAGATGCATCACTGCTTGGTATGGCAACTGCTCTGCTGAAGACCGCAAAAAATAAGAGAGTTGTGAATGCAGCCCAGTCCCTGAAAACCCATTTTCCATTAATTGATTTTTGTCTGCACTTCCTGCTGTCTCAAGAAAGCAGCCAACATAATCAAAAACCCCACCGACCCTGGTTATAGCTTCTTCCACTCTCTTCCATTGGGCAAAGGATACGAAAGTTTGAAAACGTACCAAAGCATTTGAGAACAGCTTCTTCCCGCTGTTACCAGACTTATGAATGGATCTCGCGTATATTAGAGTGGATCTTTCTCTGCACCTTCTCTGAAGCAGTAACACTACATTCTGCATTCTATTCCATTACCCTGATGTACTTATGATTTGTCTGGTTAGCGCACATAACCATACTTTTCATTGTATCTTGGTACATATGACAACAATAAATCAAGTCAAAATGAGCCTTCAATGTACTGCTTCCAATGCCAGTATAACTTCCCTTAGATAAAGGGACAAAAACTATTTATAGAATTTCAGGTGTGTGCTGACTAGTACCTTGTATAGCTTTAGCAAGACCTCTCAATTTTTATATTCCAATCATTTTGAAACAAATCCCAACTTTCCATTTGTACGCCTTATTACCCACTGAATCTGGAGATTAGCTTTGTGATTTATGACCAAAGACACCCAGTTTCCCCCTTTGTTGTAGCTTTGAGTCTTTCTGTTCTATTCTTACTTCCAAAGTGTATAATCGTATATTTTCTCAAGTTACAGGTTACTATCCAGAAAATGTCGTCTTTAGTCCAGCTCTGACTTTAGTTAGCCCAATTCTGTCCATGCATTTTCATCCAATATATAACCTGAACACATTGGGCTTTTATTAAGTTGCCTTATGTGCACTACCATATCAAATACCTTCTGGAAATCTAGGTATACTATATCTATTGGTTTCCCCTTTATCTATCCTGCTTCTTAACTCTTAAGAATTGTAATGAATTTTTAAGCCATGATTTTACTTCAAGAAGCCATACTAATTCTGCTTTATTTTAGTATGTATTTCTAAATGCTCTGTAATAGACTCTAATGTTTTCCTAATAACAAATGTTAAGTTAACTGGTCTATAGTTACCTGTTCTTTGTCTTCCCCCTTCCATTTGAACAAGGTTGTTAAATTGGCAGTTTTCCAATTCTCTGGAACTTTTCCCAAATCTAGATTGAATGGTAGAGCGTAACGGTTGCTGCCTTTCTCATAATATTATGACTTATTGGACAGTGAAGGCAGGTTTTGACCTTGTGATCTGAGATGTTGCTGCAAGAATGCAAGCCATATAGCTGGGTATGAGACATTCCTTTGCGTTGTTGCTGATGGCAATCTTTAGGATTGAGATTTTGCTGGGTTTACACGTATTATACTGACGTAATCTACGTGAAATCAGTCGTCAGCACAAAGGATTAGGGAATTTTAAACGTGAGTGAGTTGCATCTAAAACCACTACTGTTTTCATTTCTGTTTCGAGATTCAGTTAGGTTAGGTCAGGTGCCACCCACAAAACTGGCCATGTTTCCCAAGTCAACATTGTGAAATTCAGCAATTATGCCAGCCTAGGGAAGCTTTGTAATTTTGTTCTTTTTTTCCAATGCAAAACTGCAAACAGGCAGTGGTTAGTGGCGAGGGGAGGTGTTGGCAGTATAGTAATGTCACTGGGTTATTAATCTAGAGGCCCAGACTCTGAGGATACAAGTTCAATGGCTTATATTTAAAGGGAAATAAAAATAGGAAGCAAAAGCAGAATTTATTCTGTGCCATGTAATGTCATTCATTCCTTCCTCTGCTACTGTGGAATTTTGGAAAGACAAAGCAATCTGTTTAAGTGAAGTGCAAGTTGCTGGATTGTACTGCCAAATAAGATTGATAGATTAGTGACTAAATGAACAAGTGCCTTAATGCGTCAAGGGGTTCAAAGATTAAAATTTGACCTAGTGGTGACGTTTTTGTTTTGGGTTCAACTTTGCAAATCCTTGCCCAACTTGTTTACTGCTCCCTATTTGCAATGCTCTACCAGTTTCTCCTGATACTGATGTAGTCCTTTATATAAGTTGTCCCAAGATTTCATTGTATAGTTTTTCTTCAAATGGCTATTCAAGACGGAAGATAGAAAACAGTGAACAGGAAAGATGATAGAAGTGTGTATAAGGAATAAATACTCATCCAATTAATGAATTTACATCTGAGATAGATATATTTGTGTTGAAGGAAAGGAGGAAATTATATTGTATCAAAGCAGAAAGAGGGAGATGTCAGCCATGATTTTAGTGAATGAGGCGTGGAATAGCATACTTCTGTTTCTGTTTTTTGTGACACTTGTTAAAACTAACCAAGCATGACTCCATCTTGCAGCATATAGTATTTCACTGCTCAGTAATAGCAAGATAAAGAATTGAGGTAAAGAACAGTTCAAATTTGTCCTCTAACTTGATTGAACAAGGTAGGCAATTGATGTAAGCTCTCTCACTTTATAAATGGCAGTGAATGCGATAGGGTGTTATAACACCAGGAAAGCTCCATTTATTTTTGTAATGATAAGACTGGTGTCAGAGCTTTCATAGCAGATTTTGTACAGTCACATTGTTCCAACCTTTTCTGATTTACTTGTTCTTCGGTTTCCATAATTCGTTAGTTTTTTCCTCCTTTGTTTACAACAATAAATGGTTGAATGCTGTAATATTGAGGACTGAGCAGTGATGACAAAATGAAATGTTATTTTCTACTGCTTCAAGTCTGTAAACTGGTCCTTTTTTACTTGTATCTGCTCCAGTGGAAACAATTTTTTCAAGAATTGATACTTCTCAGAAGTACATTGTGGAGCCAATTTACTATTTTTGCAGAGGTGTTTGTAATGGCTGTCTGGTGGATTGCTAAACGTGATTTCATTCCAAAGACAGCTGTACACGTGACCTTGGCGTTGGTTTCAAGCTACTTGCCTCATGTTATAATTGTCACAGGCTGGCAAGAGAAGACTTAGAATTGGGGCTTCCACAAGAGTGTCTTTAACTAGCAGGTGGTGTGACAATTTCTACTTTGTTGATCATAGCAGGGAAATGTCTCATCAGGCTGAGGGCCAAAATGTTTATATTCTTAGCACATGAAGCTGTATTGTCTGAAATAATCTACTATATATCTAATTGCAATGTGGTGAGGCTATTACATTTGCAAATCATTTTAACCAATTATGGGGTCATTTTACTTGCAGTCATATTGTTTTTCATCTGTAGCTGCTGCCAAATTACTATTAGAATATAATGTAATACAAAGATGAAAACCAAGCAAACTTCTATTAACAATAGATGTTCATCCTTTTGGGAAGGATAATAATCAATGACTCTGCACAATTTCCAATGTAGGAAGATTTGGTACTTAAGATCTATTTCAGCTACAACTTTGCATTAGACCATGTAAGCATAACCAGTTTAGAAACAAAAGTCATCATTCTTCCACCAAAAATTTCCTAAAACTTGTTGTAATTCTGACTAAGATCAAACATTTAAACACAACTTGAACTCTTGACATTGGATTGTTTACTTTACCTGCTTTGGCTTGCTGTCTTGTTTCTACTCAATTTATGTATTGTCACATGCTACTTGCCTGCTATCTATATCATAAGGTGTGTTGTAGATATTTAGTTCATTTTCTTCATGCTTTCAGCCAACTGCTGTTTTGCTGATGGAATATCAAACTTTCATCTCCTCTGTTGCCCTGTTAATGTTGAATGACTTCCTTATAGACTGCTGAGAATTGTTACTCACTCTATAAACCATCTACGTGCTTTAGGATTTTGAATGCTGTTCTGATGTGATTCTGGAGGAGTGCAGCTGTAAGATGCTTATCAACTGCTTGGCTAGTTGCTGCTTCGGATACCCTTGGCCCTCTTGGGCTGAGCAAAACCTTGATGCCTTCCCAAAGCATCACCCAGATCTTATTTTGCTCTTGAAAACCTTTTCACAGTGTAAATGGATATATCGCTGTCCAAATTTCTTTTTTTGAATGATATCTCAATTCTGAAAATTTGAGTCAAAGGCAAAAGGGGCACTGTTATATTCATTCAGGAGATGTGGGCTTTGCTCAGCATGTCAGTATTTATTTCCCATCCCAAATTGCCCTTGAGAAGATGGTGGTGAGCTGCCTTCTTGCGCCATCACTGTCCATGTGCTATATATCGACCCACAATGCCATTATGGATAGAATTCTAGGATTTTGTCCTGGTAGCACTGAAGGAACAATGGTTTATTTTTCAAGTCATGGTGAGTGACCTGGAAGGGAAATTGCAGGTGGTGGTGTTCCCATGTATCTTCTGCCCTTGTCCTTCTCGATGGAGTTTGGAAGGTACAGTAGGTGAATTCCTGCAATGCATCTTGGTAGTGTATACTGATGGTACTCGTAGCAATGGTGGATGTAGTAATATTTGTGTATGTGGTGCCAATCAAGTGGGCTGTTTGTCCTGGATGGTGTCAAGCTTCTGAAGTGTTCTTGGAGCTGCAGACACCCAGACATCTGCGGAGTATTCCGTCATATATTGTCCTATGCAAGTGAGATGGTAAAAAGATTTTGGGGAAGCTTCCAGCTTTTGACCCGCTTTTGTAGCCATCATATGTATATTGCTGGTTCTGTTCAAATTCTGGCCAAAGATAACCCCAGAATATTGATAGTAGAGAATTCAGTGATTGACATTCAATAGCATGACCATGAGCCTTTGTTAGATTCTCCCTTGTTGGAGATGATCCTTGCCTGGCACATGTTTGGCGCAAATATTAAGCGCCATGTGTCAACACAAATACGGATATTATCTAGGTTTTGCTACATCTGTGTGTGGACTACTTCAGTATCTGAGGAATTGTGGATTGTATCTACCTTGTGACGGACTGAAGGTCATTAAGGAAGCAGCCGAAGATGGTTGGACCAGGACACTACTCTGAGGAGCTCGTGCAGAGATGTCTTGGAGTTTAGTTAACTGACCTCAACTATCTCAAACATTTTCTTTTGTGTCAGGCAATGCACACCAATGAGAGGAGAGACTCCAGTCCCACTCCAGAGACCCATAGTCAAACTTTACTGGAGCATCAAAGACCAAAGCTTTGGAAGTCATGATGCACAAATCTATGTAGGAATTGCCCAAGAATTGGGAATTTCTGATTGGAACTTCCGCTACTCCCTGAGATGCCTGCAAATGTCTCAGACTTGAACTCAAACTGAGAGACTTCAGACAGCTCCACGTACTGTGGTTAAACTCTAGTCTAATGCTTTGGTAACTACTCAGCCAACTCGTTAGTAATCCCTTGAACCCAACCTGATGTGGTTACCCCTCTTGACCATCCCATCCCTCTCCAGACCAGACTCCCTGACTAACCTTCTGAAAAATCTGATTTGGCAATCACTCCCAACTTCCAGGCCTGACTATCTGCCCCTTAATCTGACTACATCTCCTGACCACAAAATTATTCACATGACCTGACTAACCACTGACACAAGCATTGAGTTGTTTGAGCTGTTTGAAGTGACAGTTGGATTTATCACAAGAGAATTGAGCAGGAGTGAAGGATGGGGGAGTTTGTGAATGGAACACCAATCTGTCTGTTGTTGTCATTGCTCGGAAGATTTGGGCCATGAGTTCATAATCCAGGCTCATGGTTTAAGGAAAGACCCTGCTGAGTGTGTGTCATGCGGTTTGGACTTTTCAATGAAATATTTGCTTGGACATAAATAGTGATATCAGATTTCTTTCTTTGAATATTATGCAGGATAATTCTTCCTCTCTCCTAGCTAAAGTGCATTCCTCAATTTATGTCACCAGATTATTTAGACATTTATTTAATTGCTGTTTTTGAAACCAGGTTATAATAGTGACTTAAAACACTTACGTTTTCCCAGCCGCCATCAGTTCTGAGGAAGGGTCACCAGACCCGAAACGTTAACTCTGTTTTCTCCTTCACAGATGCTGCCAGACCTGCTGAGCTTCTCCAGCAACTTTGTTTTTGTTCCTGATTTACAGCATCTGCAGTTCTTTCAGTTTTTATTACAATAGTGACTAACTTTACTGACTTTTACAAAATGAAAACCTTTTGGCACATTAACATTATGAAAGTTGCGATTTAAATGAAATGCACCTTTTTTTTCTACTGTGAATGTATATCCCTTCAGTATTTACAGATTGGTTTATAGATGCCTTGGAAATGAGGAAGAGAAGCGAACATGACCAGTGGCTAATGTAAAGCCATAGGGTCATAGAGATGTGCAGCATGGAGACAGACCCTTCAGTCCAACTCATCCATGCTGACCAGATATCCAAAATTAATCTAGTCCCATTTGTTAGCATTTGGCCCATATTCCTCAACCTTACCTATTCATATACCCATCCAAATGCCTTTTAAGTGTTGATATTGTGCCAGCCTCAACCACTTCTGACAGCTCATTTCATACATGCACCACCCTGTACGTGAAAAAGTTGCCCCTTAGGTTCCTTTTAAGTTTTCCCCCTCATTTTAAACCTATGCCCTCTAGTTTTGGACTCCCCTACCCTGGGGAAAAGATCTTTTATGAGGTCACCCCTCAGCCTCCAACGCTCCCGGGAAAATAAACCTAGCCTGTTTAGCCTCTCCCTATAACTCAAATCCTCCAACTCTGGCAATGTTCTTGTAAATCTTTTCTAAAACCCTTTCAAGTTTCACAACATTCTTCCAATAGCAAGGAGACCAGAATTGCACGCAGTATTCCAAAAGTGGCCTAACCAATGTCCTGCACAGCTGTAGCGTGACATCCCAACTCCTATACTCCATGCATCATTTGCTGAAAATTTTTGAAAAGAGATTAGTTGGCATCTGGTTTTCTTAGTCATTCTAATGGAACTGAAGTAGTAGTTTATTTGCACCATGAGAAGTTGCACCAAGAATTACCTTAATGATTCAAAAAAATTATACTACCAAGGAGAGAAATGAGCCAACTAGTGAAAGATTGGACTGTGAGGTCTTCAATACCTCTGAATAAATAAGCACAAACATGTACCCGAGTGGAGGTGCTATTTGAATTGTAAAGAAGTCCTGAAGTTTATGCAAATAATGTGACCCAGAGCAACAATCTGCAACTAGAAGTTGGCCCATGATAATGCTGAATATGTGTGTAAAACGAAGGCCTGATCTGAAGAAGCAAGTAATTTTCTGAGAGAATTCCATAAATAGGTTAAAATTCAAAATGTTGTAGTTTTAGAATTACCACCAAGTAACTGCCACAGAATTATCTCTATCGGTATACTGCTCTGAGATTCAAATTGGTTGTTAACTGGCCCAGTTGAACGAGTTGCAAAGTGGAAATTGAGAGAAATGTCCCAACTGAATTGTTCCCAGTTGACCACTTGAGCTGCTGCCAGTTGGTCATTGAGCTGATGAAATCAACCAATTTGTGAAACTGAAAACCCCGGTGATTTGCTGAAATTGAACTGTTTGGAAGGAAATAAATGGTTGTGATTTGATAGAGAAAATCTGGTGATTCTTGTAATTAGATTTTAATCAGATGATACTTTACAGAGTGAATTATGAATGATGCAGTAAATTCTGTGATCTGAAGCTGATGTAGAGAACAGTGTGGTAGGAAGTGAGTCATGGAGATTGTGTTTCAGTATGATTACATTTTGATGTGCTACCAAGTGCTGCTCACTGGGATTGCAGGATCACTTCTCATTTGTAGAATGTAACTGAGGTGTATAGAGTAATGGCTATCATTGATTTTTGGGTCAGCGTTTGTCATGATGAAAATGTATAAATGAGATTCCAAGGAACAACTGCACCATTAAGAACTGCAAACCAACAGTTGACAGAATTGTTTTAACATTCCAAGGAAACTGAAAGCTGGAAATGCAAAAGAGAAAAGCATTGTGAGATCTTGGGTGAAGATCCATTGTTAGAGTGGGTAGAATCGGTTAAACTAGTAAACCGTTTAATCATTATTGTGCATTGCAATGAAAAATGTCCAAGTTGTTAATATTTTGTGGTTTGTCTAGTTGTGGGTTGGCAGTAGCACTGCATCAGAGCGTACCCAATTCACAAGCAATGAAGTCTTTGATTTTCATTTAAAAAGAGTCCAAAGTTGTTGGAAATTTGTATATACTGACAAAAGTCTGTAAAGCACAGGACTTTAAAAATGCATAAAGGGAAGAAAACATATGCACCACATTATCATTCCAGGTGTGTGGGAATTAGCAAATTATTTGTACAATGTATCTCATCTTGAGGATTCTGTTTGTTCACAAGCATTAGTGTTTCTTAATTCTGTTGAAAGACAAATTTTTAAATGTTAAAACAATTCTGTCAACTGTTGGTTTGCAGTTCTTAATGGTGCAGTTGTTCCTCAAGATGAATAGTTTTTGAACAGGGATTTTAGGGAAATTGAGTGTGCTTAGGAGTGTTTAGACAACATCAAAGTTACAGGAACTGAATGGGGAAAAATAGCTCCCTCACCTGTTGAGTGTTATTTGTCATTCTCCTTAACTCTTTCCCATTGCCAGCTGCTGATGTGGTCTTCTGTTTCCCTGCTGTATCTGAGGAAGTCTTCTGCCCTTGCCCTGACCTCTTATTTCTCCATCAAACCTGTGAATCAGTGCCAAGTACAACGTATGCGACTTTTTTACTGAGTATCTTTGAAGTCAGAAAGTCATGTTCTCGGTGCCCTTTGTTGTTATTTGATCCACATAATATTTTGAAGATTTTTATTCTTCTTGGATCCTGCTGTGTTCTAAGCAGCATGAGGCACATATGCAGCTAAATTCTTGAGCTTCATATGACAAGCAGGTGCTGTTCCAGTTTGGACTTTCTGTCAACACTTCAGTGGCACCTTTTAAGATGATGAGATGATTTCCATAAGTGGCTCTGCTATGGACCACAAATGTTGTACTGTCCATCTCTTGTATATTGCTTAAGGTTTCCCAGCTGAATCCTAGTTTATTCATTTTCCAATCCTGCTGAATTGAGCCTTTCGTAATTAATATTTATTGAAATAGTAGCATTTTCCAACTGTATTACATTGTTTTCCTCCCCCATCAAAAAAAGAGTGCTTTGAAATGTGACCTACTTCAACATTGAGCGTTAGCTTTTGTGAATAAATCACTTGTCTGACAGAATTGTACAGACTATAAAAGTTCAGCCCCCTAATCTGTGTGACTTTAGCTGGTCTCTGAATTGGTATTTAATGTCCTTCAACAGTTATAGAATCATAGAGACATACAGTACGGAAACGGACTGTCCAGTCTAACTCGTCCTTGTTGATCACAATTCCCAGACTAAACTAGTCCGTTTGTCTATGTTTGGCCTGCTTCCCTCCAAATCTTTTCTATTCATGTATCTGTCCAAATGTCTTTTAAATGTTGTAGCTAAATCTGCATCTATCACTTCCTCTGGTAGTTCATTCCATATATGCACGACTCTGTGCGGAAAAAGTTGCCCTTCAGGTCCTTTTTAAATCTTTCCCCTCTTACCTTAAATCTCTGCCTTCTTGTTTTGAACTCCCTTACCCTAGGGAATCAGACCTTGCAATTCACCTTATCTTTGTCCCTCATGATTGTATAAACGTCCTATAAGGCCACCCCTCCTATGCTCCAGAGGAAAAAAAAGTCTCAGCCTATCCAGCCTCTCCTTATAACTCAAACTGTCCAGTCCTGGTAACATTCTTGTAAATCTTTTCTGCACCCTTGCCAATTTAATAATATTATTAGTTTTGAGAGGGACACGAGAGCCAATTTGATTTCTATCCACTGACTTTGAGAAATTTCACTTATGAATAATGCCCTTTCCACCACCCCATGGTGAAATGACCTGAAACTGTTTGCAGAAGCAGTTAATCTTGAGAGGACTGCTAGTAATCTGTTCCTTGACCAACTACAGTGTCACTGTTTTCACAGAGAAGTTGAAGAAAACATGATGCATACACAATTGAATGGACGATTCCTTCAAATGATTCTGTAGATTTGATGGTAAGTGCAGCTAAGCCACGCCACCTCACCTTTTCCCTTTCTAATAATTAATGATTTACACTGGAATTTGAAAGCAAAACAGAAGACACTCTATCTGTCAAGAATTATACTGCCTTTCTTGATCAAATTTGAAAATCTTCACTGCTTGTGTTCTTTGGAGAATGTCTTGCAGAGAGCTTCATTAAAATTTCTGAGCCTGTCTGCTTCTCTTTGCATCTACCTTCAGCAGCATAGGTGTATAGCGAAAACTGCAAAGGTGTTCTGATGCCATTGACTAAATAATGGAAAAAAATTAGATGTACATTAAAGCTTGTGAAAATGGAAACTTTTAAATACTTTGCACATCAAGTTTCTTTTTTTTAAAAAAAAAATTCATTCATGGGATGTATGCTTTGCTGGCAACACCAAACATTTGTTTCTCATCTCTGTTTGCTCTTGAGAAGGTGGTGATGCACCCCTTTGTTGAACTACTGCAGTCCGTGTGGCACAGGTGCAAATACAGTGCTGAGAGGGAGGAATTTTGAACTGAAGAAGCAGTAATGTTGCTCCATGTTATGATGGTATGTAAGGGTATTTACATACCCTTTAGGAAGTAAAGAGGTGAGTTACTGTAGAATTCCCAATCTGTGAACTGCTCTTGTAGTGATTACTTATTAATGACTAGTGCAGTCAAGTTGCCAGTTAATACTATAGAATAGTAATTGCAATTCAGAAGTATTTAATTGACTGTAAAACGTTTCCTGATGTCTGGGCTTAAAAAACCACGATATAATTCCCACTTCCTACAGACAAAGGAGGTGGTCATGGGTACCCGCATGGGCCCTAGCTATGCCTGCCTCTTTGTAAGATACGTGGAATAATCCCTCTTCCGAAGCTACACTGGCCCTATTCCCCACCTCTTCCTCCGTTGTATCGATGACTGTATCGGCGCCGCCTAGTGCTATTATGTGGAGCTCAAACAGTTCATCCACTTCACTAACACCTTCCACCCCAACCTTAAGTTCACCTGGACTATCTCCGATACCTCTCTCTCCTTCCTGGACCTCTGTTTCCATCTCTGGCGATCACCTTGAAACCAATATCCATTTCAAGCCTACCAACTCCCACAGCTACCTAGAATACACCTCCTCTCACCCACCTTCCTGCAAAAATGTCATCCCCTATTCCCAATTCCTTTTCCTCTGCCGCATCTGCTCCCGAGATGAGGCATTCTACTCCCAGACATCCCAGATGTCCTCGTTTTTCCACAGTGGTCGAAAACGCCCTCGACCTCATCTCTCGCGTTTCCCACAACTCATCCCTCACACCCCTACCCGCAATAACAACCAAAACAGAATCCCCCTCGTCCTCACATACCACCCCACCAATCTCCGGATCCAATGCATCATCCTGTGGCCCTTCCGCCATCTGCAATCTGACCCCACTACCAAAGACGTTTTTCCATCCCCACCCTTAACTGCCTTCCGGAGGGACCACTCTCTCCGTGACTCCCTTGTCCGCTCCACACTCCCCACCAGCCCCTCCACCCCTGGCACTTTTCCCTGCAACCGCAGGAAGAGCTACACCTCCCCCCTCACCTCCATCCCAGGCCCCAAGAAGACCTTCCACATCAACAGATGTTTCCCTACGCATCTGCTAATGTGGTATACTGTATCCACTGTTCCCGATGTGGCCTCCTCTACATCGGGGAAACCAAGCAGAGGCTTGGAGACTGCTTTGTGGAACACCTATGCTCGGTTCGCGACAAATGACTGCCCTCCCACTCTCAAACCACTTCGACTCCCTCTCCCACTCCTTGGACGACATGTCCATCCTGGGCCGCCTCCAGTGCCACAATGATGCCACCCAAAGGTTGCAGGAACAGCACCTCATATTTTGCTTGGGAACCCTGCAGCCCAATGGTATCAATGTGGACTTCACAAGCTTCAAAATCTCCCCATCCCCGACCACATCCCAAAACCAGCCCAGCTTGTCGCCACCTCCCTAACCTGTCTGTCCTTTCACCCACCTATCTACTCCTCCCACCTCAACCCCCACCCCCACCTCTTACCTACCAGCCTCATCCCCGCCTCCTTATCCTGTCCGTCTTCCCTGGATTGACCAACCCCACCCTAACTCCCCACCTACACTCACCTTTACTGGCTCCATCCCCGCCTCCTTGACCTGTCCATCACCTCTCTACCTAGCTGCTCCTTTATCCATCTTCCATCCGCCTCCCCCTTTCTCTGTCTCTCTTTATTTCAGAATCCCCTTCCCCTCCCCCATTTCTGAAGAAGGGTCCAGACCCGAAACATCAGCTTTCCTGCTCCTCGACCTGCTGTGTTCATCCAGCTCTACACCTTTTTATCATGATATGAACGCAGATTTGTGATTCCAAGATTGTTTCATCACTCCATGACAATAGAAAAGGCACCCAAAACTGATTTCTGCTGTCTCCAGTGGGAGCCAGTCCTGGGCGAATATATGAAAAAGGCCCATATGTTAATCCCTTCTTTTAGTTCTTGAAGTGGAACCACAAAGTCACTTCCGTTTTGGGGAAGATGGGATATATATGGTGGCAGACAGGCTTCTCGTTATTTTGCTCCTGCCCCGAACTACACTAATATCAATGGGCTGGTAAAGTGGGTTACACTGAGGCTAGGCTAGATGCATCAGATCTGTTCTCGTCTGTGATATCTCCCTGCAAAATGCGAATGTGAGGCCGGATCTTCCGAGAATTGGCAATATCACCTGCACGTTGTCACTCCTTTTTTTTACGTTAAGAACAAGATCGGCATTTCTCGAAGTAGATTCCGATTGGGGCACCATTGAAATACTGAGCATCCTTTAAATCAGACATTGTCCCATGATAGTGCAGGATAGTCGGGGGAAGGTAAACCATGCTCCCATTTTTGCACAGCAGTTAGTTGCAGTATCCTATCAGTCCAGCATCATAGAGTTGCTTTGACAACTTGCGTGAATGGTTAACTTCCTAAGGTGATTGTGAGGGAGAGGTCGCCAGGTGGTTAGGAGGAAGTTTGGTGGAAGGTGGGTAGATGGGAAGGGGCAGTGTAAATGATGGAGTGCTAAAGATGGGCAGGAGCGGTCTGTTGTGTGGCAGCAGGATATTGGGCTGCATGTTAACAGGAGCAGCAGTGTTGGGTCCAGTGGTGGTGGGACGGACATTTGTCAGATCCTGGGACAATGGTTGGGGGGAGGGTGTGGTCTGGCTTCGGTGACAGGAATAGGGTGGTGTTGGATCCCAAGGGGAGAGGGATAAGAGTGTTAAGTCTGGTGGAGGGTATTGGGCCTTGGTGGCTGAGACTGGGGGTCAACTACAATGGCATGTTTAGGGTCCTGGGGTAGGGGTTTGGGCACTGGGTCTGGTGGTGGTGTGGTGCGTACAGGGGAGAGAAAGGGGGATGGTATTGAGTCGGGGTCTGGGCTTCGAAGGAGTCTGGTAGAGGTGTTGTTGGTAGGAGGAGAGGTTGGATTAATAGTTAATCAGGAGTTAAACTAGGTGTTTAATAGTTTAGCTTCTGCTGAGTAAGCACTCACTTGACTCCAGTGGATGCTCTGAATTCTCTGATTTAAGCGGAGACCTATGGAGGATTCCGGGTGGAGGGTAATTGCTCAGTGAGGTCTTCAATCTCCTGGGCAATTCCCACTGAGTCTGTTCCATCGGCAATTTTGCAAGGTTCCAATGTGCAACTCCCGTCTGTGTTGCAGAAACCACTGTCTGACCATCAGAAAATCTGGGCCATCATTTCCATTGAACTTGGAACCATTGACACTTCTAGATAGTCACGGTGGAGAATCAAGCAGTCCGAACAGGTTCCTCATGTATGTTACGTCATCTGAAATTCTCTCTTTTTCTCAAATGATTCGTTTGAAATGCAGTGGATGATTCATTCCAGACCTCCTGCTTTTAGCAATGGAAAAAAATTGGATCCAGTTGTAACAAAACCATGTACCTGCCAAGTTTGGAAATGATTTTTACTTTGAGTATCTGAATCCCACTCTTTATTGTGTCACATTTGTTTGCTCACTTCATTTCTTGCTGCAGGTCTTTGTGGCTTTCCGTCAGCTGAGGGTTGGTTTAGGAAAAGTTGGAAAATTTAATCAAAAGTTGACTACCCTTTAAGAGGGGAAAAAAAAATCATCCTCCTCTCTCTTTTAAATGGATGAGCCCTAACTCAGATTATATCCTCTGTTGCTAAACTCTCCCACAAGGGGAGACAATGCTCTGGAATTACACTATCAGGCCCCCTAAGAATCTTGGATATTTCAATAATGCATCCTCATATTCTTATAAACTCCAGTTATTACAAGCACACATCACTTCTTAAGAAAATCCTACCATACCTGGAATCCACCTGGTGAACCTGCTGTGGACTTTTTCCAATGCCAGCTATGTCCTATCCCAGATGAGGGGACCAAAACTATTCACATTGTTCCAGATGCGCTCTGACCAGAGCCTTGTATAGTTTTAACAAAACCTCTTTATTTTTATACTGCATTCCCAGCAGAGAGAGCTTTAAACTAATTGGGCAGGGCAGAGTTGGGGAGGAGGGTGTGAGAGAGGGGAAATGCAGGTTTACAGAGCAAAGGGATATTGCTGGATTGATAATAATTGAGTGAAACAGGAAGGAACAGAGTGAACAAGCATAAAACAACACCATTAAATGCAGTCTAAAAGAGAAAAACTAGCCAGAACGCAAAAACTAATGTCTCTTTACTTAAATACTATTTGGAATAAAAAAGAAATAATAGCATTAATAGAAGTTTAATTGTTGTGATCTTCCAACTGGTAAAGAGGCATGGTTACAAAAAGATTAAAGCTGGGAACTAACTAATCAGAGGACTGTGACTGTTTGAAAGGACAGGCAGGAAGGTGAGATACTTTGCCCAATTAGTTTAAAACCATCGCTACTGGCCTAGTTATTGAATTCACCAGGGCACGGGTTCCAGGACCTTTTAAGTGAAACTTGTCCCTTTGGAACAGTTCCCTTCTATCCCAGTGACAATGTCCATGAACTGAAACCCACTCTTTCCACAAAAATCTTTAAGCCATGCGTTTAACTCCTCTACTTTATTCACCCTGAGCCAGTTTAGACGTGGCTCGGGTAGTAAACGGAGATTATTACTTCGGAGGTTCTACTTTTTAGTTTGACTCCTAACCGTTCAAAATCTTTCAGAACAACCTCTTTTCCGGTTCTATCAATGTTGTTTGTTGCCAGTGTTTCCAAACCTTTTTGAATTATGCTCACAATGAATATAATTACCAAATTTTAACAATTACAACAGAGGTGTTTTTTGGTTGGCAAGTTGACTCTAGTTGGCCAAGGTCTTGCCATTGAGAAAGAACTCCTATGAAGCAGATGCAAGGCTTGAACATGTTCATTTTGGCTACAGAGCTTGCATCCCTATCTTTGAATGTATGTTGCTTCTACCAAGCATAAATGCCATATTAATAGCATAATACGCTATTTTTTCCTTGTTTTTAAATGCACATTATCTTAGAGGGACAGAAAATCTAGAATATTTCCTCTATCTTTCTCCCCATAATTGTTCTCTCAAAAAAAAAACACCAAAAACTTCTCTGTTTAATTCTCATCTGTTAGTTGATAATTAGAAATTATAATCAGTGGCAGTATGGAGAGGGAATGTGAGAGATGTATATGGATATGGCAATCTAAAGCAGAACCTCGCAGAGGTTTCTTAAAAATACTGACTGGCGCTACAGTTCCCCACTCTCTTCAGTTCCATCTTATTGCCTATTAGCTTTAAAAATGGTGAATAAGAATTGAGCACAGGCAAGGAATTAGATATTTTAAAAATATCTTCTGTTTTTCTCACAGAATAATGACTTGCATTGTTTAATTCGATCCCCAAAACACTGCTTGAAATATTGTATATGAACATGTACTTTGATTGTGTAATTATGATAGATCCATGGCCATATTGTTATTTTCAATGCAAAATGGCATCCTATCAAATACAGTTCAAGGCAAACAATGCTTATGGAAGTTCCGTTAACAGTCAGCTTTATTAAAATCAAGTCAGTTAAGTTGCACCTCTTTGACTTATTATTTGCTTTGAAATGATTTATTAATGTAGGGAGCTGTTTGGCAAGCTGAAACTGTTGTAGCTTAATGAATGACTGACTGCAGTGCTGTGCTTCTTCTATTGGGAGCATAGACATCAGAAAGTTGTCATAGAATTATACAGCACAGAAATAGACTTTCAGTCCAACTCATCTATACCTGTTAGATATCCTAACTTAACCTAGTCCCATTGGTCAGCATTTGGCCCATATCCCTTCCTATTCATGTACCTATCCAGATGCCTTGAAATGTTGTAATTGTACCAGTCTTCACCACTTCCTCTGGCAGTTCATTCCATACATGCACCTCCATCTGTGTTGTCCTTTAGGTCCCCTTTATATCTTTCCCCTCACCTTAAACCTATGATGTCTAGTTTTGGACTCCCCCCACCCTGGGGAAAAGACCTTGACTATTCACCTTAACCATCCCGTCATGATTTTTATAAACCTCTATAAGGTCACCCCTCAGTCTCCAACAGTCCAGGGAAAATAGCCCCAGTCTATTCAGCCTCTTCCTTTAGCTCAAACCCTCCAACTCTGGCAACATTCTTTTAAATCTTTTCTAAACCCTTTCAAGTTTCAGAACATCCTTCCAAATAGCAGGGAGAACAGAATTGCTTGCAGTATTCCAAAAGTGGTGTAACTAATGTCCTGCACAGCTGCAACATATCATCCCAACTCCTATACTCATGACCAATAAAGGCAAGCATACCAAGTGCCGCCTTCACTACCTTGTCTACCTGTGACTCCATCTTCAATGAACTATGAACCTGCACTCCAAGGCCTTTTTATTCAGCAACACTCCCCAGGACCTTACCATTAAGTCCGTAAGTTCTGCAGTGCCCTAGCAGTGCAGTTTTATAATTCTGTCCACTAGTTTTTAATCTACCTGTACAGCCTGAGTTCAGTTCCCGTACTGGCTGAGGTTACCATGAATGTCCCACCTTTCAAACTCACCCCTTTGCCTGAGGCGTGGTAACCTTCGGGTTAAACTCAGCAACAGTCATCTCTTTCTCTCTGTCTCTGTGAGAGCAACTCTATCGTTCTTTAGGACTGTGACAAATTTAGCTTAATTTACCTTACTGTGTGAACAGGCCACTGTGAGTTGAACTGTTGCAAAATGGATTTGCAGTGTTGAGTTCACTCCTTTGACTTGTGCTGAGTGAATTGGTCTCAATGTCCTGAATTTGGGAGAGGAAGATCGATTGACGGTTTTCCCATCCAGTGATTACCTAGCAGCTCATGCTGTAAACAGAATGTGAATGTATGAGGTCAACATTGTGATTCCTGATGGTGGAATAGCTAGTTGATTCTAATCATCAGACTTCACCCATATAACTCACCTAATTGCTATGATTCTCAAGATTGACTGCAGCACATGGGATTATATGGAATAATAATTTGGATGGAGAAGAGTAACATAGGATTGGTGTCACAAACTCAATTTCACCAGAATGCTGGGCTAAACTCTCAGCGTGTTGGCATTTTTTAAAAAAATGCACTATGACGTGTAAGTTTCATTTTAATAAATGGACATGGGGATCAACTACTACTAATTCATGATTTGCTAATTTCATTTTGGGCTTTGAGTTGTGGAGTTCCTGCTTTTCAGGAACTGGGTAACGTTCCATTTCTTTTTATGGTACATATGGATTTGGAAACCAAATCCCACAGTAGAAGTTGCCGTTCCTCAGTGATATTTCTGTTTCAAAATGGATTTGTCTCTCTATTGTCACTGTGAAAAATGTTAACATTGGAGATTGAGTGTAACCTTGCAAGAAAATAAATGAGTTTCCACTTATTTTTGACATATTGGATCTCCTATACTCTTTGCCAGTTTTGCTTTATTCTAATCAGCTTTCAACTAGATGTATTTCCATTATTTTAGTTTGAAAAGAAATGCCTGACCTTCATTTTTTTTCTTTCAAACATGTTATTGTGAGTTTTGTTTCTTGTGTGAATAATGAAGTGTTTGACCCTGGGGGGATTTAATAAAATGTTAGTAGTTCATGCCAAGACTTTTATTGGGGTTCTAAAGATGAACATAACTGAACTTTAGAACTGAATTTGAAATAAAATGTTAAGGACTGTGCACCTTTGCTTTAACAGAACAGCTGACAGGCAATTACAGCTTCCAAGTTCACCTCATTGTGATTGTCGAGTCTATAGGTGTGAGGCTGGAAAAGCACAGCAGGTCAGACAGCATCCGAGAAGCAAGTAAGTCAATATTTCGACCCAAAACATTGACTTACTTGCTCCTCGGATGCTGTCTGACTTGCTGTATTTTTCTAGCCTCACATCTGTATACACTGGCTTCTAGCATCTGCAGTCCTTATTGTCTCCAAGTCACCTCACTGTGATCTTGCTTTTTGAAAACCAGAAGTTTGCTGTTCACAAACTATAGTTAAGGTAGCTTATGTAAGCCATAAATCTTCACCATGCATTAAAATGTTGGTATTTAATATATTCTGTATAATAACTGACTAGCCATGTAATTTCAATTAATAGTTGTAACTAACATATGTGCAATTCGTCATAACCTCAAGCAGAAGTATTCCTGTTCATTTCTATTACTGTTATGGAGATTTTTCAACTGGTTTGAGGTTTCCTGCTTAAAAAGTATGAATAACTGATCTAAAGGCGCAAATTTATAAATTTGTCACTCCCATGCATGAGCCATGAAAAACACAGTTAACTTAAAAGTGGCAATAAAACTTGGTTGATGTTAACAGTGATACAGAAGAATTGTTTGAAATTGAAGACCCACTGGGAAATTTGTGGGCAGGTGGGTGCCATTAGACAGGCAAGTGGGATGTTATATTTGTTTGTGGTAAATATGCAGTATTACAAATCATTGAAATGTGGCTCTTGACTGCATTTTGAACAGAACTGAATTACAGAAAAGAGACTTGGAAGGAGAGCTTGGAAGAATAGTGGGCTCTGGGCTTCTGATATCCAGATAATCCATGAAGCATTCAAGGCAACTTTAACACTAATATATAAAGCCAGGGCAGTAAAGTATGAAAATCAACCGAAGTCATGAGTTTAGTGACTGTACCAAGTATTTTGTTTTCATTTTATAATTGAAACTCTTGACTTTTAAAGTTCAAACTCCTTTAACATCATGTAGAAAGTCACTTTCTTCTCCAGACAGCTTTACATATCTTTGCTTTTCACTTCTCAAATTTGTTGTATTTGTGATTGACTTCCAGTTTGAAATTCACTCTGTATTGACAGAGCAATTGCAAGATCTACATACAGCAAAGCACTGCAGTTAAGTGTGAATGCATCTTGCAGAAATATATTAAACTTGGTTCACCACAGTAAGAATACATGAATTGGAAAACTACAGAGAAAGACAGCAGTACATTCCTGACTGAACAGGTTAAAACTATGGGAAAGCTTGTAATTTTCAACTCTACTGACTGGAAGGCTGACATTTGTCAGTGGAACAATCTCTTCAATGAATATAAAATGTTTAATGTAAGTAAGCAGCTGTGATCTTTTGTTCAAAATGGACCAGAGGATATGATTGAAAATTAGAGATGCAAAACATTGTTTAAAAGAAAACAAAATTGACTTTACTCAAAGTTGGAAAAAAATCTACCTGGCCTAGTGGCAAAAGCAAAATTATTATGATTGCTAAAAAATAAAGTTGGGCATTCACTGTTTTGTGGATATAAGTTGTTCTGTGGTGTTCCCAATGTCTTTTGTTATGGACCAGACCAGGCCAATCAATATATTTCAAGTTTGCCTAGACCCTAAGTTTTTCTTACTTTAAAGGCAAAATGTAAAGTACTGTGTTCCAGATGCAATGAGAGGGAAAAGTAGCTCCTCCTTCTTCAAGCCCACAACAGCAACTGCTGAAAGTCAACGAAAAATCCTTTGATTTGTGGGAGCTTGACCACACCCACTCAGGCTGCTTCTATTGTTCCAACCTAAAAATACTTCAAAGCCTCACAAGTTGTTTATTTTCACATAGACCGCTTGACACCTGTCTCCCAATTTCTCTCTAAAAGAAGCCAGGACAAAACACACCTCTTAAAGCCACACCTTCATCACATTTTTCATTAGGGTTGTAATTAACATTCTTCTATTTGTGAAGGAGAATAGGAGTACAGCCTCCAAACTTTGCAGAGGTCAGGTAAGCTAATTTAGGTTTCTTTTTGTAGCTGAACAGAGTGATTGCGAAAGACCAGTCTGCCGCAAGTCTGCACATAAGGTTTATTACCAGTGGTGTGGGGTGAACTCTGCTGATGTATGGCTGACAGCACTGTGTCTGCATTGGGCCTTCTGAAATCACATATTGTTGTGATAAATTCCTGTCTGTAGTTGGTGTAGCTACTTGCATCAATCATCAGCTGGAGTTTTCCACTTGTGATTATTGAAGGCTTTTGGTGTCTCTTTTAAGAGCTTTGGACATATTGCTGGTCTTCTGGTGTGGGCTCCTTCTCTGTATAGCATATCCTTGGAAATGTTGCCACCTTTCATCTGTATACTTGCCATTGGGATGAAATCTGATTGTATTGGCTTTCTCAGATCCTGGGCTGTTGAAATATTGGAAAGTTCCATTGCAAAGCAACATTGGTTTGAGCTTTATCCTTTTTCTTGTTTTGGAACAAAGCCATGAGTAAATCTGTTTCAGCTGGCAAAGTCATTTCTATTGGTTATCACTAGGTTTGCAAGAAAGGTGGGCCTGCTGTATGTTGATTGCATAATAGCTCATTTCCCACATTTTGAGTTTTGTACATGAGAAAATGACCAGTGATAAACAGCAATGAGCAAGTGTTGGCACATCTATGAATTTCAACAGAGGGAATGATAAATGTTTGCTGTTTTGTTTTCACTGAATTGTAACAGATCAGATTATGAACACTTCATTTACTTGGGCAGAAATGATTAATGTGAGGAAGGATATGAACAAACAATGTTTTGGGTTTTAATCGAACAGCGGAGAATATTGTAGAGCTTGATATGCTGTGTTTTTGCTTATTTTTCACATTTCAGATGTGTTTGTGTTTACATTAGTGAATTTCTGCACGATTAATATGTGTATGCAAATTATAGCTGATCATGTTGGAAGGATACAACTTTATATAAACACTCCAAATACACTAAGACACATACAATATCCAAACTTGAGCTGAAAAGTGGCAAGTAACATATGTGCCACACAAATTCCAGATAATGACCATCTCCAATAAGAGACAATCTAACCCCTGATCCTTGATATTCAATGATGTTATCATCACTGGATCCTCCACTATCAACATCCTGGGGGTTGGATTGACCAAAAACTGAACTGGACTAGCTGTATATATAGTACAATTCAGAGGCTAGGCAACCTGTAGCGAGTAACTGACCATCTGACTCTCCCAAACCTGTCCATCATCTACAAATCACAAAATCAGGAGTGTGATGGAATACTTGCCACTTGCCTGGGTGAGTGCAGCTCCAACCACACAAGTAGTTTGACACCATCCACAACCTCTTGATTGGCATCACATTCACAAACACTTCTACCAGTGGTGCTCTGCTGCATAGTGTGTATTATCTACAAGGCGCACCACACAATTCATCAAAGATTGTTAAACATAATCTTCCAAACCTGTGATCACCACCATCGAGAAAGACAAAGGCAGCAGATACATTGGAACACCAGTACTTGAAAGTTCCTCTCCAAGCCATTCACTATCCTGACTTGGAAATATATCACTGTTCCTTCACTGTCACTGTGTCAAAATTCTGGAATTCCGTCCAAAATGGCATTGTAGGTCTACCTGTGTCATACAGACTGCAGCAGTACAAGAAGGCAGCTCGCCATCACCTTCGCAAGGACAACTAGGGACAGGAATAAATGCTAGCTTGACCAGTGACGCCAATGTCCCAGAAATGAATAAGAAGTGCTGTATAAGAACTAATAACTCAAATTTTCTGGAAGCAGACCATCTTGTGGCACACCCCAATAGTTGGATTTTTTTTTTAAACTTCCTCTTTCTCATAGAATCCCTACAGTATGGAAACAGGCCCTTTGGCCCAACAAGTCCACACCAACCCTCAGAGCATCTCACCCAAACCCATCCCCCAAAGCCCACCTAATCTACACATTTGTGAACATTACAGGCAATTTAGCGTGGCCAATCCACCTAGCCTGCACACCTTTGGACTATGGGAGGAAACCACGCAGACACACGGAGAATGTGCAAACTCAACACAGACCGTTGCCCGAGGGTGAAATTGAACCCGGGTCCCTGGCGCAGTGAGGCGGCAGTACTAACCACTGAGCCACTGTGCCGCCAACTCTTCAGTTTCACTAAGTTACTCAAAGTGCAAACTGGAAAGAAAAGTAATGTTGGAGATTTGTTGCAATTTTACTTGAAAAACTATTCACTCCCTGTTGTAGTGACATCAATGTCATGTGTACACCTTGACTTTAAAATATTGCGCATTTCTGGATTTCATGTACTGTCTGCGTTGAGTAATGCAATGCTGCCTATCGATCAGCATGCTATGGGGTTGCAACCTGCGTACACAAAGCAGCTGTTTGCTTTAGGCCTATTTACAACTAATTTGCTTTACAATTTTTAAATAAGCTTACTCACAGAATTAATCAATCCCTGCATGAAATTGATCATTAGAACGTTATAATTAACGTGACCTGGTGAACAGCAGTGGAAAACATTGTGCTGATGAAGCCTATCATGCTTGAACAGTCAGCAAGCAAGTTGACCCACAGGTAAAACACATTCTGTTGACAGATTTAAATTGTTTTGAGCTGCATATGACAACCTTTGATGTCTTTGTCTTTGTTACATTGTGCTGAAGTTGCAGCTTTCTGGTAAACAAATAACATATTGACAGACCAGTCCAACTCCTGTGAGAAAGGCAACATATAATGTGTATGATGATAGCCAGTTGGGGGAGGTCAAAAGCTTTTTAGCAGAATGTCCACTAAAATTTCTTTTGTTGGTATATCACCACAAGTTGCCTTTTATAAAGGAATCTCTCAGAAACTAAGTATGGAAACAATGACTTAAACTTTATTGCATGTAGCAACCAAAATAAGACCCCTCATGTAAGCAAGTTAAGCCTCACAACCCAACTTGGCTGGTATCTGTTTAGTAATGGAACTTGGCCACGATTCCACCAACAATGTCTGTCTCTGGAAGTGTCCAGGGTTCAGTACTTGTGCAGTATTGTTCTCCAGAGTTCTGCTAATGGGGGAGTTCTGATGTTCGATTCTTACACAGGGTTTTCGTTATTCAGGTCTATGTGTGATACGATTGATTTTTAAAAAGCCCTTTCATCCAAATTACTGCAAGTCAGTAGCTTGCCTTCTCATCAGAAGTAGCGTTCTTGTTCTTTGTTACATTTGGCACTGACTGTCTGTTTGAAGACAGTTTTCCTGCAGGTAAACTCCTTAAATTTTTCTGCAGAGCAATCCTTGTCATGGCATAAAGCAGCCAGTTTATCAAGCAGGTGTCAAATAGTTTTGTTCATGTGGTTTTGACTTTCAGGCATGGCTAAACACTTTCAATTCCTTATAAGTTTGTCCTTGTCTTTAATAGTTTATTCCAGATTTATTGTTGCTGTTTCCCATGTGTAACAGTTTTTTTTGTTGAGTCATTCAATCCATGAACAGTTATTCAAGTTCTGAAGATTATAATATCACACCTTATTTAAATGAGAACACAGCAGACCTAGTAACAGAACTTGTAAAGTTTAAACGGTGTTCGGAGCTGCGGTTTTAGATTTGGCTGGCTCCACTGCAGAAAAGCAAAATTTCAAAGTTTGCAATTGGGGATGAAGGTCAACAAAGCTTTAACACATCAGGGATCCCCAAAAGATTTTGACAATATTAGAAGACCAGTTCAGGGTCAGGTTAAACTTCTGTATTTAATGACTAGAATTTGTCTTTTGGACAGAAGCCTACAAAATCCGTAGACCCCTTTGTTAGCAGATGCAGAGAAAATGGCTCAGTGATTTTTTTTTTCAAGATGGACCTAGCGAACAAAACTGATGAGCCTTTGACTGCATCAATTGACGTCAACATTTTCCAGAAAGGTTTAAGAGACAAACTGAAGGCTTATTGCGTCAATGAGCAACTGAGGAATTGGCCTGAGTATGAAGTGATCCTCTCAGTTTGAAGTTTACAGGTCTTAACCACAAGCTCGATGGCTGACAAAATCACTAGAGCACCCAAACATAGCAAGACATGTGGAAGTTGTGATGTTCTACGTATACGAAGGAAATGCCCAGCTTTTCAATCAACTTTCAAGATGTGGCAGAAAAGGCCAATGACAGAGGCAGTGCACTTGAGTAAAGGCTGATGCAGCTACAAAGAGCTCTACACCAATAAACCGTGCATGAGGAGTGCCCTCAAGCAATAATGAAGACCATCTGGTATCCCACCAGAGCTGTATTCATAAAGCGATTGGCAAACTGGAAACTGGTGATGAGCACAAAGAGTTGAACACGTGTTTCATGGCAAATGTCGATGTCATCACACCATTCAAAGTGTTTGTAAAAATTCAAATGTTCTCTAGTAAAACTGAAGCATTCGTATTTGGCTAAGATTGATGTGGGCAAGTGACAAAATGCTACACTCGTGAATTCTTTTTTTAAAAAAATGTAACCGCTGACGTGGGAAGCTATGATGGAAGCTACAAATGTTGAACTTTTAGCACAGATGGGATTAGTGAACTGATGTGTAGAATCAATAGTGTCAGAAGTACAGTCAGTCTGTCTAGTTGCTGCAGATGTTCTACATCACAGACACTGCTGGACCAGCAACCACAGCATGCTGTGATCCACAAAGGGCAAAGCCAAACCAGCCAATTGCCACCACATCAGTCTACGCTCAATATCAGCAAAGTGGTGAATGATGTTATTGTCAGTACTCTCAAGTGGTACTTAATCAACAATAACTGGGTCGCTGATGCTCCCTTTAGGTTCTATCAGGGCCACTCAGCTCCTGACGTCCTTACAACTTTGGTCCAAAGAAGGACAAAAAAGTTGAACTCAAGGGGAATTAAGAGTTAAAGGTATCATTTGACCAAATGTAGCATCAAAAAGCCTAGCAGAACCAGAGTTAGTGAGAATGGGGTAAAATCTCCACTAGTTGTATTCATACCTAACACAATGGAAGGTGGCTGGGGTTGTTGGAAGCTTAATCACCTCAGTCTTAGGACATCATCGCAAGAGTTGTTCAGGATAGTGTCCTCAGCCCATCCATCTTCACCTGCTTTGTTGATGGAGCACGTGCTACATTCACACCATCCACTACCGATGTATAGTCACGACAGGCAATCTACATGGTGTAGCACAACAACTCGCTAACGCACCTAAGAGTATTTTCCAAACCTACGGTATCTACCACCTAGAAGGAAAAGGGCAGCTGATACATGGGACCACCACAACTGCAAGTTCCCCTCCAAATAACAAAGTTCCTGACTTGGAACTAGATCGACATCTTTCACTGTCATTGTCTCAAACTCTTAGCACACCCTCACTAATGGCACTGTGGGTGTATCTACACCACATGGACTGGATGTTTCAAGAAGACATGTAATCAATACCACCTCGAGGGCAATTTGTGATAGCCACTGATGCCCACAATCGCTGAATCAATAAGAAAAAAAAAACTATATACTGTTAATCGAATATAAATTCCACTATTTGGCACTGGGATTTTTAACCTGCACCCCCAGCATAACCAACCAATTTTTACTGACTTATGGTCCCCGAAGTCAGTTTTTCTTTCTGCCTGGCAGACTATCACCCATCCCTTTGTCTCCCTAACTGCCATCCTGACTCTCTGGGCTCCATTTCTGCCTATCCACTCACTTCTTTACGCATTACCCCCATGCCCATCCCTGGCACTGTCTTCATGTATGTCATCTTTTCCTAGCTACTGTTAGTTCTGAAGAGAGTCACTGCACTCAAAACATTAACTCTGCTTTTTTTCCCACAGATACTTCAGGATCTGCTGAGTTTCTCCAGCATTTTCTGTTCTTGTTTCAGATTTCCAAATCCACAGTTCTTTGTTTTATTTAATAGTCCCAAGCAGCTTGTTACCCCATTGTTTTGAAGTTGCCCTTCGTGTTCCCTCTTTAAAAGCACACACAAGTACTTGAAATATTCAGACCTGGTAGCATCTGTGGAGATATAAATAATTTAATGTTTCTGTTTGACGACCAATTATTAGAAATATTGCTTCTGTTTTTATTTCAGACACGCAGTATCCACTGTATTTTTCTCTTTCCCCCTTATTCCAACAGTGAGAGCTCAGTTTGTTCATAAACCTCCAACTTCCACAAGGCAATTCCTCTGAATTAACCCGAAGCAACACAAACAAGATTCCATACACCATTAAGTGTAGTACAAGTCAAGTTTTTGCAATCTTGTGTGTCAATTAAAAAAATTTTGAGAAGCTGGCTCTGCCCATAAAACTACTCTGTGCTAATGCTGAGTTTCTGGTAATTGTTGCTTTGTGGGACTTGAGGTAGACTCTTACAACTGAAATTCAGTTTTATTCTTTTGGGCAATTAATAGGCACCTTTTTAAAACTTTTCAATAAAGTTAAGAACATTTTGTTAAATTCACGACTCTGCAACAATATAATAGAAAATTACTCCTTATTTTTAAAATTGATTTTAAATTACTCACAGATGGTGGATTGGAAGCTGATTTTTTTTGTGTTCTAGTTCTATGAAAAAGTGTGCCAATTTGCTGCACTAAGTATATCAAGGAAAATCTTTCAAACAAAATTGAAACAAAATTACATTCTAAAAAGCTGCTGGTTCACAACAGATTTCATTTTTGATATGCAAGTGAGCTTGTATAGTGACCTCGAGAAAATCACTCATCAGAAGTACCTCAAGTTTGGGTGAAATTTAGGTCTAGATTATTAATTGTGCCTAAGAAATAACCTACATCATTCACTGTAGGTTGCAGTCAAACTATCATGTGAAATCATTTGACAATAGTGCCAACTCGTGAAATAATCATGAATATAATGGTTGGAGCTACTAAGTTCTCAAATCAAATTTTACTATCGATTGTCCACATAACTAACCAACATGCACAACAAGCTTTTGAACATGTTTGGCTCCTTTCTTCAACTTCTACTTTCACCTTGCAATATTGGTGTAAATTTAGACTGGGAACATGGATTGCAAATGCAGCTGCTTTTTAAGTATCTCCTATCATGTGAATGAACAGAAATTCTACAGACTAGAAGGGAAACAAAAATGTTTTGTTTTCTGTTATGTCTCCAGTTATTAGGCCTGCCAGTTATTATCCACGTCATCACTTGTGCCTTTTGGATACAGGGCTCTGTGCATATTGGTGAACATGTGTATAGGGGTGAGAGACCTCTCTCTCTGGTGGTTGTTCAACAAAGAAGGAAAAGACAATGTAGACTGAAAGCAGCTATCATTGCTATACCACACAGAATATGAACAGAAGCAGGCCATTCAGCCCACTGATCTGAACGGGTGATTGTGCTCCATATGAGGCTACAACTACATTGCACAGTAACAGCATATCACTTCAATTTTTGTTTTTCCTTCATGTGTTTGTCAAGCCCATCCTTAAATGTATTTATACTGTTTACTTTAATTACTTTGTGTAGGCACAAGCTCCACATTCCCTCGGCAAAGAAGTTCCTCCTGCACTTGGATGTTTTGTAATTCACTGGTTATAGTGAATATTAATTTAAATGGTGCCCCTTTTTAATTGCAGCTTGGCAACAGTTGTATGGCATAGTAATATTATCTGAATGAATTTGCATTTGAATTACCCATCACCCAGTGATTTCTCTTTTTCACTAACGACTGAAAATGAACAGAACTGTTAACATCCTATTCGCAGTCTGTGGAGTTGCCTCATTGTGTAAAGATCTATTTTGTTACAAGTGCATTGCCATGTTATGTTTTCCAATGGTTGGAAATTGAAGTCCTGCAGGAGCTAAGTACTGGGTTTGCAGCACTTGAAAGAAATTGCTTTTGGTTTGAAAGACTGAATTGCTTAAATTTCCAGAATAGTGAAAAAAGCATCAAGCAAGTGTCAAAATATAATCTGTCTTGGAAAGGTCATCCCAGCCCCCTTGTGAATCAAAAGGCCCTTGTGAGCCATATCCCTTTCATTAATTTCTACATACACAACTGCTGCAGAATATATGCTGGTGTTTCATTGACCCATAATAAAGTAATGCTATGTCAGATATACCTCCAGTTTAAATGGTATGATGTTCATTCCCCATAGTGTTTCTATTTTATTCATGTCAATTCCACTTTTTTTATTGTTGTTTTTGGTCATTTGGTAAAAACAGATCAGTTTTCAATCAGTGTAGTGTTGTACTTTTTTAACCCACAGAAGATCAGTGTATTTTAGGTATCAGTTCAGTACCAGTTATAATGGGGTTAACAAAGGAATGAACAGAAAATGATTTTTAAAAAAAGCTGTATGTTTCCTGTGATGATGCAATGAGTGTTTGTATCCTTTAAATGTGGAAATTATTTCCAATCTATTTAACTGTACAGATCTTGATATTTATAGCTGATAGTATGTTTATAAAGAAGAAAATAACCATATCATTTGGGATTTCAGGGCCATGAATGTATACAGCAGCAAATTCCATACTCCATATTGCAGAGAGATTTTGCTCATTCTATTAAGGGAGACTTTATACAAATAGAGAAGGTGAGTGGAGAAATTCTAAGTAGCAGTGTAAATGGAAGGATTGATGGTGCAGGTTCTGAATGTGAGGAGAGCACAACAATTAGAAAAGAAAGACGAGAGAGTCAGAATGTGTAGTAACTCTGAAGAACTAAATTGCATTTATTTCAATGCAAGGGGTCTTACAAGAAAGACTGATGAACTCAGGGCATGTTTAAGAACATGGGACTGGGATGTCATTAGCTGTTACGGAAACTTGTCTGAGAGATGGACAAAACTGGCAGCTCAATGTTTCCATCTTTTAAATGCTATAAAAAGAATAGTAAAGGAGGCAACAAAGTGGGATGTGGGGCAGGGGGGTGAAATGCATAATTGCTGTAACTAGGGAAGATATTTCGGAAGAATTGTCCAGTGACAATATATGGGTAGAAATTACAAATAAGAAAGGAAAGATCACTTTGATGGGATTGTATTACAGGCCCCCCAATGGCCAGAGAGAAATTGAGAAACAAATATGTAGGGTGATTTCAGATATATGTAAGCATTAAAAAGTTGTAAAATGGGGAATTTTAATTTTCCAAACATTGACTGGGACGACCATAATGTTAAATGTTTGAATGGTGAAGAATTTGTCAAATGTGCTCAAGAAAATTTTCTTTATGAATATGTGGATGCTCCTACTAAAGAAGGAGCAAAACTAGACCTCCTCTTCACCAATAAGGCAGGGTGAGTGACTGAAGTAAAAGTTGGGGAACACTTTGGGTCTAGCAATCACAATTCTATTACGTTCAAAATGGTTATGGAAAAAGATAAACCTTCCATAAAAGTTGAAGCTTTTAATTGGAGTAAGGCAAATTTTAATGGTATGAAACAAGACCTTCCAAAAGTTGATTGCAGTAGACTGTTTGCAGGTAAAAAGGATGCCTGACAAGTGGGAAGTGCTCAAGAGTGTGATGACAAGAGACATTTTGTTCCTGTTACAGTGAAGGGTAATACTGGTAAGATTAAGGATTAAGGATCAATATATGAATAAAGATGTTGAGGTTCTGGTCAAGAATAAAAGAGAATCTTTTCTTAGATATGGGCAACTTGGTTCAATTGAATCTCTTAATATAAAGTGTAGGGGCATTCTTAAAGAAATCAGGAAGGCAAAAAGGGGATATGAGATAGCATAGGCAGATAAGGTTAAGGATAATCTAAAGAGTCTACAAATATATTAGGAGCGAGAGGGTAACTAGAGAGAGGGTAGGGCCTCTTAAAGATCAAGGAGGTTGTCTTTATGTAGAGCCCCAGGAGATGCGAGAGATACTAAATGAATATTTTATGTCAGTTTTTACTGTGGAGAAAGAAATGGAGACTAGAGAATGCAGAGTACTAAACTTTGATATTTTAAAAACAGTTCACATTACAGAAGAGGAAGTTCGGGAGGTCTTGGAGAATATAAAAGTAGATAAATCTCCGGGACCTGAGCTAATGTATCCCAGAATTTTGTGGGTAGTAAGGGAGGAAATTACGAGACCCCCTTGCAGAAATATTTGCATCGTCTATAACTCGGGGTGATGTGCCTGATGACTGAAGAGTTGCTAATGTTGTATCTTTGTTTAAGAAAGGTTGTAAGCAGAAACCTAGGAACTATAGACCTGCGAGTCAGTTGTGGGTAAACTGTTGGAGTAAATTGTACCGAGCGAAAGATAAGATTTATGGACGTTTAGAGAGACAAAAATTGATTAGGGATAGTCAGCACGGTTTTGTGAGGAAACTAGTGTCTCAAACTTGATTGAGTTTTTTGAGGAAGTTATCAAAAAGGTTGATGATGGTAGAGCAGTAGACATTGTTTGTTTATTTAGATTTTAGTGAAGCCTTTGACAAAGTTCCTCATGGTAGACTAATTAGTAGGTGAGCTTGTCAACTGGATACATAATTGGCTTAACAACAGGAGACGGAGTAAGGGTGGAGGGTTGCTTTTCGGACTTGAGGCCTGCGACTAGCGGTACTCCACAGGAATTGGTTCTGGGTCAGCTTTTGTTTGTGATTTAAATAAATGATTTGGATGAGAATATAGAAGGCATGGTTAGTCAGTTTGTAGATGACACCAAAATTGGTGGCATTGTAGAATTTGTGGCATTCTGAAGAAAGGTCCCAATCCGAAACGTCAACTTTCCTGCTCCTTTGCCTGGCTGGCTGTGTTCCTCCAGCTTCATACTGTGTTGTCTTTACTCCAGCATCTGCAGTTCTTGCTCTCTCTGGATAGGCTGCGACTTTTTTCACTGGAGTGCAGGAGGTTGAGAGGTGACCTGATAGAAGTTTGTAAAATAATGAGAGGTAAAGATAGAGTTGATGGTAGATGTCTTTTCCCTAAGATGGGCACATTTTTAAGGTGAGAGGGGAAAGATTTAAAGAAGACATGAGACAAATATTTTACATAGAGGGTGGTTCATGTGTGGAATGAACTTCCTGATGTAGTGATGGATGTAGGTACAATTACAACGTTTAAAAGACATTTGAATAACTATGAGTAGGAAAGGTTTGGAGGGATGTGGGCCAGGAGCAGGCAGGTGGTATTAGTTTAGTTTGGGATTATGTTCAGCATGGACTGCATTGGACCGAAGGGTCTGTTTCCGTGCTGTATGACACTATGACTCTATTTACTCAGATTATACAACTCCTTCGGGGAACAAATGTGTAACAGCTGAATGGTTTGGAAACTGTTCGCTTTATCTTGATGCTCCTGCAACAGCTGGTCCAGCTTTAAAATAACTGGTTAAATTTAAGACCTGACTTGCAACTGTTTTGTGCCTGAATGACATTAGGAAGTTGTTCACGGGCTTTTCTGGGATATAAGTTGATATGTTCAGCTTCCAGCAGGAAGCCTACGTTTTATTTATGTTGTTGTTGGGCAGTATGACTTGAAACCCTATAAGTAACAGACCAGGAAGGTAAATGCAGTTTTAATTTGAGTGTCAAAAGCTCAGTGAGTTCTTGATCCCTGCCCAGTTTATGCATTGACCACCATATTTGGGGTTTGGCCGGATGGCTGGTTTCTGTTGCAGAGTGTGATACCAACAGCATGGGTTCAATTCCTGCACAGGCTGAGGTTACCGTGAAGGCCTCTCCCTTACAATGTCTCCCCTTGCCTAAGGCATGGTGACCCTCAGGTTAAACCATCACCAGTCATCTCTCTCGAATGAGAGAGCAGCTCTAATTTTGAATACTTCAGTATAACAATTTTTGATAAGAGAAAAACTGAAAGAACTGCGAATGCTGTAAATCAGGAACAAAAACAATGTTGCTGGAGAAGCTCAGCAGGTCTGGCAGCATCTGTGAAGGAAGGGTCACCGGACCCGAAACGTTAACTCTGTTTTCTCCTTCACAGATGCTGCCAGATCTGCTGAACTTCTCCAGCAACTTTGTTCCAGTTTTTGATAAGAGAACTTTGCTTATACTCTGCATGTGTTGTATACTCTTTGTTACGGACTAAATAATGCATTCCTGGACATACCAAGCGAATTAGTGTCATTGTGTTCCTCTCTGAATTTGGCTAACTTTAAGATTTATTTAAGTTGCTTTTCTGTGTCCAGACTGTTCTTAGAGAAGGACTGAATTTTTGGTATTTCCTGAGATGATTCTCCCAACCCAACATATGTATGGATGTGATTAGATATCTCTGAGCAAAAAGCCCAGTCAATGACTGGCAACTTTTTATTTATCTGAAGGAATAACAAACCATAATGATAAAATTCCTTTTAGTTGTCAGAATTTGGTAGTGTCTTAATTTTAAATTGTCAGTTTCCCAAGTGCTGACAGAGTCTGATGTGATTGCTGCCATCTCTTTATGGGATCACTTCATCTAAGAATACAGGACTGGACAGTCAAGAACCTCTATCAGCCTCCAAGCCCTGATGCATATATATTTAGTTTTTTGTATTCCTTGAGTCAAGTCATGGTGTTGTAAAGCCATGCTTTATGTCAAAGATGACTTTAAGCTGAAAGCATTAGCTGGTATGAAGGCGGAAAGCAGTATTTAAAAGACTCCCGACACCTCCAAAAGTCATATTTGCACATGCACGCTTAGCGAAGCAGTCTTCCAGTAAAACATGTGGCGGTGCCCAAATAAGCACAACAGATATGAGCGAATGGGATAGAATGATGTTACTCACAGTACTGGCAGGCAAAGTGAGCATGTGTGTTTTGTACAGGCATACTGAACATGTTTTGGGAGTGTGAATAGACAGTCTGTATTCAAAAAAGAAATGACTTGTAGTAACGTCTAAAAATGTCAAACATTTTCATTCCTGCATCCTATAAGTTCTGAAGCTATGAAAATGGAGACAGACTGTCTGGAAGAATCAAATGAGAGGCAAACACCTTGGATGTGAATGACACATCTCATGTCCCATTCACAAACCATCCAGACAGCACCTGTGTGTCTGAGATATAGTAGGAACTGCAGATGCTGGAGAATCTGAGATAACAAGGTGTAGAGCTGGATGAACACAGCAGGCCAAGCAGCATCAGAGGAGGAGGAAGGCTGACGTTTCGGGCCTAGACCCTTCTTCAGAAATTTAAGTGTAAGCACTTTGGACAGTGGACAAGAAAGGAACTTTTCAAGCCACGTGATTTTGGCTAAAACACAAAGCTGAAATCACCTTGCTGTATGATCATGTTTGAACAATAGCAAAGTTTGAGGAGGGGATCATTTGATTAGTCGAATGACCCTCTTTTTTTGTGTTTTATGGAACTTTTGTTTTCCTCTAGGCTAGTCAGAGCAGAAGGAGAAGACACAGAAGGAATGTCATGAGCTAGCAGACAATGTTTCTTCCTGTCTCCATCATCCAGCAGGTTTGAGCCCTGTCTGTCGTTTGATCAACCATCTGCCATGGGCAGTGTTATTTGGGTGGCGGGGGGGGTGGTGATGGGGAAGAAGAAAATCAACCCAACAGTTGCTGACTCCAGGGAATCAAATAGGAAATATACATCATGTTGGAATCATCTTGGTGCAGAATTAGAGATAGTCTATTGAACACAGTCTATAGCCATCCAAGGCATCAATCTGGTAGATCCGCATACCACTGACTTTTTGATATTTAAATATTACCTGTGTAGTTTGTAACATAATTGTGCATGTGTATTTGAACTTTGGAATGTGCATGAGAGAAAAGTGTTATTATTTCTATTTAGATTGGGCATTACGCATGGTAAAGGCTATATTTTTTAAAGAAATGTACAAGAAAACTTGTCTGATTTTTTTACAGTCACAACATTTTAAACAATAAAACGCTCACTGAATTAGTAATAAAAATGTGTTGTGATCAAACAACAGAATGAAAGATGGGAACTATTATACCACTTGTCACCTGATCATAAAAGCATGCCATTTATGAGGTTATTTAATTTTATTTTCTTTGATTTAAGGTTGCTCACTTTGATGAGTACTAAATCTTATGTTAGAGACTAATTGTTAGTGTTACTGTAGCATATGACTGGGTCATATACAATATGGGGCTTTGTGCACATAGCTCTGACCTTTTTTAAAAAATGATTAATTACATTGTTAGAAGAAATATTTGCTTTATCTTGCTGTTTTCTTCAATTTTTGTTCCTCTCTGCAGCCTGCCTGCAATCTATATATTGTGAGAATAGCTCCACCACTGAGAAATACATTACATTTCCCACATTTTTCACAATCTTACAGCTCAGAGGAACTGAAAAGTGTCTTTAGTCCTACCTTTTGCCCTCATCCCCATCAACCCCCTTGATTTGAGTTCAAGTATCACAAATAATGGGGATGTAGCAATCCATTGCAATACTTGGTTTACCAAGTGTGCATTATTACCGAAAAGTAAGTTTGATTTATAGTAATGACATGGAGAAAATTTCGTGGTGCTAGAGTAATTTTGTAATTCAAATTGCAAAGCAGCAACTCCAGCACAGTTTTATTTGTTATCCGGCACTGTTCAGCAGTTGGACAATCCCATAAAATGTTCATGTAAACTTCAATTACTTAGAACACAAATTACACTGAGGAGCCTGCAAGGTTTATTTAATGCAGTTTGCTACTTTAATAGACTCCTCTTTGTTTTATAAAATAAAGTACAGTTGCTTTTTCTTGATGCCTCCTTTCTAGAGGTCTTTACCATCCATGATTTGGAAGAATAGGAATGGGACAGATTTGATAGGATTCCAGGCTTTTGCCAGCTTGTGGAGTTCACATGATTGTTACCTCAGTCTGGCCCAATTAAGTTGAATATATGATCAGTGCGCTGTGTAAAACACTAAGCTCTGTTCTTGTTAAATGGGTTTACATTAAGAATAACACAGGCTAATAGCCTATGCTTTGTCATTCCACAACCAACATTCCCTTTAAAATTAAATTGTTGTTGGTGGCCTTTCGTTCTCATTGCACTATCCCACTAAAAATGGCTTCACAGTAGCTTCCAGATTGCTGCAGATCTGGGTCCCCACACTTTATCTGCAGTAGTCAGTAGTGGTATTGTGGATTACCGTTGTGAATATACCCCCTGCACTGTATTTTATGCTTATATTGGTGGATGTGCTAAATTAAGCACAATTCGTTTCTGGAATTAAGATTAATTCAGAATTACAGCATTGGTACTTGCACATTTGAGGGCTAGGGAAATTAAAATATCATAGGCAGGAAAACCGCATTTCCAGTTAAGTCTCCTCTTTCCAGTCACATTACCAACAGGTAATTTGTATCTCACTTCCATATTTCATAGACATAGAACAGTACAGCCCACGATGTTGTGCCGAACTTTTACACTAATCCTAAGGTTACCTAACCTCCACCCTCACCTTATACTATCATCCATATGCCTATCTAATAGCCGCTTTAAATGCCCCGAATGAGGCCGACTCTACTACCCTCTCCGGCAATGCATTCCGCGTCCCAACTGCTCTGAGTAAAGAACCTACCTCTGACGTCTCCCCTATATCTACCTCCACCCACTTTAGAACTATGCCCCCTCGTAATAGCTACCTCCACCCTAGGAAAAAGTCTCTGGCTGTCCACTCTATCTATACCTCTGATCATTTTGTACACCTCTATCAAGTCACCTCTCATCCTTTAGTTCTAAAGAGAAAAGCCCTAGCTCTCTCAACCTTTCCTCGTAAGACCTGCCCTCCATTCCAGGCAACATCCGGGTAAATCTCCTCTGTACCTTTTCCAATGCCTCCACATCTTTCCTGTAACGAGGTGACCAGAACTGGACGCAATACTCCAGATGTGACTGAACCAGGCTTTTGTATAGCTGGAGCATAACTTCACGGCTCTTGAACTCAATCCCTCTATTATTGAAAGCTAACACACATACGCCTTCTTAACAACTCTAT
Organism: Rhincodon typus; assembly: GCF_021869965.1. Lineage (NCBI taxonomy): Eukaryota > Metazoa > Chordata > Chondrichthyes > Orectolobiformes > Rhincodontidae > Rhincodon > Rhincodon typus. Next base: position 22,007,488 of record NC_063356.1, read on the forward strand.
CCACCTGGGTGGCAGCTCTCGGGGAACTGTGGATATGAACCCCAAGATCCCTTTGCTCCTCCACACTGCCAAGAATCTTTCCATTAACCCTGTATTCTGCTTTCAAGTTTGTCCTTCCAAAATGAATCACCTCATACCTTTCAGGGTTAAACTCCATCTGCCACTTCTCAGCCCAGCTCTGCATCCTATCAATGTCCCTTTGTAATCTAGAACAGCCCTCCGCACTATCCACAACTCGACCCACCTTTGTATCGTCCGCGAACTTACTAATCCACCATTCTACTCCTACAATCCAATCATTTACAATAATCACAAATAAGAGAGGACCAGGACATATCCTTGTGGTACACTACTTGTAACCGAGCACCATGTTGAATATTTTCCATCCACTACCACCCTTTGTCTTCTAAGGGTCAGCCAATTCTGAATCCAATCTCGCATTTCCCCCTATCCCATGCCTCCATACCTTCTGCATGAGCTTACCATGGGGAACCTGATCAAACACCTTACTTAAATCCATGTATACCACATCCACTGCTCACCTTCATCCACGTGTTTGGTCACCTCTTCAAAGAATTCAATAAGGTTTGTGAGGCATGATCTACCCCTCACAAATCCATGCTGACTATCATGAATCAAACTATGCCTTTCCAAGTGATCATAAATCCTATCTCTCAGAGCCCTTTCCAATAATTTGCCCACCATGACATAAGACTAACTGGCCTGTAATTTCCGGGGTTATCCCTATTCCCTTTTTTGAACAAGGGAATGATGTTTGCCTCTCTCCAATCTTCTGGCACTATACCCGTGGACAGTGAGGACAAAAAGATCATTGCCAAAGGCCCTGCGATCTCTTCCCTCGCTTCCCATAGAATCCTTTGATAAATCCCATCAGGCCTGGGGACTTGTCTATCTTCAAGTTCCTCAAAGTTCATAGGATTGTCTAACATTCAGTTTAAATGCTAAGCTGCATGGAAGTATTCAACACACAAAAAACCAGACTTGTGCTAAAGAAAATGCCTTTTTAAAATTGAACAGTACAGAATAGAATAATTTTGCTTCTTGGGTTGCCAACTTTCCAAAAGAACTCACTATGTGGCCGTACCGTTTGAAAAGTTATGGATTCCATTTCTGTCATTGTTTCTTGTAGAGTGTTCTATATTCAAACATCTCAATTTTATTTTGTTTTATTCATTCATGGCATGTAATCGTTGCTAGCAAGACCAGCATTTATTGCTTACCTCTAACTGGCAGCTAAGAGTCAACCACATTGTTGGAGGTCTGGAGTCACATGTAGGCCAGACCAGGTAAGAACAGCAGTTTCCTTCTCTGAAGGACATTAGCCTATCAAATTTTGTTTTGCTTTACCTCAGCAATTGACAATGATTTCGTGGTCATCATTAAACTCTCAATTCTATATTCTCATTGAATTCAAATTCCGCCATTTGCTATGGCAGGATTCAAACCAAGATCGCTAGAGCACTACCTGTGTCTCTGGATTAATAGTCAAGCAATAACACCATCAGGCCATCACCTCCCAATGTGCCTAATACAACAATTGAATTTCTTGTTGCTCTTTCAGTCATGTTAAATTTGTGCTCCAGCCGCAAGCTCACCAACCAGTGAAATAGCTTCCATGACTTGACCCAATGTGAAAATTCCTCAGGTTTGAATACATTTTTCTCTATCTTTTCTCATTTTCTTTTTCTTATCTCCTTTTCTCACAAGCCTACTTATAGCTACAGCTCCTCATGTCTAGTATCACATTGAAACTTCAGTTCCCTCTCCTTATCTTAAAGTAAAATATCAAATACTGGGTGTGATGCTTGATCACAGCGAAGAAAATGATTTATATTAATTTAGTTAAATGTTTTGTGTGCTTTTGTACTCTCCTTTCTGGTTATAAAGCTGAGAATCCCAATGCTTATTTGTTTTTGAACATCCTTATTTTGGCCTATCAGTTTTGAAATGTGCTGTTTCATGTGCTATGCTACAATTACTTTTCTACTTTTATTTTGTTATTCAACCATAGGAATACAGGTATTGCAGGCAAGGCTAGAATTTATTGATTGTCCATTATTGTCTTTGAGAAGATGTGATACCACATGGATTGCGGCAGTTTAGGAAAAGGGCTTATTATCACTTTCTCAAAGGCAATTGGGAGGGTCAACACACACTGGTCTTGCAGGTGATGCTGACATCTCATGAATGAAACAAACATCTCATGAATGTTGGTTTGAAACGTCTTGTTGAAGTAGGCTTTGTGAGTTGCTGCAGTACATCATGTATATTATGCATACTCTTGTCACCGTGGTGGATGGGGTCACATTCACACAGGCTGCTTTATCCTGAATGATGTGGAACTTTGTGTTGTCAGAGCTAAATTCTTCATGGCAAGTAGAAAACATTCCATTATGCTTCTGATTCTTGCCTTGTTGGTAATGGACAGGTTTTGGGGAGACAGGGAGTCAATTGATAGGTACAAAACTTCCAGCCTCTGCTGTCGTAGCCACAGTATGTATAGGCTGGTCTCGTCAAGTTTTGTCAATCATAACCCTCAATGTTCATGGCAGGGAGATCAGGAATGATAATGCCGTTGAGCATCAAGGGAAGGTGGTAGGGTTCTTGTATTTCAGAAGTGGCCCAGGACTTGTGTGGCACAGATGTTGCTTGCCACTTAGCGTCAAAAACCTGGATGTTGATCTGATCTTGCTACATGTGGACATGGACTACTTTATCATTTTTAAAAGTGCAAATGGAACTGAACACTGCTATTATCAGCAAACATCCCCAGTTCCAACCTAATGTTGAAGGAAAGGTCATTGGTGAAGCAGCTCAATATGGTTTAGCCTACAGCATCGCCTACACTGATTTCTTGGGGTTGAGATGATTGGCCTCCAAAATCACAATTACCTGCCTGTGTGCTAGATATGATTACATCCAGTGGCAAACTTCTCCCCTCGATCTGTTATGACTTCAATTATACAAAGACTCTTTGATGCCAAAGGTGGTCACTGTGAGCTTACCTCTATAATTCAGCTGTTCTGATCATGCTTGGACCAAGGCTGCAAGAAGATATTGTGAAAAGCTGAAACAAAAACTGAACAAGTTATTGGTGCATAAATGCTGTGTGATAGCCATTAATTATCAACAAACCTTCCATTAATTTGAAAGTAGAACCAAGAGGTACTATTTGGCTTAATTGTAAGGGTCCTGATTTTTGTGATCAGGACATACATTTCCACATCATTGGATAGATACCAGTAGCTGTCCTGGAACAACATGACTAGTGGGTGCAGTTAGTTTTGTAGCGCAAGTGTTCAACAATGTCACTGGTGTGTTGACAAGGACCATCGCCTTCATGATGTGTATAGTCACCTATTTGTTCATATCATGTGAAGGAAGTTGATTAGGCTGAAGACTGGCACCTGAGGTGTTGGGATTATTGGTGGGAGACCAAAATGGGCCATTCACCTGGTAATCTGCCTGAAGCAAATGTCTTTTGCACTCACAGATTCAGTTAACAAAATTCTGCTGTTGATGACAAAGCACCTCCAGAGACCAATTTTCAACGCTAGTTTTGTTCTGAATCTAAGATGACAAGATGTAGAGCTGGATGAACGCAGCAGGCCAAGCAGAATCAGAGGAGCAGGAAAGTTGACGTTTTGGGCCTAGACCCTTCTTCAGAAATCTCAGATTCTCCAGCATCTGCAGTTCCTACTATCTCTTGTTCTGAATCTATCCTATTTCACAACAGGTTACAACAATAACACAGTAGAAGATGCTGTGTTAAGAAGAAGCTTGATCTCCATAAAGATTGAGTGATGACTGCCCTTGCCAATAAGTAATTGACATATGCACTTGTGATTGGTAGATTGGTGAGGTTGATGTCAAGTAGGTTTCAAGCCCAGACTGTTAGCTGTGTCCTTCAGAACTCAGCCAGCTCAGTCCATAAAAATTCGATGGAGTCACGTCAAGTTCAAGTTGTATGAACATATTAAAATTACTTCTTTTCCTTCTTCCAAAATTGTCCACTGTTGGTACTGAGCCTTAAATGTCTTCTGATCTGAATCTCCTTACTCTGTTGTTGTACCTGTGTACTCCTGAAATTTCTTGGAGTCCTCACCATCATCAATCAACCATCTTCCACACAGTATCTTTTGATCTGAGAGTTTAATTGCAGTGTCACAAATTTACATTAGTTTCTCCTATAAGTGTTAACATGGAATTAATTCAAAATCTCAATGGGAATTAAACACAAATCTAGCAAAGTTAATACGTTCTTCATTGTGCTGGGCAATGGTTCCAGCAGAGACCCATGGAATACCTCTATTTACACTGTCTTGTCTCTCTGTGCACATACCCACCCAAAAAAAATTAACGGTTATTATCAGTCATCGTATCCATACTGTCACACCATTCTTTTTTAATGCCATCTGTATAGTGCCATCTTATCAAAATGCCTTTTGAACCTCTGTGTGAATAACATGCATGATGTATTTATTTAATACAATCCAGTATTTCCTTCAGGGACTATCTTAAATATATCAGTTGCTACTTGCTTTTCACATCCACGTGGCTGTTACTCAACTCATGTCTTTTGGGCTGGCTGTTTTATGCATTCTTGGTAGATAGAATTTTCAATAATTCCTGGATGATCCCTTTCTGAACACCAATGCTTCAGTTCTCTGCCACAACCTGTTTATCTAAGAATGTTCGAAAGATTACAGTCAAAGTTGCTTCTTTTTACATTCAGCGTTTCCATGAGATAGATGTCACACAGGTCCAGAGAAGTGCTACTTCCTTATCTAATCCATCTAATTGTTCTGCTCCCTCTTCTTCTATACTTTCATTCCCAATGCAGAACTCCTCTTGAACTTCAATGCCACGTTCTCATAGGTAACTCCATCATTTTTCACCCTTCTCTTTTAATTTACTTGTCAACATTCTGTTGGTGTTCTAACATTTTCCTTCCCTTTTTTATAATGGGTTTATGTTTCTTTTGTAGTGACTGTACTTCTGTCAAGTGCCATGTTTAAACCTCATAAAAGGTTATTTGGATTAATAAATTATAATTATTTGTGTGAATGTCCAACCTACAGTTTGACATCTGTGCAGATCATTCTCATGTATTGCAATTATTTTGCTAGATTTTCATTCCAGGCTTATTTGTGTGCCCAAGTGCAAGGTATCTCAGGGTTCAGGAATTGCTGCTTACCATCAGATCACCAGTTTGGAAGGAAAACCTGTAAACTGTGTTCTTCTAAGATGACTATTTGCCAGCACCATTTTTAAAAAAAAAAATACAGGAAGAACTTTTTCTACATCACCCCCTTTTGGTGATTTTTTTTTTTTTCTTTATGGTGTGCTCTGTCGCGTATTTATTTCACATTGTGTCCATGTTTGAAAATGATGCAACTTGGTACCAAACCCAAGGTATACACAAAGTTCAGGCGATAGTCTCCTTGGATTTTGAAAATGGTAACTTACGTAGTTTCTGATTCTAGAAATTATTTGCTCAGAAGATGTGCAGGAACCAGAGTAAAGCTGAAAAGTGAATCAGTGCTTGGGATAAGTTTGAGACTGCCACCCCTTATGCCTCAATTCATTTCCACCTCTTTTTTTGATGTACTTGACAGTTGGAGTTCAACAAGTGTCCAATTTATTACACTAAGAAATTTGTTACAGATGGTGTTACTTTTCAGGTTGAATGTTTTTTTTTCCTTGCTTAAAACAGGTAACATTTGCATGATCCAGATACATGGTGCAATTAATATATGCTATGACTATGCTTGAGTAATTGGGTCATTTTTCTTTTCGGGCGTTATGCATTCCAAACGAGTGAAATATAGTTGGATAATTTCCTTGCCAGAAGACCCATCTCATGAACTGTCTTGTGCTGCAACAGGCACAATTACTTTAATGAGAACTTATTTCTTCCTCCACTCCTCATGCTCAATACTAGTGTCACATTTCATTATAATTTTAGGTTTATTATCTTGCCTGTGGGGGAAAATATCTACTGTGGAGTTCAAAGGACAGAGTCAATTTAGATGGTAGTCCACTGGGAGTTTCTTTTATCACAGGGAATCAATATTCAGATCAGTCTTCCCATTGTCAGTGCTACAAATGTCTTCCTCCCATTGTTTTAAATCACCTAATGAAGACTAAATTAATGTACCTGAACTAAAACTTGACAAGTACTAATTACAGTTTAAGTCTTCAATTTGAAGTCTCTCGAGCCATATACATTTTCAGCAAAATCTGGTGGTTTGTAAATTTGTATTTAGCTTGTAATTGTTTGTGTTGTGATCTGTGTACCAACGTTTCATGAACCAGATTTAATTTGTATGAATTTTAATTTTCTAAAGAAAATGTTTGTGTCTGTGGGGTTGTGGCACTATTGGCTAGTAATAAATGCTAAGAAGGCAGTTAAGAGTCACAGGTAAACCAGGCTAGGTAAGGACGGCAGATTTCCTTTTTATTCCAGGATTTTTTTATTGTATTCAATTTTAACTATCTGCCACAGTGGGATTTGAACTCAGATCCCAGGATATAAATCTGGTTTACTTGTCCAGTAACAACATCACCCCTGAATGGATTACATAGGTTGGCTAACTGTCAAATGTACTATCTTGTTGTTAACTTGCATAAACACATTTTCCTGTCTCTTTAAATAGAATATGACTGAACAAGGATAGTGGCAAATTTGATACAGTGCACATGCAACCATTAGCTGAATGATGATGCACGTGCAGTACATCAAGAATGCTAACCAGTTTTATCCACACTATTTAGCAATAGACTCATCCAAATTTGCATTTGAGTACAATGCATGAACTGGCCTGCATGGGATAGGTAAATAAATCAGGAATGCATGAGGACTGCAGTGGTTCGCAGAGGCAGCCCATCTCAAGGATAATTATGGATGGGCAATAAATGCCAATGATTCTCATGTCTGATGGAAAAAATTAAGTGCTCCACTCCTAGTGACTATGCATTCAACTTATTCCATGCTAAACTCTGACTTTTCCCCAAATTTCTTTGAAACATTCCTTTAAAATATATCTTTTGTATATTTTATGGACCTCCCTGATCTAGTTTGTGTATGTACAGGAATTCCATAAAATGATTTAAAATGTCAAGTCCACACTTAAACTTTGGCTTCCAGGTCATTTGCAGTTTTGTTTATTTTTTGACTCCACATCCAGATTTAACAAATCGGGCATGATGAGTATCAACAGCAAATACTTATACAATGGAACACAGTTGTTGAACACAAGTTCTTCATCATTTGTCCAAATATCTCCTTTTGTATCTTGGTGTCAAGTTTTGTTAGCATTCCTGTAAAATGCTGTTTTGCTATTTTAAAGGCACCCAGTAAATGCGAGTTTTTGCTATAAAGTCATTTTGTAACTCGCATGTAATGTGATCAGATTTTCGGACTCGATTTAACTTCCTGCAATTTATGTACCACAGCCATGAATTGCAATCAGTCCTCTGATCCAGTGCCTTTCCTGAAAATTAGAAACAAACATTTGAACTTCTGTTAATAAAGTATTCTGCTTAATGTAACTCTGATTCTTTTGGAAAGGAGGTAGTCTTGGATCTTGTCTGAGTTGGAAATGAAGGCTGTGTTCAACCATCTCTATGCTGGTTCTTTCTGCCGATTTCTTTGAAACAAGGCCCTAAGATGAAAGGCACTAACAGTCCATCTGGCACATATATTTTTGATTCTCAGCACAAATTATTTAGAGCACTTGAATAAAAGCAAAATAGTGCAGATGCTGGAATCTGAAACAAACACAGAATGCTGGAGAAACTTGGCATTGGCAGCAACTGTGGAGAGAGAACTAGTTAATATTTTCAGTCCAGTATGGAAAAAAAAGTCATGCTGAATTTTAAATGTTTAAGCCTGTTTCTTTCATCACAGGTTTATCCACTCCTCCTCCATCACCGTGTGTTTTAAAAACATTCTTCTGATGATTTAGAATGCAGGGTACTCTGAAGGAGTAGGGAGAACATCAGAGATCCATCTTGATACCATCGCCATGGCTGCAAAGAGGGATGATGTGCTTGAAGCAGAATATAGGGGACTAGGAAATAAATTAAAATAAAACTCCTCAAAGGTTGTAGTCCCAGGATTTATATTTGTAATGTTGAGGCATTGAGACTGATTGTGGGAAAGGTGTCATCTGCCCAAGTTAAATGGGTTGTATTCCTTGGAGGATTGGGACCAGTATCTTCACAATGTGTTCATTTGTAATTTGGGGAGGGTTTAAGCTAGAGTGGTACTGGAACGGAAAGCTGAGTGGGAGAAAGAGTGAGGGAAACAAGAATGGAAATGAAAGATAGAAAAACGGAAAGTGTAGGTAAAAGACTGAGGAAATGAGAGCTAGCAACACGCAGGACCCTAGCACAAACATGTAAGAATGTCAAAAAGAAAGTCTAAAGATACCATATTTGAAAGCCCTAAGCATTCTCAATAAGACAGATGAATTTACAGCTACATAGATCTAAATGGGTATCATATGCTTAAAAACGTGGAGATATGGTTGTGGGGTAACCAAATCCAGGAACTTATTTTGAGGAGCCAGCTAAGGAACAGATCTTCCTCGATGAGGATCACCTAAAGAGGCTTAAAGATGATTCATCATGAAGTTGAGTGAGTGGGCAAAAACACAGCAGAGGGAGTATTACGTGGATACACGTGAAATTATCAAGAGACCTGGGTGCCTTTGTACTTTGTCACCAAAAGCAAGCATGCAGTTCGAAAGGCTTAATTGCAAGAGGGTTTGAGTACTGGAGTAAGGAAGTTTTCAGTAGCTGTACAGGGTCTTGGTGAGACCACTGATGGAGGTTTATGTGCAATTTTGGTCCTCTTACCCAAGAAAATATATACTTGCCGCAGGAGCACAGTGAAAGTTCACTAGACCGATTCCTGGGATGACAATCTTCTCAAATGAAGAGAGATTGGGTCAACTAGATCCATATTCACTGGAGTTTAGAAGCACAAAAGGGGATCTTATTGAAACACAAAATTCTGACAAGCCAAAATAGCCTAGATACAAAGACAAGTTTTCCGCTGACTGGGGAGGTTAAGAGATTGTTATCTTTGGATATTGGTAGGCCATTCTGGACTGAATGAGGAAGATTTTCTTCACTCAGAACAGTGCTGAACCTGTGAAATTCTCCACCACAGAAGCGTGTATAGGCTGAAGTATAGAATATAGTTAAGAAATCTGATTTTAGAGGCTAAAGGTGTCATGAGGTAGGAGAGAGCAGGAGTATTGCATTGAGAGACATGATCAGCCATGAATGGTGGAGCAGGCTTGATGAGCCAAATGGCCTACTCCTGCTCCTATTTTCTAAATTTCTAAATGTATGATACATAAGCTGGCCACTGTCTTTGAATCAGTCATGACGTAATAAATCATGCTACTATCATAAATTCAGTACCATTTTGAGTGAAATGGTTCACAGCTTGGAGCAAAATTTGGTAAAAGAACAAAATAAAAATAATGAAAAATCAACATGGGTTCTAACGCAGGATCCAAGTGGAATCAATAGAACTTTTTCTAAACTGAAATTATGCCTTTTATGAGGCATCAAAATTTCCTTTGTTCTTCAGACTTGTATAAAATGTCACGTAGTGGGAGATAAAAGACTTTGCTACCAGTTAGCCCACTTGGAAAGATGATGAAGCTCATCTGCAAATCCGCACTGAAGTGGATTTCAACCATTGCTTTTTGAGCAGCACAGCAAAACTATAGAAAAATGAATCTATGTCAATGTAAGCTGAATTTGTTTCTCCATGCTTGTTTTTCTCACCATCCTGAAATATAATTTTCACTGAAAAAGCAAATGAGGAAAGCAGCCTTTTCACTGAGAAGAAGAAACAGCAATACAGCACAGGAACATACCATTTAGCGCGCCATGACTATGCCGACTCATGATGCCTTTCTTAACTAAATACGCAGTCTGTGTCTCTCTACTCCCTGCCTATTCATATATCTGTCAAGATGCCTCTTAAATGTTGCTATTATCTCTACCTCCACCACTTCCTCTGACAGTGTATTCCAGACAATTTTGTAAACTTCTACCTTCTATCATTCAGGTGCAAACAAACCAAGTTTGTCCAATCTTTCCTCAGAGCTAATACCCTCCAAACTAAGAAACATCTGGTAAACTGTTTCTGTACCGTCTCCAAAGCCTCCACAAATTTCTTGCAGTGTGGCGACCAGACCTGTATCAACATGCCAAATGTGGTCTAACTAAGGTTTTATACAGCTGAAGCATGACTTTCCAATACTTTGTTCCCAAATGACAAAGGCAAGTGTGCTATTTGCCTACTTGACCACCTTATCCACTTCTGTTGCCACTTAACTGTGAACCTGTATGCCTAGATTCCTCTGCATGTTGATGCTATTAAGGGTTTTGCCATTTACTGTATAATTCCCTCTGCATTACATCGTCAAAAATACATCACCTTGTATTGGCCTGGATGAAAGTCCATCTGCCATTTCTTCGCTCAACTGTCTAGCGTATCTACATCCTGCTGTATCCTCTAGCAATCCTCCTCACTATCAGGCCACCTACATTTGTCCTACATTTTACAGACAACAGGGGTCCCAGTGCTGATCCCTGCGGAACACCACTTATCATGATTTCCAGTCAGAAAAACACCCTTCCACTGCTATACTGTGTCTTCTATGCTAAACCAGTTCTGTATCCATCTTACCAGCTCACTATCCAATGTGTATTCACTTTTTGTATCAGCCTGCCATGAGGGACCTTGTCAAAGGTCTTGCTAAAGTCCATGTCGACAATATCTATCACCCTGCCCTCATCAATCATTTTTGTCACTTCCTCAAAAAGCTCAATCAAGTTCATGAGACACAATCTTCCCTGCACAGAGCCACGCTATCACTAATAAGCCCATATTTTTCCAAATGTGAGTAAATCCTATCCCTACAAATCCATTAAATTTCCTTACAGCGATGTAAGGCTCACTGGCCTGTAACTTCCTGGATTATCCCTGTTGCCCTTCTTAAACAAAGGAAACAACGCTGGCTATTCTCTAGTCCCCTGGGATGTCGCCTGTGACTAAAGAGACCGAGATTTTGTACAAGGCCCCAGCAATTTCCTCACCTGCCTCCCTCCGCATACTGGGATAGGTCCCATCCGGTCCTGGGTCTTGTCTACCTTAATGGTTTTAAAACTCCCAACACCACCTTTTTTATATTGGTATGCCCTGCAATATCAACATATCTCTCCTGTGACTCACCATCCACCATGTCCTTCTCTTTTGTGAATAGCGATGCAAAGTATTCGTTAAGGACCTCACCCAGTTCCCCCACTGGCTACGAGCATAAATTCCCTAATTTGTCCTTGAGTGAACCTTCCTGTTCCCTAGTTACCCTCTTGCTCCTAATATATGGGTTAAAGACCTCGGGACTTTTCTTAATCCTGTTTGCTAAGATCATTTAATGGCCCTTTTTAGGCTCCTAATTTCTCGTTTGAGTTCTTTCCTGCTATCTTCGTATTTTTTGAGGGCTCTGTCTGTCTTCAGTTTCCTGAACCTTACGTATGCCTCCATTTTTTTTTTTGACTAAGCTCTCAATTTCTCTTGTCATCCAAGGTTCCTGAATCTAGCCATCCTTGTCCTTCATTTTCACAGGAACATGCTGATCCTCAACTCTAATCAACTGGCTTTTGAAAGATTCCCACATGCCAGATGTAGATTTATCCTCAAACAGCCGCCCCCACGTTTTTCTATAATCTGTCCACATAACTGGTTCTCTATCACCCGCTGCCTATTGGGAAGCCTGTAGTGCAATCCCAGCAAAGTGATTGCACCCTTCCTATTCCTGAACTCTATCCACATGACCATCCTGGTTGAGCTCTCCAATGTGCCCTTCCTGTGATATTCTCCCTAATCGGGAACACAACTCCCCCATCTCTTTTACATCCCTCTTCATCACACCTGAAACATCTAAATCCCGGAATGTGAAGCTCTGAGTCTTGTCCTTCTCTCAACTAAATCTCTTCTAGCCATGGGGTTATAGTTATATGTATTAATCCAGGTTCAAAGTTCACGTGCCTTACCTACATTCTCTTCATATTAAAACAAATACACTTCAGACCGCCAGTTCCATTGTGTTCTCCCTGTCCCTGTCTGTTCTTCTTCTTAGTCTTACTGGCCTTAGTCTCAGACCAAGAAAGGCAAGCATATAAAACACCTTCTTCACAATCCTGTCTACTTGGGACTCCCCTTTCAAGGAACTATGAAGCCATCCTAGTGATCTACATACCTAAGGCCCTCCCTCCTACTCCAGATCTCTAGCCACGTACTTAACTGTACTATCTTCCTATTTCTGGTCTCACTGGCATATGGCACAGGGAGTAATCCCTGAAAAATCAACCCCAGAGGTCCTGCTTTTCAACTTCCTACTTAACTCCCTGAACCCCTTTTGCAGGACGTCATTCTCACACTCTCTCTCTCACTCTCTCTCTCTCTCTCTCTCTCTCTCTCTCTCTCTCTCTCTCACTCTCTCTCTCTCACACTCTCTCTCTCTCTCTCTCTGCCTATATCATTAGTATCTGACAGACATCCTTTATCTTGGAACCAGAAAGGCAACACACCATCCTGGAATTCCTTTTGCAGCCACGGAAACACTTGTCTGTGCCCCTGATTTTAAAGTGCCCTATCACTACAGCTTACCTACACTTTGACCTTCCATGCTGTACAACAGAACCAGTTGTGGTGGGACGGGTCTGGCTGCTGCTACTTTCCGTTGAGATACTACCACCACCCCAAAACCTCTTTTATATCCCCGTCAACCTCTAAGTCCTGGAACGTCAAGCTGCCAGTGCTCCACAACTTGAACCACCTCATGGGTATTGCCTCTGTGCTCTTCTATCTGGCATGGAGAAGTTTACTTTATGGGCCGTTGCATACCACTTACTCTTTCTGTTTATCAGCCACCTTGACATTCTGATTTACTGCCAGGCAGTGAGGTTCCCTCCGTCGAGGGCCGTCTATGTGGGAGTCCTTCCTGTTTCTGTTGGGGACCTGGGGTGGAGACTGCTGTGCACAGTAGTCCCATGCAATCATAGATTGAACTAATTCATAGGCTCCTACTCCAACTGCTTATTTTGCAGTGCTGTGGGATCTGTAGACCATGTATATTTTGGTTGTGAGCCATTGCACCCCCACCTTTTAGTTGCTTGCAAAATGTTATGTTGTTCTTTTCGTTGCCCTTCAGCCCCATGCTCCTGATCTTCAGGCACTTGGTGTGGAGGGAGGCAGGCAAGCCAATGGACCTCCTCGTGGGTCTGTTCCTGGGCCTGGCCAGTATGGTCATCAGGTTCAGCCACTGGGCAGTTGTAGGGGCCATTGATCTTGACTGACTGCCCCCCCTTTACCCGGCTACATTCACACCTAGACGTCCTTGGAGAAGGAATATGTTGCGTCAACCAACACACTTGAAGCCTTTAGAAAGAGGTGGGCACCATGGGTGGTGGAATGCCTTCTTTCCCCCTCTGACTCTGTTTTGATTTAGTCCCTTCCTCTCTCTCTTTTGTTGTCATTGCACTATCCTGATGGGCTTTGCGTGTAAATTGGGCAGTTGAATTGGAATCAAGGGTGTTATAGTGGTGGATGACAAAGGAAAGAAGTAACGCGGGAGATTCGGTGGTAGGAAAAGCTTTCAGTGGTATGTAAAAACATCTCCAGATATTAAAAAAAAAAAATCAAAAATCCAGCAGCAGGGATGATCAGGGCTTCCAAAGCAGTCAGTCTTAGAAATTGCTTCTAGCTGATTGTCGACTCATTTTAACTTCTTCCATGGCCACTTAAAGCAGATAGTTTGGTAATTTTGTTTTCAGTTCGATAGGTTTGTAAAGATGGAAGATGAATAGTTAACACCTGAAAACTTGTCAAGTTAGGCCATTCTTTTACCTGTTGAAAAAATGGAAATATCACACTTACATGAAACAATATAAAGACAACCTTTGCCTTTTCTCACTTGGTTTCTCAAATCCACATATGTTTTTGATGGAACTTACTTTGTTTATAAATAGTGTTGCTTCCACCTGCACTCACCTTCTTGCATTGCTTATGTCAGAAATCAGACTGTAGGGAATACTGCTGCATGCTATCTATATGATAATGTTCAGTGCCCTAGCAGCTATTCCACTGCCATTATTTCTGAGATGAAACTGCCTGAATAGTGGCGATCTTGCTGATTGCTACAGAAAAGTAAAACCTATTCTTCCATTCAAGAACTGTTTGGTGTAATAACGATTGAATACACTCTTCATTCAGCTACTGTCTTTGATATCATAAAAGATTTCTGACAAGCGTTGCAAATCCTTCTGTTTGATTTGATTGACTTGGCTGAACAAAGTTGTGTTTCATTCATGCGTAGCCTTCAATGCATACACTGCTGTTATTGATCATGTTTCTTTAAATATATATATGACCTGCAGCCTTCTCAAGTGTATAAATGTTGCAACTGTTTGGTATGTGTATGTTAACCTTTACTGAGCAGCTTTATTTGGTATTGAATTGTAGTCTCCTTTAAACCAATATGGTAGAGGACTTGTCATGGCTTGAAAATGTTATGCCAATTTCTGCATTCACCTCAGTGCCCTCTTCTTGCTGCCACCATTTCCTGGTTGTAGATCGAGTAAATTACCCCACAGTTCACCTGAAATTGATTTTAATTTGGCTCTACTTGCCAATAAATCTGCAAAGTAATTAAGACAGATGGTAAGGAGACAAAGAGTGCTAGCTTTCTGCAATAGTGTGAATTGTTTGAGGTTTATGTACATTTGCGAGTATAAGAACTAGGAGAACAATTTTAGACCAAAATTTACTACAGGATGATGTCAATCATTAAAAGCAAAAGTTTTTTTAAGATTGTGAAATGTACACTATTAACTGAAATCTGATCAAGATGTGTTTTCTGCTTGATGGCCAGATATCACCACATTTCAATTGTTCTAGGAAATGTATTTTTATTCCATTTTCTGCCTCTCCCTCTACTGAATTCAGAAATGTGTTGATCTGACACCTACCCAGTGTCGGTGCTACACAGTTTTGAGTTCTGCTGACCTTTCCAATTTGCTCAACACTTTGAGGCCATGGTCACGTTTTCATATCTGGAAAACCTTGCATGCTGGACTAAAAGGAGGAATTATTGTTATACTAAGCATTGTTTCTAAGAGTCATTCACTCAACTTCCCTGAAGTTATACTTTATACCATTTCTTTGTCTGACTACACCTATATGATCCTTGCATTTCTACACTAAAAGTGCAATGGAGACAGTCCAAAAGAGATTCACTAGACAGATTCCTGGATGAATGGATTAATTTATAAAGAATGGCTAAATGGATTAGACTTCTATTCATTAAGAAGTTTAGAAGAATGAGGAGTGACCCTATTGAAACACAAAGAACTCTGAGCGGATTTGATATGCTAAACATTGAGATGTTTTCACTTGTGGAGAACTCTCGAACGAGGTGACATAGTCACAAAACAAGGGAACACTCAAATCAAACTGGAATTTAATGTCTCAGAGGGCAGTGATTGTCAGAAATTCTGTACCTGAGAGTTGTAAAGTCTAGATCACTGGAAGTATTTGAAGAGGAATGAGGTAGAATTTTGAAGTATCAATGATTTGAGCACTGCGAGGAACTAACACAACAGAGGATTTGTGGCCTGATCAATCATGATCATGTAGAATGGCAGCACAAGTTTGATGCGCTTATTAGTTTACTTCTGATCCTATTTCTTAGATTCTTATGAAAGCTTTGAGAAGGATAAAAAGAAGAGCGATTTATTAAAATGGTCCCAGATATGAAGGATTGTAGTTCAGTCCACCACTGCAGAGGTTAAGGTTATTTTGCTTACAATGTGCTTTCTAAGAACAGTGAAAATGCAGAAGATGGGAATTTTTCTTGGATATTTTAATTGGAATTTCATTGTGCTGCTAATGTGTGTCTTGGAAAGTGGGTATCTGGCAGCATTTATACTGTTGGCTATTGTTAAAATTCCATGTAGTATAAAATTGAATTGGATTTCATAAAAATACAGGGATTGAATGGAATTTATTGCATCCTGTTGAATACAATTCATAAAAAAAATTAATAACATTTTAAAATTAAAACTTAAAAATCACGAGTGCAGCAACCTTCACATTTCAGCCAGTTATTCAATTAACCGTGTTTTAATGGGTGTAACTGTCATATGGTGACAGGACTCAAAACTTCAAGCAAAGTTAATTATTCATTCACTTAGAGGCTGAGAAATGAAGTAAATTTGAAAATGTATAAGCTGTGAGTAAAATTTAAGACTTTATTTCAAATGCAGCAAGGTTACAGCAGAATTAAACAGCCATACTTATTACTTATCCACAATGTGCCAGCTTTGTACTCTCCTATTCTTGTGCACATTCACTTTTTAAACAATATTCTCTGGTGCCAACATATTCTTCCTTAAAATGGGGACCAAATTCTACACAGCACTCCAGGTGCAGCCTCAGCAGCACTCTGTGACAAGACTTCCCTATTTTTAATCTCCAATCCCATAGCAATAATGACCAGAAATGCTGCCTCAATTACCTGTTGAATCTGAAAGCTAACTTTGTGTTTCATGCACAAGAACACCCAGACCCCCCTGTGCCGCCATTTTTTTTGTTATTACTCTATTTAAATAATAGTCAGCCTTTTGATTATTCTTACTAAAGTGCATGACCTCACACATATTAAATGCCATCTGCCATGTTTTTGCCCACTCACTCCACCTATCTTGCAGACTCCATATATCTTCATCACAACATGCCCTCCCACCTATTTTGTGTTATTGACATACTTGGATAAATTGCACTCTGCCTTGTCTTCCAAGTCACGAATATAGATTGGAAATCATTGAGTCATCAAGACTGATCCTTGTGGTACTCCACTGGCTATGTCTTTCCGACATGAAAAAGACTCATTCATCCTGACTCTATCTTCTGTGTGTTAACTAATCCTCAATCCATGCTAATACATTACCCCCATTACTGTGAGTTCATGTCTTTTCCAATAATCTTTTATGTGGCATCTTACTGAATGCCTTCTGGAAATCCAAATGTACCATAGAGGCCAGTTGTCCTTTATCAACTCTGCTTGTCATTATCCTCAAGTAACCCAGGCAAATTTATCCAACATGATTTCCTATCATAAAATCAGGTCAGTTCTATTTGATTGCATTAGCTTTTCCAAGTATCCTGTGACTTATTTAATAATGAACTCCAGTATTTTCCCAGCAACAGATGTTAGATCAGCTGCCCTATAATTTCCAGATTTCTGGCTCCCACATTAGCGGTTTTCAAAACTGCTGGAAGTTCCCAGGATTTAGTGAGTTCTGGAATAATGCAACCAATGCCTCCACCATCTCTCTTAAACCCCTTGGATGAAGTTCCTGGCAACCTGTGTGCCTTCAATCCCATTAGTTTGTTAAATAATTGCCTTGCATGATAGGGACTGTTGCAAGATCTTTCCTCCCGTTAGTATCTCGCTTATCTGATACCTTTGTCTTCACCATGAACACTAATGCAAAATATTGATTTAAATTGTCTGCCATTTTCCTGTTCCTACTATTAATTTCCCAGTTGCATTCTCCAAGGGCGCCATGGTCATTTTAACTACTTTTTCTTTTTTTAATTTACTGTTTACTAATTTTGACCAATTTACTTTCATCATCAATTTTCTCACTTTTTATTAAGATTCCTAAAAACATTCACAATTCTCACATCTACCGCTAGTTTGAATGCTTTGTATGCCTCAGTTTTTGATTGGATGCTCCACTTGGTTAACCATTGTCTCAACAAGTCCTTCTTTTTGGCTGGGGATACATTTTTGCTGAGCTTTCTGAAGTATTTGCTTATGGCCACATTCATTTATTTCTAATTGTATGATCAAACAAATCTATCTTGTTACAAATGCTGCATGCAATCCAAGAGTTTAAGGCTTTGACTTTTTACTGTTAATTATTTGGATTCTAAAGACACTGATCCCAGAATGAAGATCCTCTTTCCCCAGTATTGGTGCCATTACCCCTTGAATCGGAACCCATTTCTCCCACCTCAATCTCTGTGTTTACCTCTCAGTTCTTCTATACCATGCCCAATTTGCAGATGGCTCAAGTAATAATCTGAATATTATTAGCTTTTTGGTTTTGCTCTTTAATTTTGTCTCAAACAGCACGTAATCCCTCAGCAGAACCTCTATCTTAGTTCTACCTATGTTGTAACTGTTTGGACCGTGACAATAAATTGTCCTTCCTCTCCCAGGTTCTTCTCTTAATAGAAGAGATATTTTTAATCTTGGCACCAGGTAGGCAACCCAGCCTTTGGGCTGTGGGGAAAATGTCAATATTATCTCTTAATATGATTAGATTTCTCTTTCTTCCCCCAGCTTGAATGGCACTCTGGACCACCATGTTGGTCATTTCCTCATCATCCTTGCAGACTCTGCCCTTGTCAACATGGGAACAAAAAATCTCATTCCTATTGGGCAAAACCACTGGTTGGGATACCTCCAAAGCTAAATTCTGGATTCCCATACCTGCTGCACTCTCAGACACATCCTCCTGTCCCTGGCCACAAACCAAATTGGGTTAAATTAATTTAAGAATTGTGACTGTCTGCTGAAACAGTGACCTGACACCCATGTGTGGCAGTGACCACAGTATTGTTCACACCTGTGGGTATAGAATTGGACAGAAGACTTTAACTGGGCCTGTAATAATTTTCCCATGTAGCCTTGAACTAACATCCTGACTTCTGTGTTTATCTCCATTCATGAAGCCAGGGTCCCATATTATTTGTCAACTACTTTGTTAGTTCTTTCTACCACCTTCAAAAACTGATGCACAGACATCTCAATGTCTTGCTTTTCTCTCTTTAAGATGGAACAATTTAACTTTTATTGCCTTCTGACCAAAATGCATTAGCTCATTGAATCTCCACAGCAGTATGGTTGAGTCTCAATTGCCCTCTGAAATGGCCTAGCAAGCTATTCAGTTGTACCAATTGCTACAAAGTCACAAAGAAATGAAATCAGATAGATCACCTGGCATCAACCTTGGTACCGGAAAGGCCAACAGCAGAAACAGCCCAGTCTACCCTGCAAAGTCCTCCTCACTAACATAGGGGGCTAGTGCCAACATTGGGAGAGCTGGCTCACAGTCTAATCAAGCAACAGCCTAACATAGTCATACTCACTGAATCGTACCTTATACACAATATCCCAGACACCACCGTCACCATCCCTGGATATGTCCTGTCCATTAGCAGGTCAGACCCAACAAAGGTGGTGGCGCAGTGGTATACAGTCAGTTGTTGTTCTAGGAGTCCTCAACATTGACTGCAGACCCCATGAAGTCTCATGGCTTCAGGTTAAACATGAGCAAGGAAACCTCCTGCTGATTACCATGAACTGTCCTCCCTGTTGAGCAACACTTAGAGGAAGCACTGAGGATGGTAAGGGCACAAAATGTACTCTGGGTGGGGGATTGCACTGTCCGTCACCAAGAGTGGCTCAGCAGCTGATCGAGCTGGTCGGGTCCTAAAGGACACAGCTGCCAGACTGGATCTGGCGGCAGATGATGAGGGAGCCAATAAGACGGAAAAACATACTTGACCTCATCCTTACCAATCTGCCAGCTGCAGTTGCATCTGTCCATGACAGTATCGGTAAGAGCAACCATTGGACAGTCCTTGTGGAGACGAAGTCCCATCTTCACATTGAGAATAACCTCCATCGTGTTGTGTAGCACTATCACCATGTTAAATCAGACAGACTTCGAACAGATCTAGCAATTCAAGACTGGATGTCCATGAGGACCTGTGGGCCATCAACAGCAGCTGAGTTGTACTCCAGCACAGTCTGTAACCTCATGGTCCGGCATATCCCCAACTCAACCATTACCATCAAGCCAGGGGATCAACCATGGTTCAATAGAGAGTACAGGAGAGTAATGCCAGGAGCAGCATCAGGCATATCTGAAGATGAGGTATCAACCTGGTGAAGCCACCAAACGGGAATACTTGCACGCCAAAAAGTGAAAGCAGCAAATGATAGAGCTAAGTGATCCCACAACCAACAGATCAGATCTAAGCTCTGCAGTCCTGCCACGTCCACTGGTGGTGGTCAGTTAAACAACAGCTCCACAAATATCCTCATCCTCAATGATGGAAGAGCCTAGCACATCAGCGCAAAAGATAAGGCTGAAGCTTTCGCAGCAATCTTCAGCCAGAAGTGCCGAGTGGATGATCCATCTTGGCCTCCTCCAGTGGTCCCAGCATTACAGATACCAGTCTTCAGCCAATTTGCTTCACTCAAAGTGTTATCAAGAAATGGTTGGAGACACTGGATACTGCAAAGGCTATGGGCCCTGACAACATTCCAGCAATAGTACTGAAGACTTGTGCTCCAGAACTTGCTGCTCCTCTAGTCAAGCTGTTTCAGTACAGTTACAACACTGGTATCTACTCGGCGATGTGGAAAATTGCCTAGGTATGTCCTGTACATAAAAATCAGGACAATTCCAACCCAGCCAGTTACTGCCCCATCAATCTACTGCCAAACATCTGTAAAGTGATGGAAGGTATGTTCAAGCAGTAACCTGCTCAGTGATGCCCAGTTTAGGTTCCATCAGGACCACTCAGCTCCTGACCTCATTACAGCTTTGGTTAAAACATGGACAAAAGAATCGAATTCCAGAGATGAGGTGAGAGTGACAGCCCTTGACATCAAGGCTGCATTCAACTGAGTGTGGCATCAAGGACCCCAAGCAAAACTGGAATCAGGGGGCAAGCTCTTTGTTGGTTTGAGTCGTACCGGACACATAGGAAGATGGTTGTGGTTGTTGGAGTTCCGTCATCTCAACCCTCAGACATCTCTGCAGGAGTTCCTCAGGGTAGTATCCTGGGCCCAACCATCTTCAGCTGCTTCATCAATGACCTTCCCTCCATCATAAGGTCAGAAGTGAGGATGTTTGCTGATGATTACACAATGTTCAACACCATTCACGACGACTCAGACACTAAACCAGTCCATGTCCAAATGCAACAAGATCTGGACAATATCCAGTCTTGGGCTGACAAGTGATAAGTAACCTCTGCGCCACACAAATGCCAGGCTATAACCATCACCAATAAGAGACCATCTGACAACTGCCCCTTGACATTCAATGATGTTACCATCGCTGAATGCCCCATGATCAACATCCTGGGGCTTACCATTGATCAGAAATCAACTAGACTCACCACATAAGCACAGTGGCTACAAGAGCAGGTCAGAGGTTAGGAATCCTGCAGCAAGTAACTCCCCTTCTGACTCCCCAAAGCCTGTCCACCATTGACAAGGTACAAGTCAGGAGTGTGATGGAATACTCCCTACTTTCTTGGATGAGTGCAGCCCCAAAAACACTCGAAGCTTGACACCATCCAGTACAAAGCAGCCTGCTTGATTGATATCGCATCCACAAGCATTTACTACCTCCTCCACTGACATTCAGTAGCAGCATTGTGTGCTAGCTACAAGATGCACTGCAGAAATTCACCAAAGCTCCTCAGACAGCCCCTTCCAAACCCATGACCACTTCCATTTAGTTGCACGAGGGCAGCAGATATATGGGAACACGACCACAACTTGGCGTTCCCCTCTAAGCCACTCACCATCATGACTTGGAAATATATTGCCATTCCTTCACTGTTGCTGAGTCAAAATTCTGGAATTCCCTCCCAAATGGCATTGTGGGTCAACCTACAGCAGATGGATATCAGTGGTACAAGGCAGCTCACCACCACCTCCTCAAGGGTAACTAGGGATGGGCAATAAATGCTAGCCAGCCAGCGATGCCCACATCCCACAAAATGAATTTTTAAAATTTCACCTGCCATGACCCCATCTCCTCCGCTGTGGGTCATTCTTGGTTTTCTGTTATCACCTTTCTCGGTTGTCTACCTTGTTTAAGAAACTAGGAAGTTTTGTACGATATGAACATTTCAAAATTATGACTGTCCTCATAGACTATTCATGTATAAATATTGGTCCTCATGTTGAACCTTGGGAAATGCTGCTCCATAACTACTTCCAATCTGAAAAATGAGCTATTCACCACAACTGTTTTCTTTCCCTTAGCCAATATTCTTCATGTTGCTGCTTCACCTTTTTTATTTTGTCGACTTGTGGAAAGATTTAAATTTAACACCTGATATGTTATCAAACATGGATGTTATCAAACATGGATATATCATGTTCAACTGAGCTGCTCTTGTCCACCCTTACTGTTAGCTCATCAAAGAAGGAGAAAAGAAAGCACGTTGGAATGGGAATATTGATGTCACTTGTTCTGCCCTAAATTGGCCAGTATTCTTCAGAGTAGGTCCTCCACGTTGCCTGATGCTAGAAAGGATTTAGTCCTGAATTAACTGGAAAGGACATTTCTGTTTTGTTTTTCCTAAGTCCCTTTCACGGGATTTTCATGCATCACTCCTGTACCCAAATACTTAATATTCTGTTTCATCATCCATCAAAGGATAAGTGTTGAATCTTTTGGTTCAGCAGTGAAATTTCTCTTGGGAGAAGAAAAAGCAAAGAATAGCCTAAAATGTTAATATTCTCCATTTTAGCAATAACTTTGGCTGTACATTGTGATGCCACAAATTCTGGTCTGAATGGAAATGATTACATAAGTTCCCTCTTGATCGTGCTTGAGGACCAACCTGCTGTAAGTGATTGGGTTTGATTTTATGCACGGTATTGGGCCAACATAGTTATCCTTCATCTCACCATTTTGGTGAAAAAAAAAATCTTTTATTGGGAGATTCATTGTGATGATTTTGGTGTATTCTGTAAGCTACTCCCTACCTCAGATCCATTGACAGTGATCTCAACATTCCGTTTGGGAACAATATTTCAATCAAATCGTTCTTGGTCAAATTAGACATTTAGTGTGTTGTGCGTGAATAGAATGCTGTGCAACTAGTCAGATTAAGTGCTTATTGAAAATAAGGACCTTGAATTCCGTGTGTGTCCAGGAATATAGAACTTTAGAAAATGTATGAACTATTGGTTTTAATCATGCAGCCACCAAGTTGAAACTGTGGACAAGTAACAATACTAGTTAGGGATGTTGCAAATATATTTCTAAGATTCCAAATTGCTTCTTAAGGCAATGGAGTAGAATGGTAAAATGCCACAGAAGTGAATTGTTTATAGCCCAATTACAAACTTGATTGAGGAGTCTATCATCGTTGTCTTTCATAATGTCCAACATCTCAAACACCCTCGATTACCCAGCATTCACTGTATTATAGAGCAAATATCCCAGCAGTAAGTTGAAAGGTGGAATTAAATCTTGGCAATTCAGTGGCCATTTACGTTATTCATCATGTTTGTGTAATTGCAGTCCTGAAACGTAGTTATTCACAGTTAACTGAAAATCCTACTCGGCCTGGAGCTGACTTTTCAAATAACTTGTTTCTATTTGCTAATAATTCTCCTCCTTGGGGCAAAAAGAAAATGTTAATTTGAGTTTTAATTTATGTTGCTGTTCTGTTTTATGTAGACAGATAGAACAGATGAAAGTCTTGCTTCTAATTGGTCTTACGCTTGTAGACCAAGGTGTACCCGTATAACAGTACACTGCACTAATCTCCATGCGCATATTTATTCCTCAGAATAGCAAATCAATATGCTGTTTTGTTGCCTGATAGGATCTAGCAAGGAAGTGGCTTTTTGACTATGTCTTTGGTGTTGGCTGTAGGTCCAGCCTGATGCTTCTGTGTTCCGGGAGCAGTTTCAGTGCTGCTGACAATTCATGGTCTTGAGATATAGAACAGGAATTGCTGTCCATTGCAGGAGCAGCATCAGGTCAAAGTCCATCTAAGCTACATAGCCTAGAAGTGTAGCAAAGGAAAAGCATTATAAAGGGGCTATGCTGGAGTGGGAGGGTGTGATGTAATGGTGTATGATTGAATATCATAAATAATGCTGCACTGATGTTGGCAGAGTTAGGAAAAACGCATAACTGAGACTCCGAGGAGCAGAACAACAACACTATTGAAAAGCTGTATTCTGTATAATGTATGTGTTTAAGAAAGAGAATTAACTTATCTGAAAGATGAACTGAGAATTCAAGATACTTAAAACATAATTGTCTAGCAAGGGAATGCAAGTTGTCACCATTCAATGCCCTCTGGGGCCAGTAGCGTATAGAATCCAGAAAGGGACAAGCAGCCAGCAAGAGTCTGAGAGTAGCACAATTCAGAGTCAGCTGTAGCAGTCTGAGGCATGTTTGCTGCAGAGATGCCTCAAAGCAGAAGAGATGAAGAGGTGGACAAGAGGTTTTTTTGGTGGGGTGACCGAGGTGCTATGAGGAAAATGCCTCTGTGAAAGACAGTGACATTCAAACAGATTTTATCAAGCAGTGTTCTGTTTAATTTATTGAATGTGAATGAACCCAGTTTTAAAAACTTGGAAACCATCAGCTGGGCAAAACAATTGTAAATTAAATTGAATATGTGTGATAAATGTGTGTTGTATTCAGAGCTGTGGCTGGAGAATATGCAGTTCTCAGTTTCCTATTAACATTCCTGTTTGAATGGTTCACTGTGCTGAACGATGAGTGGTAATACAGCAAACTGGGCATACGTTGCACATTATTCCATGTACAATGTTGGGGTTGCATGATGCTCTGAGCACATGTTGTTTGAGGTTAATTCTAGGTTGTATAAGTATTTTCTCATACAAGCAAGTGGTTTAGTGATGTTAACAGCTAAGAACTATTCACTTGCATTCAGAAAATGTGTGAACAGTATTGTACAATACTTTATTCTGTGCCCTTACTGCAAACTCGTAGTGCTGTGGAGTCTTTGCCATTTATATTTGAACTCTGATGCCTGGAGATGCAGAAGTGAATCCTTTAATTCAGTTGGATCTCTGTATCCTTGAACTTAAGGGAAGAGCATCTCTTAAGCCTTTATGTGACACCTCCGGCTCAGTGGGTAGTGCATTCTCTCGTGAAAATTCTACTGTATACTATGGGATTTAAAAATATGTTTTCAACTGTTTATTGGAAGTTTGGGTTTCTGGTTTTTGAGTTAGTAACTGGTGAGTTTTCTGTGTCTGAATCAGTTTGTAAGTGTTCTGCTACCAATGTTGATTTTGTTTAAAACAGTTTTTGAGGCTCAGCTTGTACATCACTGATGGACCTGAAAAGGATTGCAAAAAATTGTAAAATAAACAACATAAATAAAGGGCCCTCAAGGATTGTTTGAGATTTCTGGATCTTGTTTTCTTTATGATTAACAAAACAAACTCCAGTTTGGGGGGAGACTTTTGGTTTCAGCTATTACTTTGAGTGGAGCATAAGATACAGGAGTGGAATTGGGTCATTAGGCCCATTGAGTCTGCTTCAACACTCGATCATAGCTGTTGTGCTTCTCAACCCCATTCTCCTGCATTCTCCCCGTAACACTTGATCCCCTTACTAATTAAGAACTTATCTATCTCTGTCTTAAATCCACTCAAGGACTTGGCTTCCACAGCCTTCTGCGGCAATGAGTTCCACAGATTAATGACCATTTGCTGAAGAAATTCTTCCTCATCTCAGTTCTAAAGGGTCATCTGAGGCTGTATCCTCAGGTCCTAATCTCTCCTACTGTTTGAAAATGTCTTCTTCTTGTCCCCTCTATCTAGCCCTCTCAGTATTCACGAAGTTTCAATCAGATCGCCCCTTGTCTTTCTAAATTCCATTGAGTGCAGACCCAGAAAGCTTTTCATAGGTTAAGCCCTTCATCCCCAGAATAGTTCTTGTAAACCCCCTCCAAAGTCAGCATATCCATTCTTAGGCGGTACGCAAAACTGCTCTCAGCATTCCAAACGTGGCCTGACCAGAGACATTTACACCTCAGCTGCACATTTCTGCTTTTGGATTCTAGCCCTCTTGAAATGAATGTTAACATTTGATTTTGATTTCCTAACCTGCATATTAACCTTAAGAGAACCCTGAACTAGGACTCCCTAGTCCCATTGTGCTTCAAATTTCAAAAGCCTTTCCCTTTTAGAAAATATTCTCTGTTCTTTCTACCAAAGTGCATAACCACACACTTCCCCACATTGTATTCCTTCTGCCATTTCTTTTCTCAGTCTCCCAGCCTGTACAAGTCCTTCTGCAGCTTCCCTGCTTCCTCAACACTACCTGTCCCCCCTCCTATATTTGTGTCATTTGCAAACTTAGCAACAATGCAATCAATTCCTTTGTTCAGATCATTAATGTATAAAGTGAACAGTTGTGGACTGAACACTGGCTCCTGCGGAACTCCACTAGTCACTGGCTGCCATCCTCTATGCCTACTGTCTGCCAAAAGCTAATCTACTATCCATGACAGTACCTTGTCCCTAACACTGAGCTCTATTATATTTAGCAGCTTCCTGTGCGGCATCTTGTCAAAGGCCTTTAGAAAATCCAAATAGATCATGACCACTGGCTCTCCTCTGTCTAACTTGTTCATTATCTTTCCAAAGAATTCTAACAGATTTGTCAGGCATGACCACCCGCCTCCCCTTGACAAAGCTGTGCTGACTCTGCCTATTTTACCATGACTTTCAAGTACTCTGCAATCTCATCCTTAATAATGGACTTTCAAATCTTAACAACAACTGAGGTCAGACTAACTGGACTTTATTTTCCTGTCTTCTGTCTCCCTTCTTTCTTAAACCGTGGTGTTGCACTAGCTACTTTCCAGTCCTCTGGAATCGTCCCTGCCTCCATTGATTCCTGAAATATCATCATCAATGCCTCTACAATCTTGTCAGCTATCTCCTTCAAAACTCTGGGGTGTAGTCCGTCTTGTCCGGGTGATTTATATATGCCTTCAGACCTTTCAGCCTCCCTAGCACCTTCCCCTTTGTGATAGCCACTGCACTCACCTCTTCCCTCTGACTCTCAAAGTTTTGGAATGCTGCTGGTGTCTTCCACCGTGAGAACGGATGCGAAGTATATATTCAGTTTCTCCGCAATTTCTATGTTCTCCATTACTGTTTCTTCAGCGTCATTTTCCAACAGTCCAATATCTACTCTTGCCTCTCTCTTAGCTTTTAGATTGCTAAAGAAAACCTTTTGCTATGTTCTTTTATATTACTGTTAGCCTATTCTCATATTCCAACTTCTCCCCACCCCGTGTTGCTTTTTTAGTTGTCCTGTACTGGTTTTTAAAGGCTTCCCACTAATCTTCATTACGTTATATGTTTTCTTTTTCATTTGCTTTTATGCTGTCCCTGACTTCCCTTTTCAGCCATGGTTGCCTCATTCTCCCCATAGTATGTTTCTTCTTCCTTGGGATGAACTTCTGCTGTGCCTCCTGAATTATCCCAAGAAATTTCTGACATTGCTGTTCCACTGTATTCCCAGTTAGGCTCCCCTTCCAATCAACTGGCCAGCTCCTCCCTCGTGTCTTTTTAGCTATCTTTACTTGTAATACTGTTGCATCTCATTCAATCTTCTCCCTCTCAACTGCAGGGTTAAATCTATCATATTATGGTCATTGTCCCTAGGGGTTCCTTCATCTTCAGCTCCCAAATCAAGTCTGCCTGGTTACACATCACCAAATCTAGAATTGCCTGTTCCCTAGTGGGTTCTACCACAAGCTGCTTCAAAAAACCATCTTGCAGGTATTCCACAAATTCCTTTCCTTGGGATTTTATACCAACCTGACACTTACTCCCAGTCCACCTGTATGTTGAAACTCCCCCTCGTGATTGTAATCAATGCCTTTCTTACATGTCTTTCCTATCTCCTGATTGATTTACTTCCCCACATCCTGACTACTGCTAGGAGGCCTGTACACATCTCCCATCGTGGTATTTTTTCCTTTGCAGTTCCTCAACTCTACCCGCACAGGTTCTATGCCTTTTGACTCTATCACTTGTTGCTATTGATTTGATTTCATTTCCTACCAGCAAGGCAACCCCACCTTCTTTGCCCATCTGCTTGCCCTTTCGATAGGGCAGGTATCCTTGGATATTTAGTTCTCAGCCCTGTTCCCCTTACAGCCATATGGCTATGATACCCACAACATCGTACCTGCCAGTTTCAATCTGCGCTACAAGCTCACTTACCTTGTTTTGCGTTCAAGTACAATGCCCTCAGTCCTGCGTTGACTGTCCCACCTTCTCATTAGTTTTATCTTCTGATTACATCTGAAGGACAAAGGATTCCAAAGATACATTTGAAACAGATAATACTGGCCATTTTCCAACAATGATAGCTTGGGGATGAATTAGAATTTTGAAGAAACCAATTAGATTGTGCTATTAGAGGGAAGAAAACAATCAAAGTATTGATGCTATGTTTGTCACAACAAGATATAAACAGTAGACATGTTATTCTAAAAAGTGCTAATATTTTGAATGCTGATGTTTTGATTTGTGAGTTGATACAACTGTTTCCAACTATTTGAATATAATTTTATTGAGGAGTCCGAGATGTAAAACATCATGTTAGCAAAATGCTTTTCTATTTGGTGTTGAATGTTTGTTTTGTTTCTTTCTTTCTTACAATTCCAGTTGTAAATCCAAAGGTTCAATATTGTGAGTACTATTTATGAAGAATAAATAACACTGTCAGTTGTCTGGTTAGTTCATTTAATGGAAAATAACCTTAGGTTTCCCTTGAAACAAATTAACGCGTGTGTTTGTGCGTCTAGGAATTTGACACCTTCTGAAATTCTTGACGTTTAAAGGCCTCAAGTCAACCAATGTGGAAGTATGATTGTATAGTGTCATCATTTCAGGATATATTCTATTTACCAAAGCTCAGAGCTTAGATATAATTTGAAGAAGACAGTACTCCACGCCCTGCCTGTTTCTGGGTGTTGCTGGAGTTTAACTAGGCTAAAATTTCCTTCTTTACTCATGATCCTTTTCACTTGTTGTGCAATTATGTGAACTCTATGTATTAACTGAGTGGATTTTGAAGAATCACTGTAGCCGTATAAAAAGACAGCATGCTCTAATTAGAGAGTTGGATTGTTAATCTATTATCACAGTTGACTGAGCTATTGTAACCTTTTTCACTTGGATATTGCCTTATCGAATTGATCACAGCAGGCTGCCTTGGTTGTAAACTTCTATTACCAGGCATACCATTTTGGGTTCCCTTGACTTGAGAGGGTGCAGAAAATATGTACAAGGATGTTGCTGGGACTAGAGGGTTTGAGTTATATGGAGAGGCTGAACAGACTGGGGTTTTCTCCCCTGGAGCATCAGAGGCTGAGGGGTGACCTTTATAGAGGTTTATAAAATCATGAGGGGCATGGATAGGGTGAAAAACCAAGAATGGAGGAAAATTTAAAACTGGAGAACATAGGTATGAGGTGAGAAGGGCAAGATTTAAACAAGACCTGAGGGATAACTTTTTTGCGTAGAGGGTGGTGTGTGTATGAAATAAGCTGCCAAAGATAATGGTAGAGGCTGGTACAATTACAACATTAAAAAAGTATCTGGATGGATATTTGAATAGGAAGGGTTAAGAAGGATATGTGCCAAATGCTGGCAAGTGGGACTAGGTAAGATTGGGACATCTGGTCGGTATTGATGAGTTGGACTGAAGGGTCTGTTTCTGTACTGTATGTTTCTGTGACTCTGTGTTGTCCTCTTGTTGGTTGCACCTAAAGTTAGATTCCTGACTGTCTCCACATTCTGTCTTATTACTTGTTCTGTGAACTTTTATGACCTCTGCTGACCCCTCCCCCCCGACTTTAACTTTTTCAATTTAATTGAACCCCTCACCCCCCCCCCACCCTACTTCAACTCAACCCTTCACTATTTTGTTCAAATCCCTATCTGCAGCCCTAGTGTATGGTCACGTGAAGTCCTTTGAAAAAGATTGTTGTAAAGATCCGTGTTTCTGAGAAGGGAAGGGTACATAGTGAGTGAGACTAACTTAGAGTGAGGAATTAGTTTTGGAACCCAGGTCAGAAGTGTTAGAACAAAACCCTGAAGAGGTTTCTTACAGCTGAATACATTGAAACTCTCATGTATATTAGCACCAAGAAAAAACTATCTTCAAGTGTAAAAGTTGAAGTCACAAGTGACTGAAACTTACTGAACTGTTAAATACAGGGACTCTGTTGTAAGTATTGTATGAGTGGTGCATTGGGTACTGTACCAGGAGTGTGTTTTGGGTACTATGCGAAAATTGTTTTGTTTCTTTTTGATTTATAAGGGAATATTTTGGGATTAAAGGCATGATACTTTTTGCTGTATGATTTTTTAAAAACCTTTGAAATGGTGTTAATGGAAGATGGTTTGGTCTATTATATTTTATCTTCATTTCTTTTGTTAAGACACTTCTGTTTTTTCATAGTCCTGCAGTACAGAAATAGGCCTTTTGGCCCACAAAGTCTTTGCCGGCCAACAAACACCAAACTACGTTAATCCTATTTACTTGCATGTGGTGCATTGCCTACTATCCCCAGGCATTTTAAATACTCATCTGGATGCTTGTTAAATATTGCAAAAGTAATGCCTCCACTACCCTCTCAGGGAGTACATTCCATGTACCTACCACCCTCTGGGTGATAAAAAATTTTGCACAGGTCTCTTCTAAATCACTTACTCCTCATCTCAAATGCATGACCTCTGGTCTTAGACATGTAAACCAAAATCTGCAGTATTATGTGCTTATGTTTCAGTGAGACGCCACTTCATTAAAACCAAAGCAAATCAAAAGATGATCCATCAAGCCAGGTTCCTGCCTGAGATCTGACTTATCTGATAATAACTTCAGGTAGCATCATACACGATTAGTACCTTTAGAGACATGGGAATAAAAGCAAAATACTGTAAATTCTGGAATCTGAAATACAAACAGAAAATACTACAGAAACTCAGCGGGTCTGGCAGCAACTGTTGAAGGAGAAATAGAATTAATAATTCCAATCCATTATGACCTTTTTGCAACTTCGGGTTTTCTGTTTCTGCTTCTACCGACATGGGAACCAATTCTGGGCTGACAGTCCAGTTCAGTACTGAGTCAGACCTACACTGTTGATGGTATCAGCTGCCAGGTAAAGTGTTAACTTGTCAGGTGATGGTTTTTAAAAAAAGGACTGTTGAAGAAGAGCAGGTAATTAATCCACAGATTATCTGGGCCAAAATTATTTCTGAATCCAGATCATTAATGCAGAGTAACTGATCATTTATCATATTGCTGAGCATTTATCAGTTCTGATGAAGGGTCACCGGACCCGAAACGTTAACTCTATTTTTTCTCTTCACAGATGCTGCCAGACCTGCTGAGCTTTTCCAGCAACTTTGTTTTTGTTCCTGATTTACAGCATCCACAGTTCTTTTGGTTTATATCACACTGCTGTCTGTGAGAGCGCATTTCCTCCATGACAGCAGTGAATGCTCTTGAAGAAAATAAACTATAAGGCAGTCAAACACTTTGGAAAATCCTGAAGTTGTGAAAGGTGGTGCATAACTGCTGAATCACCATTCACCATCCCAGGGAACTGCACAATATTATCCCTTACCCAGACGCTGAATAGTTCTGACAGCAGGAGAGGAAAACAAATAGCCTGTCAGTATTATGAAAATGGACAGCAAGGAGAATGATTAACTTTGCACAGTGAGGTGCTACAGTGTACTGGTTGAGGAATGCTTTTTTTTTGAGGCAGACTTTTTATCCTTTGTAAAACTTGGGCAATCAGCAAACTACTGTTGAATGTTTGCATGTGTAGTTCTTGATGTTAATATGGAGTTGCACGCAATGTTATTCTAAATGATCATATTGTGGATTTCACTGCACTAATTTGCTTTCTTTTCCCTCCTCTTCTGTCCTTCTGCCTGGCTGATTCCAAAACTGAACTACTGCCTGTCTGTCATATTCTCCATTGGGTTTCAGGTACGTGTCACCTTGTAAAAGAATACGTTTTTAACACATGTTCTGTATGAATGTTTTTTAAAAGATGCATTGCTCATCAAGGTGTAATGCTCATTTTCATTACTAATTCATTGAAATCCTTGATGCGCAAGACCCTTGAAGTTTGCTATATTTGTATTCGATTATTGAGGTGTGAAGCTGTAGTGTTGTAAATGTACTGGTTCACTATTAAACAGCACAATGTCTCTGTGTTTCATCCATGCAGATGGAAACTAGTTTCAATTCTTTTCTTATTGATCTTTTGGAGAAAGGAGCTTTGGAAGTGACAGCAAGATAATTTGGTAACATTGGAGAAAGTTTTCTGTTTGTGTTGATTCTGTTATTGTCTAGTTCTCCTAATTAATTGAGAATACCCTCTCGGGATAGCTCCTTGCTAATTGATGTATTTTCAGCATATTCCATTTATCTCCAATTCTTACAAAAATTCTCAATAGTAACTTGGTTCTTTAAACGTCTTTCCAGGAGAGAGGTCATGAAAAACCTGCACTTCACCAGGCACATTGTTGTTCATGATTGGACAGAAATTGGGAGGCTCATTAAGTCACAACATGTGGGGAATTTGAATTCAGTTCATTAAGTAAATGTGGAGGAAAAGGATTCTATCAGAACTCATGACCATAAAACTGCCAGATTGTCTCGTCAATACAAACTCGTTTATATAAAGGAAGAAAATCTGTCATCCCAGATCACTCTAGATTTGCACCTGTATGGTTGACTCCTAACTTCCCCCTGAAATGACCTAGGAATTCACTCAATTGTCTCCAAACTGTTACAGAAAGCTGTCATGAGATTAGCATTGCACTTAAATCAACAGAAGACCAGCCATAGCAAAGGATCACCCAGCCCAGTCACATGTTGTCAAATGTAATGTTGTCCTCATTTAAAAGTATAAACGCAAAGCAGTGATGCTACACCTCTACAAATCATTGGTCTGACCACATTTGGAATATTGTGTTCTGTTCTAGGCACCTTTATTTAAGGATGGATGTTAAAGCTCTGGAGAGAGTTCAAAGGAAGTTTACAGGAATAAGACCAGGAATGAGGGATTTTATACATGAGGACAAATTATAGAGATTGGGTTTATACTGCTTAGAGCAGAGAAAATTAAGATATGACCTTATTGAGATATTTGAAATTATAAACAAAATTATAAATTTTGACAGGGTAAAGAAAGATAGATATTCTGTTTCCACTAATTGGTATGTCAGTAAATAGGGGTCACATTTTCAAGATTGCCAGCAAGAGAGCTAGGTGCGAGATGAGGAGAAACTCCTTCAGTCAGAATTGTTAGGATTTGGAATGTGCTGCCTGGGAGAGTAATGGAGGTGGATTCCTTAAGAGGTTTCAAAATAGATCTGGATATATATTCGAAAGTGATGGATTTAGAGAGCTACTAAGATGGGGCTCGAGAAGGGGACTAGCTGGGTAGCTCTTTCAGGAGCTGGGTCAGACATGATGGGTTGAATGGCCTTTTGCCCAATGTCCCAGGCTCTTTATTCACCGTCTCTGTGTATGTTCTGGCCACTCGCAGAACAGACCCAATGAAAGTAGTGGCATAGCATTATCCATGTGGGAATGATTACCCCTGGGCATTCTCAGCATTCACTCTGGATCCCATTAACACTCAATGTCAGGTTCAAAAGGGAACATGGGAACTGCCTGCCACATTTCATTTTCTGCCCTCCTTCAGGTGATCATGGAGTACCCCTCCACATTGGAGCACCACTTGGAAGGAGAACTGAATGTAGCAAGGATGCAGAATAACTGCTGGCTGGTGGGGGCACTTTATTCTCATTAGAAAGTGTAGCTCTCAAGTACCACAACTACCAGAATTGGCTGAGGACTAGATCAGTGGCAGGTAGTGAGGGAAGCATCACAAGGGCAAGACATAATTGACCTCAACCCCTCTATTCTGCCTGTTGCAGATGCGATCTGTTTCTGATGCTTGTATTAGATGTTGCAGCGTGAAAATACCATGATGCTAAAGATGATATATTTAGAATGGGTCTGGCAGTGAATAAGGGCATCCATAAGTTGTTGTGAGCCATCACAGCAGCACAATTGTATTCTGCAACCTTATAACCTAGCAGTTCCCTAAATGTAGCAGTATCAGTTTGGTAACAATGGTTGTACGAGGAGTTTAGAAGAGGGTGCAGTACCAGCTGTTTCTAAAATTGAGGTGCCAATCTGGGGAAGCTACAAAATAGCACTAAAAAAAACAAATAACATGCTATAGGCAAAATGAAGTGATTGCAACACTAGCTGTTCAGACCAAAGCCCTGCTGTGCTGGCGCATCCAGTCTTCAATGGTGGTAGACAATTAAACAGCTAATGGGTGGAGAAGGCTCAATGAGGGAGCCTTTCTTAATGAAGGCAGAGCTTCAAAGAGCTTAGAGTAGCTTTTGGAACCATCTAGAGCCAGAGGTGCCAAGTGGATTGTCCATCTTGACCTAAAATCCCTAACATCTCAAATGTCAATTTTAGCAAATTCAATTCTCTCCAATTGAGCAAACTAGATTCAGAACTAACTGGGTCTCTGACCAAGCTATTCCAGTACAGTCACTGTACTGTAATTTACCCAACTGTGTACTGTCCACAAAATTAGGGTAAAATCTAATTTGACCAATTACTGGCCCATCAGTCATCTCTCAATCATCAAAGAGCATTTACTCATCCAATAACCTGATTACTAATGGCACATCATGGGTTCACTGAGAACACAGGTCTTCAGTCTCAATATGATCTTGGGCAAAGGAGCTGAATTCCAGAGGTAAGAAGAGAGTGCCAGCCCTTGATATTGAGATATAATTTGGCCACATATAACATCAATGAATCTATGTAAATTGAAGTCAGGGGATGGAGGTGAAAATTCTCCGCAGGCTAGAACTGTACCTCACCCAAAGGAAGATGGCTGTGTTGTCAAAGGTCAGTTATCTCAACCCAGGACTTCACTGTGGGATTGTTCAGTTTTGAGTCCAAGCATGTTCAGCTACTTCAGCACTTCACCTTCTTTAAAGATACAAAAAGAGGAAGGCCATGTTCGAGAATGAGGCTGAGGAAATAAATATAGGGAACCAGGAAAAGGCAAAGAATGTGAGTGAATATTTGCATCCGTCTTCACAGAAGCAGGTACAAATAACGTTCCAAGAATATTAAATAATTCAGGGGCAAAAGGAGAAGAGACAATAAATATAGTAACTATTGATAGGAAAATTACTGGGAAAACTAGCGTGGCTTAAAAATTGATAAGTCCTCTGGATCTTGTGGGTTGCATCCTTGCATATTAAAGGAAGTAGCTTTGGAGATAATGGATGCACTAGTACTAGAGGATAGTTATACAGGCATTGGAGGAATCCAGAGAAGTTTCATTAGGTTGATCCCAACTGTGGAGGAACTCCAAGGGACAGTTGAGCTGCATTTATTGAAGTTTGGAGGAATGTGAGACAATGTTATTGAAACTCAAGGTTCTTAGGGGACTTGGCGGGGAGATGTGAAAAGATTGTTTCCTCTTGTGGAAGGGTTTAGGAACAAAGAGTATACTCTGAGTATTGGGACACCCATTTAGGACAGAGATGAGGAGGGATATTTTTTCTGGCAAACAGGCAAGGTCTTTTCCCCAGGGTGAGGGAGTCCAAAACTAGAGGGCATAGATTTAAGATGAGAGGGGAAAGATATAAAAGGACATAAGGGGCAACGTTTTCACACAGAGGGCGGTGCATATATGGAATGAGCTGGCAGAGGAAGTGGTGGAGGCTGGTGCGATTACAACATTTAAAAGGCATCCTGATGGGCATATGAATAGGATGAGTTTAGAGGGATATGGTCCAAATGCTGGCAAATGGAACTAGATTAATTTAGGGTATCTGGTCAGCATGGGTGATTTGGACCGAAGGGTCTGTTTCCATGCTGTGCAGTTCTATACGTATGACTAAGTGAAAATCATGCGATGAAGTTCAACAACATAACCATTACTGAATTCCCCATCAACATCCTGGGGGATCACAATTCATCACAAATATAGCTGCAAATATAGGTGCAACAACATGGAAAAATGTTGCCAAAAGAACAGGTTGGAGGCTAGGGTTTCTGCAGTGTATAATTCATCACCCGACTCTCTGAAACATTGTCATTGACTAGGCCTATATCTGAGGTGTGATGGAATACTCTCCACCAGCCTTGATGAGTGCATCTTTAACAATACTCAGGAAATTGATTGTTTTGGGAGCAAAACAGAGTGTTTTACTTGTACCAAATCTACCTTTGTAGATGGGCATGCATTCCACTGCTAGCACACCATATATTGTATACAAGCTGCCCCGCAACATCTTGTTAATGCTCCCTCCATAGCACCATCCAAACCTATGACCTCTACGACCAAAAACGCCAATTTTCTCTCCAAGTTGAACACCATCCTATCCATTCAATGCCACTGGGTTAGGATCCTGGAACTCTTTCACTCACAGCGCTATGTGTGTATGTTGGCCTCATAGACAGCAGCAGTTCAAAAAAGCAGATCAACATCACCACCTTAACAGCAACTACCGATGGGGAGAAAAGCACTGGCTTGTGTAACGTGCCAAATTATCTGATCAGCAATTCTGCTTAGTCTCCAACCTTGATCAGGAATTTTGAATTCTCCCTTGACCACAACTGAGCAGTCGTTCTTGTTTTTATCTCATCATTGTTCCCCTGGTAAGTATCAGTCATGTTTCAGTTCCCCTCTGAATGAGAAGGTTTTGGGCTCATGTTCCTTGCTCGAGATCTCTGAACAAAACTAAAGGTTGATTTTTGTGCAGTACTGAGATGTGTTCAATCGAGGCATCATTTGACCCCTCAGTGGATGTAACAAATGCCATGGCACTAGTTTTAATAAGACCAGAGAAGTAAACCTTGGTGTCCTGTCTACCTTTGATCAACGTCAGGAAAGCAGATCATCTATTTGTTATAATAGTTATTTGTGAGAGCTTGTTGTACCCACTGACTTGCCATGTTTACAATATTACAACAGTGACTACAGTTTAAATGTGCTTTGGTTGTAATGCTCTTGAAGCCACAACATCCTAGGGAGTGCAATGTGGATCTTGCAGCTGCTGCTGGGATTGCATACTTAAAGATTTATTATAGTTTTTTTTTTCCACAGTTATTACAGTCACTATATTTTACTAATATAAGATTTTTATTCATTTTGTTTATAAGTACATGAATAGAAAAGTTTTGGAGGGATTTGGGCCAGGACCAAGCAGGTGGGACTAATTTAGTTTTGAATTTTGTTAGGCACGGACTGGTCGGACCAAAGGTCTGTTTCTGTGTTGTATGATTCTATAAATGCAAGTTAACTTATTTTATGGTTAATGCTTTTTCAGTCATTGTTTTCTTGAACTTTTGGTGGAGAAAGAAATAATGTTTTCATCCTGAGCATTTTTTCTTCTTACAGAATTGTCACTGTGTTGAAACTTAGGCTTGTTTTACATGTGTGTAAATCTTAGCAAAATCTGATCTGTCTTCCTGAAAGCTGACAACTCAGTGATGTGCTGAATACCACTGGTCTTTGCAAGCAAACAGCTACACAGGCTTTGTAACTTAAGCTGTATTTTTGGTTGACTGTAGATGATATTAAGATGTTGGGGAGCAAGGTGGATGAGTGAGGGTGCTCAGCAAGGATGTGTCATGGATGCAACAACTCTTTCTGCATTGCTGTCCCATTTTTAACATGCAAAATTTTGCTATACTCTTAAGAGGGTGAAAATGAATCCAAGGAGGGATTAGAAAGCTTGAACATGACTTGAAGCCTGTACCTGAAAATAAATGAAGAAATGGGCAATGTTGAGGAGCCACTGATGTATGGTGCAGGAGGGGTTAGTCAATCATGGAAGACCATCAGAATTTAGAAATTAATAAGTGGGATGTTCCATAGGTAAGAGGGAAGCCAGGTGAATGCAGTTTAATTGAGCTGGATGGTGGATGAGAGAGTGTTTAAAAATTCTTTCATGGATGTGGGTGTCATTGGCAAGGCCAGCATTTGTGGCTCAGCTCTAAATGCCATTGAGAAAAGTGGCTTGTTGGACTATTTCAGAGAGTAGTTAGGAGTGGACCACATGGCTGTGAGTTGAGAATCATGTGTAGGACTGGCCAGGTCAAGATTTCCTTCCCCAAATAGGCATTACTGCACCAGAGAGGTTTTCTTGACAACTAGTTGATTTACGATTACCAACACTGAGGATAGCTTTCAGTTCCAGATTATGTAAATGAGGCGATGGAGTTGTTTATTAATGATAAAGTCAGCAGAGAGGGTGAGGAGTGATGGTGCATCACAGTCACAATTACCTGTCCTCTCCAGAATCCAATTGGCTGAGGTGGATTGGGAAAATACATTAAAAGGCATGATTGTACATAGTCAAGGAACAGTCTTGAAACAGAACAAAGCCAGGAACAGGCCCTTTAGCCCACCAAGATTCTGACAAAAGATGCCTTTCCAAATCAAAAAACTTTTGCCTCTATGCCATCCATTTCCCACTATTCCCTGCCTATTCTTATATCTATTAAGATGCCTTTTAAACATTGCTATTGTATCCTCATCCACCAGTAATTGACATTTCTACCCTGGGAAAAGACTCTAACTATCCTTTGTATCTAGGCCTCTCATAATTTTGTAAACTTCTATCAGGTTGCCCTTCACCTTTCGATGTTCAAGTGAAAATAAACCAGGTTTGTCCAATCTCTCCTCATTGCCCTCTGAACCACGCAACATCCTGGTAAACTCTTTGTGTACACTCTCCAAAGGCTGTACATCCTTCTTCTAGTGTGGTGACTAGAACGGTACGCTATTTTCCAAATATGGCCTAACTAAAGTTCTATACAGCTGCAACATGACTTGCCAATTTTTACACTCTGTACCCCAACCAATGAAGGCAACATGCCATATGCCTTCTTGACCACACTATCCACTTGTGTTGTCACTTTCAGGGAACTGTAGACCTGTAAGCATAGATGCCTCCGTATGTTGATGCTACTAAGTGTTCTGTAATTTACTGTATACTTCCCTCCTACATTAGATCTCCGAAAGTGTATCATCTTGCATTTATCCTGATTAAATTCCATCTGCCATTTCTCCGCCCAAGTCTCCGGCATATGTACATCCTGTTATATCCTCTGGCAATCCTCCACACTTTCCACAACCCCTCTAATCTTTGTGTTGTCCGCAAACTTGTTAATCAGACCACCGACATTCTCCTCCAAATCGTTACAAACAACAGGAGTCCCAGCACTTATCCTTGTGGAACACCACTGGTCACAGATCTCCAGTCAGAAGAGCACCATTCTGCTGCCACTGTTGTCTTCTATGACCAAATCAGTTCTGTATCTGTCTTAGTTGCTGCCTAATATTGTGGTAGTTAGCTTGCCCCAAATTTAATACTTTCACCCGAAGATTACTCTTGTTCCTTTTCCATAAGTAACTTTAAAATAACAGAGTCAGGGTCACTGTTCCCGAATTGCTCCCCTCATTGAAACTTCAATCACCTGGCTGGACTCATTCCCTGATACCAGGTCTAGTATGGTCCCTTCTCTAGTTGGAGTATTTACATATTGTTTCAAAGAACCATTATGTAGTTCACAGCAACTGTACATTCCTTCAAGGTACAAAAACTCAGAAAAAGGTCAGTGAGCTGTGGCTAACAAAGCAAGTTCAGGGTTGTCTAAGATTAAAAGAAAAACCTTATAAAGTGCTAGAAATAGTAGGTAATCAGAGCATTGGGAGATTTTTTTTTAGAATATAGCAAAGGTAGACCAAGAAATTGAAAAGGA
Organism: Rhincodon typus; assembly: GCF_021869965.1. Classification (NCBI taxonomy): domain Eukaryota; kingdom Metazoa; phylum Chordata; class Chondrichthyes; order Orectolobiformes; family Rhincodontidae; genus Rhincodon; species Rhincodon typus. The sequence goes on from NC_063356.1 coordinate 22,047,301, forward strand.
AAGAGAGACTAGAAGATAAATGCAGTCTAGCAAAATACATAAGAATGAGCTGTAACAATTTTGTTTAGCTAAAATGAACATGAGTGCATTACAGACAGGTCAAGAGAATTTAAAATGGACTTAAGTGAAATTGCAGAGAAGCCAGATGCTTACTTTCTGTTTGTTTTCAATGAGGAAGATACAAGAAGTTTCCCAGATTAGAGATCCAATTGCCTAAAGAGAATGAGGACTTGACAGAAATTGCTATTAGTAAGCAGGGTTGTATTGGAGAAATGGACGCACATGTCAGCCCAGTAATTACAAGGGTGACAGGGAGAAAACTGGTACCTACAGACCTGTTAGCCTGACATAAATAGTAACAGTAAGTGCTAGAATCTATTATGAAGGATGTGATAGATCGACACTTAGATATTAATAATTTGACTGGGCATAGTCAGCATGGATTTGCAAATGGGAATCATCTTTGACAAACTTGGAGTTTTTTGAGGCTGTTACTTACAAAATTTATAAAGGGCAGTTGATGGACATAATATTTTCTGATAGCTTTTGCTAGGCTCCCCCACAGGAGGTTGTTAGCAAAATTGAAGTGCATGTTATAGGAAGTGATGTACTCAAGTGGACAAAGATTTGGCTGACAGACTGAAGAAAGAGTATAAATAAATGAGTCCTTCTCACTAGTTACAGCTTTGCCACTGAGATGCTGCAAGGATCAGTACTTAAGCCACAGCTGTTCATAATTTGTATGTAGCAACCAAATATAAGATTGCCATACAAAATTAAACGGAAATGTGTATTGTGAAGAAGATGTAAAGTGACTTCAGGAGGATTTGGAAAGGCTTAATGAATGAACAAGAACAAAGCAGATAGAATGCAATGTGGAAAAATTGAGAGGTTGTGCACTTTGTAGGAGGAACAGATGTGCATAGTATTTTTTAAATGGTAAGAGATTGCAAAGTGAAGATATGCAAAAAGACATAGATCTCTGTCAATAAAACACTGAAGGTTAACATGCAGGTGTAGGAAGTTATTAGAACATAGAACAGTACAGGCCCTTTGGCCCATGATGTTGCGTCGACCCATTATCTCACTCTAAGATCAAACTAACTGCATACCCTGCATTTTACTATCATCTATGTGCCTATTCAAGAGTTGCTTAAATGTCCCTAAAGTATCTGACTCCACTACCACCGCCGGCAGTGCGTTCCACACACCCACCCAGGAAGGCTAATGGAATAGAAAATGGGATAGGAGCAGGAGTGGCTCATTCGATCCCTGGAGTCTGCTCTGCCGTTCATTAAGACTATGGCTGATCATTGAGTTCAATGCCCTAATCCCACCCTTCCCCAATACCCTTGATCCCTTTAGCCACAAGAGCTTTCTCCCTGCAAACATATAATGTTTTGGCCTCAACCAGTTTCTGCAGTTTGTGAATTCCACAGGCTCACCACTCTCTGGGTGAAGAAATTTCTCCACCTCTCTAAAAGATGTTTACCCCTTATCCTTATCTGACCCCAGGTTCTGAACTTACCCACCATCGGGAATATCCATCCTGTATTTAACCTGATTGGTCCTGTTAAAATTTTATGGGTTTGTAAGAGATAAACCCCTCCCCCTTCCCCTCGTCCACCCCCACCATTCTTCTAAAGCTTCGTGAATACAATTCCTAACTGACTCAACCACTACTCATGCAAAGGTCCTGCCATCCAAGGAATCAATTTGGTAAACCTTTGCTGCACTCCCTCCTAGAGCAAGTACATCCTTCCTCGGATAAGAAAACCAAAATTGCGCACAATATTCCAGGTGTGACCTCACCAATGACCTGTATAACTTTACTAAGACATACTTATTCCTGAATTCTCTTGCTGTAAAGCCCAATGTACAGTTTGTTCTCTTTACTGCCTGCTGTACCTGCATGCCTACTTTCAGCAACCGCTGCACGAGGACAACCAGATCTCATTGAGCATTCCCCTATCTCAATTTGCAGCCATTCAAATAATAATTTTCCTTCCTACTTTTGGGACCAAAGTGGATAACCTCTCATTATGCACATAGTGTCTGTCAGGCATTTGCCCACATACTCAGCCTGTCCAAATCACATTGCAACATCTCTGTATCCTCCTCACAGCATACCCTTCCACCCAGCTTTGTCATCTGCAAATTTTGAGATGTTACATTTAAATCATTAACACATACTGTGAATAGGGGGGGTTCCAGTACCAATCCCTGTGTTACCTCATGAGTCACTGCCTGCCATTCAGAAAGGGCCCTATTTATTCCTACTCTTTGCTTCTTGTCTGCTAACCAATTTTCTATCCATCTCAATATACTAATCCCAATCCAATGCACTTTTATTTTGCACATTAATTTCTTGTCTGGGACTTTGTCAAAAGCCTTCTGAAAGTCCAAATAAACCACATCCACTGGGTCCCTCTGATGAAGGCATCTGAATGTTATCTTTATCACGAGGATTTGAGGACAGGAATAATGTATTCTTGCTTCAGTTGTGAGTCGCCAGGGTCTTACCAGACCATTGGGTTGTTCTCACATTAGAGAAATGACTGGGCTGGTTTACCCTGAGGGTCACCACGCCTCAAGTGAGGGGAAAGGTTGAGAAGAATACATAATGGCAGCCTCAACCGGAGTGTTGGCTCGAAGCTTGTTCAGAATGTGCTTTGAATATTGTGTGCACTTTTGATCTCCTTATCTTAGGAAGGATATTATTGCCATAGAGGGTGTGCAAAGAAGGGTCACCAGATCTATTCCTAGGAAAGTGGGACTGTCTTATAAAGAGAATTTGACGATTCTGGGCTTGTATTCTCTAGAGTTTTGAGGAATGAGAGGTGATCTCATCGAAAGCAACAAGGTAATTAAAGGGTACAGGCAGACAGCATGTTTCCCCTGGTATTGGAGTCTAGAAGCAGGAGCCACAATTTAAAAGTAAGGAAGATGCCTTTTAGGATTGAGGAATGAGGAGAATTTATTTTATTATTCCAAAGAATTTTGGAATTCTTTGGAATTCTCACCTGTGGGCTGTGGAAGCTCAGTCACTAAATATGTTTAAAATAGTAATTGACAGATTTCTGATCAGCAACGGTGTGCAGGCTTATGGCATCGTGCGGGTTAAAAGCACTGAAGTCTTCAATCATACACAATCCCAGTAAATGGTGGAGTAGTCTCAACAGACTCAATGATCTACTCTAGTTCTTTAGATCCTGTAAATCTCATAGCATAGTTTCGATAGCATGTGAAATTGGTGCATGCCTGCTCCTGAGGGAGTACATCTTTACAAAATGTTTTTCTTCTTTGTGTTATTACACACCTTTTAGTTGAGCATTTGCAGATATGTGACAGACTTAGTGAATGTCATCTTGTGTAATGAAATTCAAAGATTTGAGTAATTGCCACTATCCATCTGTTTAACGTAACAATAAGTTGTTATCTCCTGAGGCATGGTGCTGAAAATACACTTGTTAGAACAAATGGTATCATTTGAGGTATTTTTTTTCACTTTTTTTCTGTGGAATTTTAAATATGGAGACCAACATTTCGAGGAAATAGCTTTCTCTACACATCCACATATCTGTTTAATCTGCTACACTGCTACAGCAACATGCAGTTTTTGATATTTAAAAGATGGTTGAGTCATCCATTTCTGCTGAACTTGCTTCAAGACATGCCTCGCCCTCCTGTGGAGCAGAGGAAGCACAGTTAAAGAACCAACAATGGCTATTGAGAACTGAAAGTACATGACACCTTGAGTTAAGAGTAATTGTATAGAGCTATCATGAATGAAAACCAACACCAATATTTTCTCCTTTCATAAATCAGCATATTTCAACATCTGCATGTTTATTAAAGCCTTGGACCATTTTGTGTACATTATTGGTGGCAAGAAATTTTGACTTATAATTCACTCTTCTCTTGTGAACAGAAAATGTGCTCATGCCTCTGTTTTATTTCCTTCAGAAGCTTGGTAAAGGCAAGTTTATAATAGAAACCTTTGAGAAATTTGGCATTTCATCCTAGCTGTGAACTTGGGCTTCAGGCAAACCATCCCATCAGGCTGTTTGATCACTGGCCTTTTGTTTCTCTTGGTGTACTTAAGATTTTAGGTAGTGGATATGCCCTGGGCTTTTTATGCTTGGATAACTGTATGGTTTGAATGTAAAACCTGAAGTCATGTCAAGGTAATTGTCCCTTCTAAAGTAGCATGCTTGCTTTCTGCCCCCGTTTTAAATAAATGTTTCCCATATTCCTTTGGAATGCTGTTCAAAATGATTTATTTTGAAAATACTTTTTGCTTTGGTTGTGAACATGGATTGCTCACTCACGTAGCTGGTTCTGTTTCTATGGAGTCTGTTTGGGGCACCATGAGGGATTTTGTTTGTGTGGTTTCTTTGGGTAATTACATCATAGAGATGTGGCTAAGATGATGAAATTGTCTATGTCTGCCCCATCTGTTTGCCCAATATTGAGTGACCAGGCTGATGAAATGATGAGACTTGTTATTTGCTTAAAGTAAAATTCTTTATCTTTTGTGTTTGATTTTGCATCTTGCAGCGTGTAGAACACTGCACATTTGAGATGACTCAAATGCACTATTTCACTTTAAACAAAAGAATTATGAACAATAAATTTTATACATATATATATATATAAATTTTACAAAGTCCACAAAAATGATGCTTTTTATAAAAGCATTCAACAGGAATAAATAATTGTTACCATGGAAACTATCCATCAAATTCTGTAAAATGCTGATGACCTTCAGACAGCTATGTTGCAAATATGTATCAGAATGTTAAATAGAAACCCACGGACAGTTGAACAAAATAGTTTGACAATCACAGTTCAGTTATCTCTGCCACGCTACACTTGGTCCCACAATATCCTGACACTTGACCAAGTGTATGGGACTCCTAAACACACTCCACATTGGCTGTAAAGTAAATGTTGCCTGTGGTAATAAAAACATATATTGGCAACAGAGGATGCATCTTTTTTCACAGTTCTTTTCCTGACTTGCCATGTGTTTACAGGCAGCAGGTGTCCTAACAGTCCTGCCCTGCCCTGCCTGGCAATGACCAATGCAATTCACATCCACACTGAGGAAGGGCTGACCACAAGTGTGAATGATAAAATAAATATTGAGGAAATTGGGAGTTTGTATATTTAAATTGGCAGTTTTTTGGCAAAGTTTCAGTTAACAATTCTGATAATTAAAGAGCACTAATTTTACTAAATGTGAATGGTTTTGTTTTTTCTTTGCTGTTGCTATGGAAATGCAGTTTCTGGTTAGTAACTGCAATGGTTGAGATAAGCTGAATCAGTCTGATGGGTAATGTTAGCCGAGATGCAGCTGCTGTACACTGTGACATTAATTACAGTGCCCGCATGTGTTGAACATCCTGCAGACTATCGGAATCTGGGTCAGTGCATGCACACCATAAACAGGTCATTGAGATATACCAACTGCTGCATTTCAGATACTACATCATTGGCCAGCCTTGACTATATTCAAAAATGCGTCTTTGCTCATGGCTCCAAGTAAAATGGAGACAGCTTAAGATCTGTTACCACCTCCCAAAATTTAAAATTTTATTCAAAATTGACCTTAATGCATGGAATGGAGATCTTAACTTCTGCCGTGCATGTGGTGCAAAAGAAAAATATGTACGTGCTGTGGAACAAAACCCTACTTAATACCAGTGCATAATGTCTCAAGGTACAGCATTTCTGCTGTGCAATCTGTCAGGTGAAAGGAGTTTGATTCCTTTTCCACATCTTACAGTGCACTTTGTTCCAAATTGTCTTCACAAACTGCACATCACCGTACAACCATGCGTCTGAAAACTGTCAAAAAAAAAGCCATTTCTGTTGCATGCCCAGAATATCCTAAAAATCACTACTTGCTGGGATGTCTTCAAAGTTCAGTGGCTGTTAAGAAGGCAAACATAGAAACCACTTCTGCACATTTGATACATTAAGCAGCAAGGAGATGAAAGACTGAAGTATTTTAATTTGTTTTGCTGTTGATGGTTCAGAGAGGATTGTTTGCTTTAGGGAGTTACCGTTTTTATCAATAGTCAACTTTAACTGTTCTTTGAGTCACTCAAACTGATGTGGCCATGCGACTAACTTCCCATATAGTGCCACAAACCTGTATATATCAGACTAGAACTTGTGCCTGGGTCTTGAACCTATAGGACAGTGTGCTACCAATTGAGCTAAATTGATGATAAACAGCCACAACATATGGAAAATAAAGCATTTTGATCATCTTCGGTTGAGGAAGATGAGTTTGTGTTAAAATGATAAAAGGTGTGATGATTTAGAAGATGTTGCTCTGACACCTTGTTCTACATTTTAACTTGATGCGCAATGCTCTTTATAGTACATCATAGACACTATTAGAATTCTATGCTTTTTGCCTTGATTGTGTGAGGATGCTTTCATCTAAGCACTGCTTTCAAGGATTTTCTATCTAGGAATTTGCAGTGAATTTTAATACCCAGTAGGGGTGGTTGGGGTTGAGTTCACGGACTTTGTAGTGGAACACTTGAACCCCTTTTAGCTGTAGCTTCACAGTGCACCGAGCTCTAGCTGACATACTGTCAAGCTGAAGCAGCATGAGGCAGCTTTCCTGGGGCAATCCTGCAATAGTCAGCTTGGCTTCTGGACAGGAGCTGTTTCTGAGAGAGCAGCCGTTCAACTCCGTTTTGCTGCAGCAGGAAAACGGTGCCCAACTGCATCATTAGATTTGGGAGAGGGGGAGTGGTAGTGGAAAGGATGCCAAATTTATCCTGGGTCAAGAATTATATTTCCTTCTAAATCCAAGAATAACATTGACAAAAATTAAAGCCAAAAGCTTACACGTATTGTTAGTGAGCCTCCACTTCCTTTGATGTTTCTGATTGATAAAGGAAAACAGAAGGTGACTTTACCATCGGATTTCAACTTGGTGAGGTAGTTATTTTCGGCAGCTTACCTTTGGCTCCAGACTGAGCTGTATAATTACTTTGGAGTTCATGCACTCGGTCCTTTTTCTTTCCTTCACTTGCTTAATTACTTGACTGAGACAGTTACTGTGATATTTGGAACATGCGGTACACCACCACCTCTGCTGAATATTTTTCCAAACATGCAGAGTTTAAGATAGCCACCTGATGGGGCCACTTTGTCAACATAATCACAGCACAGTTTTGATGGAGTGAGATTAGTTTGCTGACGGTAGCAGCATTCAGCAATTTGATGATGGGCTAATGAGCCCAATGATAATCTCAAGTTAAGCCAAAATGAGCTCATTTTTATTCCACTGTATTGTTTCCATGTGGAGCATACTAGCAATCTTTTCCCACAGGCCAGCTAGCTTATTTTGAACATGATCACTATTTTACATTTCTCTGACATGAGGTTTGAAGCCATAAAGTTTTGACTTGGAGGTGAGAATGCTACAGACAGCATACTGGTCACATCAAGCACAAAAATCACATTATACATTATTTATTTTCCTTTTCCCAGAATATTTTAGCCTCAGCACCATCCTCCATGCACCCCTCTGTCACTCCGATGTCTCTTAGCTCCATTTCTACTGTATGAACCTATCCTCCTTATTTCTTTGATTGTATTAGAATACCATTTTTGTTTGGACGTGGACTAAATATGGGAAGAGGTATTAATTTAAACTAAGGGAACTTGGTAAGAGTGTGTTGTTTTAGTTTTACAAACAAATTACTGGAACCATTGTGAGTTTTATCATCAGTGTTACATTACTCAAGCAGTAAAGAAGTATTCCAGACAGAATGGTATCACCTGTGTGTGTTCAGGGCAGTTTTGCTCAGAGACAGTTTTCTGATTGGCTATTCAATTGGAACCAGTTGTGGGCTCAGGTGGGTTCAACATAGTAACAACCACTTGATTGGTTCTTGGGCAGACGGCCACAGCCTTGGGCGTGGATAATACAGCAGAAACATCCAGCCCGCAAAGAGAAAGCATCCATTTCTCTCTCTCTCTGTCTCTCTCTGTGTCTGTCTCTCTGTCTCTTTTCCTTCTGAGTGGACAAATAAAAGAAAATCCCTGGTAGCTTCCCATTCACCTTCACTGTTCTCTGTAAGTTGTTCACTCTGTTGAAAGGAAGAATGGAACATAAAACACCTTCAGAGGCAGTGAAAGAGCAAATCCTCAATGAGTGAATGAAAGACTGAGTAAGTGTATTCATACCTTTGTAACATCAGCAAAGATTCTTAAGGGATCAAAAGGACCTGATAGAAAACAAGTCTCCAGCATCTACAGTTCTTGCTATCTCACCAATATCTGTGATCAGGACTGGTGCCAGAACTCTGCTTCTGACATTTTTTCCTTTCACCACCCATAATATTTGTGCCTTGTCTGTACATGAATTTGTTTGTTTAAATGCATGCATATGGGAATTTTAAGAAAGGGGTAGAGTTTATGTTATAGAGTTACAAGTTAGTAATTTGTGTTTCATTTTGTCATTGGTTTAAAACAGTTTTATTACAAGAAATAATTATTTTCTTGCTAGTAAAAACAAAACGTGGTGCATATACACTAGAATTAACTAAACATAGGCGGTTTAAACAAATCTTCACGTTTATGCCAACAATGAGAATAGTGGGGTCCTGTTTCCAGCATGCTATCCTGGTGAATTATGACAGTAATTAGAGCATTGACAGCAATGACTTTTCTTCCTGATCATTCATAGTTCTCTCTGGAATCTCTCTCAAAGATTTTCTTTATGGCATTCCCATTTCCTCATCTATTTGCAGCCCCAAGGCAGTGTCATTTGAAGACACTGGATCTACTTTAATGTGTATGCTAATAGCATGCAGTTCTACCTTTTTCGCCACCCTCGCAAACCCTCCTCTGATTTTGTATTGGCCAGTTGGCTGACATCCGTTTTGGTCAAGCTTCCATGTCTTCCTGTTAAATGTTGGGGAAATTAAAGACCTCCTCTTCTCTGGTTTTGTTTGTTTTCTACCCACTCCATTTCTATCATCAACCAAAGCATCTGTTGGAACTATATTGATCATACTTGGGCATCCTATTGGATATGGAGCTGAGCTTCCAACATTATCTTCCCAAGAGAAAAAAAAATCACTTGCACCTCTAGTATTATCTACCTTCTTACTCATTAGGATTTTTCTTAAACTAAATACATCATTCATTCTCATTGCTTCTGTCTCTGAACTCTCCATGATTACTGTATCTGTACAATAAGTAGTTTGTTCTCAGGAAGCTTTATGCTTTTGATTGGAAGTTGAAAATCAATGAGAGATCCATTTTTTGACCCTTGAAAGTAAAAGACAAAATTAAGATGAGGCTTAATATGTAGTTACTCTTGAGAAGAAATTACATTTAAGAAACAGCTGGTGCTATGAAAAAATACCCCAGCGATTTTGTCTGACAGTTACAGGTCACCATCTCTGTTTTCTTCAGAGGTTTTTTGAATAATTATAGTTAGAGCAACTTTTACAATAGAAACACCAGAGAAAGTCATGTTGTTTAAATTGAATGTAATCTGGTAGTATTGTGTAATTTATGCAGCAGTTATAGTTTGTCAATGTGAAATGGGTTTAGCTCAGCATCAAAATTGTTTGAGATGGACATACTATTCCTTAACTGCTACCTTATAGACACACCCATTTTGGCGTGAAGATTCAAGGTTACCAGGCCATCAGTAAGGTGCCCTGAGAACTTTATATTTTGCTGAGCTTCTGTCTCTGAGTCTGTCAGCCACCCCAGCTGCCACCTCCGACTGACCCAGTGAGTGTCCAGTCTTGTAGTGCAGAGCTACGCATCTCCTCTCCATCTCCCTCAACACAGCTGACCAAATCTTAATCTACGCTTTAAATAACCAGGTGTAGAGCTGGATGAACGGAGCAGGAAAGCTGATGTTTCAGGTCTGGACCCTTCTTAGAAATGGGGGAGGGAAAGGGGACTCTGAAATAAATAGAGAGAGAGGGGGAGGCGATGATTGAAGGTGGATAGAGGAGCAGATAGGTGGAGAGAAGACTGACAGGTCAAGGAGGCGGGGATGAAGCCAGTAAAGGTGAGTGTAGTTAGGGAGCTGGGATGGGTGTTGGGGGTTATTCTATGCTTTATAAGGTTGACTTTTCTAGCATTCTTCTGGTTAACCTCAACCTTATTTAACACAAGTTAAGAGTTGTTCAGATTATTGCAGCCTTGATCCTTATGAAATACCACAGTCAAGCAGCCCTATTATGTCAGTCTTTTCTAAGCTTCAGTTTCTCCCAGTATTATAAATTCTTGTCTTGCTTTTAAATCCTTTATGGTCTAATCTCAGTCTCCCTTAATCTCCTGCAGTCTTGCAGTGCGAACTATGTGTTCTCAAGTGTGCTGTCTTTAACACCACTTTTACCTTCAGCATTAATGTTCCTGCTGTGAACAAACAGCGCCCAGTTTCCTTCCCTTTGCTTTCATTCATCCTTTTTATGGATCATTACTGCCACTCTTTCTGGTTGCTTGAGCTCTTGATGTGGATCAAAGGGCTAGCCTTGTCTTCCTGCAACTGAGGAAAATTGTGTAATGTAAATTGTTTATTTATCGGAATGATTTTGCAGTAATATATCTTGCTTGCAGAGCTCAGCAAATTCCAATGGAAGGCCAGTATTGAATTGGTCTTCATTCTGATAATGAACATGAACAGTTTAAACATTATAGTACTTTTTACATAACAGATCTGTTAAATTTCTTGTGGACAAGGTCAAAAATCCAACACTGGCACCTCCACATCAAATTTCTTGTGAGCGCACATGATTGCTTTTGAAGTGGAGAATGATGAAGTGGAATGAGTGTCAGTGTTTAGTTAAAATTCTCTCCTCTGAGGCAGAAGGTTGTGTGTTCAAGTCCCATTCCATGTCAAAGCCGATACTGTGGTGCAGTACTGATGGGAGTCTTTTGCATGAGAATGCTAAGCTGAGGCTCCATCAGGTGGATGTAAAATATCCCCCAGCGCTATTTTGAAGAAGAGCAGGGTAATTATCAAGATAACACAGTGTGGAGCTGGAGGAACACAGCAGGCCAGGCAGCATCAGTGGAGCGGGAAAGCTGACGTTTCGGGCCTGTCTTGTCCAATGTTTATCCCTCAATCAACATGACAAAAACAGATTATCTGGTTATTATCACGTTGTTTGTGGAGCTTGCTGTGCAGAAATTGCCTGCTGTGTTTACTGTATTGCAGTAATGATTACATTTCAAAAGTACTTTATTGTCTGCAAAGTGTTTTGAGATATCCAGTCATTGTGAAAGTTGTACAAATGTCAGTCTTTTTAATCATTCCAGTTGCGGCTGGTTCGGCGTGGGAAATGTTAAATGCACTGGCACTGTAGAGAAGGCTGGCTTGTGTACCATCTGCTTCTGTACCCAAATAATTCAGGCACACCGATCACCATGCATTCTGCATGAGTAGTTTGGCATATAAAAATAGCACAGTAAATAAGCAGAAAGTGAGGGTGGCCTGTTATTTCTGAAATTGATGTAATTCCTCCATTGCGGCTGATAGTGTGCAACACGTTCACACTTTGTTCAATATGCAGTGGATAGAGTCTGCAAAAAGGCGGTTATGCCTGTTATGATAGCTGCAGTGTTCTGACTACAATGTGAAAAAGTTTGCACGCTCACCAAACCATTAATTATCGGTTTGAGCTGGAGTTTTATTTCAAACAAGACACTACGGAGACCAGTTACTCCATTTGCTTGTACTGTGTGAACCACACAAGAGTTGGACATTGTGTTTGAGCAATGAAGCAAAACCAATACTGACTTTTTTTCCTTCTGAGAACATTTTAATTCATTCTCTCTCGTCCCACAGCCTCCACTCGCAGAAAACAAAAAATGCCCTCATCTAGAATTGATAATTCCAAAGTTAATTGAACATCCTGTTAATACTTATGTCCAATAAACTTCAAACAAAAGGGCAAATTTAGTCTGAACCTCATTCACTAGCAACAATAGAGGAGTTATTCAGTTGAATGCAGCGTTTTACTTTGGTGTACTGATCAAGCAATCCACATTTTGCCTCAAATATTCAGGTAATACACACCATTTTTAAAATTCATTCATGGGATGAGGGCGTTGCTGGCTAGGCTAGCATTTATTGCCCATCCCTAATTACCCAAAGGGCAGTTAAGAGTCAACCACATTGCTGTGGGCCAGACCGGGAAAGGGCATTAGTGAACCAGATGGGTTTTTCCCTGACAATTGATTCATGGTCATCATTAGACTCTTCCAGAATCCAAGAATAACTCTGGAATCTTCATTCCAGATTTTTCTGTTATTGAATTCAAATTCCACCATCTGCTATGGTGGGATTCGAACCTGAGTCCCTGGAACATTCCTGCATCTCTGGATGAACAGTCCAGTGATAATACCACTAGGCCATCGCCTCCCTAATGTTGTGCAATTGCAGACTATTATTTGAATGAGGAGTTCCTGCATCACAAAATAATTCAAGGCCAATGGAAATTCTCATTTAGAGAAGCTGGTGTCTTTGAAATGAGGAAGGCGAAATTTGTAATTTTGAGCATCATGCTGGCATGGAAATGAATAAGAGTAATCTATATTTAATAGTCTGAAGGTGCATTTCAGTGAAACACTTTTTCCCTAGATAAATGCATCATTTGGATTTGAAGAAAGATATTAGTTTACTGTACGAGCAATGCACAGCTTTGCAGAACTGTAGACATTGTCCCCACTAGGTAGAAGAACTTGGGTCTGCAGATTGTCTGTAGGTTTTCAGTTGTTGATATTGTTTGTTTTATCCAAATTGTACTTTGGTTTAGTGAAACATTCTCATTAGTTTTATGCATCAGATTTGGTGTGCAACTGCAGGCTATAAACATAGTCCATCAGGCAGTTTCCATCTGGAATGGCTCTTCAGAAAGCAGGTCTGGAAAAGATGCAGTGTTTTTGTGGAGATTCATCACAAGCACCTCTGCAATGCAGGTCTTATTGCATTCAAACAAACACCAACTGCTGTTAAGGGCCATCAACTCAACGAACGATGCAATTTGATCTGTCAGAAGTTTGCTGGTCTTCCAGTGACAGGCACTGCTCAATGACCAACTGTCACAGAATGGCACATTCTAAACCCCAGGGCTATGCCAAAGATTGAGGGAGTCAATGGGAAAAGACCTCTGTCTATGGTCCTCCTGTCATCATGTGTAGAAGGACTGAATTATTTAGAAACTACTCAAGCTGTATGCACCTGAGAATGATTATCCTGAAATGTAAATGAGTATGGTAAATATAGTCTATTATGGCAAATGTATCATCTCGTTCATTGACCTGTATTGAACTGTTGCGCTACTTCTAGAAATGTTTCATGGAAGTGTATTTTTTTTAAATGCAGGTCTCCATACTTAGTTTTAGAAAATTGTGCTGGGTTAGTTAAATCTGACAGAAAGATGCAACACTTAGACACCAGGCAATATATTTGCTGCTACTATCTTGTCCTTGTTCAAATGCACCCTTCTGTAATTTAGGTATGTGTGTAATGCTGTTACTAGTATCTGTAAATTTTAGATGACCATTGCAAAAGCACAGTTTGTCTTTCAGATTCTGTTTCTTATATTATTTATCGTTGTTTCAGTGAAGTTTATATCTGGGGAAAATATGTTACCTACCCTACCAAATTCAAAACTGCTCAACAATTGTGATTAAAGCAAATTTCTGCCTGTGCATAAACTGTGCTGCATATACAGTTTTCAAATCATAGCCTGCACCATCTTAACAATGCAGTTCCTACATCTAATTGATATGAATTCATGTTGAGATTATCTTGGATTTACAAATCACAAACCTATACCCCTAATAATCTGTAATTATTCCATGTAAATTGTCCCTAATGTAAAGGAGACCTGTTTAATCGAAGCTAATTAATGGCAAGTCATAAGGGATAGCCATCTGTTTCTTAAGCCTAGATATCCGGCTGAATTGAATTTACTGTGTGGAGTAGTAACTGACACCGACTGAGATGGTGACAAATGCACAAAGGGCCAAGCAGAGATAGAGGCCACTGATGGAAAGAGAGGACAAGACCCACATGACTTAATGAAAAATTGTGCATTGATAGTGAAGGAGAATAAAGGGGCACAAAAATCAGTGTGCATGAACCTGAATATTGCATAAGACTCAAACTGACTGTATCAGAGGAAGAGCTGGAGACATAGGGCGCACACATAAAAAGAGTGAATAAAACCATAGAGGGGGAAAGAATGAGACAACTGCATAGGAGCATAGAGACGTGGGAGCACATACTGTATGTTTATACATACATATATATTATATCTATATGTACACTGGATAATTTATGATCAAAGATGGACTGATTGCCAGTCCAATTGTGCAAAGTAAGTTGCGTTGGAAACTGCTGTTGCCTTAGGAACCTTCTCAATATCTTTAATTATTACCAGAAATTGTCTTAGTTCTTTGGTTGACAGTGTAGTTGCAGGTAGAAAACATTCTTGTTTGTGGCCAGTGTTCTCATTTTACTGCTTTTGGCTTGGTTTGCTGCTAGCTTTTGTATCTCTTTCCCAGAGAGTGCAGATAAATAGGCTTCTGGTTAGATTGTGAATGGCAATCGCTGTTCCTTTCACTTGGGTGTCACCAGTTCAGTTTTATGAATGCTTAAAAAAGACATTCTGCCAGTGATGGGTGTCTCAAAGTTTTTACTGCTGTGATTTTACTTTTGAGTTGCCACAGGTTAGTTGTTGTTAATTGCATTGCCGCAGGCTTTCTGGGGATCAGAATTTCCATTGGTCCAACCAGATTAATTCGGAGGGTTCCAAAATGCGGAAGAAATTGGTATCTTCATGACTTGAAGCCTTTGTAAGTCGATCCTTTAGACTTGGAATCATCCTGGCCACCTTCTCTGAACTCATTATAATGCATCTATTTTCTCTTTGAGATTGCACACCCAAAAACTTACTTTTAAAACTTAGCTCACTGTTGCTTGTTACACATTCAATGCCTTTCACTACCTAACTTGTATATGTTGATAATTGTTACAAGCTGGAATTAAAAACAAAAGGATTAATGGCAACCATGTAATTATCAATTGTTGTAAAAACCCGTCTGGTTTGCTGAAGTACTTTAGGGAAAGAAATCTGCCATCCTTACATGGATTTGCCTACATGTGACTCCAGGCCCACAACCATGTAGTTGACTCTTAACTGCTGTCTGAATCTTATCCTTCTTAAAATCTGCTATGCTTCAGTTCACTTACATAACTGGCCTTCATGTTACCAAAAAAAAAGCCTTCTCACTTATTTCCTGCTCTGAGCTTTGCATTATCAAATTCAACTGTATCACAACAAATACTGTTTCCTGTTATTTTCAAATATTGGTGCTAATCAAGGTTTTGGAACAAGTCACTGAGATGTCCCTGGTTACTTTTCCCCAAGCAGAGCATTTGTCATTTAACACCACCCTCTGTCTTCTGTTGTTGAGCCAATTCTCAGTGCACCCAAACAATTTATCATCTGTTCCGTGAACCATAACCTTCCCCATTCATTTCACAAATGGAATGTTGTTTAAATGCCTTTGAAAATCCAAGAAAGCCACAGCTACTGGATAACCCTTATCCACTGACTTAGTTACTCCATCAAGGAATTTAAGTAGTCATGCAAGGCATGACCCATTAATTCTAAGACCATGTTGAATGGTCTCTCTGATAATTTTCTTAGATGTTCATTTATAGCACGCTACAGAATGCCCTCATTACTTTTTCTCCCTACTCTGCATGTTAGGCTAAATGGCCTTAATTGTCAGGTTAATTTATAGACTTGTTGACTTATAGTCATGTAGCACGGAAACGGACTCTTTGGTCCAAGTCATCTGCACTGACCAAACATCCTAATCTGAACTAGTCCCGTTTGCCAGAATTTTGTCCATATACCTCTAAACCCTTCCTATTCATGTACCCAACCAGATGCCTTTTAAATGTTATAGTTGTACCCACCTCCACCACATCCTCTGGCAGCTCATTCCATACACACACCATCCTCTGCATGAAAAAGTTGCCCCTCAGGTCCCTTTTAAACCTTTTCCCTCTCACCTTAAACCTATGCCCTCTAATTTGGACTCCCCACCTTAGGAAAAAAGACCTTGGCTATTCACCCTGTCCCTGTCCCTCATAATTCTATAAACCTCTATAAGGTCACCCCTTCAGCCTCCAAAGCTCCTGGGGAGAAAAGCCCCAGTCTATTCAGCCACTGCCTTACAACATCCTTGTAAATATTTTCTGCACCGTCTCAAGTTTAACAACATCCTTCATATAGTTGGGCAACCAGAATTGTACACTGTATTCTAAATGTGGCCTCACCAATATTCTGCACAGCCGCAACATGACCTCCCAGCTCCAATACTCAATGCTTTCTCTGATGAAGGCAAGCATGCTAAATGCCTTCTTCAACACCCAGTCTACCTGTGACTCAACTTTCAAGGCACAATGAACCTGCACTCCAAGATCTCTCTTTTTTCAGCAACACTCCCCAAGGCCTTACCATTAACTGTATAAGCCCTGCTCAGGTTGGCCTTACCAAAATGCAACACCTCACATTTATCCAAATTAAACTCCACCTGCCACTCCTTGGCCCATTGGCCCATATGATCAAGGTTCCATTGTATTATATCTTCTTATATTTGAACATTAAGACTCCAGTTACTATTCTGTGCTCAGGTCATTTTTCCACTACTTATGGAAATCATCATTAATTTTATCCTTCTACTTCGTTTTTTAAAACTGGAATATTTTCTTGCTGTTAAGTACATTCCACTTCCTTCTGCATTGTGCAGTCTGGATGGAGCCCATAAATTGACTCCAAATTTAATTAGTTTAAGACATTTCCAAAAGAATTAGATGATATTATGTGTTATCATTTGTGCAGATCTTCAGTATGCTGAGGGTGAGCATTTGCTGACATTTGCAATGGACTGAGTCACCCCCCATCTGGGCTGCTTCTCTTCCTGAAGGTATTCTTGCTGCGTATGAGAGTCGGAATTGTTACACTCTCACTTGGTTTTGTACTGGCTGGAATTATTTCCACTGAGAGTAGTGCAGAGAGGAAAGGAACAGCTAGTGGAAAAGAAGAAATGAAGGGTGAAGAAAGGCCCAAAACATGAGTGATGAAAAAATGGCCAGATTTAACTGAGAAGGATCAATGTGAGTGAATATTGGGGCTGCCCAAGATGCGAAGAAAGGTTGTATTAACTAATGGAAAATGCAAATATGTTGACTTGAATGGAAAGACTGTGTCATTGGAAAATGTTGCTGTTTATTCTGACTGAGATGGAAGGATTGCAGTGTTTCATTGTTTTACCTGCTTCATGATATGGCCAAGGGGAGGCAATGGCCTAGTGCTATTATCGCTGCACTGTTAATCCAGAGACCCAGATAACATTCTGGGGACTCGGGTTCGAATCCCGCCACAGCAGATGGTGGAGTTCAGTATTTGAATTCAATAAAACATCTGGAATTCGGAATCTAATGATGACCATGATTCCATTGTCAATTGTTGGAAAAACCCATCTGGTTCACTAGTATCCTTTAGGGAAGGAAACTGCCATCCTTACCTCGTCTAGACCATATGTGACTCTAGACCCATGCCTAGCCAGCGATGCCCTCGTCACATTAATGATTTAAAAAAAAATGCTTTCTCTGTAAGAGACTTGGAAAAAAAAATCCACCAGCCAAGTTTCAGTAATAAAGCCATAACTGTTGATTGAACAATCCCCTATGTGCAAAATCCAGATAATGATATTACCTTTCTATCTCTAGTATGAAAATAAAGATGTGCACTCCTTTAAATAACCCAAAACATATTTTCATAAACATCCACCATGCTTGCACACCCTCATGAATACACTCATCAGGTAAAGGAAAATAAAACTGGTTCCTGTCTCCACAGAGATTCACATTTAAAAGAAAATCATTTTTGACCAATATGTCTTCAGAATACTTGAAGGATAATGTCCGAGATGTTTCTATGCTTAAAGACTGATGTTGCTGAGTACACAGCAATGTGATTGACTCTGAACAGCCCTCTCAATTTTGAATCAGCAATAAATGCTGGCCAGCCCATATCCCATAAACAGATCAAAGAAAAACGTGCAGATATTGTTGAGGACTTCTGCAGGTGTTGTCATTCAAGAAATATTGGCTGATTCTTTCAGGAGATTTAAATATGAGAACAGCTGGACAGCACTCTGGTAACACACCCAACCCAAAACCAGGAATTTTCCAGAAGCAGAAGAGCTCAACTGGAAAGCTCCTTCAGCTGGTCAGAAAACATTCTCCAAGCAGAACTGTCTCTCTCCCAGTCATAAAGACCATCACGTGCTTTCCCTGAAATGAATTCAACAATTATCTGGAACCATGTTTCAAAAAAAATTGTTCAAATGGGTCGGTCTTTCTTTCATAAAATAAAAGTTCATCTTCACCAATCCTTCAAACTCAAATGCACAAAAAATATTAAAATGGAACTTTACATCATCTTGTACTGGGTTTTGGGAGATAGAAATGCATTTGTTTAAACAGGGATTGGGATGGATAGGGGAGTGTGTTAGGAAAGGAATATTTGCAAGGGGTGAGGAATGAGAATCGGCTTGAGCAAGCAGGGGTTAGAAAACAAGGGTGGGTTCAGTAAGGGAAGGTCCAAGGGTAAAAATAAATGATTGCTAGTTTAAGTTGTAAGGGAGAGTTCTAGGGAAAAGAACGATGAGGAGGGAAGAAGAGTAGGGTGCAGCTCCTGATTAATAGTCTGCTATTGGTCAACTTTTGATACTTTGCTTTGGAATCCTCTACCTTCTTCCCTTTTTCTCACATTCTTTCTCCCTCGCTTTCCTTCTCTCCCTCTCTGTCTTCACATCATCCTCTTTAATATATCTCATATAATAAATGCATCTTTTCCATTCTCTGTTGTTCATACGTGAGTTTACAAAGCTCTGTCTCCCCACCCAAGCTCATGTTGTGGCTTTTTAAATTGTTCCTCCACAAGAGAGGTAGGTGGAAGCTGGTGGAGGGCTGTATTTCTGTTAGTTTTCATCCCTACAAACTGACTCAGCTGACAAACTACAGATCATGTGAGTTACAGAATGATCAACTTTTATTCCATTGCTTGCAAACTGATTGAGCAGACTTTTATTTTTCAGTTACAGGACATGGTACTATCCCACTTGATCCTTTTCTGCATGAACTAACTGTGATTGAGGGACATAATTCCTCGCCCGACTTTCCACAGTGTGGTCAAGACGTTGTCAGAGCCTTTTGGATTGATTATAAGGGGGGATCTCAGCAACAGCCCATTTTGTCTTCTGCCTTTTCAACACATGCAGTGAGCAACATAATTCCTTGGCGAAATTGGGAGCAATGGATGCATTTTTAGTTGGAGTAAATTCTATATTTACACTGGGTGGGGCCGTCTTTTTTTACAGTTCTCACCTACTCAAAGAAAACTTGAATGTGCACTTCCCACCGAAAATGTCAGCCCACTCCATGCTCACCAATAATAAAACACTACTCCAAAGACTGAAATCTGCATTCCTCCAAATCAAACTCTGCTTTCTCCAGCACTTCCTGCTTTCCTTCGCTTGGACATTAGCGTCTAGGCCTTTAGTTTTACAGACTATGAACTCGGGAATTTATTAGTCAAACTCCTCTCTCTTTTTGCCATTCTGCCTTCCTTTAAGAGTTCCCTTAAAATCACTTACTTAACCTAGTTTGGATCAGTCCTCCTAACGGTTTCTGCTCGATTACCTTGGTGATGCCCTGAGGAGCATCTTTACATGCTACATACACAGAATTACACATATATCTGAACAGAATTCTCAGGAAGTGATGGAGGTGGAATATATATGAGAATCCAGCAGCATTATTATGAAATTTAGGCCTGTTCACTGTAAGATGTGCAGAGTAATGAGACTGCTGGATGGGGATCCGCCTAATGTTTGAACAACCCCTTGTGGTTGAATTGGGTACTGCAGAATTTTACTTTCTGTTGCTTATTTCTTCTCCTTTGCTGCATGACCAGACTCTCTCTTGAGTCTCGGCAGATGCCTGGCACCATGCATTTTATTTTGTGTTGGATATTAGGAAGGCTGTAATCTGTTCAGTAGGGTATCCCTGTCGAATTTGCTTCCATTGTGACACTGAGTAGGACTAAAAACTCTTTATTGTTGCATCTCCATCACTACTTATTCACTTTCTGCTCATAATAAGGAAAAAACATCAGTCTTTATTCTTTTTTTGTCTCTAGTACAATGAACTGCATTTTTAATATCCTTGCAATGCACAAACACAACCTAAGGCACTTCACAGAGGCAAAAATGAGATAAAAATAGAGTTCCTGAATTTTAAAATTCTGAATTCATAGTGGTGCAGTGCATCCCAGTAAACAAGGTATGGAGAGTTGATATTACTTATCCTCAAGCTTCACAGCTTTAAATAAAACACAAGGGAATACAGTGCTGCAAACTGCTTGATTCAACGCATGGCCTGGAATGCTGACTGGACACTGATGGGACATATCAGCGAAATCGCTGAGACAGACTAGAGTTTTGAATTAAGAATTTTTGTGGCAAAAAATGACATCATGTTTGGCTGTCTGCCAGTTACCATGACAATGTGCTCTTAAGCTTGCAGCTTGTCTTCCTCTGACAGAAACTATCTTAGTCTCTTGCTGATGGACTGAGCGCATTTCAAAAAACACATTAGTTCAATTAGTGTTGAAGATTTCTGGGCTGGGGCAAAAGGTATCATGGTGCTACTAAGCAACTGAAGTAATCAGATTTGTAGCATTCAAACCAGAAGAGCAGCATAAGAGATCAATGCCTGAATAAATAAGGAACTTGTTTGTGATTATCCTGTCCCTCCTCCTCCTGAAGATTTCTTAATTTTTTTTACATCATACAATGCTAAGGATATCCCAATCTCCTCTCAATCAAATGGCTGTTCTTCAGCCATGAGCTGACACAATGATTTGCTGTTTGATTCTGGAAGATTTCTGTTTTTGCATAGGGATGTGGGCAAACATTTGCTGGCAAGGGTGGCATTTCTTGTTTGCCCCTGATACAATTGAAGGGATTGGTTCTCAGGGGGCATGTCAGAGGGCAGTTGGGAGTTACCAGGCTTCTTTGGGTCTGGAGTCATGTGGGTTAGATTGGATGGGGATGACAGTTTTCCTTTTCTGCGAGGCATTGGTGAATCAGATGGGTTTCTGTGATGATTGGTGATTGTTGCATGATCGCCAGTAAATGAGTGATTTTTTTTTTATTGCGATTGGAACCCATGTCCCCAGATCTTTAGCCTGGGCTCTCCCTAATGAATCCAGTGATGTTATCAGTACACTACTGCCATTGTCCCCCTGCAATGGAGACTGATCTCCTGCCTCCTGATGTTTATATACTGTATATTTTTCAGGGAAGTCGCTGGATGGAGTTCAGAGTTGATACGTTTGATAAACCGTCATTAGACATCAGCCAATAGTCAAACCACCACTCGAGACCCTCGTGAGCTCAGCTAATGTGACATAGATCAGAAAATGCACCTGGTGGTCTGTCCGGTTCAGAAAGATCCTTTTTGCACCACTGATGGCGCAGTCGCTGTAACTGGTGTGTATTTGAGCCATTTCCAGCATTCGCCTCTCTGATACATTAGCGGGATCTCAGCCACTGAGATCAGCATCAGTGTGGACTATCATTGGCTGCAGCAACACTGGGGACAGGTTAGAGAAGGCAACCAAGATGAAATGCTGTGCTGTGCTGTGCCATACCATCTGCTGGAACGTGTTGTACTATGTTGCTTAGGACAGGGTTAGGTTTATCTGTCATACCCTCCATGTCGAATAAGTTGAGAGGGCTCACCAACTGTGTTTGCTTGTGAAAGGTGATCTATTTCTGTCAAAATATTGATACCTCGAAGAGAAAACACTGTTTTCAGGATAGAAATGCTGGAGACAAAATGGAGAAAAATTTGAAACGAAAAACAATCTACATTAAACATGTCTTGTGTATAGAATTGCAGAAATAGGAATGCAGCAAGTGTGTGACTTGATGTAATGATGAAGTGCATGAATAACTGATGTTCCTTGGAAGTGTGTCCTTTATTCTCTCTGGCTGAATTTAAAATTAACTTTGTGCAGCTGGCAAGTCTCCCAGTAACTGGAATTTTCAAGCAGAAATGGAGACTTTGTGTATGTAGAGGTGATGATCACTGATCTTTTTCATCTGCAGGAAACATGATAGTGTTGAGCTGAGAGAGAATGTCTCTGTGGTTAAAAAAAAACTCACTAATGCAGGAAGATGCTCAGAACTGACCTTTCCCTTGGCAGCAAACTGTTACATCAGTGAATTCTAACTCTATTGCAAATTCATCTTTGGTGCTCCCTTTCCTGACTACTTCCTCAGCAGCTACACTGTGTGACACAAAATGGGACTGATTGAGCTGTGATTCATGGTATAGAGGACTTCTCGCGCTTTCCTATCTGGTGTTTCTTCAGCTTTAAATCTTAACTCATTCCGAGCAATGACCATCTCCAGCAAGAGACAATTTAATTATTGCCCCATGACATTCAATGGCGTTAGCATCTCACCCCGTCCCCCACCACCCACCCCTCTCAGTAGCCTGGGAGTTATCTTTGACCAGAAGCTGAACAAGACTCACCACATACGCACAGAGGCTACAAGAGCACATCAGAGGTGAGGATCACTGCAATGAGTAAATCACTGATTGGTTCTCCAAAGCCTCCACTATCCACAAGGCACAAGTCAGGAGTGTGATGGAACACACTGGATGAGTGCAGCTCCAATAACACTCAAGAAGCTTGTCAGCACCTACAATAAAGCAGCCCATTTGATTGGCACTATACATTCGCTCCCTTCATCACTGATGCTTAGTAGCAGGAGTGTGTGCCATCTACAAGATGCACTGCAGAAATTTACCAAATACCCTTAGATAGCACCTTCTGAACCCATAACCATCTCCATCTAGAAGCAGATACATGGGAACACCACCTGCAAGTTCCCCTTCAATCCAGTGACCATCCTGACTTAGAGATATTGTTCTTCCTTCACTATTGCTGGGCCAGAATACTGAAATTCCCTCCCAAATGGTGGTGTTGGTCTACCTGCAGCATATGGACTGCAGCGGTTCAAGAAGCCAGCTCACTACCACCACATCCTGGGCAACAAGTGTTGTCTTAGCCAGCAATGCCCATGTACCACTACTGAATTTTAAAAATTCAGATTCACTCATTGTCTGCAAATTTTAATTAAACAAATAGAATAATGCAAGTGAACTCCTTAAGAATAAATAGTCCTAAGGAGCAGTATAACTATATGAGGTTGTTGGCTTGCTCGCCGAGCTGGCTTGTTCTCGTTCAGACGTTTCGTCACCATGCTAGGTGACATCATCAGCAGAGCTTCCGATGAAACGATGTTGTTCTACTCCTCTTTGAATTTATACTGTTTCTTCGTCGGATGCTCCGTTGATGATGTCACCTTGCATGATGACGAAATGTCCTGAACGAGAACGAGCCAACAAGTCAACAACCTCACCCACAATCTGAGCTACAGGTCTTCGCCAAAACTTTGAGTCTAACTGTATGCTTTAAAAGGAGGAAGGCTTGATTTTCCCCTGGGATAAGGGTTGTTAGTCTAGGTGAGTTGGTTCCACCAAATATGATTCTAACCCACTTTGAGAGAGGGATCTCAGCATAGTTAGTGGGAGTCTCCCAGAGGCCTGTCCGTCTGCCACTGCTGGACATCTGCTGCAGTGCTTAAAAAGAGCAAGAGACACAATTCAAATGTCTTTTAATTTCTCTTTTAATTTAAAATCAAATGTCAAGTGGAGTACACAATCAGGGATTGAAGACTGGAGAGAGGGAGCAGCACCTACTTTGTCCTGCTCCCCCCAGTAAGGCATTGTGCAGGCTTGCAATTCTTGCTTGATTATGGCAGTGATTGAAAAAGGAAGTTAATGATATTAGTAGATGTCAAGATGGGCCAGTGAGCTTCTGTTTCCCTATCGCCCTCTGATTTTCCATTCTTGGTGGGTCATGTGGTCATGTCTAATCTTGCTGTTGCAATAGTTAAGCAGAGAATTTCTAAGATGGAGCTAGATGTATTATTTCACTTTTTATAGCAAATTAGAAATTTATTGTTCTGTGTCTCAATATCCGGAGCTAATGGCTAATAAACATTTTTGAATAAAACTTAATTTTCATCATTCAAGTCAACACCGACATGCTGAACTGCTATTCTATTGGCTGTCCAATCTTGGAAAGTGGTAGCGTGCCAAAGAATGGCCATTGTGTCAGCATGTGAGTGTTTGACAAACAATTTGGAAAAGGATGTGTTTAATTAAACTGGTGAACTGCTGATGAGATTTCTAATTAAACCTTTGCTTTCCTTCATGACTGAAAGTGTCTGCTGTAGGAACGGCTCAAATACATCATGTCCTCTGGTTCACTTGGCACAGAAGGTGCCCACCTCCGAACAAAAGGTTATTTGTCCTAGTGAATTCATTCCCTTCGGAATGTAGACACTGCACTCCACATTGATGTGAGTATTGTGTTGGTGGATGACATTTACTGAGTGTTCCA
This sequence comes from Rhincodon typus, assembly GCF_021869965.1. Lineage (NCBI taxonomy): Eukaryota > Metazoa > Chordata > Chondrichthyes > Orectolobiformes > Rhincodontidae > Rhincodon > Rhincodon typus. The sequence continues at coordinate 22,071,939 of NC_063356.1, forward strand.
TAGCTTGGCCAGGTTGCTGTGAGCACAGACATCAGAATAATAGTGATGTCCACACAGAGGGTCTACTAGAGACTAGTCAGATAGCATGCAAAGCCAGTTTTATGTGATATTGGAAATTCTTGGAACGTGGCACTGTTTTGACTCTTTAGGCACTACGGTTGGCACTCTTTGGAGACTGAGGCTATTGATAACCATTGTAACACCTTCTGTGATAATCGCCACGAGGCTTGTGGGGAATCCTAGTAGAACTCATTGAGTAGGAGTTTCCTTGATAAACAGGCCTGCCCAGCTGGAGCTCATCACCTGAGCCTTTTAGGGATCATATCTGCCAACTGTCTGCACTTCTTCCGCAGTTATGTTTGTGCCTGGTTTCCTTGGAAAGAGCATGCGGTGTTTGTCAATGCTCTTGATGCCTTTAGAGAGAGGTGGGCATCATGGGGGAGACAGTGCTTTGTTTCCCCTTCCAACTCCAGTTTGATTTTGCCCCTTCCCCCTCTCCCTACCCCCCTCCCAATCTCCCTACCCCACCTCCTTCACTTGTGATAGTTTGCATTGCTCATAACGGGCTTTGCTTGTTAACATTTCATTGGCTACATGGGTGATTACTGTGATTAAATGAAAAAAAAGGAAAAAGCAGACCGCTTAATGTTTCCATAGTGTAGTGCTTATCATGTTTTAGGGGCTTTTGTCGTTTAGTCGTAATGTCTCTACCTTTGAATCAGGAGGCCCAGATTCAAGTCCAGGGGTGCGTCATTACATCTTTGAACAGGTTAATTAGAATATATCAATAAAAAGCAGACTCCAGAGGGTTCTTGTGCAGTGGTAATGTCCCTACTGCTGAGCCAGGGGACGTAGGCTAAAGTCCCACCTGCTCTAGAAATGTCATAGCATTTCTGAACAGGTTGATTACAAGGTGAATATGTTTTAAACAAAAAAACTATAGAAGACCCATGGATGAGTCTACAAAACTGTCTGTCCTGGGCTAGGACGAGCCTACGTATGCAATGAGGAATGACACTGTTTTTTTGTTGAACATCAAAATAATGTTCCTTTCCAGTCAGGCTTCCTGAGTTATTACATCGGTGACAGTAGTCAAGAGAAGTTTTGAATAGCAATGCCTTTCAACGAATTCCAGTAAGACAGTGACTGGGAAATATTGAAATTACTGCTGTTAGGGAAACTAGAATATAATGATGTCAGTGTGGAGGATTGGCCCCACTGTGCCAAAAGAATGAGATACTTTATTCAGGCAAAAGGATAGAAGGGGATTACATTCAACAAAAAATCATTCTCCTGCTGCTTGTGGGGCCCCAACTTTAGGCATCAGAGAGTTTAATCTACTTGGCAACCCCAGACTCAAATCCTTTGATGAACTGATAGGTATGGTAGCAGACGACTGTGATCACCAACCCATGTTTTATATTGCAGTTTTCAGGTTTAACTCAGTAAATGCATTTCCTGGGGAACGCGTTACTGAATATTTGATAAGGCTGAGGAAATCAGTGGAACATTAAGTTTGGGTCAGCACATCAGGAAATGTTATGGGATCTCTTAGTTTGTGACATTAATAATGCTGCGCCCGAAAGGAAGAAACTGAATGAACTAGATCTAGACCTGAAGAGGGCCAAAGAACCGGCCTTTTCCTGCGAAAATGTGGAAAAAGGGGCATAGGAGTTTCAGGGCCCCATAGATGGGACTGTCTTCATCCTTTGATGACCCCCATATGCAGAGCCAAGTCCCTACTGGATAATCCTTGTGGCTCCCATTTGTTGTCTCAGAAGGATGATTGGAGTTGGAGGCTACAAGATTCTAGAACATGACAGGAAGTTTCTGCACAACGCAGTGAGGAGCAAGAATGATAGGTATAGGCCTGACAGAGATTTTAAATTGGGAGATGGAAACTATGACAGCTCTCCATGGATTCTGGGAGTTATCCTTAAAAAGATGGGACCAGAATCATACATAGTTAAAACTGGGGACGAGACCATAAAAAAGCACATTGACCCCTCAATTAGCGGTAACCCTCCATAGGGGCGATTATTTTGACAGGACACACTACCATCAGCATCCTGCAGGTGGGAAACTCCGTCCACTAAAAGCTCGGGAGCCAGTCGTATGGACTTGGACTCCGTGTTGGAAACAGAGGCGATGGAAACTCAGTCAGAGGTCACCACTGAGGATGATCTCCCTGCAGTAACTCATCTTCATAGAAGAGGTGCTCACCTACTTATAGAAAGCAACAGGAATGGGGCCATGGGGTCAGCAACACAAGAGGCACCATCATCACAGGAGCAAAGGAAGAGCCCTCGGACTCAGGGCGGGAGGATAATCCCTTTAAGACCACAGGGAATTGTTAACTGATGTCTTCATGGAGCTCATTGAGTATAAGTTCCCTTGGTAACAGGTATTGGCCAGTTCAGCTGGAACTTATCACCTGAGCCCAATTGGACAGTTCATTCAGCTGTTCACTGAAGGGTTAGTGCTTCCACACTGCCCAGGGATGGACCTGTCAGTATTTAGGGTGGTACCTTTTACTTGAGTATTAATGTAAAGGTTCTGGGGTTCAAATCCTGCTTGCAGCAGTTTTTGTCCAGCTCATGTTGGACAGCGTGATTTAAAATGTTTAGTACTTTGCAGGGGGCTCTGATAGTATCCCTACCTATCAGCCAGGAGGCCCGGGTGCAAGTCCCACCTCTTCCGGAGTTGTGTAATAACATCGCTGAACAGATTGATTAGAAAATAGGTTTAAAAATAAAACAGATCCAGGGATGGATCTGCAGAGCTGTCTTTCCGGGGCTTGGACTAACGTTATTTGAGTAGTAACTCTATTTTGATGTTCAGCAATAAACAATGTTTCTTGCTGAGTTATTGACTTTTTTTAATATGAGAAACAATTGAGTAATGAATGGTGTAATTACAGAATGATTTTCATTCATGCCACTTTGTCTAAGCAACTGCTTGGATCTTGTATTTTATCTTGATTTCCCAAGGATTGCTGCAAAAAGGAGTAGCTGCCACTATCACCGATTCTAACTCTAAGTTTTACAGCTGTCGTTGTGAACATGCTGTCACTGATATGGAAGGAAGAAGCTGCTTGCACTTTGAGCAGAGGTATCAAGTGAGATGTACTTTGCTGTGGTCAGTACCTTCTATTTTAAAAGTTTTCTGACAGTAAGGCAGGCTTTGGGAAAGAGGGAGGTGGCTGTGATAGTTAAAGTTGCGCTGTACAAGTACATGTTGTGTTCATTTGCTTCAGCCCTGTTCAGTGGCAGGAACCGGCCCATGTGCTGGGAAGGTTACTCATCAGAAGTGTGTTCACTTTGGAACCTTCATTTAATGCATAAAAAATCTGGAATTAAGAGTCTAATGATGACCATGATTCCATTGTCAATGTTGGAAAAACCCATCCAGTTCACTAATGTCCTTTTAGGGAAGGAAACTGCCATCCTTACCTGGTCTGGCCTACACGTGACTCCAACCTACAGCAATGTGGTTGTCTCTTAACTGCCCCTTCAGGAAAGTTGCAGTGAATAATCGCCCTCATTACAATCATTGCAAGTAGTCATTAAAATCATTTCATGGAAAACGCAGTTTTCAGAGCTTCTCCTGTGATACTGTCCTTTATAGAGCAGCCCCGTAACTTTGATTTTTTTTGCACAGCGGTGTAACATGGATTCTGAATGCGATCATTAAATGAAATTCTAACATTGTCTGGGCATCCTTCCTGATCCCTTTGTAAAACATTGAACGTTCAATTAATTTAGTTGATTAGAAAGGTTCTTGTTGTAGGAATCAACTGTATATATGTTTGCAGAGCTGTCTTTAGGTGCGATCAATCTAGAGATGTCTGACTGATGATCTGTTTAGTTGACTTACTGGGAGGTTTCACTGAGGTGAATTTTAATAAGTTATGGCTTGTACATTCTGCTCGTGGGGTTGCAATACTCTATCCTATGTGTGTGTGCCCAGAAGGAAACTCCAGTAAACTGAAAAATGAGGCAAACTGCTGCAATTTGTCTTGTACGCTGAAAAATGGAGCTCCAGCCTGGCAGTATGTTTGTTTCCAAGTATTACTGGTTTCTTACTGTTGTTTCCTCCAGAAACTTTGAAAGAATTTTCTGGGTAATGAACTGGCGATAAGGCGTAGGAGCAGAGTAGATTGTTTAGCTCATTGAATCTGCACTGCCATTCAATGAGATGGGTGATCTGAAAACCCAACTCCTCTTTTATGCCTTTTCCTATAACCCATGACTCCCTTACTGATTTAAAAATCTGTCTATCTCTACCTTGAGACACGGCTGTCATTACTTAATCATGGTATCCTGACAGTGCAGCTGTATATGTTGTACTGAACCACGTTTGAATGGTATTTAGCATATCTCAACAGGGTTAACTCTGGCTGTGACCTAATGTATTATAATTCAAGTCTGGTAAACTCTAAATAAGTTTACTGACCTGCATTACTGATGCACAGTTGTAGCAACATACCATCTACAATATACAGTGAAGTAACTCACCATGCCTCCTTTTGACAGTGCCTAGCAGGACAAGGGGACAGATATACGGAATATTGTCAGTTGTCAGTTACACTCCAAGCTGCACACCATCCTGACTTGGAACTACATTGTTGTTACTTCACTGTTGCTGAGTCAAAATCCTGGAACTCCCTTCCTTCTATACAGTATTGTAAGTGCACCATATCCCTTAGAATTCAGTAATTCAATAAAGCAGCTCACCACCAGCTACTCACTTGTAATTAGTGAAAGGCAATTCATGCTGGCCGCACCAGGAGTGCCCACATCATATGAATGAATTAAAAAACACACATTTAAGGTGTTGTTGTGGTGGTTTTGAGACTGACTGGTATCTGTGGTTGTTTTCCAGCTCACTTGCAGTTACTCAATTTACGGCAAGCAGCATACAGAGGGAAGAACATTCTGAAGACATGATGTGGAGGTGCCGGTGTTGGACTGGGGTGGACAAAGCCAGAAGTGACATGATATCAGGTTATAGTCCAACAGGTTTATTTCAAATCACAAGCTTTCAGAGTGCTGTTCCTTCATCGCGTGAAGATACTTCACCTGACGTAGGAGCAGCACTCCGAAAGCTTGTGATTTTAAATAAACTTGTTGGACTATAACCTGATGTCATGTAACTTCTGAATCTGAAGATAATGAGCTTGGCAGCCCTCCTGTAATCTTCTTTACAAAGGCAATGCAAATTGCTTTTTAATTCTGCTGAACTGGAGCCTGGTTTCTCATGGAGATTTGGAACGTGAAAAGGAACTTTGACATTTTAGAGTTCTGCACTGATATTTGACCATTAGGTAGCGATGATAGGTGGTTATAGATTTCTGTTCTGCATAATTATAAATTGATTGCTGGGGGAATGCCTCAGTTGAGTTACAGAGGCTTGATGACGTATCTGTCTTTGCATGATTGGATGGCCATCATTGACAATCAAAACCTGTGACAGGTTAAAAGGACTCCCAACAAATGAATCACCAGGTCAATTGAGAGATAACGAGGGGTGTCGTGATCTTTGAGAGAGTTACTGAATATTGGGGAGTGACTTGTCAATTAAACAGTCTGGTGTGGTATTCAAATTCAATAAACAAGCTAAATACTAGCAACTCCACTTGTACAAAATCATCATTGGATCTCACTGAGATCATTATTGCAAGAATTAAAGTTGTGATCTTGATTTCCAGAAGCACTAGTTCAAGGGCAGTGAAAAGTTTTTTGCAAAGATGAATTGCCATTGATCACTGTCACACTCGCATTTGTCGCTCACATCCTGTGCCCCTTCTTTCTTGTATTTGGTGCTGTTTCTACATGAAATGTTGACAACGACCCTTTCATTTCTAACACATTCACTTCTCCCTTTTTCACTCTTCTGCCCCTAGCCCCTATCCCCCACTCTTCTGTCTCTCTCTCGATCATAATATTTTGTCTGCATTAGCAATATCCTTTAGGGAAGCAAACAGCCATCCTTACCTGGTCTGGACTACATGTGACTCCAGACCCACAGCAATGTGGTTGACTCATAACTGGGCAATTAGGGATGGGCAATAAATGATGGCCTAGCCAGCAATGCCCTCATCCCCTGAATGACTAAAGAAAAAAAAAGACCAACTTCCAAAGTGGTTTACAGCATACGTCATCATTTGGCCAATATGGTGTCTATGCCAACCTAAAAGGATCTATACATTCTAATCCCCCTATCCAGCTCAAGGCCATCACCCTGCTGTACAACACTCAGTGCATGTCCATTATTTAGAAAGAAAATGTGATGAGGATTTCTTCTAGTGGAAGTACATCCTCCTATCTTTTCTGTCTAAACCCCTCATTATTTTAGACACTTCAATTAAATCTTGTTTCCCTGTTCCCAAGGAAACTGGGTAACCGATCCAATCTTTCTTAATAGCCAAAAAACTCTAATCCTGGTGAAATCCTTGTAACTTTCTCCATGAGATCACAACCTTCCTGTAATCCAGCAGTCAGAGCTAACACGTACTCAAGCTGTAGTCTAACGGATGTTTCCTACTATTCCAGTATACATACCCTGTTTGTTAGTCTATGCTATAGCATATCCTGTCCAAAAAGGTAAAGCTTTAGAAGAACTTACCAAAATGAAAACAATGGTCAAATATTGGATTGGGCTGATAGGTATAGAGCTTGAAGGCTTTCTACAAAACTGGAGTTGACAATTTTGCTACTTCCTGATGTCACCTGTCATTATCATAAGCGACTAACTCTAGAATTTATTACCCTGACAAAAATATGCTGAACAGATAGGCAAATCTTCAATGCCCCTGTTAATCATGGCTAGATGTTTAAATCCTGGCATAGGCAAAGGGGAGGTGACCACCTGGGCCAATTACTCAGTGTTCTAGAGTCACAGAACTGTACAGCACGGACACAGACCCTTTGGTTCAACTTGTCCATGCTGACTAGATATCCTAAATTTATCTAGTTCCATTTGCCAGCATTTGGACTATTTCCCTCTAAACCCTTCCTATTCATATACCCATCCAGATGCCTTTTAAATGTTGAAATTGTACCAGCCTTCAACAATTCCTCTGACAGCTCATTCCACACAAACATCACCCTCTGCGTGAAAACATTGCCTCTTGTCTCCCTTTTAGATCTTTTCCATCTCACCTTAAATCTATGCCCTCTAGTTTTGGACTCCGCTATCCTGGAAAAAGGCCTTGGCTATTCACCCTATCCATGCCCCTCATGATTTTATAAACCTCTATAAGGTCACCCCTCAGCCTCCAATGTTCCAGGAAATATAGCCCCAGCCTTTTCAGCCTCTCCCTATTGCTCAAACCCTCCAACCCTGGCAACATCCTTGAAATCTTTTCTGAACCCTTTCAACTTTAACAACATCTTTCCTGTAGCAGGGAGATGAGAATTGATTTTTACAGTCACCAATTTAAGTTGAAGTTAATCCTTAAATCCTCATTTTGGTACCCACAAGAAACTGCGTGATTTAATTCATTCCTGTTGAAACACTTCAGACTATTAATCATGCACTGTGAGACTGGGGACTCTTGTGGTTAGGGGTAGTGTCCCTACCTGTTGCAGATGTGCCACAGCATGTCTGAGTAGGTCAATTAAAAATATCTGTATTGTGCAACTGTTTACTATGGTACTGGCTGAAATTCACTGGGGAGCAAGGACTAATCCTTGCTGCTGTTTGTTGATTCAGCTCCGCACTGAGAGGTGCGATGGTTGAGGTTGGCTCATGTTTTTTTAATTGTAGATGCAGATTATGGTGCAACATGTTTATGTTACTCGTGATGTAATTGCCCAAGGGTATTAAAAGAAATATGCATATTGTGTGTTTGTGAATTATCTCTTAAATATGGGTCTATATTTGAAGAAGATGTTGAGACTTTGAATTTCTTGTGGATTGAATGGATGGAGATGGACTAGCTGGAGGTACAAAAAGTCCAACAAGCAGTTAATGGTGTTTTTTTTAACATTTAACTGATAAGAACAGACACTACGCTTGATCTTAAGCAATGATTTTCAACGCAAAAAGGTCACATCATCCAGTTCTTTGCGTGCTATGTTGGAAGGGGTGTGCTGCCTCCAGCTGCATGTGATGAATTTTTGAAAATACAAATTGTATGTGGAAAAATCTTTTCATAATTACTATATTTCTTGGTGTCTGCCCCCGACCAACTACCCCATGTGTTTTCATGCTCAGTCTCTTAAAGCAGCTCCTGCTGTCTGCACTATCGATTTACATTTCCCTTCCACAGCATTTTGAGAATCCATTTCCTGCAGGTCCTGTAAAAGTCTTTCCAGCGCAATACTGCAGCAAGAGCCTCCAGGGGGGATTCCCTGAGGGAAGTTTATTAAAAGGTCTCCTCTGTTGATTTTGAGGGTTTTGTTTAAGGTTGCAGAATCTACAATAACTTGTTTATGTAACACCTCAAAAGTAGTGAAATAGCTCACAGCACTTTGTACATGGAGTCATAGAATTATACAGCACAGAAACAGACCCTTCAGTCCAACAACTCCATTCCGACCATAATCCCAAACTAAACTCGTCCCACCTGCCTGCTCCTGTCCATATCCCTCTAAACGTTTCCAATTCATGTAGTTACCCAAATGTCTTTTAAACATTGTAATTGCACCTGCGACCACCACTTCCTCAGGAAGTTCATTCCACACGTGAACCACCCTCTGTGTAAAAAAATTTGTCTCTTCTTTTAAATTTCTCTCTTCTCACCTTAAAAAATGTGCCCCCTGGTCTTGAAATCCCCCATCCTATGGAAAAGGCAACTACCATTAACTCTACCTATACCTCTCATTATTTTATAAACTTCTATCAGGTCACCTCTCAACCTCCTATGCTCCAGAGAAAGAAGCCCCAGCCTATTCAGCTTTTCTTTATAACTCAAACCTTCCATACCTAGCAACATCTTGGTAAATCTACCGTGAACCCTCTCCAGCTTGATAACATCCTTCCTATAACTGTGCAACAGTATTCCGGAAGAGGCCTTACCACTGTCCTGTACAACCTCAATATGACTTCCCAACTCCTGTACTCAAAGATCTGAGCAATGAAGGTGAGCATGCCAAACACCTTTTTAACCATCCTATCTGTGCGTGACGCAAACTTCAAAGAATTATGTACCTGCACCCCTCAGACCCTCTGTTTTACAACACCACCCAAGGCCTTACCATTAAATGTATAAGCCCTACCCTTGTTTGTTGTACCAAAATGCAAGACCTTTCATTTATCCAGATTGAACTCCATCTGCCATTTTTCAGCCCATTGACCCATTTGATCAAGATCCCTCTGTAATCTTAGAAAACTTCCTTCATTGTCTACTATGCCACCAATTTTGGTGTTGTCCACAAACTTACTAACCATGCCTTCTATATTCTCATCCGAATCATTTAAATAAATGACAAATAAAATGGGACCCAGAACCAATCCTTGTGGATCACTGCTGGTCACAGGCCTCCAGTCCAAAAAGCAACACTCCACCATTTTTCTCTGTCTCTGGCCATCGAGCCAATTATGCATTCAATTGGCAAACTCACCCTGAATCCCATGTGATCGAAATTTACTAATTAGTCTACGATGCGGAGCCTTGTCGAAGGCTTTACTAAAATCTATCACTAATAATTGTTTGATGCAATTGCTAATCCTGAGTCCAATAAGGAGATCATAGAACAGTGTAATAGTTAAAACACAGGAGGAGGCCTCCCACCCACCTTCCTGCAAAAATGCTATCCCCTATTCCCAATCCCTCCGCCTGCTGTGTTCATCCAGCCCTGCACCTTGTTGTCTAGGAGGCCATTTGGTTCATCTTTTCCATGCTGGCTCTTTGCTGGAACATCACAGCTAACTGGTACCCCCTTTTCTCAGTAGACCAGCAAGCCTTTTCTATTCAGATAATTATCCGATTCTCTGTTGAAAACCAGGGCAGAATATACCTCCATCACACTTCCAGGCAGTGCATTCCAGATCCTAATATAATTCTTACTAATTCTTCTGAAAAACATTTTTTTTTTCCCCCCTCAATTCACCTTGACTCTTCTTCTCGTCACCTTTAAATCATTCTTCACTTTTCAACCCTTCTCTAATAGAAACAGTTATGTCCTCGCTACTCTATCCAACCACGTCACGAGTTGGAGAACCCCACTCAAATCTAATCTTAACTTGGTGTTTTTGAAGGCAGAAAGCCCAAACTGCTCCAAAGTAGCCACATCATTGAAAACTCTCATCCCTAGAACCATTCTCGTAGATTCCTGTCAGCACGTATGAAGAGATTTGACCAAAGGGAGAGATTTTAAGGTGCAAATTAAAGGGGGAGAGGGGAGAATTTTGGTGCATAGCTTGGGGCCAAGGCAGCTAAAGGCTTGTGGGGTGACAACTGAGCAATCAAAGTTGGAGATATGCAACAAGCTAGAGTTAGAATAGCTCGGAGCTGGCGGAAAGCTGTTTTAAGAATCATTCAGGAGTTGTGTTGTCACCTTTTATTGTAATGTGTAACCTGCTCAAATTACAAGGCCATTTAGGAAAGGCTTCTGTGGTTAAATAGTCATCACCATTCACTCTGGATTTACACATGAGGAGAAGTGTTGCAATTGCAACAGACCTTGAATGATGAGATGCATAATAGCGCTACAGGATATGAGATGAGCCAATATAAAAATAAATGTGGCTGTGACAATGAGAATTGTGAACAGTGTGTTTCTGCGGAATAGATACAAAATCTTCATCCCAATGGAAATTTACATCATTGTTTAACCACTGCACTGTCTGGGTTACTCTGGTCAGCATGAATACGATGCAAGTGTGTGATATAGTTAATATGGAAACTCCACAGAAAAGCATTGCAACAACCAGGTTACTTCCATAAAACAGATGGAAGTTTACCAGAAGAAAATTAACTTGCCTTGTGGGAATTGCAATTGAGAGTAATCAATTATGTGCGATTGACCAGTACTTCCTCAGCATCGGTATAAATTACTTCATTAGTAATTAATCGATCAATTAAACAATTTGCTTCCAGAAAATTTGTAAATTACTGCTTGTAGTTTGGGATGTAAGTCTAGAAAACAATTTATTTCACTAACTTCTTAAAAAATGTGGCAAAATCGTGGAAATCTCTAACTGTCTTGTGAGTTTAACTACTGCACATGGGTTGCACTTTCTCGAGCAATTGGGGAAGAGCACTGGCCCTGCCAGTAATATACACATCCCATGAACGAATAAAAATACACATTTTTGTGCAACATGGGAACAATGCTAGTTTTAGGATGAAGCAACTGCTTTTGTTTCCTTGCATCAATTGTAATTGCCATATAGATCCAGCAGAGGGAGCCAAGAGCAAACTTAACATCAACTTCCCATAGTTTAACTCTTGATTCTTTGACTTTTTCATCTTATTGCTGATTTTTCTCCCTTGGGGGAGATCTAGGGTTATTTGTGCAAGCATTTTATTTTAAACTAAATGGACTGTCTAGTATTTATTTTCTCTGCCATTTGTTGTTTTGTTGTGGGCAAAGTCAAATTTGTTGCCCATTGATTGGGGTGGTGGTGGTAGGCTATTTCATTGAATCCGTGATGTTGGACTGGGGTGGACAAGGTCAAAAATCAAATGACACCAGGTTAAAGTCCAACAGGTTTATTTGGAAATGCAAGCATTTGGAACTCGGCTCCTTCCTCACTCTGCCTGAGGAAGGAGCTGAGCTGTGAAGGCTTGCATTTTCAAATAAACCTGTTGGACGATAATATGGTGTTGTGTGATCACTGAGTCCACATTACCATTTTGAGCTGATGGGTAGATCCAGGGTGGTGATGAGAGAATTCCAGAATTTTGATCCAGCGATGCTCATGTTATTTTGGAAATCCTGCATTCAGTCCTCGCTGATAGCTGGCATTCCACATATTGGATTTGAATGAAGTTGCTTTTCTCCTCTTCGCCATGAAACATCTGATTTCAAATTGGAACAGGATCTGAATCAGTTGTTGAGACTGTTTTCCATTTCTGATGTAAAATGATGACTCAATGAAATCCAATCTTTGTGCACTGCAAGAAGTCAGCAGGAACAGGGACCTTAACCTGATTTTCCCATCACTATAAATTGTACTGGTGTTGAAAGTGGAGTCAATGACAATTATCAGCCTTGAGTTCTCATGCACCCTTGCTAATGATGCAACCTGTGAGTTCTGTCACTCTCTGGATCACAGTCTAAAGATGTAAAAGAAAGCTGAACTCCACATATGTGAATGTTATGATATATTTGCCTAATGATTTCCAAGTCATTAAATTCCAAGTCATTCTTTAAATAAAAAGATCTGCAAGGGGAGTCAGGTTTTGTGTTATTTGATAGAGAGGAGTCTTTACAAGTGTCAGAAATAGAGGCAGGGATGTATCAAAAGAGTTCTAGGAACAGTGCCTACAGTGTCAGGCTCTGCGGTTTGTTTCACTCTTTCATTGAGAAAAAAAACAGAGAAGGGATATGACATGGCGAAACTTCAACCTCTCCCTTCTACAAGCTGAAGTCCCCACCTGCTTCAAGAAGACTGCCATCATCCCAGTACCAAAGAAGACACATGCAATGTGCCTGAAGGGCTATTGCCTGGTGTCTCTGACCTCCACAATTGTGAAGTGGTTCGACAGGCTGGCCATGGCCGACGTCAACTCTAGGCTGTCGGCCTGCCTCGATCCCCTGCAATTTGCCTACTGGCAAAACAGATCTACAGCAGCCGTCATTTCCCTAGCCCTACACTCATCCCTGGAACTTCTGGATAACAAGGACACCCACGTCAGGCTCCTGTTCATCAACTATGGCCTCACCTTCAACACCAGAATCCCTAATCTGAAAACTCCAAGACCTCTACAACTGGATCCTCAGCTTCCTGACCCACAGACCACAATCAGTGAAGGTAGGTATCTGCACCTCCTCCACAATAACCCTCAATATTGGAGTACCCCCCAAGGATGCGTTCTCAGCCCCCTGCTGTACTCCCTGTACACCCACAACTGTGTAGCCAAGTTCTGAATAAACACCATCTACAAGTTTGCTGACAACACCACAGTGGTAGGACGGATATCAAACCATGATGGGTCAGAGTACAGGAAGGAGATGGTGTTTGGTGTCATGGTTGTGATGATCACAACTTCTCTCAATTTCAACAAAATCACTGACTTCAGGACAAAAGAAGGAGGACACTCCCCTATCTACAACGGAGCTGAAGTGGAGAGGGTCGAAAGTGTCAAGTTCCTAGGAGTGACGATAACTGACAATCTGCCCTGGACCACCCACGTAGATGTGGCGGTCAAGAAGGCACAACAACGCCTCTTCTTCCTCAGGCAGCTTAGGAAATTCAGCAAGTCCATATGGATCCTCACCAGCTTTTACAGATACACCACAGAAAGCATTCTATCTGGGTGCATAACGGCCTGGTACAGCAACTGCTCTTCCCAGGGCCATAAGAAACTACACAAGGTTGTGTGCACAGCTCAGACAATGACGGAAGCCAACCTCCCATCCACAGAGATAGTAGGAACTGCAGATGCTGGAGAATCTGAGATAACAAGGTGTAGAGCTGGATGAACACAGCAGGCCAAGCAGCATCATAGGAGCAGAGAGGCTGACGTTTCGGGCCTAGACCCTTCATCAGAAAAGGGGGAGGGGAAGGGGGTTCTGAAATAAATAGGGAGAGAGGGGGAGGCGGATAGAAGATGGATAGAGGAGAAGATAGGTGGAGAGGAAACGGACAGGTCAAAGAGGCGGGGATAGAGCCAGTAAAGGTGAGTGTAGGTGGGGAGTTAGGGAGGGGATAGGTCAGTCCAGGGAGGACGGACAGGTCAGGGGGGCAGGATGAGGTTAGTAGGTAGGAGATGGGGGTGCGGCTTGAGGTGGGAGGAGGGGATAGGTGGGAGGAAGGACAGGTTAGGGAGGCGGGGACGAGCTGGGCTGGTTTTGGGATGCGGTAGGGGGAGGGGAGATTTTGAAGCTTGTGAAATCCACATTGATACCACAGCCCCACCACACCTGGCACTTTTCCCTGCAACTGCAGGAAGTGCTACACCTGCCCCCACACCACCTCCCTCATCCCCATCCCAGGCCCCAAGAAGACTTTCCACATCAAGCAGATGTTCACCTGCACATCTGCTAATGTGGTATACTGCATCCGCTGTACCCATTGTGACCTCCTCTACATCGGTGAAACCAAGCGGAGGCTTGGGGACGACTTTGCAGAACACCTACGCTCGGTTCGCAATAAACAACTGCACCTCCCAGTCGCGAACCGTTTCAACTCCCCCTCCCATTCCTCAGACGACATGTCCATCCTGGGCCTCCTGCAGTGCCACGACGATACCACCCGAAGGTTGCAGGAACAGCAACTCATATTCTGCTTGGGAACCCTGCAGCCCAATGGTATCAATGTGGATTTCACAAGCTTCAAAATCTCCCCTACCCCTACCGCATCCCAAAACCAGCCCAGCTCGTCCCTGCCTCCCTAACCTGTTCTTCCTCCCACCTATCCCCGCCTCCCACCTCAAGCTGCACCCTCATCCCATCCCCTTGACCTGTCCCATCTCCTCCCTACCTCCCCACCTACACTCCCCTTTACTGGCTCCATCCCCGCCTCTTTGACCTGTCCGTTTCCTCTCCAGCTATCTTCTCCACTATCCATCATCTTCTATCTGCCTACCTCTCTCTCCCTATTTATTTCAGAACCCCCTTCCTCTTCCCCCTCCCCCATTTCTGATGAAGGGTCTAGGTCCAAAACGTCAGCCTTCCTGCTCCTATGATGCTGCTTGGCCTGCTGTTTTTATCCAGCTCTGCACCTTGTTGTCTCCCATCCACAGACTCCGTTTATCCTTCTCATTGCCACAGAAAGGCTGCCAATATAATTAAAGACCTCTCCCACCCCGGTAATGCTCTCCTAAAACCCTTCCATCAGGCAGAAGGTACAGAAGCTTGAACACGTGCATCAACAGGTTCAAGAACAATTTAGAGTAGAGTCATAGAATAATACAGCATGGAAACAGGCCTTCAGCCCTGCTGTTATCTGACTGCTGAATGGACATCTCTAACTTCAAAATAATGTTGATCTTGTTAATGTTAATCTTGCTTTGTGTACCTCCTGTGTAGCCGTAACCTTGTATGCCTCACTCTGTCTAAGCACCCTGTGATCTGTATGTCCTTGTTTGCTATAATCTGCCTGTACTGCTCACAAAACAAAGCTTTTCGCTGTACTTAGGTACACGTGACTGCAATAAATCAAATCAAACTTGGGATGTGGCATGAAGAGGAAGTGAGGGGCACACATTTCTTCCTCCATTCTCCCCGCCCAGTTTGCACAAAATGAGAAAGTAAGAACTGCAGCTGCTGGTGTCAGAGATAACACAGTGTGGAGCTGGAGGAACACAGCAGGCCAGGCAGCATCAGAGGAGCAGGAAAGCTGATGTTTCAGGTCAGGACCCCTCTTCAGAAATGGGGAGGGGGAAAGGGAGCTCAGAAATAGAGAAGGTAGGTGGGATGGTGATAGGCGAGTAGAGGTAGTGGGATTGGTCAGTGGGAAGGGTAGGGCGGATAGATGGGAGAGAATATGGAGAGGTGGTGTCAGGTCAAGGAGGTGGGGATAAGAGGGAGGCTTGGACATGGGATGAGGCCAGGGGTGGGGAGATTTTAAAACTGGTGGTGAATTCCATGTTTAGGCCATTGGGTTGTGGCCTCCCGAGGTGGAATACGAGGTGCTGCTCCTCTAGTTTGCGGGTGGTGTCATTGTGACACTGGAGGAGGCCCAGGATGGACATGTCAGCCAGAGAGTGGGAGGGGGTGTTAAAATGGTTGGCGACCGGAAGGTGGTTGATGTTTGTCGCGTACAGAGCGCAGTTGGTCTACAAAAATGTCTCCGAGTCTACGCTTGGTCTCACTGATGTAGGGGAGGCCACATCAGGAGCAGCGGATACAGTAGACCAAGTTGACGGATGTGCAGGTGAACCCCTGTCTGATATGGAAGGTTTGTTTTGGGCCTTGAATGGAGGTGTAGGGGCAGGTGTAGCACTTCCTGCGGTTGCAGGGAAAGGTGCCGGGGGTGGTGGGGTTAGTGGGGAGTGTGGAGCAGGCGGGGGAGTCGCAGAGAGAGCGGTCCCTATGAAAGCCAGTTAGGGGTGGAGAGGGAAATATCTCTTTGATTGTGGGGTCGGATTGTGGGTGGCAGAAGTGGCGGAGAATGATATGCTGGATGCGGATGTTGGTGGGGTGATGTGTGAGGACAAGGGGGATTCTGTCTTTATTTTTGTTGGGGGGTGGGGGTGTGAGTGCAGAGGTGTGGGAAATGCAAGAGATGCGGTTGAGTGTATTTTTGATCACCAGAAGAGGCAAGTTATGATCCTTGAAATAGGACGACATCTGAGATGTTTGGGAGTGGAACGCCCCATCTTGGGAGCAGACACAGCGGAGGTGGAGGAGTTGAGAGTAGGGAATTGCATTCTTGCAGGAAGGTGGGTGAGAGGAGGTGTAGTCCAGGTAGCTGTGGGAATCGGTGGGCTTGAAATAGATGTAAGTTTCGAGGCAGTCACTGGAGATGGAGAGGTCCAGGAAGGGCAGGGAGGTATCGGAGATGGTACAGGTGAATTTGAGGTTGGGGTGAAAGGTGTTAGTAAAGTTGGTAAAGTTCAAGCACCTCGTGGGAAAAATGAAGCATTTTTCTGTAGGACTTGAAGTATTAATGTATTAATTTTCTGAGAAGCAGCTATGTACATTAGCAATCGAGTCAAGATGCCAATGACCAGAGGCAATGCCTGCTGATGTCAACACATGGTATTTATTTATTTATTTGTCACATGTACTAAGTATGGGAATACATTTGCACAGCAAGAAGTGCATAGAGAAACAGTATTTAAAAGCTATCTGAAATATGAAGGAGCATTACTCGGGGGCCAGTTGCATATGTACAAAGGGAGGTGCGAGGCTGGGAATTCTGAGGTGAGTAACTCACATCCTGGTTCTACAAAGTTCCTTCACCATCAGGAACGCATAATTTCCAGAGTGTGAGGGAATACTCTCCACTTGTTTGGATGAGAACAGCTCCAGCAACTCTTGGAAAGCTTGACACCACGGTGGACAAAACAGCCTGCTTGATCGATGCCCGAGTGACCATCTGAAATACAGTATAATTCTCTGTGCCACCTTTGTCTAGTGGGAGCAGTCCATACAATACTCTACAGCACCTTGCCAAGGCACCTTTTCACATCACCTTCCAAACCTGTGACTCCCACCATTCAGCAGGGCAAGGGCAGCAGATATGTGGGAAAGCTGTCATCTGTAAGTTCCCCTCCAAGTTCCTTCACTGTTTCAGTCAAAAGCCCTGGGATTTCTTCCTAACAGCATTCTGGGATGGACTGCAGCCCAATCACCATCTCAGCAGCAATTACAGAAGAGCAACAAAATGCCCATGTTGCACCCATCTGCAAAAATAACCTTGTTTGAAACAAATTCGGTGCCGGTGAACTGCAATGAAGACTTTGTTCAAAATCGAAATGAATAAACCCTAAGGGAAGCATGGTGACTCAGTGGTTAGCACTGCTGCCTCACACAGCTCCAGGGACCCAGGTTCAATTCCAGCCTCTGACAGCTGTCTCTGTGGAGTTGCATGTTCTCCCCGTGTCTACATGCGTTTCCTCCAGTTTGCTCCCACAGTCCAAAGTTGTGCAGGTTAGGTGGATTGTCCATGCTAAATTTCCCGTAGTGTCCAAGGACTAGCTATGGGAAAGTACAGGGTTACAGGGATAGGTTGGTGGGTCTGGTTGAGATGCTGTTTGGAGGGTTGGTGAAGACTTGATGGGCCAAATAGCCTACTTCTGAACTGTAAGGATTCTATGATTCTAAGCTTTTGTGGCATGTGTGTTTGTGCACATATATAGTAAAGTAGGTGCTATAACATCACATCTTTCCCATGTCGATTCCCCAATGACTTGATGGATACTTTGGGAGATGCAGGGCAACAACTTCCTGATTTCTGCATTTGTGTTTGATGGACTTTGCTGTCTGATTTACATTTCATTAACAATGAGTTTTGGCAGCTTACTTTTACTGCAAAATCCGCGTCTAGAGTCTGTTATCGTCTTTGTTTTGTTGGCCGGTGATTTGACCTGTAGCTGGCGCTGGAGTACTGGAAATCTGCTGTGACATCACTTGGATATAAAAGTGCAACTCAATTAGAATTGACTGTGGAACCTGAAAAGCAGCTGCAGTTCAACTGATACCTACCGGATGTCACCTTGGGTCGATGCCCTAGTCAGAACCTCTTCATTAGCTGGCAAATGTCAAGGGAAGCTAGTCAGACAAGTCAGACGATGGAGGTTATTTCTGGTATCCTACTGAACAGTGTTTCAGATTTAGACCTCATGACAGAATTGTGCAGCTTTAAACAAACTGACTTACTGAAATGTTTTGCTTTGTGACCTCTGTTATGATACTCATGTTACAGGTCATGTGGAAGTTGGCCTCTTGTGGTGCAGTGGTAGTGTCCCTTCCACTGAACCAGGAGACCCAGGTTTAAGTCCCGCCTGCCCCAGACATGTGCTGTAACATCCCAGTACAGGTTAATTTGACAATGCCTTCTGGCTGGTCAATGGATACTCGTCCATCCATACAGATGTGTCCTTCAATTCTCTCTCATGTCCAACTCCAGCAAATGATTTCCCCTCATGATCCTGCCTGGACTTCTGATTCTAGAACTTGCTAATAATCTAAATTTGTACTTATTTGACACTGTGGCTTCCTGACCAAATGTTAGAATTTGCATCCACATGCCTGATTGATTTTGTCTTTGTATTTTAGCAACCTTTTATGAAGTTCTACCAAGTAACTCTCCGTCATCTGTTTTCGCTGACATTTATTCATAGTGCAATTCTCTGATGTTAAAAATGGGCACAGCTGTTTTTTGCTGCTGTTGCTGATGTTTGCATGTACATTTGTATCTGGGATTGGGCACCATATTTAAGGTCTCGTCTGACCAGAGGACTATTTCCTGTGATTTGTGCCTCACTGATCTCTTTACTTGTCACAATGTACTCTCCCTGTCTGTCCCTCTGTCCCTCTGTCCCTCTGTCCCTCTGTCCCTCTGTCC
>NC_063356.1:22091079-22112803 GCF_021869965.1 Rhincodon typus
TGTCTGTCTGGAGTTGTAATTATGGGACAGGCTGAGTGGCAGTTTCAGGCATGCTCCTTTAAACTTCAGCTGTGCTGTTTCAGCACCATCCCTTGAGTACTTGGGTCAGTGTTATTTTCTACCTGCACTGCTTCATGTTTGCTCTTCCTCACTAAATTTTGTCTGCCATCATTCTGCATATACTGTAATCAGAAATGTTATGGATCCCAAACCAATCATTGAATCACTTCATTCAGATCTTGCCCTCCCCCTTAAATGCCACACCAGGTAGCACCCACTCCTTCACTTGTAACTAATTACCTACTAACTTTCAGTTTTTAACATGAATTCTCTTGTGATTTAAGGTTAAGCAATTAAAAACTGAACAAAAACAGAAGTTGCTGGAAAAGCTCAGCAGGTCTGGCAGCATCTGTGAAGAAAAATCAGAGTTAACGTTTTGGGTCTGGTGACCCTTCCTCAGAACTGATGGTAATGAGGAAAATATTGGTTTATATGCAGAAGATAGGGTGGGGGGAGGGGGTAAGGAGTAAACGATAGGTGGGGATAGGGGCCAAAGAGACAGAAGAGCAGTTGGATAGAGAAAGGAGTTGATAACGATCTGCTTAGGAGGTTGAATAGTTGTGGAACATATCGAGAGTATTTTCAAATTGCTGGTTCACTGTCTGAACTTTCCTCATCCATTTACTCAGAAGAAATGAAGGAGAGCCAGGATGAAAGGGCATGGGAATGAGATTACTTGGATAGCTGTTTCAAAAAGCAGCAGATGGAACACATTAAATTGAAGAGTCTCCTTTTCTCTATATCATTGTGATTTTATCGGTCGGTCAGTCTGGAGCTCTCCCTCTCACACCCGAGTGTACATGTTTCATGTTATTAGATTATCATCCTGACAAGCAATCACTTTTTCTCAACAGATTCCATTATTATACCTAATATTGATGAGATTGATCAGTCTGTAGTTGACTTAATGTCATTCTTGTGGAAATAGATGCCACATTAACTTGGAAGGATCTTTCCAGTTTATGACCGTTAATGCTGAGAAATATATTTATCATGGTGTGGATTTTGCACTATGCAAAATGTTTCTGAGTTCCAGGGTTTGGTAGCTGCCAGATTGTAGCAATATTAGATGGATGAAAATATAATGAAATTTCCAATATAATGGTACAGTGCATTTGAAATGAGGCACCTGGTTTTCACAGCGCAGGGCCAAGTTCAATGCAGGCCTGATGTTTCTTAGTTGAGTTGTTATTTTGTCTGGATGAAGGTCTTGAAGATGCAGAGATTTCTTCCTGGCTGCAAAGCTTCTTGTTGTGAATCCATCTAGAGATGGATTTCTCGGGTTGGGAGAAGAGAGTTTTCAAGATGTTGCAGTTAAATATTTCTGCCCAGCAGACTGCAGAATTCTGACTATTTATGGGACTGTCTTTCTGATGGAATTCTCTTGAAAGCTGTTTGGATTCTGCTACTTTTAGCAGAAAGCAGTTGTGGCCACTGTACCATGTGATATTGCATGAAATATTGACTCATGTTCTAAATAAGGTTCGATCAGCAGTCCGCATTCTTCTCTCAAAGCATTTTGTGCTTGAAACTGCAAATCATATCTGTGCGATGCAGGGCTGAGTAGCCTCATCTATGCCCTGGCCTAAATCCCAGTGAGTCACAAAGGTTTTTGTGTCCTCTTCAGAGATTAGGTGTCACAATCCACAAAAATGTTCTCTGAGACCATTTTAGCTTTCAGACTTTTCAAAATGTAACTTTTTAAGAAGATATTTTGTAAAGCCACATGATATCGTAAGCTGGTGCTGAAGTGACCCTGCTTTTAATTACGCAACAATCATTGTGCTTCAGAAGTACTAGATTAGTTGTGGAGTGCTTTCGGATGTCTGGAGGATGTGCAAGCTGCTAATAAAAGCAAATTTAATTCTTTACTATCTTGCTATGTGCTAATAGTGAAACTTTAGGGAATTTATTCAAACGGATATTCAATATTCAAGGAAATGCACTTCCTGTTTGTCAAATCAACACTTTCTGCCTTTATCTGAAGCTATGTTCCTTGGCAATATGTAACAATATTATGAGAAAATTACTGAAGGTTTAATTGGTCTCCAGCCAAATCTCAGCAAAATAAATCTTGTAATACTTGTACGCTATGGGGAAATGAGCAGTGTGATACAATGCTGTTTTCTTCCACCTGCATAATGCTTAATTAAAGACAAATAAGTCATCCTTGTCCAAATTTTCAAGGTTTCAGCTCACTGATTTATTCTTACAATATGTCGTTTAGTTTTGATGGCTAAGTACAGTAAATATTTATTTGCTGAGGAGG
The DNA here is from genome assembly GCF_021869965.1 of Rhincodon typus. NCBI lineage: Eukaryota > Metazoa > Chordata > Chondrichthyes > Orectolobiformes > Rhincodontidae > Rhincodon > Rhincodon typus. Next base: position 22,093,409 of record NC_063356.1, read on the forward strand.
AGGAGAACCTTTTTAAATTCAATTCTGATGAAACGTCACGAGCTGAAACTCTGTTTCTCTTTCCATAGGTTGTGTCAGACTTGTTGAATATTTGGAGCTGCTTCTCTTTTTGTTACAGACCTCAAAATTATGATGCTATGATTTTGGAAATCTTTTAATTGATTGGTGCTGTGTCATTACTGTTATAATCTGGGGAGCTGCGGAAGTTTTGGACATGACAGGATAGTGTATTCAAGATTTGGTTCCCTAGCTTGTTGGATAAAAGTATTGGGCACTAAGGTGCAATTCTGTCTCCTCTGGTGATAAGAACAGGAATGGTAACTTTCATTGAGAGCCTCTGGTATGGCTTAATGATTCATGACCTTGCCTTTGAAGTTGAAGTTTTATTCCACTTGACTAGCAAATTTTAGGGCTAGTGGGTTAGCGCTGTACTGTCAGAAGTGCCCTTGTTTTAAATGAAACATTATACTGAGGCTTTTGAACATCTTGAGCTCATGAAAGAATTGCTTTCTTGCCTTTTCTTGCTCAACACTAAAGTCAGCAGTGGTGTGAGAACACATTGTATCTTAATGATAAATTTCTTCAGAACTGTTGTACAGATTATTTGGTTCAAAATTTTAATATTTGTGAAAAAATGATGTTTTGAACTGGAGTAACCCTAGAGAAGCAAGTTGAGGATTGAGGTTGTCATCTTGATGGTCAAATCACATCAAACAACATTACAAGTCTCCTGACTGATGCTGCCTTAACAGGGTGTCAAGTGTGAACATTTCTTTCGTAAATGCTGATCAAATGAAATGCGCAACACGCTTTTCTTTGACTCTAATAGTCAGAGATTTTGTTCACTTTGACAAAATTTACATAAATAATCCACTTTGAATAAATGGAACTCACTTGAAGCTACTTTACATTGTCTTTACAGCACACATTCCTGCTTAGCTTTGTATCACCTGCAAATTTGGAAATCTTACGTCTTGTCCCAATATCCAAATTAATTATGTATATTATGAACAGTTGGGACCTAATTATTGATCCTTGGGGCCATAGAGTCATAGTAATAGAAATATACAGCATGGAAATAGACCCTTCAGTCCATTCAGTCCATGCTGAACATCATCCCAAACTAAACTAGTCCCACCTGCCTACTCCTGGCCCATATCCCTCCAAACCTTTCCTATTCATGTACTTATCCAAATGTCTTTTAAATATTGTAATTGTGCTAACATCCACCACTTCCACAGGAAGTTTATTCCGCATGCAAACCAGCCTCTGTGTAAAAAAAAAAAAAATTGTCGGTTATGTCTTTTTTAAAATCTCCTCTCACTTTAAAAAAAATGTCCCCTAGTCTTGAAATCGCCCATCCTAGGGAAAAAAGAAATAACTACCATTAACTCTTTCTGTATCCCTCATGATTTAATGAACTTCTATAAGGTGACCTCTCAACCTCCTATGCTTCAGTGTAAGAAGTGCCAGCCTATCCAGCCTTCCTTTATTATTCCAACCTTCCATACCTGACCATAGCCTGGTAAATCTCTTCAGCACCTTCTCCCCCTTAAGAGTATTCTTCATATAACTGGACATTGTACTCCAGAAGAGATCTCACAAATGTCCTGTATAACCTTAACATGACTTCCCAAAACCTATACTCAAAGGACTAAGCAATGAAGACAAGCATGCTAAACGTCATCTGTCCCACTAATCACAGTTGGCCACACAAGAATGCCCTGTTTATTCCAACTTTTTGCTTCTGCTTGTTAGCCAATTGTTAATTTGTATCAGTATAACACATCTATCCCATTTGGTTTAATTTTGCTAACCAACCTTGTGGGGACCTTATCAAAAGCTTTCTGAAAATCCAAGTATATTACATCCACCAACTCCTCTTTATCAATTTTGTTTGTGGCATCCTGAGCAAAGGTCAACAAATTCATCATGATTTCCCATTCACAAATCCATGCTGACTATACTCAATCAGATCCAAGTATCCAGTTACCACATCCTTTCTGATAGATTCTAGCACTACCTCTACTACTGATGTCAGGCTAACAGGTCAATAGTGCCCTGTGCTGGAGATCACAGCAGGTCAGACAGCATTCATGGAGAGAGAACAAGATAACACTTCAAGTCTATCAAGTTCATCAGAGCTCTTCTCAGTGAAAACAGATATAAAGTAATAATTTGTCTTTGGTCGCCATTATCTGTTATAAATTATCCTGACTCTGCTTGATTTTTTGCCTATTGTTTCCTTTTTAGTATCATAGAAGCCTTTACGGTCAGTTCTTATGTTTTTGCTCAATTGTATTCAAGTTCTATTTTCCCTTTCCGAATCAGTTTCCTGGTCCTCCTCCTCCTGTATTCTAAAACATTCCAATGCTCAGATTTATATCATTTCCAGAAACTTTATAGCTCTTTTTTAATCTTATACAATCCATAACTTCCTTTGTTAGCCACAGTTTACTGACCTTTTTGAGTTTTTGCATTGTAGGCCATGCAATAGTTCCTTAAAGAGTATGCATTGCCTATATACAGTCATGTCTTTCAATATATGTTTAAATTTCAAGTAGATTGAGAAAATACAAGTCTGAACACCTGGAAATGGTCAGCAGGTCTGGCAGCATCTATGGAGAGATAACTAGTCAGTTCCTCAGATTGGTCACCCTTTATCAGAGATGGCTCTGTTACTTGAATACTCATCCAGAGACCACGACTAATGAGCCAGAGACACGAGTTCAAATCCCATGATGGCACCTGGGAATTTAAATCCAATAAACTAAATTATTTCTGCGATTAAAATACTAGACCTGGGTTTTGCTGAAGCAGCGGGAATTCAGGTCTTAAACAACAAATTTGGGAATCCTCGCATGCACTGAATAATGTATCACAGCATTTGCTGTAACAGTACTCTTGTTATCTCTGTAGTCATAAATTAGAGCAAACTTTCAAATTTATGCTGTCAGTCTCTGTAATCTCCCCTTAAAGTTAAACATTTTAAATGAAGTGTAACTGGTCTTAAATAAGGTGCTAATTTCATAAGTGCTGTTTGTGATCTTCTTTCGTTCTGAGAAGCTAATCTTACATTGTGGAATGTTAAATTTCCCCACATAAATTGCACAATTTTATAGGTTTTATTCTTCAGAACTCAGTTAATCCTTAGATCAAATGTGAAGGATTTCAAGTACTTGAACTTCCTGGTTTTGTGTGTGTGAATACAGCAGTTTGAGTGCCTGTGTTCTTACTGGCAGTACTGCTGCTACATACTAAGACATCTCCTTAGCAGTTTAATTCTGAAACAAAGCTGAAGGAGGGAGAAAATCCTAACCACTGAGATTACTAAATCTTTGTGAGCTGCTGTACCATTGGGTTATCATCAAAAACCCAGCTGTTTCATTGAAATGGCTACCTTATCTGGTCTGGCCTACATGAGACTCCAGACCCACAGCAATACGGTTGACTCTTAATTGTTCTCTACAAAGGTCGAGTAAGCCATTTTGTTGTACCAAACCATGGCACAAAATTTGTATAAGAATAAAATTGAGCAGACCACGTGGTATTGATCTAGACACTGACCATGATGGGGATTCATCCAGCCCAGACAAGCCTGTACATTCATCCTTACTGCTATCCGGGAAATGGTGGTGAAACTGGGAGACATGTTAACCTAGCTTCATTGCAACAGAATCTCAATAATGATAACCATTAAGCAATCAGGTGGTTGTAAAAGGTGGAGGCGATGACCTACCGGCATTCTCAGTGGACTTTTAATCAAGAGACCCACGTCATGTTCCCTGGACCTGTGTTCACATCCCATCATGGCAATTGTTGGAATTTGAATCCATTAAAAAATTCTGGAATTAAGAATCTAATGATTGTCTGGGAAAACCCATCTGGTTCACTAATGTCCTTTGGGGAAGGAAACTGCCATTCTTTGCTACTCTGGCCTAAATGTGACTCCAGACCCATAGCAATGTGGATGACTCTTAACTGCCCTCTGGGCAATTAGGGATGGGCAATGAGGGCTGATCTAGCCAATGATGCCCATATCCCATGTATGAATTAAAAAAAACTCATCTGGTTTGCCAAAGTACTTGGTCTGAACTCCAGACCTACAGCATTGTAGTTGATTCATAAATGCCTTCTGAAATGTTCTCACAGGCCACCTAGTTTTGTGAATACTTAGTTACAAAAATATTGAATAAAAATCCAAGTGGACTGACTATCCTCCTGCTATTGACTGAGATACTGTGAAGGACAATGCCACACCAGCCTGATCGATCCTGTAAGGTCCTCCTCACCAGCATGTTGGGACATTGCCAACAAAGAGCTCTGCAGATTACTCAAGAAACAAACTGCATAGTTACATTATCAACAATAACTTACTGAAAAATTTCCAGTCTGTTCTATCACCGTCCCTGTGTATATCCTGTGCCAGCGACAGGGCAGATCTAGCAGAGGTGACATCACAGTTGTATACAGCAAAGTGGGATTGTGCTGCGAGTTCTCAAAATTGATTCCAGGACTCACCATTTCATAAAACCAGGCCAAACATAGGCAAGGTAATCTCCTTTTTGATCATAATCAACTAAACTCGCTCCTGTCACAACCTTTTCCTCCCTAAGTATGCTGAACATCACTTGGAAGAGCAAGTAGGATGGAAAGGGCACTGAGGGGGTCGAGGTAGGAAACTTGAAAGTCCAGCACCAGGAGGAACAGCCCACATGGCCTTATAAATCACTGAGATAGCAAGAACTGCAGATGCTGGAGCCAGAGATAACACAGTGTGGAGCTGGAGAAGCACAGCAGGCCAGGCAGCATCAGAGGAACAGAAAATGGAGAAGGGGCCTGACCCGAAACGTCAGCTTTCCTGTTCCTCTGATGCTGCCTGGCCAGCTGTGTTCCTCCAGCTCCACACTTTTTGTTACCACATGGCCTTATCTTCACTTTCTCACCAGGCACAATTACATCTATTCACCATATTGCAGGGAGGAGTGACTCCTTGTGGGAATGAATTTCCATTGTCACATCATGCTTTGTGGCACTGTCACTGTGCTAAATGGGTGGGAGTCGGAACATGTCTAGAAGCTCACAATAGGGCATTCCTGAGGTACTTTGGGTCATCAGCAGCAGGACTGTATTTCACCAACTGCTTTAACCTTGTAGCCTAGCATATCCCTCAGTCTGTCATTACCGTCAAACCAATGAGTAGACATTGTAAGAAAGTATGTCAGGAGCAATGTTCCCCTGGCCTTGCAATCTCTTGTAGGGTGTACCATGCTGGCCTGCATGCAGACGTATTGACTTTGGATTCCGGAAATTGCCGTCATGCACAGGCCTCAGAAATCCACACGGGGCAGCAGAAGTTAGAGGGAATATAGTCCAGGAGTAGAATAGTATAATTAAAAATGACTTCTGACCTTGGTGAAGCTACAACACGTATGCTGAACAGAGGAAGCAGTATGCTATATAAAAAGGTGAGTACTTCGACAAGCAGCAGATTAGATCAAATCCTTTCACATCCAGTCATGAATGGCGGTAGACAATCCAACAAGTAACAGGACAAGAAAAGTTCATTTATACATGGTCCTGCTCAATGATGGAGTCCATCATTTGAGATCAAAAAGAAAGATTGAAGTGTTATCAATTCTGGCTGGAGATGTTTGCAGAGTGGTTGATTCATCTTGTGCTCTATCTGAGGTACACATCACCATAAATGGCAGTCCTCAGTCAACTTAATTCACAGCAAATGGTGTCAAGAAATGGCTGAGTGCACTGGACACAGTAAAGTTTATGGGCCTTGACAATGTCTTGGCTATAATGCACAAGACTCAATGCACCCTCTCCCAAACTGTTGTAGTGCTGCTACAACACTTGTGTCTACCTAACACAGTGAAAAATGTGTTGATCGTTCAGTGTTCAATTCCATCTGTATCTCCTCAAATATTTCTACTGTTGTTGTCAAATGCAGCAACCTGGACAGCATTCAGGCTTACACTGGTATTTGGCAAATGACAATTATACCACAAGTCTAAGACAAAGCCCATTTTCAGTGTTTAACCACCAACTTTTGGCATTCAGTGGGATTAGCATTGTTGAATTGATCACCAGTATCACCCTTGGGGTTACTATTGACCAGGAACTTAACTGGATCTCATACTTTGGTGATGACAGCAGGTCAGAGACTGAGTATTGTATAGTTATTCATTTCCTGACTCCTCAGAGCCTTTCCACCACCCGTAAGGCATAAGTTAGGTGTTAAATGGAACACTGCCTATTTCACTGGGTGAGTGCATCTCGAACAACACTCAAACCTGCCATTATCCCATGCATGGTTTGGGGAATCAGTGACCTCAGCATCTGTATTTCTGTAGATATCTGTGGTTTTGGACAATCCCTAGCCATTGGCTCTGTCTCTCCCATACCAACTGCCTGAGACTAATACAGTCCATTTCCAACCTTGATGTTGTATTTGACAGAGAAATGAACTCACAATTCTGTTACTATTTCATTTAAGACTCCCTTCCTCCACCTCCATAACATCATCCAACTCTTTCATGACCCAGCATTACTTATGCTGAAAATGTCATAATTTCTGCGCTTGAGCTCTCCAATCTTCTTCTGGCCAGCTTCCCATCTACCTATGTAATCAGAGTTTCATCTGTCTCTCTGCTGCCTGTATTTAACTCGCACCAAATTGCATTTGCTTGTCAGTTCTGCTGAATTAATTGCCGTGACTTTCTTTCTCTTTTTCTTTTTACTTTTGCTCTTTTTTCTTTCTTTCTTTTGTTTCTTTTCTTTCTTTGTGGTGTGGCAACTTATAAATTATTCATGTATAAGTACATGTGATAATAAATTTCTGTTCTACTGTAACTGCTGCTTTCTTTAATTTACTCCTTCATAGGATGTGCTAGTCCAGTATTTATTGCTCTTGTGAAAATAGTAATTAGCTGCCTTCTTGCACTGTTGCAGTCCAGAGATGTATGCACATCCAGACCAATGTAGGGTCAAGCTCTGAATGACCTTCTGAGATTTCCCCTGAAAACGGAGCTGCTCCTGGTGGTAGGGATGACTTAGTTGGGATTTTTAGCTGCTCTAAACAGAGATGTAGTTGAGTGTGGCAGGTTAACTTTGTCAAAGACTATGTTCAGGTGGAATTACTATCTCTATCTTTCTTCACTTTTCCCTTTATTCTATTTTTTAAAAAAAACTTGACATTTGCTTATCTCTTTCCTTCTCCCTCACATTGCATTTGTCTCTCAAATCCTCGTCCTGCTCTTCTCAAACCCCTATCACCTCCAAAGCATCATCTTAGCTTTCTGTTAAAGTGACAGCTGATATGCTGGTTCATTTTTCCAGTGATTTGGCTTAGGTTTGGTTCCAAAAGACTGCACAAAACTATGAGAGGGAAAGGAGCTGTGTGTGTCTTCCTGTGTCTGCTCTGTGAGGGAGGAGTTTTGTGTTGAGTGATGGCTGGGTTATCAACCCATTGTGAATACGATGTAGGTCAGTGTTACTGGGATGCTGCAGTTTGTGAGTAGATCAACGACTACCCCAGCTCCACCCCAACCTCTGCTTGTCACTGATATGTGGATAGGTATTGGGTCAGCATTCACAGCTAAAAATAATCCTGTTGACTTTTCTATTAGTGCCATTTGTACTCCATACAGCGCTATCTGCCACCATTCTTCGTTAGTGTGGGAAATATAAACGCTTATTTATGTATAAGCTTGACAGCTGGAAAACAGCTATTGCAAACACAGCATTGCAGATTGTCTGTAAAGCACTTATTCAAAAAGTGTATGAATAAATGAGAAGGTTGCTAGGTCATGACCTACATATGCAGTGCAGCATAAAACCTGTATAATGCACAGGGTTTGAAGCTGCTGACCCTGTAGGTGTAAATCTTGTTTTATTACACTTGGCCAAGTCCCAGATGCATGGCATAATGCATATTGCAATGTCCTAGCATCTGGAAATGATAAAGTTTGAGCAGCTTTGACCTGAATGGTATTGGTAGATGTAACCACTGCAGTTTGTTGACAGTAAATCTGTAACTAAAATCTTGATTTTCCCTTCATATCCAATTCAGTAATGTAGAGTATGGAGGAGATGGGTATGATCTTAATGCAGCATCAAGTTGTAATTGTGCCAGTAATGCGACAAATTAAAAGTCAGTAGTAGACAACACTGAAAAAAAAAGATTTAATTAAGGAATGGTCATGCAGTAAATTGGAATATCTGTCACTTGCTTTTCTCCAAATCCAAGGATTGGCAGGCAATGTTATGGAATACGGGGCTGCCTTCAAAGAGGTAAGGTTCAGGTACAGAAGAGATACATTTCACAGGGGCACAGATGGGGGAAGCAAAGCCAACGCTTCCTGGATAATAACAGAGAGCATGTAAAATGAAGCACAGAAAGAATGTGTGTGTGACAGTACCAGATTGACAAAACAAGTGAATGAACCAGGCTTATTCTGGATAGGAGGGGAATTAGAAAAGGAAACAAAACAGGCAAGAAGAAGGCAACAGCAGACTGGCAGCTAACCTAAGAGGAAATTGAAAAGTCATATAAATGTGATTTATTGGTTAGCTTAGTTAGCTGGATGGCTGGTTTGCAATGCAGCACAAGTTCAATTCCCATACCATGAAGTTCCTCCTAAACCGGGCCCATTGCCTGAGGAATGGTGACCCCCAGGTCTCTCTGTAATGAGAGAGCAGCCCTATGGTCCTCTGGGACTGTGACAGTTTTACTCTATTGAAGTGTAAATTGATGTAAATAATAGAAGAAGGTGGGATCCATTAAGAATTGCCGGAGAGTCCTATGCATATATGCAGAAGAGCCCTCTTTATCAAAGAACTCATTTTAGAAGGTAATTGAGGTACTGAATGGGTCTTAAAAAATGACAGCATACTAGGCTGGATGTACTTAAGGGTTTTGAGGTCGGTTGGCTCGCCGAGCTGGTTTGTTGTTCCGCAGATGTTTCGTTACCATGCTGGGTAACATCATCAGTACACACTGATGCTTCATCGGAGGCTGCACTGATGATGTTACCCAGCAGGGTAATGAAATGTCTGTGGAACAACAAACCAGCTTGGCGAGCCAACCAACCTCAACACCCACAACCCGAGCTACAAATCTACTCCAAAACCTTTGTATTTAAATGTTATTTATAGCTTAAGTTCTTGCCTTTTCTCAAGAGCCCTGCACAATTCTCTTTCATACCCTCTGCATGTGATCCCAATACTTGTAATTTTCTATCCTCCACATCTTAGTGGTAGTATCCCTACTCCTGGGCTGGGAGGCCTGGATTCAAGTCCCGCCTGGATTCAAGTCCCACCTGCATCAGAAGTGTGTAATAACATCTGTGAACAGGTTGATTATAAAAATAGGTTAAATTAAAAGAAAAAGTCCTCCATATCTTCCCTCTGATGAGGTGGCCTGGAAGCCATTCCAAATCCTCCCTTACCCTGTTAGAAACTGGTTGTTTCGATTGTGTTTTGAAGGTATACACTGAAGGACTAATCGGTCATTTGGCCTCTCCAGTGGCCCTAATCATGTGAGCCATAATCCACATCACATTTAAATAAAAACCAAAATTCAATGTCTTTTGTCCAGCCTGCACTAAAGTGTTGGAGGTTGCCTGGCCATGTGACACCCACATAGGCACAGCACCTAAAGCAGCAGGCCTGCCTATAAAAGAGATTAGAATTAGATGCATGCTTTTTTTGCAGGCACCAACATCAACTCTGGCTTGCATAATTTCCATTTAATTTCTCTCTCTGATGTGGAAGAGTTCATTCAAACAAGCCTCTGCTTTTTGTTTCCTTTATTGAAGTGAGTGACATGGCAGTCATACAGTAATGCCAATGGTTAGGCACTCGACAGAGCAGAGTTCTCAATTAATCTGACAGCGAGCCTGACTGTTTTCCAATTTTCTGCTGGATAGAAAATCGCACAGTTAATGGCAATGGGTTTACAAATACTCTTATCTAAATCCCTTTTTAAAGTCTAGCATGGACTTTATAATTTCAAAGGTCGGATTTGATTAATTCTCATTGTAACCTTGTGAAGATTCTGTGGTGCTGAAATGATGGCTATTTCAACATAGCACACTACCTACTTCTGTTCTGCTCTTATTACTGCAATATCAGAAGGGATTTGCTTTCAGATCTCTATCATATTCAGGGTTACAGTTGACTAGCAGAGAGTTAACGCCTCAAGTCAGATGAAGGACATTGGTGATGTAAGAGATTCAGGTATGGTCATCATGTGATTGATATGTATGATCTCTATGATGCCCTCCAAGGATACTTTGATAGCAACTTCCAAACTCTCAACACCTTATCACCTAAAAAGATAAGAGCAGCAGATACATAGGATCACTGCCACCTGCAAGTTCCCATTCAAATTGCAAACCTTTATTTTAAGCTGGAAACTGTGTCAGTGTTCCACCACTGTCACAGGGTCAAAATCCTGAAACTCCCCTCCTGACAGCACTGAGGGACAACTTGAATCACATGGTCTTCAGGAAGGTGTCTCACCACTTTTGTATATGAACCTGAAAGCTTTAATATTGCAAAATGTCTTAAGCACCACCAATTTATTGATGTCATGTGGATGTGTGGACAAAACACAGGCGCTTAAAGAAGCAAGACCTGATATCATTTTGTCCTTGGTCTCAGTAACAATTTCAAGTATGTTCAATGTAACTAGTTGATGTCATGCAGTTATCTATACCTTGTTCACTTCACGCAACTCTTCTACTTAGACCAGCACATGGTTTTCCTTAGCCATAACATACCAACCAGGCCCTGCGTAAAGAGCATGGTGGCAGCACCCTTCATGCTGAACAGCCAGACCTATACAACAAGATAGGCAGCAATGCTGATTTAATCTGAAATCTCCTAGCCACAGAATGTGATCTTCAGGCTCCACTTTAAATCAGCATCGGGTGAAAAAAAATCCATATAGAGCCCTTGTGGCAATCCTGTGCAATGAAGAATAAGTATCCCAGTGAAGGCTTAAAGCATCTCAGACCTAATAATAAGTGCACTGCAAAGCCCACCACCACCTTCTTAAGGGCAACTGGGGGCGAGCAAAAATGCTGGCCAGCTAGCAACATCCACGTGTCACACATAAATATTAAAAAAGAGAAACTCACTGAAGGATGAGAATTAGGCATTCTAAAGCAGATTCGGGCTGTAACACAACGTGATGGTCTGTGGAAGTGGTCTCGAATCAGAGCTCACCAAGCAGGGAACCGACATCGGAGGTCCCATAAATAAAGCTTAAAATCCTTCCTGGGCCAGGGAGGGTCTTTAAAACAGCACAGTAATCCAGGATGGAGATGAAAGAAGGTTAAAAACTTCCTTACGCCTCAGATTGAGGGCTGCCGCCATTAGAGAGTAGGCATCACGAGACACCACTATAAAGTAAAGGACTATAAAATAAATAGACCAGGGACAATACAGAGCTGGTAACTGAACTAATAATGTTGGGCAGAATAAAAGCCTAAGTACACCTGGTCTAACAGGGAAAGCAAGTTTGGGAGACTGTTTTGACTGCAGAAGTGGTGAGAAATCCTTTACCAGAGCCATAATAAAGGCAGGCATCATTTATATAAATAATGAGGCACGGTAATTATTAAGTGAAACTGTAATAATACCCATTTTAATCCAAGCCATAGAGTGGGAGTCATTCAGCCTATCTGTTAAAGAAGTGGGAATCATTTATTAAACTGTGAAAAGTGGGATTCATACAGTGAAGCTGTGGAGGTAGCATTGATCCTCCACTTTAGTCATGAAGGGCAGGAGAACCAACCTATGCAGCAGCAAAGATGGTATTACTGTGAAATAAAAGCCTTTTGAGCAAGAAAAATATGTAATCACATTAGAAAGACATGGCATATGAAATAATATTGCCAAGAAGACTTAATTTCAGAGATGGACCAAGTATAACACAGAATTGAACATCTTGGAGTAAATAATTTGAAGTGCAAAATAGCTTCCAAATTAGTTACTCAGTGAGAAGCTGAACAAGTAAATACACTTCGTACATGATTGAGGTATAGCTGTTTTGTTTTAGCTTACCAAATGATAAAACAGCAATTGATACTTTGAAGAGCTGCTGAATGCCTTTTGATAATTGCTTCAGAAATAAAATATCTCAACAGCAACATTTAACAGGGAGTTGCCCATCAAGGGAAATCATTAGGTGAATTGCTTAATGTTATGTATAGATTCTTGGATAGGTGTGGCCCGGGAGGCCTCATGTCAAAATTCAAAAGAGACAGTTGTTGTAGGAATTGCTTTGTCAGATTTATTATAGTACAAAGAAGACCTGATTCTAGAGAAATCTATTCAGATGGTGAGTGAAGCAGAAGTCTGAAAGTAGCGTGGATCAATCCTTAGAAAAGTAGAACATCTTTAGAACAGGAGATCCACAGAGTCCACTCAACCCTGAAATACAAAAGCCATAAACAACATATGAGAAACAAGTACAGTGATTTAAGTACAGTGAGTTCTGAGGAAGGGTCACCGGACCCGAAATGTTAATTCTGTTTTTCCTTTCACAGATGCTGCTAGATCTGCTAGGCTTTTCCAGCAACTTCTGTTTTCATACAGTGTTAAGACAGGCATCAGAAACTAAACATCCTCGACAGTGCTATAGAGACAAGAAAAAAAACTTCACAGGCACGCATACACAGCATCCTACTATTAAAATAAATAGCTCTTTAAGCACAGAAGGTTACATTCAGAAAATATGCAGATTTGGGAGACAATTTCAGAAAAGCAAGAATTCAAATAGCTACCCACACGAGAGGTTAATAAGCTAGAACAGTCTACGCCAGAAGTAAAACCTAACATTTTTTTTTGAGGGAAATCAGTGAGCTGGCTTGCCCTTTTAATAACCACAATTTTCTCAAGGGTACCGAGCTATAGGCAATGAGTGCTGGTCTAGCAAGAGGTACTCATATCGTATGAAAGAACTTTTTAAAAAAAAAGACTAGTCCTAACGTCAGTTTTTAAGATGCTGGCAAATGCTTTCTTTTGTCTTTCTAGTCTTGATATTGATTAACGCTTGGCGTACAATAGCATAGGCCTTCGCTGCCCTGTCTAACTTGGCAACTTGAATCGTTTTTTTAAATAAGGTTATAACATTGAGTGTTATCGAGCTGCTCTGTAAAGATCATTACACACAGAGTCCACTCCTTCCTTGATGACCCAGCTTGTTCCCCCAGGGAATTCTGGATCATGGTCAGGAATGGAAGGTGTCTTTTTCCTTCTCCAGATCAAAATTCAGACAAGCTCAAAATTTTCCCAGGTGAGTTCAGACAATTGTTTTACCCATAACTTGAAGCTGACTCAGTTTCAGATAGAGAGTATAATGTAATATCATGGAACCAATATTAGCCATGTGGTTGTGACTTGATTTCCTTCAGTGTATTGAATCTAGAATTTTAACTGTATATTGCATTTGTCCCTAAAGAAGCATGGTATCTACCTCTGTCATTGTCCAGTTCAATGGATCAGTGGAAATTATTTTTACTGCATTAAATCAGATAGATCAGTTTCAAATTGAGGGGCTGAATTTTCCCAGCATTTGGCTAAGAGTCAATTTCGGGGAGTTTCACGGATGGATTCTCTCCATGAGCCCTAGTGATCATTCTGTCATAATTCTATGCTGCTTACCTCATCGAGAATGTATCATGTCTCCACAGCAGCCTTCTCAAAGTTTGTGTTCAGCAGTGGTGGAAGCACTTGCCAGTGTGGGTACTTTACAGTGTTCATATTATGGGCACCATATTTAAATCCCCAGGTCTACACTATGTAAAACACTGCCACTCTGGTCTCAAGTAGCCTCCCAGGGCAGTGCAGTATTCATAGTCCAGCAGTGCCTCAGGAAGGTTAATGACCCCCTGCGTTCTTTTCATATAATTACTAGTCTCTTCTGTCTACTACCTCACACTCACTCTAAGTCTGCCATTGCACCCATTTATGACCGAGGCTTATGGTCTACCATTCTAATATTGCCTGCAGCATCTTACCTAAATGAATCTTATTCACCTGGTCTCCTAAACTATTAGATCTTTCTTCCTTCTAACTGCTTACTTGGGACACTTCAGCAATTTTCATAACTAAGGACAGAGCAGTCCTCTGACTGACCATAGTTCCATGGCTGGACTAATGATTGCTCTCCTTAGCGTTTCAGAATGGCCTTTTGGTTGAAGCAGATGGAACATGTTTGTTGCAAAAACTGCTGCCACATGCAGTAGGTGTGATATTAATGTAGGACAGTGCCATACAGCAGCATCTCCACCTCCTTGACTGTTCATTACTGGCAAACATGCAAGTCTGACCTTCTGTCTGCGCTAAAAGGCAAGGCAGTGATGCACTGAGCATCCAAGTAAGCACAAAGTCAGTGAACGTTAAGATAACATGGTAAGATCCCTGAGGTGTGCCCTGTTCTGTTGCATCAGATGGTGCCTAGTGTTACATGCAAAGCAACCTGGAGTAGCATTGAATAGAAGGTATCAGTGAGCTCCAAATGCAGCGTGGAAGTGATGAACTGTCTTATAGTTATTGACAATGTACCATGCTGATGTGGTGAGCTTTGACGATGCCATCAGGAGTCGACAGAGGCTGCAGGCAGTGACTGCCCTTGGACCATGCCTTGAGGTGTTGGGAATTGCTGGCAAAGATGCATCCATGGAGAATATGGCAATGAGCTACAACTGTATGTAATTGCTCTGACTCTCAAATAGAGGATTGGTGCTCTCAAGTTTCTCTCTGGATGAAAAGTAAGAGGTCCTTTGGTTCAATGTACTCTCGGTTCAGAAGGAAAACTTTAAGTTAGTTTCCTGTAGCGAAAGAGAAAGAAAGCCCAAACTGATTGCAAAAGATTTTTGTGTAGAATGAAGGTGAGCGATGTGGAAGAATGACTGTGGTACCTTCAGTGTAAATGCAGCAGAATATGTTTCAGAGAGTCATCAGAAGAACATCTCAATGCTCTGCTGAAGAAGACTACATTTACTTAGTGTGAGCAGAAATGAACCATTTTTAGCAGTCAGCGCACCTTCATTTGTGTCAAGAGGAAATGATTTATTTAAAATGATTGAAGAAGGTAATTGCGAGAGCAGTGAAGTTTGAGCACAAGCCTGGAGATTATTAATCCTCTTCAATTCTCTATTGTTTTTTCACTTGTCAACTGTGGCTGTAGACATTAAAAAAAAGAGAGATCTGGTGATGACCTGGCGTTTGCTCCTGAGCCATACCGAGGATTTATCTTGAGTATTCTGGGCATGAGATGATTTCTAAAGGTCAACAGCAATCAGTGACAAGAATGTTTTGTCGGTTGGAAACATTGCACTTTTTTTTTACCTTTCAAGCATCATGCCAGTAATTGATTCAGATATCGGAGCAGTATGTTCTACAGCTAGGTTCTAGTTTCTGTGTTTTGATCAGCATAGCACAGGCCTACTAATTAGTCAACTTGAGTTCATACGATATAATGATCCTTTTAAATTTGAGCATTGATGTACAGTCCTAATTTTGATGTTACCTTTCAAGCAAAAATTCTCACTCAGTATTAGGGATGTGGAAATGAGCCCATTAAATAAAAAGTATGGCCTCATAGATTAAAGGTGCTGCCAACAGTAAATGCTCATATTTCTTTGGTCTTTGATGGATTCTCAGGTATGCAATATCTGTAAGTACAGTGATAGGCACACACACTATATGTGCCTGAAGAATATATAGGTGACTATGAAATTGAATATATTTCATTCCTGCAATTGAGGTGTGCATTCATAATTTCCTCCCTAAGGGCATTATGAGTCAACATTCAGCACATGGATTGCAGTGGTTCAAGAAGACAGCTCACCACCACCTTCCCAAGAGCAACTAGGTATGGGCAATAAATGCTGACCCAGCCAATGATACCCATGTCCCACAAGATGACAATGAAAAGAAATTAATCATGAAAGCAAGTAACTGGGAGCATAGAGAGTGATTTATTTTGATTCCTATTTCTTGCTTTCAGTGCGTCTGATTAGCTACAGTTGTTGATTTGAAGGGCTGTTAAGCTGCTGTTAGAAAGATTCATTTCAATTATAAAGGTGAAGGGATTTGCAGGTGTGTGGTACTGCAAACTAATCATGTTGTTCAAGCTTTTCTTTTCATAATAGAAGACTGTACAATTAAATGAGTTCATTTCTTCAGAAAGAAATTACAAACACCTAGCAGTAAAATCGTGTTATGAACTGAGATGATAAAATGAAGTACCACATGGAAACGATAATGGCTATGGCTGGGAGCTTTGGGCAGGCAAACCATGTATGGACAATGGAAATGGATGAATCGTTGATGTGTCATTTCAATCATTTTGCTTGATTCTGTTCAGGAAGTAGGTCTGTAAAATTATCCTTAAGAAGTTTAATTTGTAAGCTAGGGCCTATCATACATAGTTTATCAAAGTTTTAACAGGCCATGTAACCTTTTCCTTTATGCCTTGCACAAAGCATGTAGTGTACCTTTGCTTTATAATGAGACTCCATTGCAGGATATTATGGAATTTGTTACATAGAATCCAAGTGATCATAGAATCCCTCCAGTGTGGAAATAGGCCCTTTGGCCCAACAAATCCACACTGACCCACAGAGCATCCCACCCAGACCCATCCCCCTATAACCCACCTAATCCACACATCCCTGAACACTGGGCAATTTAGCATAGCCAATCCACCTAGCCTGCACATCTTTGGACTGTGGGAGGAAACCGGAGCACCCGAAGGAAACCCACGCAGACACGGGGAGAATGTGCAAACTCCACACAGACAGTCACCCGAGGCTGGAATCGAACCTGTGTCTCTGGTGCTGTGAGGCAGCAGTGCTAACCACTGAGCCACCGTGCATTCAGCAGCTGCTGCTTCATGAACACTAGGGGCTGGCTGAATCGACTATCCTTCTGGTAGGAAGGCACAACTGTCTATTTCTTGGCAGTGCCATAGCATGCCAGGTGTGGTTTCTCTGCCTGTGTGCTCTATGTGCCACCTATAAGTGGTGGTCCTATGACACAGAACCCTATCTTTTACACATTGCGTATAAAATAAAAGCATTGCATACTTCCACAATCAAGTGCATTGTTTGTCATCTAACCTGCCTTCTATGTTGTTGGCTCTATTTTGGAGCAATGAATTCAGATTTTAATGCTTGATTTAAAAGAAAACATTGCTGTTGGAAAATGTGACATCATGGCGATTAAAGCTCAATCGTGCTCCCAGTCATGGTTAACAATGATTTAAAAAAAATAAATTTCTTATGGGAAAGCTCTGAAATCTTGACAGAACTCTGTCTTAATGCCTGAATTTGGGAGCATGTTTGAGGTACAATGTTATATTGTGGACTTCTTTCCACATGAGGCAAATGAGGAAGAATAGGAGTTGCATTTTAAAGTATTATCTCTTATAGATAGCTCAGAAAGACTGAACCGAACTACAGCAGAATGGAAGGCAGCATCAATCCAACACGTTAAAAGTGTTGAAAGAATGAAGTACTAATTGAAACTGGAGAGAGCTCACACCATAAATGTTGCAGATTTGTACAATGGCTGTCATCTTCCTCAGTATCCACCTATCCCAAGGGATTGATGTGTTCACATCATCTGGATGTGGCTGAAACAGCTCTCAGGAAGCTCAATGCAACTGAAGCTTGAGGACAAGGTGGACCATTAAGTGGCACCCCATTCGCCTCCCTCCACCATTGATGCACAATAACAACAGATTAGGTGAATGGGCAACACTGTGGCAGATGGTTTTTGATGTCAGCAAGTGTGAAGTTATTCATTTCAGACCGAAAGGCACAGAGCTAAATACAGTGGATGTCCAATGAGATTTAAGGGTTCAGGTACATTGTGCTTTAAAATGTCACAAATAGGTGCAGAACATAGTCAAGAAGGCTAATGGGATGCTGGCCTTCTTATCTAAAGGCTGGAGTATAGGGATGTAGATGTTATGCTGCAGTTATACAAAACCCTAGATAGACCCTACTGAGAGTACTGAGAGCAGATTTGGGCACCACTCCTTACAAAGGATTGTTTGGCCCTGGAGAAAGTTCAACACAGGTTTACAAGGCTGATGCCTGGACTTCAGGCACAAAGCTATGAGGAGAGATTAGATGAATTATTCTCTAGAATTTGGAATGTTAAGGGGTGATCTAATGGAAGTCTTCAGGATATTGACAGGGAAAGACAGGGTAGATAAACCATTTCCACTGGCTAGGGATTCTAGAACCAGGGGGCATTGTCTAAGAATTAGGGCCAGGCCATTCAGGAGAGATGTTAGAAAGTACTTCTACATGCAAAAAGTGGTGGAGGTTGGAACTCTCCACCTCAAACTGTCGTCAATGGTAATTCAATTGTTAAATTTAAATCTGAGATAGATAAACGTTTATTAAGGAAGGGTATCAAGGGATATGGGCCCAAGGCAGGCATATGGAGTTAGGCCATAGATCGGCCTTGATCTTATTGAATAGAGAAGCAGGCTCGAAGGGCTGAATAGTCTACTCCTATGTTGTTATGTATGATATACAAATGCACTGCACAGCTCATCAAAGCACCTTTCGACAGTGTCTTTGAAACCCCATGAGTTCAACGAGCCAGAAAGACAAGGGCAGCAGATGAGTGGGAACACCACTATCTGCAAATCCCCTTCAAGCCACACGCATTGCTGACTTGGAACTATATTGGTCCCTTCTCAAGAGAAGTTAGGAATAGGAAAGAAATACTGGACTTCTCAGGGTTACCCACAATCTAGGAAAGAATAATAATAAAACAATTATAGGCAGCACATGGAAAGGATCCATTTTTAAATGGTATCTGTGGAAGTATCTGCAACTTGTAAACTAAAGACATAAATTGCATACTCTGTGTCATTGGTTGTTACTTTAGTCAGAATGAATGAGGATATTAGCCTCTACCCTGTGTCAAAAGTAGGAAGAATACATTTTGGATTCACAATCCATAACCATGCATCATCGTGGATTGAACTTCTTAATAATTACAGCAAGGTTTATTTAGTTCAGCAGGAAAGCCTAATGCAGTTATTGAAACATTGGCCTCATAAATATTGAAAGCCTTTGGTGAGATCAAAGGTTAAGAATTCAGCATTTCTTGTTTCATTGGACCAGTGAACAAAAAATAGTCACCACTCTATAAAATTAATAGATTCGCAATCCAGGCTGTATCAGGCTGTATTCAAAAACACAATGCAAACTTACTGTGTTCATGCAATAGAATGATGTGGCTTGGTAATTAGAGACAACAAGGTGCAGAGCTGGATGAACACAGCAGGCCAAGCAGCATCATAGGAGCAGAAAGGCTGACGTTTCGGGCCTAGATCCTTGT
>NC_063356.1:22113203-22175544 GCF_021869965.1 Rhincodon typus
ATCTCTGGCTTGGTAATTATTTGCACAAATATCCAGAAGTAAATGGAATATGATGTAACTTAGTGAATATAGTGTAACTTAGTGAATATACTTTCATGAATAACTTTTCCAACTTAACACACTTCTGACTAAATGGTTAGCACTGAAACATAAAATACTTTTTGACACTAATAATGTAATGATGCAAAGGATATTTTCATTTTGAAAATATGTGATCAAAGGAAGTTTTGAAGAGAAAGATAAAAACAGTCAGTGGAAATTATTGAGAACTTCAGTGACGATAAAACTGAATATTCTTCTTCTAATTCACTCAGGGGCTGGCCTCGATTGTTGCCCGTCCCTAGTTGCTCTTGAGAAGTGGTGGTGAACTGCTGCAGTCCACATGCTGTAGGTTAACCCGCAATGCCATTAGGGAGGGATTTCCAGGATTTTGACCCAGTGATAATGAAGGAATGGCAATATATTTCCAAGTCAGGGTGGTGAGTGTGTCGCCAGTGGTTGTGTTCCCATATCTGCTGCCCTTGTCCTTCTAAATATATGTGGTTGTGTGTTTGGAATGTGCTGCCTAAGGATCTTTGAATTTCTGTAGTGTATCATGTAGGTAGTACACACTGCTGCTACTGATCGTTGATGGTGGAGGGAGTGGATGTTTTTGGATGTGGTGCCAATCAAGTGGGCCATTTTATCCTGGATGGTATCAAGCTTTTTGAGTGTTGGAGCTCCACCCTTTCAGGTATTCCATCACACTCCTGACTTGTACCTTGGCCAGGCTATGGGGAGTCAAGAGGTGAGTTACTCACCATACTATTCCTAGCCTCTGACCTGATCTTGTATCCACTGTGTTTATGTGGCAAGTTCAGTTAAGTTTTTGGTCAATGGTAAATCCCAGGGTGTTGACAGTGGGGGATTCAGTGATGCTAACACCAGTGAATGTTTCTTATTGGAAATGGTCATTGCCTGGCACTTGTGTGGTATGAAATTTCCTTGCCACTTGTCAGCCCAAGCCTGGATATTGTCCTGATCTTGTTGCATTTGAACATTGGCTTCTTCAATATCTGAGGAATCATGAATGGTGCTGAACAAATTGGAATCATCCGCGCACATCCCCACTTCTGACATCACGATAGAGGAAAGGCCATTGAAGCAGCTGAAGATGGTTTGGCCTGGGACACTAGGTTAAGAAACTCCTGCAGAAATGTCAGGGGCTGAGAATTGGAGAAACCATTTCTGAGAAATAGTTTGTCTGTGTTCATTGATTTTTTTTTTATTCATTCATGGAATGAGGGCGTCACTTCTAGGCAGCATTTATTGTCCATCCCTAACTGCCCAAACAGCAGTTTAGAGTCAACCACATTTCTGAGAGTCTGGAATGACGTGTAGGCCAGACCAGGTAAGGATGGCAGTTTCCTTCCTTAAAGGACATTGGTGAATCAGATAGGTTTTTCCGATAATCGGCAGTGGATTCATGGTTATCACTAGGTTCTTAATTGCAGGTATTTATTGACTTCAAATCCCACCATCTGCCGTGGTGGGATTCGAACCCCAAACATTATCTTGGTCTCTGGATGAACAGTCCAGCAACAATACCACTAGGCCATTGCTCCCCCATATTGTAATACCCTTTAACAATTGCTCGAGTTGCTTTTATGTCATTTAGAATGTCAACTGTCCTGAAGTTGTATAATATTTCTAAATGCACAGGTCATTCTCAGTGTAGCATGTGGTAATTGGAATGATAGATCTCACCCAGTGAAAAGAGGATTTGCAGAATGTGCTGTTACAAAGCGGGTCTAAGATTGGAACTGTGGGGTCCTCAGACATGGCTCCATGTCCCATTGAACTATCCCACTGCTAATTGTAGCAAAATTGCAAGGTCTGGATGTTTTCCAGTTTTACTGTTAAGATTTTTTTTTAAAATTTCTGAGTGGAGGAAAATGGAGACAGAGTCATTGAATATATTTGAGGGAGGGGCAAATAGATTCTTTGCAGGAATGTAGAATTGTGGTCACAATCAATCGGCTATGATCTTATCAAATGGGGAAGCAAAGTCAATAGGTTACTCCTAATTCATATATCTACATATTTGATTGTATTTTTAATCATAGTTAGGATATTAGCTTTAAATGATATGCATTGAAAGCCCTTTACAAATGATTGATCTTTAATAAATTTATGCTGCAACGTAAAGTAGACCATTTCTGAAGAAGGGTCTAGGCCCAAAACGTCAGCCTTCCTGCTCCTCTGATGCTGCTTGGCCTGCTGTGTTCATCCAGCTCTACACCTTGTTATCTCAGATTCTCCAGCATCTGCAGTTCCTGCTTTCCATGAAGGCAAAAGGTCAGGATTGCCCTCCCCACTGTGTCTCTTCAGCACACTTGCCTACAATATCAAAAGAGCTGTGATTAAAAATTGTTTATTACAGATCGCATAATTTTCACATTGATCTTGGAATAACAATAGAGTTTTCTCACACTTTGTATCAGAACTGCATTGAAAGATTCCATTTATTCTGGTCTGTGTCAGAAATCTCCTGGAGTTCTGAAACTGGACATTAGGAATGAATTTGTTCTTGTCCGGTAGATGTTACATTAATTTGTGTACATGGTGCTAGGTCGAAGCCCTTCAGATATTCAGCAGATTTGTTCTCTTGGAAATCAGTCATGTTTCAAAACCATTCAAGACCAAAGCTTACAGGCATCAACTTGATGCAAGTTGTGTCAGGTGCTTTCAGCTGTCATTGCCCATCAGTTGGTACAGCTGCATAAGTGAGCAATTTAGTCATGTTAAATTGGCATTTTATTGTTGAATGCCAAAGGGAGTAAGAACACCAAGGAGGATTTTGTAATAAGTCGTGATAGATGGAACCTTCCACCTTGCGATTGGTTGCAAAATTCTTTCTCTTATCCAACTTTTTTCTCTTTTATTAACTATTCCTTGTGATGCTCCTCCCTGTGGCAGTAAAGCAATGTGTCTTTTTGGCTCAAGTCCATGGTTTAATAGTTCTGAATGTAGGAGATAAAGATCTGATGTTACATTCCATAGCCACTATTGTCATTACATTCAGCCTCCAATCATCGGGTAAGCGTTCTGCAACGCGGCCTTCAAGATACACAACAACGCAGAATTGCCGATCAGAGACTGATAGCCAAGTTCCGTACCCATGAAGACGACCTCAACTGTGTTTTTGGGTTCATGTCACATTACATGTAACCCTACCACACTGTTCTGTATCTGCAAAACCTTCCTTACTGTCCTGTTTTGACGCCATCACCTTGATAAATTGTTAAGATCTCTCTACCTTAATTAGTTTGTACAGTTTTGGATTACTTATTATGTTGGTTAGACCTTTGGCATGTGATCCTTATACCTACCATGTTATTCCAGTCATTTAATTTATCTCCAGCACCACCTTTTATTTTTTTGTAATTATCTCTCTGCCTCATTTAATTGGATTATAGGTCATCCCTTTGCTTGTTATTCAGCTGTTGACACTTTATTCGCACCATCTGCACACCTTGCAGAGACTTATTATTCTATACTCCACTCACACCAGTTGTATGAACTTCTGATTCTCTGCCTATAAATTTTGTGTCTATGTGCTCTTCTCTCTTACTCCTCCTGACAAAGGGGCAGCGCTGTGAAAGCTTGTGATTTCAAGTAAACCTGTTGGACTATAACCTGGTGTCATGTGACTTCTGACTGTGTCCATCCCAGTCCAACACCGGCACCTCCATATCATGAGTTTTGAGGAGGAAGAAGAAATTAAATTAACCTGAAAGGCCTATCAAGCATATTTATCCTTGTGCGCTATGGACAAGGGAGAATATTTGAATTTAAAATCTATAAAGTAAGCTCGTATGAAAGCAATGCAATAGTCTCTTTCCAAGATTTAATTAACTAATAGCAGAAATAAATTAGATTACTTTGTCAGAGTTTGGCATAGCATTGTCAATTTTCAGTCTTAAAACGCAAGTGAATGGACTTCAGGTTTCCTGCTGTAAAACAAAAGTGAGGCTAGATGTTATTGCAAACGTTGACTCAGTATGTTAGCATGTGTCTTCACCTAGGGAATGGGTGTTTTTCAGGGAAACTATATACAGGGAATTAATGGTTTAAGTTGATCTGACCTTTCCAAAAGAGGGGAATTTGGGAACGGGTTAATGTTTAAATGCTGGATTTCAAAATTGTGAAATTAAGAGGCTATAGCTACTGAGATAAAAAAAATTATTTGACCAAGTATTAAAAGTGTTTATTGCAACAAGAACATCATTATACTGTCTTTTTCTAATTTATGGTTCAGATTTTTAGCACCTGCTTTTGTGACCATTTAATGTAGTTGCTTTAGTAATGGTTTGATTTAAAGGAGGTTTTGACTGGTCTGTGAATTTGAGGAACTCTGAGTTGGAGACGAGGTCAGCATGGGGAGGTGGTGGAGTATTAGACTAATAATCTGGAGCCCTAGGCAGATGTTCTGGGGAAATGAGTTTGAATCCCACCATGACATTTGGTGAAATTGGAATTTGATAAAATCTGGCATAAAATGATGACCCTGTCGATTGTTGTAAATGCCCATCTGGTTCACCAAAGTTCTGTTCAGGAGGGAAATCTGCCATCCTTACCTGCTCTGGGCCTACATGTGATTTCAGTCCCACACCAGTGTGGTTGACCCTTAACTGCCCTCCTGAAATGGCATAACAAGCTACTTGGTTTAAGGGCAGTGAGGGATGGACAAGAAATACTGAGCTGTCTTACATACAAAAATATATATTAAAACAAAACTTGATCGTACCCAGAACGTATATTGTCTTAGTTTAAATCAGTTGTTAAACAGGGCTCATGTGCAGCACTTGAACATTGGAGCAAAAACTGTCTGTGGGAGTAATTTCAAGAAGGTGTTCGTGGAACATTTCATTTAATGATGAGCAATGTCTGATGTAAGGAATTTGGAGCCCCAAGCAACCACATTGAAAAAGCTGCACAGAGGCCAGTATCCTATCACCAAGTTATCCCTTATTTGCACATGCATAATATTTGACACTGGTCTGGTTTCCTCAGAGCCAGCTGTCAGAATGAGCAGAACCTTTAACACTCCTGTTTATATCTGTTATCCAGGGCTCCGAAATCGCATCAGATTAGCAGTGCCAATCAGGGAACTTGTGTCCTATGAGGATTACCTGGCTGATGTTACAATCTCTACACACATGACACACAAGTCTCAAGCAAGTGAGGTTTTATGTCGTTTTGAGGGTGATGGGTTGAGGCTGGAAACTGTTATTTAAATGGAGCATTATCCTGTGCTCTCCATTTGTTGAACTAGATTATTGATTTATCATTATTTAACCTGTGTTTGTTTTTTTGGCACCTGTTCAATCCTGGCAGCTGCATTGTTGCAAGCTGGGCTTTGTGCCCTGGCCAACACAGGGTCAGTCAGCACCTCACAGTGTCCAGACTGCAAGCTGTTCAGTGGTGCAACAGCATTGTATTATTACATTGTATTTTTATCATTGGGCAAACTGCCTCTTGTGTAACTTTCAAATTAACCTTTTTTGCTTTTCTCTTGCTGCTGGTTTGCAGAGCTGAAAATTCAGTAAGTCTGTAAGATGGTGGTTGCCTTTTGCATTGGCCATAGCTTGACTAATTTAGATGATAATTTAGCTTGTCCTTAACCTGCTTAATTCCAGAAATTTGACTTTTCTTCTGATAAGATTTGTCAACAGCAAACCATTCCAGCATCACGTTCTGCCAATGAAACTCTTGTTTTGAAACATTGTCACGCATAGGAAAAAAATGGCAACCACTTTGCAAGCAGTGAGCTCCCACAAACAGCAACGTACACGTGACCTGTTCACGTGATTTTGGCCGTTGTGGTTGAGGGAGAATTACTGGAGAAAATAATCTTTGAATATCCCAGTGGGATCTTCACAAAATCAGATGGCACCTGGGTTTATGGACCCCGGGTTTCTAATGTGGATCGGAAATACTATTTCTGTTCGTGAATGGACAAGAATGTATGTGTTTATCCTTAGAGGAGTTTTATGTGAGAATCTTTGGGCCAGAGGCCTTCTCAGCTGAAGCAGTCTTATCCAGGTCAGGATCCCACACTGCCAGCAGTCAAGTGGTTCAGTGTTGAAACTCGCACCCCTTTCTTTTTCACAACAACTCCCGACATATTTCATGATTTTAAAGACCTGCAGCCAGTTTTTTAGCCATTGAGAGAAGGTAAGCGCATGCTAGGTATGCTAAGTGGGAGGTTAGGGTGACAAGTAAAGTGGCAAGCTGTGGTTTGGGGTGTTGGAATTATGAAATGCCAGGCAGGTCCCATCAGGGGGTCCAGTTGGATAGTGGGGATCAGTAGGGAGTTGGGTCAGCTGGGGCCGGAGTGTAGGGTTTGGTTTGTGCAGAGGCAGAGGATTTGACTGCTGTCAAGTACATATCTAATAGCTGGGATAGGTATACATGTGGGGTTGGGTTGGCGGACAGGATCTGGGGGATAGATCAGCGTCAGTTAAGGATCTGTGGATTTGGTCTGGCTGGGAGGAGGTGGGGCAGCAGTTAGGTGTCTATGTCTGAGGGAGGGGAGGCAACAGTGTGAACTGTGGTAAGTTTGGGGGAAGAGTTGATGTACTGGAATGTTCAGTTTAATAGTTACTCACAGTTAGAGCTAGTTTTAATTGCTCTACACCCTCCTGGCTAACCATGTTTAATCAATAGGAACTCTCTGAAATCTGTTACCGAGAGTTGGGGACATTAAGGAAGGATTCCACATGCTGGCTAATTTCTCAGTGGAAGTTTCAACTTCCAGGTGAATTCCCAATGAGTAGGTGCCATTGGAATCTCAGCGTAGTCCCAACGTGCAACTCTGACTTACGCTGCTGGAATGATGATCTTCCCAATGGGTCTGGGTCAATATCTTGCACAAAACACTCATCTCTCAGAACACCATCCTCCTCTAATGCGGCATTGGAATGTTAGCGTGGATTAATTGTTTAAGTTCTGGGTTAAGACTTGACCAATTACATTCTATAGCAGAGGAGAAGTGGTGCTGATGAGACATTTGGGACACTTCCTCAATTTTATCAGGAATGACTGTTTGTTTTACATTTGACACCTTTTCAAAATTCAAAGGAAGGTAACTGTACATTAGGGATTTGAACCTGGTTTTATTGGCCAGGGTCATTTAGGCCATGACTGCAGACAACAAATGTGAAATTATGCACATGCTCTCTAAAGAATGTCCCCATCTAGTCTGTTGACTGGTGATGCTTTTATTTTGGGCCTAGGTCAACTGTTCCTAAAGAAAACTTTTATGTATAATTTTAAACACATCTTTGTTCATCTTGGCAATTATTTTCAAGTCTTAGGTGGGTGGTGGAGGCACTGGAAAAAAGAGGAAAGAAAGCAAGTGACATTTGTGTTTTCACCACACTCACTTCCTCCTGAGAACTACTTGAATAATAGTGCTCTCCTGCCTAATACACTGAAATGCTGCTTCTGCTATTTGACTCAATGTCGTGTTCACATTTATGTCATTACACCACCCTCTAACCTCTAACGCTGTTCCACACAGTTTACCGAAGCACTCTATCTCCAAAATCTCCCAATTCACCATTATCCCCCTCCAGCCCTCTTCTCTTGCTTAAAAACTTCTCCTTTCAGCATCAGACCCCTCCTGACATTGACATAAATTCCACTTTCTTTAACCCTCTGCCAAATTTAGCAGTGTCTTTTCGATTTGCTCCCTCCAGGTGCATATATGAATTCTTGACACTGTTCAGTGGCATTCAAATCTTTGGTTGAAAAGAAAAAGCTAGGAGGCAGAAGTTAAGTGGAGGTCCAGGTAGGGCAGTGGCTTTCAACCAGTGTGCCACAGTGACATGAGAAGTGTGTGCAACGTTTTTAGGAAGCAGCACGACTTTACCTGAGCATCAAAGACGTGCCTGTGCTTCTGATCTCCTCCTGAGCCCCCAGTGTCTACTATTGAAGGCAGTATATGCTGCTGCCAAGTATGCCTATTGACTGTGCATGTACAAGCTGTTAGAACTGTGCATGCATAGACTCCTGATACCGCGCATGCAGTAAGAAGAAAGTGGGTGACCTGTGGAATTGCTTGTTTCATTGCAGTGTGCCTCGATATTGAAAAAGTTGGGAACCACTGAGGCTGGAGTCTGTGCTAATTTTAATTCTTGTCAATTACATGCTGCCCTGAAAACACTGAGGGGAGCCCTGAAACTCTGCTGTTTCATAAAAAATAAACACAATTTTTCTTTAGTGCTTCGTTTAAGGATATCCAAATGGAATTGTTTGCAACTCAATGTCTCTTGGCCACGTAATAATGGCAAACTAGACAGAGTATGACATCTGACTTTGTGACTTACCTTGCTCAGGAGGTGGGCTTTGTTGATGTGATGAGAGCTCAAACAACTATTCAATATGTATTTTTTGATTAAATGATCTACTTTTTCAGTGAAATACTGTTCATTCCTGCTACAATGTTATAGAAGTAAGTCGTGTTGTTCTGTGGAAAGAAACAACAGAACCGTCTGCTTCAACCTTTGAAGGTTCATTTGTTTGCTGGGAGAAGTTTTCCATTTTTCTTGGAAGTCTTTAAGCATTAACAAACCCACCCAGGAATCATCTAACCACTATTTCTTCATTTCTCACTATCCTTATTCAGTGTTGTTAACCAAAGTCAGTCTTGGCTGTTGTACTTGGTTTATGAATGAAGCAAGCCCTTATGAATTATATGGCCCTAAGCCCTAACCATGTAATTTTTACAGATGCAGCCAGGTCTGTAGCTGTGTTGACAGCAGTTTGAAGCAGTTGACTAACAGTATTGATCAGGATATGTGTTGGCTTCAGGCAATCTTGCTGTGGTATATTGACATCTGTTTGACAAATACATTTCATCTAATTAAGGTCAACTGTAAGGAAAGAAACCAACCCATGAATGTCTATAATATCTTCTCAAAATTGTACAGCAAATGCTTGAATGTTTATTCTTCTGTAATGTTGTCAGACCCTAGGCAGTTAACATTGTCGTGTTCTAATCTTCTCAAGCTTTTGAGAGTTGTTCTCCACCAGCTCTGGGAACTTATGATTCACCAATAGCCAATGGAATGGGGAACTGTGGACAGAGTTGTCTCTCCTCGAAGCTCTGGAATTTCTCTCCTAAACCTTGTTACCTCTCCGCTCCGTTAATTACTACAATACAACCTGTTACTTCAACTGGACTTTAAGTCTCTTCTCCTAACATTATCACCTTTGAATCTGTGTCAGTACTTAATTGATTGCTAGTGCTTTGAGACATGTACTTGAAATGCACAATACAAGTGCAAGTTTTTATTTGTCATTTATTTGTGAATTCGTGCTTATGACATTGCAGTATTCTTCCCTATTACAAAGTAAAATGTTTGGGTTCTTGTGCGACAGAAGAATTGCAGTGGTGATTTCCTGTGAAAAGCTTGATTTATCCAATAGCATTCAATGTGCAGTAAAGGACATGTTCCAAAGAAAATAGGAATTATAGACATTGTTTGTCATGAAGACAAATGGATGGGTAGGTATGAATTACAGGACAGAAAATCTGCTTAGGCACTCTGTTATGTTACGTGAGCATAGTATTCACAGCTAAGTGGTATCATCGGTGAGACTTTGGTGTCTGATACCTTCCATGTCATGTGATTAAAACCTTGGACTGTACAAATCCATTGATTTTCTTGTTATCAGCTGACTTGAAATATAATGAGCATTCTGGACAATTTGAGTGTCAGATATGAAGCAAAAAGTTGCACATGGACTGTTAACACATTCTGCAAAGTTGTAAGGTGTCCACTTCATTCCTGCAACTGCTACTGTGAAATGCAGAATTTCTTTTTCACGTGCAGTTTTAATTTGTGCAAATGACCTTCTTGCAATTTTTCTGAGCATACACCTCTTCACCTTGTCCAAGTGAAATTTAGCTGTGAGCTAAGACAGATCATTGCATGGTTTTCAGTCTTTTTGGATAATGAATTGAAATTGATGCAACAAAATAAAACAAAACATCAGTTAAAGTGAACTTTACCAGTGGTTTGTCCAATATAACCGAACAGATGGCAAACCTTTTTGCTTCTGTCCATAAGTATTACAAAATGTTTTTGTGACTTGGTAACAACACTGTGTAATGTTGTTGGAGCTTGCTGATCTCAGGCCAAAGCTTCTGAACAGCTCCATCTGCTGTATGAGCTTATGCTTCATTTATTTTGCTCAAATGACAATTTCAGCTTTGGTCAACATTGTAGTGAGTAGACCTGCAATTTCTCCTTCCCTCCTGTTCAGGCCTTCCGTTTGGTGCTGATTCTGATTTCAGTTGTCAAAGCCCTGAGCTGAGGAATTCCCTCCCTCAGACTGTTTGCCTCACTACCTTGCTCTCTTTTAAGGTGTCAGTTGAAAACCTACCTCTTTGCCAAAGCATTTGGTCACCTGTCCTAGTTTCTAGGTTCTGAATTTTGTCTGATAATGTTGTTGTGAAGTACTTTGGGAGGATTTTAAGAAATCAAAAGTACTGCATATATTGTTGGGGTGAATGGATAAGGAATATTACTATATCAGGAATGACATAATTGCAAACAACAGCCAAAAAAATAATATTTGTAAAAAAGAGAAAACCTTTATCACATGCAGGTTCCTTCATGCCTCAGGTGATGCAAGGAGCCTGTGTCTGTGCTAAACTGGCTTGAGCAGTCAGCAGCTCAGAACACTGAACATTGCAGATGCTCACCATGGTCAGCTTGTTGTGTCGGAGCCTGACCCCTAGGGCCCACAGAACTGTAAGCTGAAGTTACCTGTCAGCGGTTTTTCAGTCAAGCATATATTTGAGGGTGGGCAATAAATATCATCAATAACATTTGTGACCCAGGTATAGTCCAAACAAAAATGCATTGACTCATTAACATTTCTCCTCCTTATTGTTTACTGAGTTCTGTCGGCTTTATTTTGATCTTTCTGTGGTGACAGGGAGTCTCTATGGGTATTGTGTCAATGCATATGTAAGCAGGATTCACTGGTAAAGCCTAATGTCCCAAATGTTTCAGTCTCCGGATTGTTGGAACCTTTTGGAGGTCCTGGAGGACAGACCAACGTGGGAATTCCCTGGGAAGTTTGAACTTACAATTGGTAATTTCTCTGCCTTTGGTACACTCTGCACCTCTGACTCTGGATTAGAGACAGTTCCAATATATGTAGTTGTGCAGTAACTCGGGAAATGTTTGCTAGAAAAAAGCGTGACTCCTAAATCTTGAATAACTCCATAACTGAAAACTGCCAACCACCCCACCTGCCTTTCCCGACTACAGCCTCAGACCGCACTGATTTCCCTGCTCCCGGCAGGGCCCCCTTGACTACTGGGGGCACTTCCACCTCCAGCCTGCCTACTGCCCACTCTAGTCCCCTCTGCCTGCTGCTGAACTGGGCACTTCTGATTACACTCCCCTTCTTAACCCCTCAACCACCAAACTGACCACTCACAACTGGGGCCACTCCCGTGGTCTCCCCTCCCCTGTCTGTTTCCCCCAACCTCCCCGACAGCTTCTCTTAAAACCCCCTCATCCAGCTCCCCTTGACCTCTCTGCCTGCTTCAACTGGATACATCCCACCTGCTTCCTACACCTCCCTGCCTATTTTCCGATCTATATATTCCACAATGTAAATAATGAGTTATGAACACTTCATGAAAGTGTGAAAACTGCGGTTTCAATAATTTTCAAAAGGAATTTTAATTAATTTAACCAACTCAAACATGTTATGACACACATTTGAGGCAGGTGGGACTTGAACCTGAACATTCTGGCACAGAAGTGCACTAACACTGCCACTTTTTTTTTTAATTAGCATGCCATTGTCTAAATATTTGAAATGATAATCAAATGAAGGGTTATGAGCAAAGTTTGGACAGCTCTTATAAAGAGCTGGCACGAACATGATGGGCTGAAAAGCCTTCTGTTATGTATCATTCAATGATTCCATGAAAGAACAGCTAACTCTGTGTTAAAAGTAAGATTGTTGTGTTATGAGAATACCTCTTTAATGTAAAGTGGAAGAACAAAGGGTGTTATACTTTGAATTATTTTTAAATTCCCAGAATTTAAATTTTGCACAAAAACAAAACTTTTTACTGTGCTTCAGTACATGTGACCATAATAATAAATCAAATCTAATCAAAGATAGATTGAAGTTGGAATCGAGAGGGTAGCTAATTAGCATTTCTACCTGAATATAAGGCCCATGTCAGTCACATTGAAATGAGATTGGCTTTAAGAGGGGAAGAATCCATAGTGAATGTAGGGTTGAGTTGCAAGTTTTCCCAAAAGATCACTGAATTTCAGCTCTAGAAAGCTGCATGAATCTGAGTGACAGCAGAGATGCAGAGGCAGCAAATCTCTACTGCTCACCATGCAGAATGTGAGTGGAAGCTTGCAATTTGATTGAATGTAGAGGAAGACTGGCCTAGCTTTGGCGAGAGGCAGCTGAACTTTGTTCAAACTCATGAAGGTTGGTTCTGGGAATTTGGAGGTAGTTAGCTGAAGAATAAAGAAAACAAGCCCAGGCAGGCTGAGAAACCACCTTGTGCTCATTTCTGGAGCATGTCCACTTCAGAGAGAAAGTATAACTGTTGAGAAGGATTTTTAAGTATTTTAAAAGTTTGTAAGGAACTATTCTACAATTTAAAATATGTTTCCTGCTGAAATACTATTTAATGTTTCTTTTAGTTTTTCTTTGTAGTAAAGGTTTTAAAGCTTGAAATCTTGTCATGTGATCTTTTCAGTTCGTCACTGGAGGCTCCAGTCTCCTTTTAAACAGCTGTTATTAGTCTTTATATGGATCAACACTGTGAGCCTCAGTGCAGCTTTTAAATGAATAACTGTTAGCTGTTTGCATATTTTGTAATTCAAATGTGTGTGAATTGTAAGTTTGTTGCTCGGTCCTGCCTGTTAAACTTGAGTTGCCTTTGGCTGGGAATTCTGCTATTGATTAAATGGTTAAATTATGACCTGTTTATGCGACATAGTAGCAGATGGAGAATTTTACAGCTTATTGTTAATATACAACAGCAATGGAGCATAGTAATAAAATGCGACTAAAAATGTGCTACTGACGTTCAGAGTTAATAATGAAAAACTTATTCATAATTTTCGTAGAAAATAAACTTAGATCTATCTGTTACTGTCTGGTTACTATTTTTGTATTATAGGTGACGATTGGCATTCATTTGCATATCCCTATTAGAGGTGTTCACATAATATTCACATAATTTTCTTTGTATCCCAAGCAAGCATGTAAATGCTCTTTTTTTTTGTGCTGAGGTTTCTGGATGAATGACGGGCAATTACATCCAGTGAATATACATTTGAAGTGTCTTGTCTGAGGTTGGATTGAGGGAAATAGACCTAGCACTGTATTCTAGCCCAGGACTGTTGCAGACCCAAGTCAGGCCTGACCCACACTTTGATGCCCATGTAAACAATAGTTGCTTAGCTGAAAGCATTCTGGCTGTGCAGGGACACTGAAAGAATCGCTCTGTTCTTCAGTTTTCAGCCCTGACAGAAGAGACTGCTTGCGTCACTGGATTTTGAGTGAACTTCTCGGAAGTCTTGAGAAACAAGCTAAATGCTCAAGGATTGCGAGGATCCATCTGTCATGGTTTTAAACTGCTGCAATGTTTTTATTTCTGTGAAAGTGGATATTACTAGATTGTTAAACCTTATTATTCAAGACCTTTCTCAAAATAATAAACTACGGAGCTGCGGCAAGACCTGGATGAATTATATGAAGGAATAAATTGCCTGACGTGACTTGGTTACTCAGTGGTTTATGGTACACTTAACACAGCACTATGTGTATATTTTTGGTGTGACAAATTCGGATGTATATTCTGGACTCTTTTAGTTAAGCCTTTTCAATCCCTCGACCTGTGATGCGATGTGTGTCCGACAGAGCAACGTGTTTCAGTGCCAATGTGCTAGTGTAGAATTTGCAGCATTATGGGAGCAGTTAAACACAGACAATTCGATGGTAATGTTTGAAATGAGCTGTCACTCTGCTTGTCCCAGTCTTCATTAGAGTCTGGGGATTGAAAAGGCGTCATTGGAGTCTGGGCCATAGGAAGGGAGTGGCTGGAGCAAGGCAAGGGGCAGTTAACTGGCTACTGTCACGTTTCTCTGTGCCCACGCTCTCTCGATCCCTGCTATGGGGGTGTGGGGGTGTGACCAGTCACCTTGCTGCTCTGGAGGCGTGTGATTATCAGAGGAAGCAGATGGGCAGCTCCTGTGCGCTCTGTATGCCTCAGTGTGACACGCTCTTTTCTGATCTTTGTCCGTTTCCTCATGTTTTACATCACCCGTCCATTCAACAGGGGGCTGTTTCTCACTGGCCAGGCAGCTTATTGGCTGGCTCCAGCTAAAGCGAGCCCACGCTTGTGGGAGTTCAAATTTCCCTTGATTATTCTGCTCCAAGTTGGGGAATACAGCGCAGTTTCTGAGAGCTTCCCCCACGTACTACAGCAGGGAAGGATTTAAGCTTCGCAACTCTCTGTCGTTTGTGGATTTGTTGATTGCAGTTGTGCCTGAGTATGATTTTTTGCGACATGAATTCAGGGACTAACTCCATAAAGATTCAGCTGCAGAATGGAATCCGCTTTAGCACATATCAGGTAAATACATTTACTCCTTGCATGGTTGTGTGGTGGGTTTATTTTTGGGTGGATTTAGTCCAGAAAGTCTATCAAATGAAGTGCTCGTTTTGAAACGCTCCTAATCGTGCATTTCTTAATACGCTGCAGACTTGGGTGATGTAGCTATGGAAATAAAATTGCTTCCGTGCAGTTTTTCTGCAAAGTAATTCCTGGATGAGTCGTTCCTCCCCTTTTATAAGGCTGTCGTAGAAGGATACTGAGAGATTATCATTTTTAAGACAGAAATAATTGTTGCAGAGGCAGCCTTATACTTAGAGGGGACATTCTGTGATTGTAGAACGAAACCCAACTGATTCGTATTCAGTCTGAGGTGTCATAGAGTTGAAACTAGCACCAAATCTATTCGACCTGCGACACCGAGAGTTTCACAGATGAATAATAAACTGAGTCAAATAATTTAAGCAATCTGAAAAGAAAAGCCAGCACGGAGGTGTATGGAGCATGTTGCAATATTGGGATCATTCTAGGATCTGAAAATGCTTTAATGCTGATTGTTTTTTGGAATAGGGTTATTTCAACTCATTTGTCGATTTTGGATGGTCAGAAAACAAGGGATTTGGCAGCCAAGTGATTTACACTAGTTTGGATGTGACATAAAGTAAGAGAAGTTGCTAAATATGATTTTGGTAGCTGGACTAATTACTCCTTCACTTTCTTTTCATTGTTTCATGTGATCGTATTGTCTATTGTTATTTAACTGTAGCATGATTTATTTACAAATTTTGTTTTTGTGTATTTTTAGCTTTTGTGTTTTGAAGTCCCCACATAAACCTTGCAGAGACGCTTTTGTTCTGTCAGCGGAGAGACTGGGAATGACTGCAGTTCATCACTGAAATGAATTTGGTGGCAGCATTGCTTCTGCTGCGATTTACAGAACAGAGATGCTTCTATTTCCTCCAACAGTGTACTTAAATCAGGGAGGGTCTACAAATTGTTAGAACAATTGTTTGATCTGAAAATACTCTTTTATAGACAAGATATCCCTCTCTGTCATTTGCCATTGTTAGGTTTAATTTTAAAACCTGAGAGGAGAATAGAGAGATAGTAGGAACTGCAGATGCTGGAGAATCTGAGATAACAAGGTGTAGAGCTGGATGAACACAGCAGGCCAAGCAGCATGAGAGGAGCAGGAAGGCTGACGTTTCGGGCCTAGACCCTTCTTCAGAAATCTAGGCCCGTAACATCAGCCTTCCTGCTCCTCTGATGCTGCTTGGCCGGAGGAGAATAGAGAAATTTGTTCATCTGACGTCCGGTATATATTTTAAAAATAAACTTATTGTAAGTTTTCTGAAGGGGGGACTTGTACCAAAACTGATTTACCAAGGAGGTAGAGTGGGAACTGAGAATGTGTTTATTTGACTGAGATGATGCTGCTGGGATAAGGTCAGTGGAGTGCAAACTTGTCAATCTCCAGATTCATGTATGTTTGTACCTAGAGTTAGCATGGTACTAATATTTCATCCATAGGTACTGGCATCCTTATTGCCCTTAACTCATTTTGCAGGGCTGAAATGCAGTTAGTTTTGGTATAATCAGAGTCATGCTGGTTAGAAAGGCTGAAGGATTGAATGATTCTAATTGTCTTCACTCAGCTCATCAGGTTTATGATGCAGAGGTGAACCCATGCAAGAATTTAAGAGAGTGAAGCTGCTGTTAGCTGAACACAGTATAATTTTCACCTTTTAATTTACAGTTAGAAGCAATTTTCCTACAGTAACTTTTCTTATTTGTGTGGTAAGCAGGAGAAAGTTTCATGGAACCTAGCAATAAGAGTATTTGCTAAATGAAGTAACATTTTTGTAACTCTGCAATGTAATCTTTTTAAAAGGGACAGTTAATGTAAATAACATATATCCCATTCCTGAATGTTGAGATATGAACAAAGATTTGTTTATTTGTTGTACTTGCGTTTTATCTGCATACTTCATTAAAATTTGATAATGCTCCAATTGTTTAAATCCCTAAAATAAAAGTCATTAACAAAATTTTTATGGTGTTGTAAGGGTGGTGTAGTGTTTTGGGTTTGCATTACAAAGCAGAGGTCAATCCCCGTCTGATAACTAAAACCGAAACATCCAGAGAGGCTTGCCTCACCCTATCATCTGTTAAAAGAAGAATGATAAGTGGTATAACTTGCCTCTCGCCCCCAATCTGTTATAAAGGAGCGGTTAAATGAAATGAAATCCTTTCATTCACTCTATAATCAATAAGTAACAATTTATTTATCTAACTCTAAAAGTGAACAAATTAACAGAACTACCAGCAAATCTAACAACTCTTTTTTTCCCCCCACAACTACTAACTGTTCCTGAATAAAACAAAATTCTAATGATATACTGTTCCAATAAATACAAATCACACTTACATATAAGCAAAATAATGAGAAAGTAAATTAACACTTAATCTGTTGAAATTACAGCCAGTATACGTCATCTGGAATTTTCAGTGCCGTTTCCGCTGATCTTCAGTCAGGAGCACCTTTCTCCATCAAATTCTCATGTCAGGAATATTAGCCAAGAGTGCCGTTGTACCTTTTAATCAGATGATGGTTTTCTGAGAGCTTAGAGAATTCTGTGAGAGTCAGTGATTTTTGCTTTAGAGCTGGTAGTAGTTAACTCTAAAAGATGGCAGTTGCCCTCCCACCGATTTGCAAATGCCCTCTTCTTTTATACCCTTGATGACCTGTTAATTTCTTATAATAGGTTTGGCCCTAGGTTGTCAGAACTATCAGATGTAAATTTAATTGGGTTTTAGTTTCTAAGTGCCTGGTTTAAATTAATTGGTTGATATTCAAACTTATTGCCTTCTAACAAAATAAGACTACTGCCTGGGTTTCTAACCATCAGCCTTTTGATACAGTTCAATGTCAAGAGCTCTCTGTGCACCTGCACATTTTAAAAAATCTCCAAGCCTGGAAAAAGAACATCATCTTTTCAAAGGTACCACATACTCCTTCCTACTATCATTTGACAAACATCAAATTCTAATGTCCTGTCTTCCAATTCATGGGTACGATACCAACTTCGCAACATGTGGGATTGAAGGATACAGATAAAAGGGGCTGGAAACAATGTTGTTCAGCAGTCCAATCTGTTGTAAATCTCAAACACTTTTATTAGAGATCCTTCACATTGTGAACTGCAGAAAGGTTGATGGTGGAACCCTATCTAAAACAGAGGGAGTTTAACTCTAAAAGCTTTGTCAACCATGTAGTTGGTAAGTCTATTTTTGCAGATAGTATTGACAACAATTTCTTGAATCATGATGCTGGCTAGTCATCTAGACAGTGATTGAAATTGATTGATTTTGATTGTTGAAAAGGAGACACAAGTAAGTCCCTTTGAATATAATTGGTCTAGTTGAGGATATAAGTGAAGGACTTTTTCGAAAGGCTATTGCCCATCCCAAAAGTCCAGTTGAATGTGTTTTCCCCCCGCTTCAGTAAAAAGGATAGTCTTCCGGGTGATACCGTATTCGTAGTTGTTTTGTGCAGTTGATGGAGAGATGTATCTGTGCAGTTTTTCTGATGCTGATTATTAGATTATTATAGTCCTAACCTGATAGCGCGGAAATGTCAGCACAAGGAACCAATAACTTTTGATCTTCTAAAAGGTTGTTATTTATGGAGAATACACATTTTCTCTGTGTATAATACAGTGCTCAAAATAGACAGGGGGGCAGCAGGTGAATCCTCCCACAAAAGTTCAATCACTGGGATGATGGTTCAGAGAAAGGTATAATCATTACTGAATCTCCCACTGGCAACATCCTTGGGGGTTACCATTGACCTGAAACTCAACTGGACTCACCACATAATCACAATGGCTACTAAAATAGGTCAGAGGCTAGGAATATTACAGCAAGTAACTCAATCCTAAAGCCTATCCACTACTTACAAGGCGCAAGTCAAGAGTGTGATGGAATACTCCCTGCTTGCCTGGGTATGTGCAGCCCCAACAGCACTCAAGCTTGACACCATCCAGGACAAAGCGGCCTGCTTGATAGGTACCACAGCCACAAACCACAAACACCCACTCCCTCCACCACTGACATTCAGTTGCAGCAGTGTATACAATCTACAAAATACACTGCGGAAACTCAACAAAAGTCTTTGGACAGCACTGTCCAAACTCATGATCAGTTCCATCTAACCCTAACCTAATCCTGATACAGGGGAACCAAAACCACTTGCAAGTTCCAGTCACTATTCTGACTGGAAATATATCACCGGTCCTTCACTGTTGCTGGATCAAATCTGGGAATTCCCTCCCTAATGGCATTTTGGGTCTCACAACGGCACATAGACTGCAGTGGTTCAAGAAGGTAGCTCATCACCACCATCTGAAGAGCAACTAAGTTCAGGCAATAAATGCTAGCCAGCCAGTGATGTCCACATTCCACAGATTAATAAAAAAAATTATATCTGTTGTCCTGTGCCAATTTATATACTCTGGTGTTTAGGAAATGACTCATTTGTGGCTTTAAGTTGAATAGAAAGGAGATGATTATTCAGGGTGTTGATGAATTTGTCTAATTCTGCTACTGTGTGAACCGAAATACTGCATGTACCAACACAAATAAAGAAGGTATTATGGCTGCATGAATGTATCACCTAATAAAGGAGTTGGGGAGATTGGGAAAGGAGCTGCTGAAGACCAAAAACAAAAAAAGAGCCCTCAAGAAAATCTTAAATGAACACCTCGAGGCAGGGTGGGCGGAAATACAATTTGACTCCTGATATTAAATCATGACTTGAATTCAAGTCTAATGTTTCCGTGTAAGTGAATATTTCTGATTGAGGGATAGCTTTGCCTATGCATAATCTGAAATAGTGAACAAATATAATTGCATTGTATGTGGTGAGATCTGTGGGTTCACATTGCATGTTACAACTTTTTCCATTTCTGTCTGATAACAATAGCAGAGCTGAATGTTAAAACAGGGAGGTGAGGTGAAACTGTCACTGCTTGTTTATATGTCTATGCTAGCATAAATTTCCAAAAATTCTGCTGTTTCATTCATATATCTTAAATCCCTTTTAAGAAGCTTTTAGGTGATGTATGCCTGGATGGCAGGAGGCAAAGATCGTAAGTTGTTTTATTCGATTGTTTAAGTTTTTTTAATGAACTCTTGCTAGATTTTAAGATGGCTGCTATCAAACACAAAATGAACAAGTTGAATGCTTCCAGAAGTTTCCAACAATTACCAGGACTAAGGCAAACTCATCACCTCAAAGGCTGTGACAACCCTTGCCTTGTATGAACATTCTATCTAAGCCAATACAACGAGCAGTTGGTCGAAATGCCTTCTTCAACTAGTTCTAAACAAGGGAACCAATCAAAACCCATTAAAGCTTGACTTAGTGCTAATGCCTTCACAATTATCTGCTCCAAAACGCACTGGTGAGGGAGCATCAAGACTGCCTGAAATAACTGCACAAAGGCCAGTATTCTGTCACCAAGTCATCCTTTATTTACATGTGCTCGGTACACTGGCTGTGAGCTGCCAGCTCATCATCAGTCCCTGAAGTCAGAGATTCCCTGAGTCCCCTGTTTATATCTATCAGCCAGGGCTCCCTGATTGGACCAGGCTAACAGCTGCAGTCAAGGATCTTGTTGATCCACCCGTTTCCAATCACGACATTACCATTATAGCTGCTTGTCTCAGTTCAAAGCCCCAGTCACACGACTGAAACTGCTGATTTGATTAAACCACTGTACAAGTCTGCTTGTAACACCAGAAGAGAATGCATTGTAAGCAGATGCATGTTCATAATTTGAATGCATCTAAACTTCTGCAAAAGGGTCTTTTGTGCACCACCAACTGAAAGAACTGAACATTGACTTACTGGACTCTCAAATACACATGAACTAATTCAGGCATTTTTGACTG
Organism: Rhincodon typus; assembly: GCF_021869965.1. NCBI lineage: Eukaryota > Metazoa > Chordata > Chondrichthyes > Orectolobiformes > Rhincodontidae > Rhincodon > Rhincodon typus. Next base: position 22,133,824 of record NC_063356.1, read on the forward strand.
AGAAATTTGTAATTTGTAAAATGTCTTCTTTTTTTTCTCTTTTCTCTCTTTCTTTCTTGGATGCGTATGCATGTGAATGCCTGTCACTCGCTATTCCTGAAGTTTGAATGCAGTAGTACGCTTTTTTGTTTTATCCCTAAAAAATTTGTTGTGGGTAATTTTAAATTGGACTTTCCAAACTAGATTTGGTAACACACTCATGCCTCTATCCTTTTAAAAAGGAGAATAAAATTAAAGGAAATGAACCTCTGGTTTAGATTGGAGAGATGGACAGTAAAAATCATTCAATTTTCCTCTCCTTGTCCATGACAGTAAAATGTCAATAGATTTCCTTCCAGGGAAAACTGCAGAAACCTTATCTACGATGAGATACATCTATCAAGCTGACACTGGTTTAATGATCAAAGGCTAAACACTTCAGGATATCTGTTGCGTTTTGTTGCAGTTTAAAGTGAATATTTTTATGCTGTGAGAAAAGGATCATGACTTACAAGGAGTATCATCTCCCCTGGGGACTGAACATGCATCCTATTGAGTTCTCAGACTGGTTTGCTACCCTCACCTGCACTTTAATCCGCCAAACAAAAAAAAGCGAATGGAACATTTCTCTGTTGAATCTTCCCTTGTTAGTTCTTTAAATTACTAGGGAAAAGGAGATCAGGAGTAGCCAGGAATTAATTTAATTCTAGAGTTAGCTCATTTTAAAACTTGAGTTGCAGTTTTCTTCAAATTTCAAAACAAAGTTTTGTCATGTGTGCTCAAATGCTTATCCCATCCCATGACCAATGTCAAAATCTAGAAATGGCTGTGTCACTGAATTGGGCCATGTACATGCAGTGCTTCGCTGATATACTTAGAGCTTCCTGTCCCTCAGACTGGATTAACATCCTTGAATGTCAAACAATGAGCCACCTGAGGTGTGTGAAATCAGCTTCACTGTAGCAAAATCCTGACTGACTGACTGACTGCTTTCCGTTGGTCAGATGAAGAAAAATCCACGAGGCAATCTCACCCAGCAGAAAACTTAAAGTAATTAGCATTTCTGCTTCAACAAGCTGCAAGCTTTAGATTACTGTTGAATGTTCACTGGTCCATGAGATGGTGGAAACAGAAGTTGAATTTTATGCTATGTCTTTCTTCTATCAGAAGTTTTATATTTATTTGGAGTAAGTGAATGATTTTGAATTTTGATAATTGTCTCTCTGATGAACACACCTACCTGTGTGTGTGTTGGAAGTTGCATTATAGCCATGACTACTTGGTTTAATAAAACTCACTTTGTCTTTAGTTTGTAAACATTACCCAAATCTGTGTTGGATTCCTTTCAGCTTTGTCACTTTTGTTCTTGACTTCAGAATTGTTGTTGTGAGAGAGAAGAAAGTTATTTGGCGCATCATACCTCTGATGAGTGTGATAGAAATGAACCAAATGGCGAAAATGCATAAAAGTGACTTGGACCTTGTTAACTCAACTATGGTTGACATTTTAAAAAACATTTTTAGGATGGATCTTTGCATGTGAATTGTTGCAGTGACTACCCAGCACAATATATTGCATTACTATTTAAGGGCCATTTGTGTTTTGTTTTCCTCTGCATGAAACCAAATTTCTGTTAAAGTACTCCTTTAAATGGACAGTAGGATTTTATCCCATTTCCAAGAAGTATTGTGACAAACAGAAATTTCTGAGCAGAAAAGTCCAGCAGAAAAACATATCTCAACTCAGTTACAGAAAGGTCATTTCAGATTTTTTGACTTAAGGCTAATTCTTCTCTGCTTAAATAGAGCTATTTGATCTTGTAGCATTTTGGTTATGTTCTTTTTGTCAAGTATCAAACCAAATGGTGGTTGTTCAGAAGACACTTGTTGTTGAGATTGAGGCACATTGGTCAGGCACTATTTATTACCCATTGTTCATTGTCCTGAGAAGGTGGTGATGTGCCTTCTCCTTTAAACTGCCATTTTAGTGAAGGTAGCACTCGTGCATTAATGTTAGATATGAAACTCAAGACTATTAACCCAGTGATCATAGTATGTATAAGTTAGGATAATATGTAACTTGCATGTGATGTTGTATCCCAAATATGACTGCTGTGTTCTTCTCTGTTATGAACTTTACATGTTTGGGAGGGAAATGCAGTTGAGGTAACCCTGCTAAATTGTTGTAGTGATATTCCATATCTCGGGCATCTTGAAATTATGAGAGAAGCAGTTAATAGGCACTGATCAAGAGAGTTGCCCTGCCCTGTATGGTGTTGATTTTCTTACTTGGGATAGACCTGCAACCATCCAGTTGAACGGTGTGAGATATTGGAAATCTTTGAGGATTGAGGGAATGAGCTAATCATATGAAGGGCCTAACCTCTGTCCTTGTCATTGTATGGTCTTGATACTGTTCATCCAGTTAAACTTCTGGTCAGTGATGTCTTCCAAGATGTTGTGATTGAAACTCCGATGTTAACAGGCAGGTAGGCACAGGTTTTGCTCTTGTATAACATGGCTAGTACCTGCACTTGGTGATATGACATGCTTCCACTTGCCAGCCAAAGATAAATGTTACTTGATCCTGCTGTAGACGAACATGATCAGGTTAGATTCGTTCTTGATGTTTACAGGAAGTACATGGATAGTTTTCCACAATACATTGTAAATTGTGGTATTGTTTCTAAGCTGAAACTTCTTGGCCCCAGGAGTGGCTAGTTTTGAGGCACAGGTCTTAAACATTCAAATCCTACTTATTGGCAGAGCATTTGGCATGTGCAATGCACTTAGTCTCTGTGTATGTACAATGGCTTAACTGTAGGAGACAGAGGGTGGTGGCAGGAGGCTGTTTGTGTGACTGGAGACTGGTGTCTAATGGCATACCACAGAGATCAGAGCTGGCTCCCTTATTGTTCATTGTATACATATAAACGATAGTGATGAGAATGTTGGGGAGACTGGTAAGTAAGTTTGTAGATAACATGATTGGTTGGCTGGTTAATAGTGAGGAAGAAAGTCTTGAGCTACAGGAAGATAGAGATGGGCAGATCAGTGGCAGATGGAATTTAACCCTGGAAATTGTGAGGTGATGCACTTTGGAAGAAGTAACAAGACAAGAGCGCACTCAATGAGTGGCAGGACACCATGCTTAGGGGGATCTTGGAGTACTTGTTCACTGATCCTTAAAATGGCAGGACACATTAAGAGAATAGTTAAGGTGGCACAGAGGATGCTTGCCTTCATCATTCGGGATGGTTAGAGCAAAGAGATTATGGCTAACTTTGGTTAGGCTGTAGCTGGAGTACTGTGTGCGGTTATGGTCACCAAATTGTAGGAAGGATATTATTACAGTGGAGAAAGTGCAGGGGAGATCCACCAGGATGTTGCCTGGAATTGAGCAGTTTAGCTAGGAAGATAGTCTAGATAAGCTTGGGTTGTTTAGAGAAGGTTGACGGGGTTTTGATTGAGTTATAATAAGATTATGAGGGGCATGGATAGGAAGCAGCTGTTCCCATTAGTTTAAGGGTCAATAATGAGGGGAATTATTTTTAGGAGAAGGGCATAGGGTTAGAGGCAATGTGAGGAAAATCCTTTCGCCCAGAGGGTTTGGGGAGCCTGGAATGCATTCCATATGACAGTAGTAGTGACAGAAAGTCTTTTAAAAAGTATGGGGATGAGCACTTGAAATGTCAAAGCATTCAAGGCTATTGGCCAAGTGTGGAAAAGTAGGAATATTCTTGGAAGGTACTGCTTTTTTTTTTGATAGTGCAGACTTAATGGGCCGAAGAGTCACTTTTGTACTGTGTGACTTTACAGTTGACTCTCTTGATAGCCTTGGTGGTGGTCACCTTGAGAAGAGGCTAAGTAGGATCATCCACATGGCACTCATGATTAAATTTGCTAAAAACATTTCAACTTTTGACTATTAATTTAATTGAGGATGGGGACATTAATACACCCTTTCTTTCATTTATTATCTATTTTGGCCTATCATGTTCATCTACACTGTTAGTAGAATCAAAGTTGTTCTGTCAGCTGGGTGGCGCTACACAAATCAAGAACTTACGAGGATACGTGGTTACACTCCTGATAGCCCACGGAACTTCATGGATGCCATGCTCCATGTATTAGAAGTGGCTTGTTTGTCTTAATTAGCTCAGCATTTATGACGCACTGTACGATGAGGATGTTCTAACTGAGGCAATGGGACTTTGTTTTTATAAAGGCTGTTGGTTAGCTTTAATGATGTTGACAGCAGGCATATCTTTGATAGGCAGGATGGCCACAACAACATTGTGTAGTACGTTGTGTGATGTATGTATGACACCTCTTATATCAAAGCCAGTCTGGCAACTGTTTCCTGCAGATCTTGGTTAGTTATCAATGTCATTCTTGAAGATGGATAGCCCTACTTTTACCAGAGTTGTTTCAAGTGATTAGCAAGATAGGATTCCAGGTTTTCTTTAGTTGGGAGAAAGGATGGCAGTTTCTTTGAAATTGAGCTAACAGTACGAGACTTTGTGCAGTCCATTGTCAATATTGATGACACCAAGTGCCGTTTCCACGTGGCTGCAATGTCACGTTCTTGTCTTTAGATTCTCTCAAGGTCTGGCAGGAAGCAGAAGTTGGTGATGGACACTAGACTGTTGACTGTTAGGTGATAATTCCAATTATTTAAGGCTGATAGTTAATTTATCTGTAGGGTAGTTCTGTCAACTCACATCAATGTCAACATTTTAGTCCACTTGAGTATGTAAAGTTCCCCCTGTGAGGATTGCCCAAATGTAATCTGGGGGATAACATGTTTAGATCATGGCCAGTAACCCACCTGAACTTGATAATTGTTTCCAACTGAGTGACTTGTTTGGCCATTGAAGATGGAAGCTAAGAGTCAAGATTTTTTTACTCAACCTGTGCAGCAAAGTTGTTATATGCTTCTGGAGCTGGTGGGCCTTGAATCTTGGCCTCTTGGCTCAGAGGTAAACTAAGAGTCAGTCATTTAATTGGATTGGAATCACATAGTGCCTTACTGGTAGGGGTGACAGAATCTTTCCATCAAGACGTCAGTGAACCTTTTGGATTTTTAAAATATTTTCTAATCAACCTGTTCAGAGATGTTATTACACAGCTCTGATACAGGTAGGACGTGAACTTGGGCCTCCTAGCTCAGAGGTAGGGATACAGCCACTGCGCCATAAGAACCCCTGTGTTGGCTTTTTAATTCAGGCTTGAGGTTTTCATGGGTATTTCTTTAGCAGCAGTCCACAAATTGAGATTTATTAGATATTGGATCTTATGCACTGTTGTGGAGGCTCTACTCTGCTTCAGCATAGCTGCTCCTACAATAATTCAACAACCTTGTTCCATTCTTCTCTATAAGCAGCATTGGCACATTGTAAACCACATCATCTCAGGTGCATTTGATCAGAGTAGTTTTTTTAAAAAAACAGAATGCTGAATGAGGTGATGAAGGCCTGGGATATGTTATCTATTCCATTAAGAAAAAGATGAAAAACACTGGAGTATGAACAATATAGTTTACTTCTGAAATTTCGGCATCTATCTTTCTCCAATATTTTTACTCCTGGGATGAACCACCACCTCCAACTTCAGGCAACACTAAACAGACAGAATATATTGGAACTGTGTTGTGATAGTGAACATTAGCAACTCTGCACACCTGATGAGAGATAGACAGTATGGGGAATGGTAGTGTCTTTAACAGTTGGAACTCCTGGATGTGAGGAATGAATTATACTGTACAAGAACTTTGTGATTGAAATGTTAATTATCTCCTGAATAGTTGAGACGCTCTGTGCTGCAGATTTTGCATTAGATACTTCTAAGCCCTTGTCCTTAATCTTTGATTCCAATTTTAAATTTATATACCGTCTTCAAACAAGATGAAGTCAAAGTTCACTAATTTGTTAAATTTTAATTTTTAAAACTTGTTTTCAATCTTTTCTTGATCTTCTCTGCCACAAGAGAAGTTTCCAATCCCAGACATAATCTTGCTTAATCCATACTGTGTGGTCCCTATGACATAAATGCCCCCTGTCCTTCTGTACAATGGAAATCCAAAATTTTATGCATTCCTTTATTATGTATCTGAACCAAAGTTTTGCAACAAAAATGCAATCGCTTTTTTTTTATTATTCTGCTGCTGTGAGCTTGCCTTGGAGCCTTTGAGCCATAAAGTCGCACATTCAAACTGACGATGGAAGATGAGATGTACTTTAACCCAACACTTGTGCATATTAAAGAGAAACCATTTACAGAATGTCCAGGCCATGGGCATTAGAATGGGATTTCTGAATACCTCTACAGGCACAATGCACTGAATGGCCTTCCACATTATTCTGTGATTCAGTAGTGTGAGAGTATTGCCTTGTTATGATGTGTTTTTAGGTAAGATATTTAACAAAAGTGTAGCTATGCTCAGGTGGAAGTAAAAGATTCTATGACATTTCGAGTAATAAAGCACATTCTGTTTCAGTCAACACCACAACAATGGTGAGCCGGGTATTCATTTAGTTGCAGATTAGCCATTACATTTGTCTGCATAATGTATTTGATTAGTGATAAGGTGATTTGGATTTCTACAGGTATGTAACGAAAATGCATGTTATTTTTGTTTTTCCTTTTTATTTCATTTTGTTACATCCATTCTGGTTTAGTTTTATTTAATGTACCTATTCCTTCACTTTCAAGGAATTAGATTAAATCTCTTCATAAATTCAAGCCTCCAGTATCATTCCGTTGAGTGTATAGTTCTATCTCTTCTTCCTCCTCTCAAAATCTATCACGTTATGACTATCAATAGCAATAATAACTTGTGTTTATGTGGTGATTTTGAAGGAAAGACTTTCGAAGTGGTTTGCAGGAGCATCATCTGACACATATTGTTTCTCATTGGCTTTATGTCATTGTGAATTTCTCAATAATTAACTTTCCATCTGTTGATCTATTTTTCCAGCTGGTCTGTCTTTCTGAAGTTTTTTTTAATCATTCTCTTCACTTTGCCAAATATCCTGCTTCAATATCATGATTAAAATGTTATTGAATCTTTAACCAAGTTCACATTGCCTTGCTATATCAAGAGCAAATGTGGACTCAGTGTTGACCCATGGGTGTATCACTTAAAACCCTTTGTCATTCTGAGCAACATTCACTTACTCAAATAGCTGTTTTTGGATGTTAACCAACTTTCAATCCATGTTGCTGCATATTCATTGCTTATAGAAACATGAATCTTTTATTTAAAAAATCTCGAAGCTTTATTAAAAGCCTTCTGCTTTGCTGTCTTGGAATACAAACCAAATTGGAGGAAGAAGTCTCCAATTAGATTAAGATATACGATAGACCAAAGATTAAATATTTTTTCTGTGCTTTCTGTTCAGATGATATCAAGTAGTGAATATTGACAACTAAAAGCTCATCCAGCACTACCACCTCATGGTTATATGCCGAACATGAAATCTATTCCTGGAAAAGTTGACAGGATTAATAACGTTGCAGCCTATTAAAGGTTGATTTGTGTTGTGATATTGAGTCACATTGACTTTCTCCTTTAAAGTTTAAAGAGATCCTATCACACAAAAGAATTTTACTTCTTTTTTATTGCCAAGTTTACAGCCAAGTAATAAACTTGAGTTAATTATGTCTGTGCTCAGAACCCAATAAATGAAACCAGTTTCTGAATAGATGTACTTTAAAAAAATTGAAGGCCACAATCTGCAAAATGATTTATCAAATTCTGGATGTAATGTGTTCGATTGCAAATGACGAAAGCGAGACATTGCAGAAATTAAGATGAATCCCCATTATTATTGTACTTAAACAAGTCTTTGCCCTTCTTCAAGGTTTAGTATTGCTAAACATGAGGCAGAAACACATGAATTATAATAATATCCTCCTCATTAAACAGAGCAGCATGTAGCAGAGCTGACGCATGTGTACCTCTGTCAAGTTGATGCACTTTAGTATGGTTCAGCACAGTGCATCTGTATTGGACTACATCATTGCATATAAAGAAAAATGGAAAGTAAGTATGGGGGAGAGAATGTGGAGGTGCTTTTCTTGCCTCTGTGGATCCCAGCAGTGTCACCAATGTCATAGAATCCCGCAGTATGCAGCTAAAGAAGAAATTGCAAGTGTTGTAGCAGGAAACAATTAAAAATTCTGAATAATCACAGTTTATCTGGATCCTCAAATATGTTGATATTCCTGACCTCTTCCACTTCTTTTCTTTATCAGTCAGTAGGCTTTTGGTAACTCAAGCTTGTCAACACATGATTATGATTGACTATGCAACTTTTATTAAACTTTGTGACAAAATGGTGCGGCTTTGGCCTTTTACCTTTATTTTGTGAAAAAAAACCTGTTTTATCATCAGTATCAAGATGACGTAAAACATCAGTTTGCCACCTCAAAGAAACAAGCAGGAAGAAAATGTTACTGTGATGTTTTCTTAGGAAATGCTATTATTAAGCATCCTTCTCTGACTGAATTTTTAGTTAGCAATGACATTGTTTTGCATTTTGACATTTTGACTAGACGTTTAGAGGTTTTTATTCGTGAGAATTTGTCCTGTAGCCTGCCTTGGATAATAAGATGATAATGAATGCAACGGGGTGCCAGTTAAGTACGAGACCATGACTGGAATAGAAGGATAAGCTCATAGACTTGGATGAAGCAGGATGGAAGAAAATTTGTGTGGTGTACAAACACTAGCAACAAGCATGTTGGGCCAAATGATTGTAAATTCTATGTAGAACAAATGCTTCAGTCTTGACATGAGAGTTTATTTGTACCAGTTCGTAAAATTATCCATTTTTTCCTCCTATTGTATGACCAGTTAATTTGCAGGGCAGTTGAGAATCAATATACGTGTGCATTTGCACAGAGATCAATTGTCAATTTAAGTCACTTCATGGGGTCCCAAGATTTGTTTTAATCTCGAGATGTTAGATGTATTTTTCTCATGAGATGTCTTTACATGAGTCATATTTGACGCAGTAATGAGAAGTCACAGGAAAGAAAATTAATTAGTCTAAAGATATATCCATCTTCCTCTATAGCATTTCAAACTCAAGTTGCTACGTATGTGCCATAAAAGTATTGCATGTGATTTTGGCATCTATATAACGGGGTGGGGGTGGGGGTTGGGGTGTAGAATTACTGAAGATTTTTTTTTCTGAATTCCTGCTACAAATTGGCACAAAAAAATCAACTGAAACAGTGGTGAAACTTCACAAAAAGGCTTTTGCTGTCAAAATTATGGCGGGAGACCAGAACCATGGAAATTTGTTGCATTTAGTCTATACTATAGATGGTTATGGTTCTCTGTCTGCCTTGTCAGTTGATTGAAGTATTTATCAATATGAGCTGCAGTGTGCTTATGTTATTGTGCATAACAATGTTTTAGTTATATTATTAAATGTAAAACAAAACCATGGATTGTGCAGGGTTTTTGTAAATCTGTATTTGCAGTGTTAAAACCTGTTCTGAATCCCTCACATGGATATCATGAAGAAGGTGCAGAGGGAAATGAATAAAATGATATCCTGCTTCAATGATCTTAGTTATCCAGTTACAACATGAAATTAAACTATTTATTGGAAGGAGCAATGGCTTAGAGCAAATGCAATAAAGGTTTCAAAAATGACGAAGGAATTGGGTTAGATCTAGAATGTTAAGGATAGTAAAAACAGGGAGCTGCATGCAGATATGATAGGCTGATGGTTAAGCGAGATGCCAGAAAGTATTCCTTTACACAGTCATTGTTTTGCAGCAGACTAGCTGCACTCACTGCTGCTCTTCAAAAAGAAACTTTGCAGATTCCTGATTTAAAGTAAATATTTTTAGGAAGGAAGGTCAAATTGCTCAGACTTGAGTTTAATTGGTTATGGATGGAGTACACGGTTCTGAAAGAGTAAATGTGTGATTGAGTGCAGTCATCATCACCCACTGACCAGGTCCTCACGACATCACCACAGAGTAAAGAAGAAGCTGGTCGGAGATGTACCTGAGGCTAACACATTCCTCTCAGTCTCTGCAGTAATGATGGTCTCAGTCATGTTATGTTCAAGTAGTGCAGGAGTGCAATAAGCCTCCTATGGTTTATTTAATAAGGCTCCCTTAGTTATTTCAGAAATGTGGCTATCCTCATCCATGCTATACCACTTTGAGCTTGAAAGAGTCCACAAACACGCCAATGGAGACCTCAATCACTTGGGCATTTGCACGATAGCTTTCCCAAAGGTTTCCACATTCCAGAAATTCTTTTCCTTCCAGTTTGCCTGTCCCAGCCATGCATCTGTCAAAGAAAGAGGTCACTTGCATATGTTGCACTATGTCTGATAAGGTATGCTTGGTGAGCCATCCAGCCTTTCAAGATTCTTTTCTTTTGTCTGAATGTTTGTTCAGCATACTAGTTCAGGTGTAAGTGATGTTTTTGTAAACTGGTTATGTCCCAATAAAAACTGGTTCATTAAAATAATCAGTAGTGACCATACACAAAGTGCTATAGGCAACAATCTGATAAGATTCACATCATACAATATATAGAACCATACAACAGGACAGCTGTCTGGATTCATATATTAATTAATGATTTAAGATATTTTTTCTGCAGTTCCTGCAGATTTTATTTGGTTCCAGCTGCTGTAAAATAAGCAAAGCTCATGGCAATAGAAACTGCAATGTGATAAAGCAGGTTTAGTACAAGAGCTAAGAATAGAGTCTGCTTCTGTCAACTGCCAGTTTTGTGGCTGTTGTTGGAAATGAAGGGTCCACTAACCTCATCCCTCCCCCTTGACCTGTCCGTCCTCCCTAACTCCCCACCTACACTCACCTTTACTGGCTCCATCCCCCCCCTCTTTGACCTGTCTGTCTCCTCTCCACCTATCTTCTCTATCCATCTTCTATCTGCCTCCCCCTCTCTCCCTATTTATTTCAGAACACCCTTCCCCTCCCCCATTTCTGAAGAAGGGTCTAGGCCCAAAACGTCAGCCTTCCTGCTCCTCTGATGCTGCTTGGCCTGCTGTGTTCATCCAGCTCTACACCTTGTTATCTAAGGCTCTAGAACTGATTTCTTTCAGTACTCATTCGAGTCGTTTGCTGTCATATACCTTTTCCTTGTCAAGATGCTCAACTGGTAAATTCGCCAACTCCAGTCTGCCACTGAATCCTATAATAAAGGATGTGTTTATGTTTGAACTCCACCCGTACTGATTTTGTCTTACGTGAACAAAGGTGGAAAATGGGACAGTACAAATTAACATTGCTTCTGGGTTAGGGAAATACAATTCACCTGAGTTTCCCACTCCTGATACCATTCAAAGCAACTCCTACTCTCGAATGCGTTGTGTCAACCTGTCATGCCTTCTATATTTGAATGGCCAACCAACATTTCTGAATTGAACTTGTTCTTGAAAAATAGTCAGTTTGGATGGACAATGTTTGTGAAACTGTTCTTTGCCATCTGTTAGCACAGTTTCTAAAAGGTTATGTGCAAATGGAATGTTAATTGCTCCTTACACCAGTTTTTTCAAACATTTGTGTGTGGGATCAGTAAGCTTCACCCAGCCAGTAAAGAGAAAACAAGGATAGAAAATCATACAGTCAAACAATCAAGTCAGAGGGAGTGCAATTGCATTAGTTTTCAAGGGAGTCAGGCAAAGCTGGATGGTCTTTACTTTAATGCCAGGAGTATCATGAGTAAAATGGATAAGTTAAATGCAATAATTGACATGTGGAAGTGTGATATGGGAAGGGCAGGATTGGCAGCTCCATGTTCCAGGATATAGAATCTTCAGGCAAGACAGAGGAAGGGTGAAAGAGGGGGAGGCATTGCATTATTAGGTAAGGAGTCAGTTACTGCAGTTAGGAGAGATGATATCTTGGAGGGGGCATCAAGTGAAGCTTTGTAGGTCGATCTTAGGAAGGCAGTCACATTACTAGGTGTTTATTATGGATCCCTGAGAATAAAAGGTTATTTGATAAAGTGGATTCAAAATTGGCTCTGACAGTAGGCTACTTTGGTGACTGGAAGCCAGTGTCCACTGGCATACCACATGGATCTGTGCTGAGTCCACTATTATTCATCATTTATATAAATGACACAGATGATTGTGTGGGGAGTTGGATTAGTAAGTTTGCATATGACACAAAGATTAGCCTGGTGGTTAGTAGTGAGGTTGAGTGTCTTGGACTATAAGAAGATATAAACGGGATGGTCAACCAGGCAGGTAAGTGGCAGATGGAATTTAACCCTGAAAAATATGAGGTGATGCACTTGGGATGGAGCAATTTGACAAGGAAGCGTTCAATGAATGGCATGACAGTAGAAAGTTCTGTGGTACAAAGGGACCTTGGAGTGTTTGTCTATAGATCTCTGAAGGGGAAGGGCATGTTCATAGGGTGGTGAAAAAGGCATATGAGACACTCCTTTATCAATCAAAGCATTGTATACAAAAGCAAGGAAGTCACAGTGGAGTTGACTAGACCACAGCTGGAGTACTGGGTGCAGTTCTGGTCACCACATTACAGCAAGGATAGGATTGCACTGGAGAGGGTTTAGCAGAGACTCGCCTGGGATTGAACATTTAATGTATGAGGAAAGCTTGGATAAATTTGGGTTGTTTTCATTGGAGCAGAGGCCTGCGGGGTGATCTGATTGAGGTGTACAAGATTATGAAGGGCGTGGACAGAGTGGATAAGGAGCAGCTGTTCCCTTTAGTTGAAGGATCAGTCATGAGGGGACACAGGTTCAAGGTGAGGGGCAGGAGGTTTCGGGGGCATGTGAGGAAAAACCTTTTTAACTCAGAGGGTGGTGATGGTCTGGAAGGCACTGCCTGGGAGTGTGGTAGATACCTCACATCTTTTAGAAGTACCTGGATGAGACTTGGCATGCCATAACATTCAAGACAATGGGCCAAGTGCTGGTAAATGGGATTAGTTTGAAGGTCAGGTGTTTCTCATGTGCTGGTACAGACTCGATGACTGAAAGGCATCTTCTCTACTGTATGATTCTATGACAGCCTGAGTGAGTACAGAGTTTCGGTTCTTTGGAGGCAGCGTGGGAATTCATTGCAGAGAGGAAGAGGTACTTTTTGCTTGCTTTCTTTCTTGGCTTGTAGGTTGTAAGGATTTTTTTTTTAACAGGATAAATTCAGGGACCTAGCACAGCACAGCCAAGCCATAAATTCATTGGTTGCTGATGGCTACTAATCTGACTATCTATTGTAGGTTACATTTAGATTGAAGGTATATAGGTGAAATATTTACAGGCTACAAACTAAAGTACCAGTACAAAATTTTCATACATCAAATTATGAGCAGTCATTAAAATAAGAGACGCCAGGCCAGACGATGTGTTGTGACTGCACAATGGGAGCTGGTGAACCCCATTGTGGTTTATAGTGACCACATCTATAGCAAGTATTGCTTGCTTGAGGAACTCTGACTCAGACTTGACGAGCTGGAGACACGGTGACACATCAGGAAAGGTGAAGAGTTATCTGAACACAGTGTTTCAGGATGCAGTCAAATCCCTTAGATTAACTACCTCGAATTCAATGGGTGGTCAGGAACAGGAGGGTGTGACTGTGAGCAATGCAGGCAGGGAGATCCAGGAGGTAGTGCTGAAGGAGCATTCGCCCTTGAGCTTGTCTAACAGATTTGAGATTCTTGCTGCCAGTGTAGATGAGAGTGGGAGCTGCAGGGAGGATGAACAAATTGGCCATAGCACCGTGGTCAACAGAGCCATTCAAGAGCAGGGAGAAAAGAGAAATATAGTTGTAATTAGGGATGGTATAGTTAGGGGAATAGACACCATTCTCTGTAGCCAGGACTGAGAGCCCTGAAGGTTGTGTTGCCTGCCTGGTGCCCGGGTTCAGGATATCTCATCTGGGCTGCAGAGGGACTTGGAGTAGGAGGGGAAAGATCCAGTTGTCATGGTCCACATTGGTACCAGTGACATAGGTAGAAAGAGGTTATTCTGAGAGGATATGAGCTGCTAGGGGCTAAATTTTAAAGCAGAACCATGAAGATAAAAATCTCTGGATGACTACCTGAGCCACAAGCCAATTGGCACTAACAAGATTAAAGAGGTAAATGTGTGGCTCAATGAGCATGCAGGAGAATGTGGTTGAGAAACATGTCAGCCATGATCAAATAGCAGAGCAGACTTAATGGGCCGAATGACCTAAATCCGTTTCTATATCTTATAGCTTGTGTGAAATTGACATATTGCAGTCCTAATTAAAAAGAATAGTAGCCGCTTTGAGGAAATCCAAGTTTAATTACAGCATTTTATGTTGTACAAAGAACATAAGCTCAATAACTTGTTTTTCTGCAAGATCGCTTAGCATCATGTGGATTGGCAAAGCTGCCAATGAAACTCTCCTTTCTGGAGCAATTGTGCTAGCACTTATCAGGCAAAGGAATTGTCACTATACTGGGTTTGTGCACAATATGGAAGATGGCCTCATCATTGAAAGTTAGGACTTAGGAGCCAGAGTAGGCCACTCAGCCCTTCAAGCCTGCTTCATCATTTGGTAAAGTTCATTGCTGATCTGATTGTGGTCTCAACTCCACTCCCTTGCTGCTCCCATTACCCTTGATTTTCTTGACTATTAAAAATCTAATTAACTCAAGCCTGAATAAATTTAGTGTTGAATATCTTCCACTTCTTTCTGTCGAAGGGAATTCACAAACTAAAGACCATCCAATAGAATTTTTTAAACTTATTTCTACCTTACAAGGGACCACTTATTTTTAGAATGTTTCTCCTCGTTCTAGGCTCTCCTACGAGAGTTATCCCCCAAAGCAGTCCATGCCGAGAAACTGCCAGGAAGCTTAAAGCTCTGGTTGAAGGATTGTGGCAAAAGAAACAGGAAGGCTCTCGACACCAACTGTGACAAGTGAGAAACTTGAGCAAACGATCTTTGCAAATGGTGGCTCTCACTGGGGGCAGAAATTTGCCCCCACAACTTGTGGTTTGAGAAGCTCCAAAACACATGCCAGCCCTTCAAACAAGGCATCAGCAGAAATCATCCCCACACCATAAAGGGGCAACATCATGTGGGACACCAGTACCATCAGAGACAAAGTACTTTTATCATGATGCACATATTTGTCTTTCCACATATGTACAGCCTTTTATTCAGGGGCATAGAAGTTTTCGAGTAGTAATTATGAACTTTGAAAATATAATCACAGACCTCACTCATCACAATGTTACTTATCGAATTTTACCCTCAGAGAGTAACAACTTAAAAGGGCAAGTTCTTGTCAATTAATTGGTTTCTGATTGATTGTCATGTATGGGACTTCGAGAATGCATTATGTAGAGAAACTTAGAATCATTGATCACATCATTTTGGATTTCCACATTACTCTTAAATTTGGGTGGATAATGGCAGATGCTGTTATTGTCAGAGAAGTGATCAGAACATACACAAATAGTTTCAGCATTTGATCACTGGATTGGTTGCTGAAATTTGGGCTATACTGTCTGGCATTAATAATGACAAAGGATCTCATTGAAACATAAGATTCTAAACAGACATTACAGGGTGGACACTAGAGGTTCTTTCATCTGACTGTGGAATGTAGAACATTGTATCACTAAGTCAAGATGCTTGAGAGATCGATCACTGAGGAGTGAAATGAGAAACTCTTTGGTTTGAACTCGATGATTCTTTGGAATTCTCGACTCTAGAGGATTGTGGATATTCCATTGTCAAACATTTTCAAGACTGAAATAGAGAGCATTTTGATGCCTTGGGACATCGGAGGGTGGGATGGTGGCAGAATATGGGGAGCAGGTAGGAAAGAGGAGTTGATGGACAAGATTAGTCATAAAGTGCTGCAAGAAGCCGGTTTGATGAACTGAATGGCTTCCTCTTCCTATATCTTGTGTCTTAAAATCATGACAACAAAATCCAGGCCAATAATTTAATAAGATTCAAATCCCATCTTGAACAGTTGGATTTGCATTTTAAACAGTGTAATATTTTGACAGACAGCAGTTATATCAATCATGAACTAATTCACTGTGGGGGAGCCTTAATGAAATTAGAGGAAACTGCTGTCAACCAGCAGAATAAATTTGCAATCTTCACTGCAGTTTTTTGAGGCAGACTTCGTCGATGCTACAGTTCATTTTTTTTTGTTCTTTACCTCGAACTCTAGACACCGCTTAGTTGCAAAATTATTCAAGTCTCTTTTTGTTAGGTGTGTAAGTAAGGGCACTTTTGGTAAAACTGTCCCCTCTAAATTACATGGTTTCAGGCTCCAAGTCCTGCTCCAGGGGCTTTAGTGCATAGCAACCAAGGCTGACACGCCCATGCAGTACTGAGGGAGTACTGCACTGTCAGATGTGCCAACGTTGGATCAAGATGGTAAACCAAGGTCCTGTTTGCCTGTTAAAATGGAAGAGAAAGATCTCATGATTCTATTTTAAAGCAGAACGGGGTAGTTACCCTACTGTCCTGGTCAATATCTATCCCTTAGTTAAGATCATAACGAAAGATTATCGGGTCAGCTTCACATGGTTCATTTAAAATAAAGAAATGTTTGCAAAATACGGATGTTAGTCAACGATGTTGACTTAAACCAAAGCAGAATTTGTGAATTAAAAATATTGGCCCCAATTTTCTGATGGCCTGAGAGTTGTTTCTGCAGTGCAGACTAGAGTTGTGTATCAGGGCCCTGCAAAATCCTAGATGTAGCAGATTCAGATGGCACTGCCTGGGAAACTGAAGATTCGATTGGATAATTCCCTGGCCCCTTCAAAAGTATCCATTTAGGTCAGAGAATCTGAAAGGTTCAGCTGCAGTTTACCTATTAGTTATGGAGGAAAGTGAAACAATTAACAACCTTATTTAACTGATTCTACTGAATTTCCCTGGCTAAATCTACCATTCACCCTCATCTACACCACCCTGACCCCCTTACACCAATTTAAAAAAAACAAAAGAACTGCAGATGCTGGAAATCAGAAACAAAAAACAGAAATTGCTGGAAAAGCTCAGCAGGTCTGGTAGCATCTGTGGATTTCTCTCCACAGATGCTACCAGACCTGAGTTCTTCCAGCAATTTCTTTTTTGACCCTTTACAGTGTCTTGGCTGGACATTCCCTCAACCCTGTTCCCTGGCTGCTAGGCCTGATATTCCTGTCTTTACCCCAATCCCAGGACCCAACACCTCCCACCTCCTCATCACCCTCCCAGCCATTGCTTGATCCAACACTCTTCCTTCAGCCCCAGAACCTGAGCACAGATCGTTGATTTGATAATCATTTTTCCACTCTGGGCACCCCAGCTCCCCAACTACGAGACCTGATGATCTAACTCTACTCTCCCTCATCTTTCAACTCTCCCAGCCCACACAGATCCCAACACAAACCCTTCCCCACCAGCAGGACCTGATGCATCATCTCCCACATCTCTCCCTGCCTCCCATGACTCCTTCCCCCTGGACTACATACCCCATCTACCCAATCATCTCACTTTATTGATGCCCTTCCCACATCACGCCCTGGATTTCCACCCAGCAACCGCTCCAATACTTCTTATCTGGCACCTTAACCTCACGCTTATTTTAGGTCCTTGCCCTTTTCACAGAACCTGTCAAAACGGCTGTCTGTGATCCTGTAGATTTAAATCACAGAATACAACAGCTATGTTTGTGTAAAAGAGGTTGCATTTGCCTCCCCTGATAATGTTGCATGACCAGGATATGACTGAATTGAAAGTATGCTCCGCATTTCTGCAGATTCAGTGATTTGGAATCTTCTGCCAGAAATGCAGTCTCTTTCCTCACATAATAAATGTAGGAGCAGAGCGACAATCTGACTGTTCCTCAGAAAATCCAGCCCATAGTTTCCATCTGTTTGATTTTCTCCCTTTTCTTGTCAAATTAAATAGAATGGGGAAAATACTGGATCCGTTCTCAAAGAGAAACCCTTTTTAAAAAAATGTATTTTCACATTAGGAGTGCTTAAAAAAAATTCAAGTAAAGGACTTAAAAAAAAAAAAATGCAGTCAAACTATATCTCAATCCTATACATGCACGCTTTAATTTTATGGTACCCTTTTCTCTCTCTCTGTCTCACACCCACGTGCAACACAGGAAATATGCACTGCATCATGTTTATGAAGTGGGCCAGCAGTGAACTCTGAGCAATGTTATAAGCACCCTACTGCTTCACAAACACAGATACTGCAAGCGCTTCCTTTGATCTCCAGTGAACAATTTGCGTTGATCGTGGTGACTGCAAATGATTTTCATCTCCCCTTTCCATTCCTGAAGATTAAAATCGCTTGGGCCTTCCTTCCAAATCTTAAAACCTTAATTTGAAAGTGCAGACAAGACAATTATTTTATTCCCTTCTTCAGGATCTGGTGAATTCACCTGCAACTTCATGCAAAACTGACTACATTTTTACTGTGTTGCCTTCCGAAAATTAAAAAGGTCATTGCACACGCAGAAGCTAATTCTGTGTTGAATCATGTCAGCTTAGCCAATTTCTTCATGATAGGATTTAAATACTAATTATTTTTAAAATCACCATATGAAGCCAGAGGGCCACCTTCACAACGTTATGTTTCAAAATAGGCAAAAAAACTGATAGGTCAGTGAACAAGATGGCACAGACAATTAAACAATCAATGAGGATGTTTTCATTTCTCAGTTCAACCTGACGTTTAATTATGATTGACTGCATTTAGATTTGTTATACCAAGGGCAATGTTTTTGAAGATTATTACATAGTTGGCAGTGAGGACCTGCTCAAAAGTGATGTGTAATCTCCATTAACTAAATCGATTCATACAGCACGGAAGCAGATCCTTCGGTCCAACTCGTCTGTGCTGACCAGACATCTCAATCTAACCTAGTCCCATTTGCCAACATTTGGCTCATATCCCTCTAAATCCTTCCTATTCTTGTCTCCATGCAGATGCCTTTTAAATGTTGTAATTATATCAGCCTCAACCACTTCCTCTGGCAGCTCATTCTATATATGCAAATGAATTCAATTTGTGAGTAACTGAAACATTGGACCAAAAAAAAAGTTCAGTAGGATTCCATGGTCTATGAAGAGTGACTTGGATTTGGCACTGGCCAAATTGTTGAAAAGAAATGCTGCAGGACGCCATTCTTACTTTGTACTCAGCACCATGCTAGAAAGAACCTGCACAGTGAGTAGTAGTGAAGATAGAATTGGGATTGGAATTTTGGTCACAAATCTGCATGCACTGTGGTCTCCTGATGAAGCATTGGATTGCTTCTGTGATATTGCAGCCCATAGGAACCAATTACTTAAGGAAGGGAGGAAATTGACCAGAAATAAAAAAAAATCAATGAAAGGCTCAAGAAGCCAAATAAGTATTTGAGTTGGAAGGAAGGGGACAATTTAATGCTATTTTGTAAGAAACATTTGCACAGCCTGATTATAGATCATGTTAAAGTGTAAATACTGCTATTTTATAATACTGTGTAGAGGTTTCAGAATAAATCCTGCCACAAGACATGCGGTGATGATGTTAGTTGATATTTGGAGTGCAAGTGTATGGTTCCATTTGTAGCAGTTTGTGAACTCTAATTTCATGACACTGATCATAAAACTAATCCCAAAAGGCATAACAGGGAACTCTTAGCAGAATGATTCCAAACTATCCCATTGAGTGCAAAGAAGAGTGCTGAAGAAGGGTCCAGACCCGAAACGTCAGCTTTCTTGCTCCTCTGCTGCTTGGCCTGCTGTGTTCATCCAGCTGTACATGTTGTTATCCCCCTTTTGAGTGTTTTGTTAATGATTTTTCATCAGCAACGATTGAAGCTTGCTATTATTTGGGATCTTAGGTTGAAGTTCAGAATCTTAGTATTGTGAATGGAAAATGTTGTAAGTTCGTGGGAAAAGATTTGGTGGGGGCCGGTGATGGTGGAGCCGGGATGACCAAATGTCTTCCATTCTGAGGTTTTGTGATGTATAGTTTCATGAATCACCTGCCCATCCATGTACCTCCCAGTTGATCCCCAAACCCAGGGGAGGGATAGGGGAAACTTTGGACCAATTTTGGAGAAATCTACAGGAAATTCATCTTGAGTACCCAAAGGCAACCATACAGTCTCTGTTATACAGTGGGAATTAATATCAGTCCACCCACCTGTTTTGTTTAACTATAGTGTGCAAAAATGTACAGCAGCCTGCTTTCATATTTAATTATTTGAATTCAGTAAGTGTACTTCTAATAGTTCAGATCTGTTGGCCAGCTAAGAATAGAAATAGCTTAAGATATTAAAAAAAACAGTACATTGGTTAGGCCACTTTTGAAATACTGTGCGCAGTTCTATCCTCCCTGCTTTAGGAAGGATGTTGTGAAACTTGAAAGGGTTCAGAAAAGATTTACAAGGATGTTGCCAGGGTTGGAGCTATAAGCAGAGGCTGAATAGGCTGGGGCTGTTTTCCCTAGACCGTCGGAGGCTGAGGGGTGACCTTATAGAAGTTTATAAAATAATGAGGGGCATAGATGGGGTGAATAGCCAAGATCTTTTCCCCAGGGTAACAGAATCCAAAACTAAAGGGCGTAGATTTAAGGAGAGAGGGGAAAGATTTAAAAGGGACTTAAGGGGCAACTTTTTCATGCAGAAGGTGGTGCGTATATGCAATGAGCTGCCAGAGAAAGTGGTGGAGGCTGGTACAATTGCAACATTTAAAAGGCATCTGGATGGGTACATGAATAGGGAGGGTTTAGAGGGATATAGGCTGAATACTGGCAAATGGGACTAGATTAATTTAGGATATCTGGTTGGCATGGACGAGTTGGACCAAAAGGGTCTGTTTCCATGCTGTACAGCTCTGACTTTACTGGAAATGTTCAGTAGATCTGGTAGCATTTGTGAACACCTTTTTATTCTGGCTCGCCTTGCCGGTGATTCTCATTCCCCGAGAATGCACTTGAAAAAGCTGGCAAACCTACTGAGAATCTTAGTAGTCTTCATTTTTGTTTCAGATTTCCAGCAACCATTTTCCCTTGATTTTTGGGAATCTGAAAATCATTGACCATTCAAACACTCTTTCAGAAAGGGAGAGTTCAAAAATTAGAGTGGGTGCAAACGCAATGAAGACTTCTGAGTTCAGGTAAATTGAAAAGATGTACGAGCAGTGACACATCAAGCTGATGTGAACTTTTATTGCTGCCCCTTTCTGATTTTGAGAACAGCCATATATAATACTTGTTAGGTTATGATTGATAGCAGTGTATAATTTGTTGGAAATCATATTGGAATCCTGGTATTGATGCAATGTTAATGGGATACCGTCAGCGAGAGGATAAAATTGTGGTGAGAGACACTAAATACTGGTAAACCACATCTTGGGTTACATTCAGTGGAGGGGATTACTGCTTGTGTGGATATGGGGTCACACCTCACAGCATGGTAGGTGCTGATTTTGTAGAGATGCTCAAAAACAAATGGGAAGCATGCTTGAAGCAGAGACAAAACTATAGGGATTCGGGGACAGAATGGGGAAGCGTAACTAACTGGATTGCTCTTTACAACAGCTCGCATGGATTTGATGGGCTGGATGATAACCTTCTGTACTATTTTGATTTTTGTTTCCTATTTTTTTGGATGCAGTGCTCAACAGTGAAGTGTCCGCAATGGCAAACAGATTTCAGCTGGCTGGTGATCTGTACCAGTGGTGTATACTCAGATATTGAACTTAAAATTAGATGGGGAGTTCTCAGGTTTTGTTCATGCCAAAAAAAAATCGAAACACAAAACAGAAAGATGCTTAGAACTTGTCATAATATATCCCAACTCTAATTTCCTCACTGGAGCTTTCCACTCTGTACCCTGGTCAATTTTTCTCAATGTTCAATTCCATCTTAAATGTCCTGATTGACCTGACTTCAACAGCTATTAGTGTAAAGCTGCATCATAGCCACATACTCTGCATGGTTAGAATGTTTGTTGATGGGCCGTGTATCATCAGATGAGATGTTGCCTGTAATTTTCAATACAAAATGTATCCAAAGTATATTTCATTAGGAATTTGAACAGAATGAGATGAAATAGGCCACATGCTTCAGTAAGAAAAGACCAGGCAGAATTGTTGGTGAGCAGATATAAATGCCACTAGGAATCTCAACGTTGCAGCAACAGATGTGTAGCTTTCTGCAGTTTAAAACTATGGTCGTACTGAATCGGCTGTAAGCCGAGGTTTTGTGTCTTGCTTCTATATGACCAGAGATCGAGATTGTCAGTTTAAATAATCAATTGCGCATCTCCCTGCGCAATTGCGCAATGAATGGTGCCTTCTTATTAGGTATAATCTTTCTAAAGTTGTTATCTTGCACACAACTAAGAAATGGGCAGACTCTGCATGGAGCAAAAATAATGAGCTTGAATTTACTGCTGTCCTTTTATTTACAGCAGAAAGAAAGTGCTTGTATTGTTTATTTTAAATGTGATCACAATATAGTCACTTTCCTCAGTCTCTTTTTTGTGAAATATGTCAAAGAATGCAATATTCAAATGTGCATCAAACTAGCACTCAGTAAGATGGCTGTGGTTATTGGAAGTCAATCATCTCACCCCTAAATGATCACTGCAGGAATTCCTCGGTAATATCTGAGGTTCAGAGACCTTTAACTGCTTCATCTTTGACCCTTCCTCCATCACAAGGGATGTTCACTGATGATTGAATATTGTTCAGCAGCATTTTTATGACTACTCAAATACTGAAGCAGTTGTGTCCATGTACTGACGGACCTGGACCATCAAGACCCAGACAGCATTCAAGTTTGGGTCAAAAACCTTTCAATTAGTGGCAAGTAATGTCTTGGTCACTTAAGTGCCTGACAATGACCATCTCCAACAAGACAGAATCTAACCATTGCCCATTAACATTCAATGTCATTACCATCACCGATTTGCCACTATCAACATTCTGGGGTTACCATTCATATCCCATGAATGAATAAATACATTTTAAGAAATTTCAACCAGTATGTGGGTGTTGTTCAGACTAATGTAGGAGGTGATTTGGAGTCTTTAATGGTATCTGCCAGCTAGGTCTATGGTAGGACCAAGTTGGAAGTGATTTCAGATGGTGTGAAATCTGGGCTGATGCTGCAATGCAGAATGAGCTGCATTTAGTCCATGGTTAGAGTGTTCAAGGATAGAAACAGAGTGACCTCATGGCTTCCAGATATTTACTGTTGGATCCCTGAACCTTTCTAACTCTCATGTTTAAAATATACCTTTTAAATACCTGCCCTGCAATTTCTGTTTTTGCTTCTGATTTCCAGTATCTGCAGTTCTATGTTTTGTTTTGTTAACCTTTAAAACCTACCTCATTGACCTGGCTTAATATGACTCTGCCATTTCATAATGTGGCTCAGTTTAAGATCTTGTTTCATAGCTGCTACGAAAAATCATGGAATTTTTGAATTAATTATAAATGTGAGATTTTCTTTTTTTGTTAATTGGATGAAGGTGTTGCTGGCTCAACCAGTTATTGCTCATCTCCATTGCTAGAGGGCAGTTGAGAGGCAACCAAATTATTATGGGACCTAAAGTCACATGTAGGACATTAGGGAACCAGATGGATTTTAATGATAATTGACAGTGGTCACCAGCTTTTAATTTCCTTCAAATTTCACCATCTGCCATGATAGGATTCAAATTGATATTGCCAGAATATTAGCATGGGGTTCTGAATTACTGATCCAGTGATGTTACCACTGCACTACAGCCTTCCTCTTCAGTTTTTAAAGATCACATACTTCATATTGGACTTCAACATTGATAGGTGTGTAAGCCACAGTAGTAACAGAGCACAGGGATACAGTTAGATCGGAATATTGTATTGACTAGCTGGTTTCAGACGCTGATTGAAATGACATGCTAGAAAAAAATGTTTTAAAAAAACGAACTGCAGATGCTGGAAATCGGAAACAAAAACAAATCGCTGGAAAATCTCAGTGGGTCGGGAAGCATCTGTGGAGAGAAAGCAGAGTTAATGTTTTAGGTCCAGTGACCATTCTTCAGAATGAGTGTAACCTGGAAAAGGTTGGGATAGATCCTGAAGATGGGTTGGGGGAGAGGGAAGAGCTAATGATAGGTGGAGAAGAAGTTCAGAAAGACAAAGGAATGGCTAAAGGTCAGTTTGGGAGAATCAATATCTGCTAATGGGAACCAGTAGAGGCTGACAGTG
The DNA here is from genome assembly GCF_021869965.1 of Rhincodon typus. Lineage (NCBI taxonomy): Eukaryota > Metazoa > Chordata > Chondrichthyes > Orectolobiformes > Rhincodontidae > Rhincodon > Rhincodon typus. The sequence continues at coordinate 22,158,040 of NC_063356.1, forward strand.
GGTTGTTTGTGGTAGCCCATGTGATAACAAAGCCTGGTTCATGGGGGTTGGGAGTGGAGTGAGGACGTGGGAGAAGGTTCTCTGGCCCTAAAATTATTGAAATCGATATTGAGTCCTGAAGGCTACAGGATCCCCCATGTGGAAAATGAGATGCTGTTCTTTCAACTTGCACTGAGCTTTGTTGGACCACTGCAGCAAGCCCAAAACTGAGATGGTGGCCAGGGAATATGGTGGCATGTTTAAATGGCAGGTAACAGGAAGCTCAGGGATACTGTTGTAGACAGAACTTAGGTAGGAACAATGTAGATTCTGTGCAAAATTACCCAGCCTACACGTCTTTTCTCAATGTAGAGGGCACCACATTGTGAGCAGTGAACACAGCAGATTAGATTGAGTGAAGAAGTTTATAAGGTAATGAGGGGTACAGATAGAGTTAATAGCAGTTGTCTTTTCCCTAGGGTGGGGGATTTCAAGACAAGGGGGTACATTTTTAAGGTGAGAGTTTTTTAAAAAGACATGAGGGGCAAATGTTTCACACAGCGGGTGGTTCTTATGTGGAATTAACTTCCTGACGAAATGTTGGACATGGGTACAATTAGAAAGTTTAAAAGACATTTGGATAAGTACATGAATAGGAAAGGTTTGGAGGGACACAGGCCAGGAGCAGGCACGTGGGACTAAATTTCGTTTGGGAGTATGTTTGGCCTGGACTGGTTGGACCGAAAGACCTGTTTCTGTGCTGTATGACTGTAAAACTCTACACGTGTATGTTAACCATTGGACACCCAATGCAGTAGACATTCTCTAACCAACCTGTTCAGTGATGTTATTAGCCTGTTCTGGAACAGGTGGGACTTGAACTCAGGCCTCCTGAACCAGACGTAGGATCATTTCCATTGCATCACAAGATTACCACTAGCAAGGGAAACAATGACAACACTACTGGAACAAGAGCAAGACCCCAGAGAAACCATCTCTAGGGACAACATGCTCAAACTATTGGACCTATGCCTCACCACCCACTTCACTTTCAACGGCCAAACATACGAGCAAATCAACGGGACACCCATGGGATCACCTACCTCCGGACTCATAGCAGAAGCAGTGATGCAAAGACTAGAAAGGACAGCCCTCCCTCAAATCCAACCAAAACTATGGAAACACTACATTGACGACACCTTTGTCATCATTAAATGGACCAAATTAGAGGAGACACAGAAACTTATAAACAACACCCTCACCGGAATAAAATTCACCAGAGAGGAGGAGAAGAACAAACAGCTCCCATTCCTGGATGTCATGGTAGAGCGCAAGACAAATGGGGAACTGCAAACGAAAGTACGCCGAAAAGCCATACACACAGACCAGGTACTGAACTTCAACAGTAACCATTCAACACACACAAACAAAGCTGCGTGCGAACACTATTTAAAAGGGCAACAACACACTGCAGCAACACGGAACTACGCCAAGAGGAAGAAGAATACCTCTTCCTGGTTTTCAAGGATAATGGATATCCAAAAAACTGGGTCAGAAGATGCCTACACGAACAACATCAGAAAGAGACTACATGCCCCGACACACTTATCACACTACCCTACATCAGGAACAGGTCGGAACTCACCACAAGATTCCTACGACTGCTGGGCATCAGAGTGGCACACAAGCCCACGTCAACCCTATGACAACTGCTCACCTGAGCTGAAGACCCACTCCCCATCATGGACAGGACCAATGTCATCTACAAGATCCCCTGCAGTGACTGTGAGAAACACTACATTGAACGAACAGGAAGGAAACTAACAACAAGAGTACATGAACACCAATTGGCTACTAAAAGACACGACCAGTACTCACTCATCTCAATCCACATGGACAAGGAGAACAACCATTTCGACTGGGACAACACCAAGATCCTGGGACAAGCTAGGTAGAGACAGGCACAAGAATTCCTAGAAGCCTGGAACTCCACAAAGCATGCTATTAATAAACATATTGAACTCGACCCCATATACATTCCACTATGAAGGAAAACTGGAAGTGAGGCAATCCATCTCAATGGACCCCAGAGCTTAAAAACTAGGCTGGAAAATACATTGACACTCATTGGAGGCTGCACTGAGGATGTTATCCAGCATGGTAACGAAATGTCTGCGAAACAAGAAACCAGCTCGGCGAGCCAACCAACCTCAATTACCATTGCATGTTTCAAGGCAGATTTGGGAAGTGCAAGAGAGGCTGAATGTGCTTAAATTGTAGTGTTTAGAGAACTCCCTTTTTGTTACAATACATGTATAAAGTTAAATACATGCATCCACATGTAGAGTTTTATCCAAAATTCTAGCCAAGCAAGGCATTTAGCAGTGTGGAAAGGGTTTTGTCTGGTGGGAGCCTGAGCTACAGTTACCAGTGTTAGGCCTGCTGAATTGTGTAAATGCATTGAGAATTACCAGTGAGCTGTCCATTGTTCTGAATGAATTAATCTTTTTCTTTGCTTTGCCAGGTAGGCACCTACTGCTTAGCTATGTGGAAAATGTGGCTCAGATATGTCCTGTCAAGAAAAAAAGGACAACACCAAAACAGTCAATCACTTATGTCTGTTCTCAAAGAACTGTTGACATTGCTTTTAAATGGCACTTTGGCACCGGTAACCAATTTAGCTTCCACCAGAACTATTTAAATCCAAATCTATTTTTTTAATCATTCCTGTATGGGATGTGGGCATCACTGGCAAAACTGACATTTGTTGCCAATCCCTAGCTCCCCTTTAAGGGATTGGCGGTCTACTCCTTTAAAGAGGGCATTTTAAGAGTCAACCAAATCAATGCATGTCTGAAGTCACATGTAGGCCAGACAAGGTAAGGATGGACAAGTTCCTTCCCTAAAGCACGTTAATGAACTAAATTAACAATGGTTACATGGCCATCATTAAACAATTTTTGATTTCAGATATCACTGCATTAAAATTTCACCAGCTGTCATGGTGTCCCTTGGACATGAGCCTGGGTTTCTTGTTACTAGTCTAATGGCATTACCACTATACCACTACTTGCCCTGTGCTGACAGCCTCAGTTCAAACATCAGCAAAAGCACAGAATTTTAGAGTTAAGATGAGAACGACTGCCTTTGCCTTTGATACCTGGATGGCATTTGTCTGTTTGTGACAACAAGGAGTCTGAGCAATATTGAAGTCAGTGACAATCAGGGTACAGTCCCCAACTGATTGAAAGCATATCCAGCACCAAGAAGATGATTGTGGTTGTTGGAGACCAACCATCTCAGTCTGAGGAATTCACTGCAAGAATTCTTCAGGTTAATGAACTTTGGCTCAAGCATCTTCAGTTGCTTCATTGATGACCTTCTACCATAAGGGCAGAAGTGGGGATATTCCCTGATGACTGCACCATGCTCAGTTTTATCATCAACCTCCAGACTAAAGGAGCAATCTGTGCCCATGTATAGCAGAACACTGGACAATATTCAGCTGAGCTAGTAAGTAGCGATTAACATTCACAATACACAAACTTTCAGCAATGACTATCCCAAACAAGAGAAAGTCGAAACACTTCCCTTTTGACATTGAACAGTTTCAGTGAGTATCCTGCTATTAATGTTCTGGGTGTCACCATCAACCAGAAACTTAACTGAACCATTCATATAAATAGTTTAACTCCAAGATCAAATCAGAGGCTAGGTGCTCTACATCAATTCATTCACCTTCCGACTTCCCATAGCTTTTTTATCACCACTCACTGACTGAAGAATGTAACATCTAAGAGTGCACTGCAGCAATTTGCCAAGGTTTCTTGTGGCCTGGGGGTACTGCTGCTCAACTTGTACCGCCTAGGACAAGAGCATTTGACACATCTGAACAAAACTGCCTGCAGTTTCCCTTCCAAATCACTTCCTGTTCTGTCTTGGGATTGTATTGCCATTCCTTTTGTTGTGACTGAGCCACAAAATAGCAGTGTGTAAGGGCCCACACTGCATGAGCTACTTTAATGAGAGCAATGAGGGATGGGCAATAATTACTGGCTTCTCAACAATTTATCCTTATCTTGAACAAATGAAGAAAAAACTGCTTGTGAAAGCCCTCAATGGTATAATCTGGCCTTCTTATTCAGACGAAAGCATGAGAGTGAAAGGAATTAATCTTTGGTGGAGCTTTGACCACGGAGAATTATGAAGTTTTTTTTTGCACTTTCTAATCAATCTGTTCAGAGATGTTATTAGCCCTGGAACAAGTGAAACTTGAAACCAGACCTCCTGGCTTAGAAGTAGGGACACTACCACTGCACCATGACCCCCAGTTATTTGCGTGTTCAACCTGTGACTGATCAGTTATGCACAGTAAATGAAAAGGGAAATTTGAACTTTAAATTTAAAGTTAAATTTTATTCTGTCATGACAAATCCAATATAAAACTTATTTATCTCTTCCCACCATGCTCTGCTGGGAGTATTGAGGAGTTTGAGACCTTTAGCTATTACAGAATCTATGTAGGAGGAAAAGCTGTGTTGTTCATGATGTTTCATTTGCCTTAGTTATCTTGACAATTAGCATCTATTCTGTGCATATTTGACTGATTGGACAGTTCTTATAAGAATTCACTTCAAGAATCCACCTACTTATGGAGTAGCATGAATGTATCAAGTTAAACTCATTAGCCAAACTAGTTATTCCACATCATTATTTTCTGTGCAGTAACAGACCTTGGCACCCAACTGCATTAAGTGGAGCTGCTGCTGAAGAAATGAAATCCATGTGGTACCTTTTTAATATCCTAAAAATCATTTCAAGTGCTGATTGATGTTTGACAGGGTTTCTCAGAGTGACTCTTATCTGGCAGTTCAGCTAATTAAGCCTCTCTATATAAAATGTTGTATGATTTTATTTAGTAAATCACATGGTGAGCACAACTTCTTAACGACGATTCGTATGGACTTATTTTGGACGTTTCAGATGATTGTTTTATCCTTCTGAATATATTGTTTTTTTTTTTTTTGAAGGCAAACATGTCCAAACATACCCCCTTTATTCAGCCCTTCGGGATCAACAATGACTTTGTCCACACTGTTTTTCTGGGTTCCAAAATGGATACTGAACCCAGTGTAGCTGTTGATGAGTCAGGTATATGAGGTGTTTAGAGATTAGTGTGTCCTCTCCGATACCTCATTTTCACCTCTACATAGTCTGCCTTGTTGAATGAACTTTCTCCATTTTGGGCGTTTGCAATCCAAGGACACCCATGTTGTAAAACTAAGGGACTCTGTTTCATAGATTTGTCATAGAATTCCTCCAGTGTGGAAATGGGCCATTCAGCCCAACAGATCCACACAGTCTCTCTGGAGAGCATCCCACCCAGACTCACTGCCCCAACCCTATCCCTACAGTGTGGGAACAGGCCCTTCGGCCCAACAAGTCCACACTAACCCTCAGAGCATCCCACCTGGACCTATCCCCCTATAAACCACCTAATCCGCACATCCCTGTACACTATGGACAATTTAGCATGGCCATTCCACCTAGACTGCATATCTTTGGACTGTGGGAGGAAACTGGAGCACCTGAAGGAAACCCACGCAGACGTGGGGAGAATGTGCAAACTCCACACAGACAGTCGCCCAAGGGTGGAATCGAACCCAGGTCCCTGGTGCTGTGAGGCAGCAGTGCTAACCACTGAGCCACTGAGCCGTCCCATAACCCTGCATTTCCTATGGCTAATCCACCTAACCTACACATCCCCGGACACTAAGGGCAATTTAGACTTGAAAATATTCAATGTCTTTTCCTCCATTACCCACGGGAAGGAGAATTCCACAGTCCAATAACACTTAAACAAAAATTATTAAATTTTATTTTTAATGGGAGATTTATCACCAATGTATTTTGTTAGAGTGGGCCAAGGTTGCTTCACCCCTGATGATATTGCTGGTCTGAGCTGGACTTGGGCATGATCACCAATAGATAATGGAGTGGTATTGATCATTTTGCCTTGATAGTGCTAAAATATAAACCTTCAATTTTCAACTTCCATCATCTGATTTTAATACCTAAGACTTGCGTGGTCAGAAATAGGTAGAAACATGGACCCAAAATGGCTATAATCACCTAACCAGATAGAAGCGAATTCAAGAAACCAATGCTGAATAAGCAAAATAATCTGAATTGAGAATACCATTTTATTTCAAGATATGAAAACTATTCAAATGAGTCATGGGTCAAAAAACTTGTATCCCCTGTTTTAACTTAGACTTGTATGAGAATTGCACACATTTGACATGAAAGGTTGAATGTATTACAACATAGAGACAGATCTTCTTACCTCTGTATTCGTAACACTGTAAAATTGAAACATTCAAAGACTCTCAAAATTGATGCCAATGGTTCCCAACCAGACTTTTTGAATAAACAGCTCTAGACACTGAGTTTGTAGCTTAAATAAAAGACTTGGCAATTTATTAACCATACAATAAATAACCATGCAAAATTAAACAACAAAGTAATCAAATTGGTATCTATGATTTAAACACAAAAACCTTTGTTTCTACTCCTATTCCCACCCAAGACCGGCATAGACAAATGCAGTTAAGGGATAAATAACAAAACTAGATAGATAGATTACTTAAGCAGCTTTCTCGATGCGTTGTTCTACAGGCATATATGATTGTTTCCTGGTTGATTTTCTGAAGGTGCCAGTCAATGCCACCTTTTCCAATTCACTGATGAAGTCAGTGATGCTTATAACTTAACTTCTATTTTTTAACTTCCAATAACCAATAATGGGAGGTTACTAAGAAAGCTTTCAAATCTTCAAGTTATAGCATCAACAAGCAAAGTCGTCCTCTCAGAAACAGAGGACCAAAAACAGTTCAAACTCTGGCTTCTGTCATGGTTTGACCATCATTTTCTGTTCCAGACTCACTGGTACCAGTTTCCAGGTTGTGGTCTCATTAATGACCAAATGTTTATTATCTGGCTAAATTTGTTGGTTCCCCCAATCCACCTCCTCCCCCACCAGTTTTGAAGAGCTTATGGAATCCTTTTGATCAAAATCCAACCTGAAATTAACTTTCAGACCTGGCATCATAAGCAACTTGTTTTTTTTTGCTTTTAACACATTTAAAGGTCACCTTGAGCTCACAGTTCTCCTTTGTTCACAGCTCCAAACCAAAATTGATAAAAGAATAAAATGAAAACAGTGAAAAATCAGTCAGAGTTCTAACACCAGCAACTATTCACCCTTAAAATATAATGGAACCAGACTCAGAAATGCCCAAATAGGCCACATTATTGTAGCTGTTTAACAGAGACAGAGAGAGAGAGAAGGTGTCAACAGTGTGTACCATCTGCAAGCTACACTGTAGAAATTCACCAAGGCTCCTTCAACAGCAACTTCCCAACCCGTGACTAGCATTTAGAAAGATAAGGGCAGCAGTTACATAAGGACATCACTTGGAGCTCCCTCCCTAACAAAATTGACAGAAATGGACTGCAGCAGTTTAAGAAGGTTGCTTCCCACTGCTTTCTCAAAGGGATAGTCAATAAATGTCTTTAGGAATGGTCAATAAATGTTGGCCCAATCCCTTGAATACATTTCTTTACAAAATTGCTTTTATTTATGTTAATTTGAATCTGGTCCCAAATCCCTCAGATCTCCAAGTACCAGCAACAATGATGTCATAATTGGATGACTGCCCCAATTTATGTTCAAATTCTGGTGTCTCACAGACAGCAAGCTAGGAAGCGAAATGCACCAATTATCTAGAATAACTTATTCATTTTAGAGAATGACATAAAATTTGGGGAACACAGAATCATAGAGTCCCTGCAGTGCCGAAAGAGACCATTCGGCCCCTCAAGTCTGCACAGAACCTCAAAAGAGCATCCTGTCTACACTACTTTGGGCAGCAGTAGATCATGACTAGTGCATCTCTTGATAAAAGTTAGAGTTCTTTAATGGGAGTTAAGTTTTTCAATGGTTATTGAATCATGGGATGACAGTTTAAATGATGAAGTCCTCACCAATTTAATGATTATTCAAGGATTGTCACCCTTGAGAACTTCAACATCCTTTGGAAGCGTAGGAAAACGTTTGTAAACGTTGCCTGGATTTTTGCTTGTAAAGATATTTTCTTGTCAGAAATTGATGTTCGTTTCACAGAGTAATGACAGTTTCACCATTAATCCAAATTTCAGTCATTGTTGCAGTTATTTTCATCAATAAATGGATCACCTGCTTATCTGGAATGTATGCAAAGGTGAAATAATTGGAAATGCTCTTTCAGGAATGGAGTTGTTGAACATTTATCTGTCCATGTTTACTGCTCCATTTCTTGCACATGTTTGCCAATTTCATCATCATTTGAGCATATGGTGCCAAATGAAAAGATTAGAGTCAATGTGTATATTCTATGATGTTCTGTTACTCAGAAAAGCATTCTTGGCTTTTTGGAAGTCTGTGATTTAGAATTAGTTGTTCCAACTTATTTTTGAACTATCAAATAAATTGAGGTTATGGTCTGTTTTAACTTGGACTTTTTTTTTCAAAATGTAAGTTGGGCATTTTCTTACATTTATGTAATGTTGACATTAAACACAGCTCCTGTAGCTGGCTGGTTGGTGAATGTAATATGTGTTTCCCAACTTCATTGCAATACAAAATTGAGATTTGAAATCTCATTATCTCTTTCTCTTGTCATCAACGTAGGGTAGCAAGAAACAGTGCAACAGAGGTGATAAACTCACAATATGGAGAATCCATATAAACAATATGGAAAGCTGCCCATGCACCCAACTCCCATCATTAAGCATACTAGAGTGCCAATGGACAGTACCATCATTGTTTAACAGTCTTATCTCACTGAAGCTGTTTGGCAAGAAAGGTTTCAATTGGACTTGTTGAAACAGCAAGTAACTGAATGACACAGGATGTAGTAATTATGTTTTGTTCAAAACAATACTTGACAATTAAAGTGGTTTATGATGGAATAATGTTACCAACAGTGGAATATTTGGTGAAACAAATTTTGAGACCTGTAATGTCAGTGGACATGGTTAACAAAGTCCTGTTATTGCCATGTTCAGTGTCATTGCTGTTTCTGACTGTCACCAAAGATTGTTTCTATGAATCTTTCCAGATGGTGGTGTATTCTGCTCCTGCTGAGGTTGTGACTGATCCCCATACACAGTCTGTGACACACAGCCATTTGCAGTGATAATTTTAGTTTGCACTAATAGGTTGTAATGTGAATATTGAAATAACTCCACATGTCTTGTCCCTAAGTCACCCTTTATTTGCACGTGGAGAGTTCTTGACCCTGATCCAGTTCGCTCAGAGCCAGATCTCAGAGTGAACAGAACCTCTGACACTCCTGTTTATATCTGTCAGCCAGGGCTCCCTGATTGGACCAGATTAACAGCCCCAATCAGGGAACTCCTATTCTGCGAGGTCCACCTGGCAGACCTTGTTACAATCACTACAAATATCAGACATACTCTAACAATTTTTGGGTCCTGTCTGAGGATCGGAGCAGGGGATGCTCTTGGGAACTGACTTCCAATCATCAGATGTTGTTGTACTTTGACGGGGACTAGCCTCCTTCTTTCAAAGGAAATTAGATCTTCCTCGATCAGTGCATGCGGTGACCAAGTCAAAATGGAGGTGGTGGACTTAGTGCCCCATTTTCTGTCTGTCATGTCTTGCCAGGGCTTGTACTGGGAAGCCAAGATGCCCAACTGAATCCAGTGGGAGGTCTATTAGATGAATTCCAGGACTATACAAGACACCCATGCATTAAAAAAGTGTCTACAGGATTCACGTGTCCATATTTATTCCCAGTCTAGCAACCTCATGAAGTTAAAATCCCACCGGTTACCCACCTTATCTCTGCAATCTCCACCAACCCTACAATACTTGTATATCTGCACTCTGTCAATGTTGGCCTCTTGCACATCCCTCATTTCTACCCCTTCCCCCAACAGTGACTATGTTTGTAGTAGTGTAGGCTGAAGGATTCCAGTTTATTTCCTCTGAACCTCTCTGCCTTTCTTGTACCCTATTCTCCTTTCCATTAAGATGGTCCTTAAACCTAACTTTTTGACCAACTAGTTCATCAACTGGCCTAATATTTTCTTGCCTGGCTCCATGCCAGATTTTGTCAGACATACCTGTGATGTTTAGCTATGTTAAATATGCTGTGAAAAAATGAAAATTAATGTTGGATGGAAGTGAGCATTGTGAATATTTTGTTAAATGAAATCTGATCAAAATAGGTAAGCAAGAAGATTTTTTTTGTTAGGCCAGGAGCAGTCAGAGTTCTTGGTACTGCAGAGTTTTCGGAATGACCCCATGTTTGTCATGCCTGGTCAGCAAAATAGCTAATGTGGTGGACCCTGCTTTGACAGAGTTGACAATGTTTGTGGAACTATGTATATAAGTCAACATTAGTGGTAAAGAAGTCAACTTCTGAAAGGAAAAGATGTAATGTGAAAACAGTCCTCTGATTTGCTCACTAGTCCTTTATAAGGTAAACTAGCCTAAATGAGATGGTTTAAAGCACATCAAAAATTGCCACAGTGCTGGTAATTTTTGCACTGGTTTGATGAGTTTCTTAAGAGATTTTGCAGCTGAGGTTTTGTTTTAATTTGAGTTGAATTCTGTTTCGTAAGTCCATTTTTAAGAGTTTCCAAGATTGTAAACTTAGAGTACCAACTTGTCAAATTTACTGTAGTGGCCTATTCTGACAGGAAGGTTCTTGGATTTTACTGGAATGAACAAACTTATTGCATAATATAATTCAGCAGAAACCCATTCAGATAGCCGGAAAGTTCATGACAAGAATTGGTTAAAGCATAGGAGTAAGTAAAATAAAATAAGCATCAAAATCTCAGGGCTTCAGTGTCTGCTGCCTTTGGTGAAGAAACACCTCTTCAGAAAATGTTCTCTTCCAAAATGTTAAAATCTGTTCTTTTAGGTTATCTCTTTTTTTGTAAATAATGTTATTGTGACATTTAGCAAGGGAAAAGTATAAAAGCATATTTTTGTGTGCATCCCATACAAATCTGTTGACTTTTTTGTCTTCTGCATTTTATCTAAAAATTACTTTTTGTAATGGTGCACGTTTTCTGGTGCCAACCTCTGTTTGAGTTGATGATTCTGTTTGATTCTGTTACTTTTATTGCTAATGGCATCATGTCTACTTACATGACTACAATATAGCACAATAACTAATTTTTCACAGGGCGATAATGGTGTAGTGGTAATGTTGCTGGACTAGTAATCTAGAGGCCTAGGCTAATGATCCAGGGAGATGGGGTCAGATCACATTGTGGATGATGGTGACATTTAAATTCAATTAGTAGATCAGAAATATATGGCTAGTCTCAGTAATGGTGACCATGAAGCTGTCATCATTTGTCATAAAAACCTACTTGGTTTATTAACGTCCATTAAGGAAGGAAAAGGAAGTTTGCTGTCATCAGGTGGATCTGGCCTACATATGACTTCAGACCCACAGCAATGTGCTTGACTCTTAACTGCCCTCTGAATTGACTGAACAAGTCACTTAGTCAAGAACAATTAGGGGTGGGCAATAAATATTGGTCTTGCTGGCAACATCCACATCCCATGACAGAGTAAACAAAGATATGTTTAGGTTTATCCTTGCAACATGAGGTAATGCCATGGCTTCATCCACTGTCCAGTTTTCAAGAATGTTGTTTTTGCTCCCTGTAATTTTACCTGTTCTTAGTTTTTGTAGGTAATTTTAGTCACAGGGTCAATTTGAATCAGTTTCTCTGTCCAACATCGCTGTTTTATGGAGTTCATTTATTTATACACCCTTTCATGCTGTTCTGTAGAAACACTGAGAGCCACCCCAAAATTTCTTCTATTGCATTCTGAAACTTTACACCTTTTTATGCTGTACTTTATTCCTGTGGTACTGTGAGCAAAATTCATTCATAAATTATAAAATGAGAATTCATACCACTGTGGCAGCTATGATTTGAAAGTGAAGTGAAACTTGGAGCAGGAAAGTGCAGCAATTAAGTAGTTTACTGCAGCAAACAGTCTTGCTGTCTTTGCAGTAAAACAAATACGAAGATGCTGGTAACCTGAAATAAAAACTAAAAGTACTGGCCTGACCATTTTCAGCTGTTTCATTGTAGTTTCATCAATGACCTTCCCTCCATCACAATATTTGTCACCATTTGCCATGTCTCAAATACTGAGTCATTCACTGTCCAGATGTGGCAAGATCTGGGACACAGTTCAGGTTTGGGCTGACAGGTGATAGGTAACATTCATGCACCACAACTGCCAGGGAACAATATCTGGGACAAAGCAGCCTGCTCAAACACCTTGAACAGACACTCACTCCCTCAATCCCTGACACACAGTAACAGCAGTGCATACCCTCTGTGAGATGTTCTTCAACAGATCAACAATGCTTCTTCAGCAGTAATTTCCAAACCTCTGTAGCTTGGAAAGACAAGTGCAACCGATGCATTGGAATACCACTGTTGAATCGTAGAATCATACAGTGCAGAAGAGGCCCTTCGACCTGTGGAGTCTGCACCAATACCTGAGAAACACCTGACCTTCAACTTAATCCCATTTACCAGCACTTGGCCCATTGCCTTAAATATTGTGATGTGCCAAGTGCTCATCCAGGCGCATTTTAAAGGGTGTAAGGCAATTTGCCTCTTCTACACTCCTAGATACCACATTCCAGACAGTCAATGCCCTCTGAGTAAAACAAAGTTTTTTTTCTTACATCTCCCACCCCTCCCACCCCTCCCACCCCCAAACCACCTGCCCTTCATCTTGTTGCTGTGTCCCCTCATGACTGACCCTTCAACTAAGGGGAATAGCTGCTCCTTATCCACTCTGTCCATGTCCCTCATAATCTTGTACACCTCAATCAGATCACCCCGCAGGCCTCTCTGCTCCAATGTAAACAACCTAAATCTATCCATGCTTTCCTCATACCTTGAATGTTTGATCCCAGGCAGCATCCTGGTGAGTCTCCGCTACACCCCCTCCAGTGCAATCACATCCTTACTGTAATGTGGTGACCAGAACTGCACTCAGTACTCCAACTGTGGTCTCACCAAAGGTCTATACAACTCCAATGTGACTTCCCTGATTTTGTCATCTATGCCTTTATATGATAAAGAAAAGTGTCTCATGATCTTTTCACCACCCTTCTAACATGCTGTTTGACCTTCAGAGATGTATGGACAAACGCTCCAAGGTCCTTTTGTTCCAAAGAACTTCCTAGTGTCCTGCCATTCATTGAACACTACCTTGTCAAATTATCATCCATTGGCTTAGTGATGGGAGATGGTGTGATGGTACTATTAAGTGATACTTATGCAGTAACACCCTGCTCCCTGGTGCCCAGTTTGAGTTCTGTCAGTTCCTCTTGGCTCCTGATGTCATTACACCTTTGGGTGAACTCAAGAGAGGAGTTGAAAACAATTGACCTTGACACCAAAGCAGTACTTGATCTTGCGTAGCAAGATAATGATTTCAATCTTCCTAATATTTGGATGAAAGATGCTTCTGTTTATCCAGGACTGGATGTCAGAAGAGCAACGTGATAATTTAAAGATGGTGGAGGGAGATGCTGATGAGGTAGACCTAAGTGTCATCAGTGTCATTAATCATGACATCTTTGTGTTATTTTTTGGGTGATAATCACACTCACTAAGATTCAAATCAAGAATAAGATATCTATTTTATTTGCCACTTTATACATCACTGTCTGTAGGTGACATACAAAATAAGCAAAACCAAGCCATAGCATTTTGAAAACCAAAAGGGAGATTGTTAGTTTGATCTTAGCATAATTATGATGTAATTACTTGTGCAATAAATTTCTAACATATCCCTGCTGTTTTCCAGAAATTGTGAGGAAAAATAAACTAATTCCAGACCAATTCTCCAACTTCTGCTATGAACGAGTGTCCTCTGTCTTCAGTGAGAAATGGTATCTGATGAAAGATCACAAGTAAGCAGAAGGAAACTAACCTAAAAATAGAATGAAATGTTGCATTACGTAACTTAAATACCTAAGTACTTTACACTAGGAATACTGTGGCGAGTAACTCCCCTCCGGACTCCCCATAGCCTGTCCCTTATCTACAAGGCACAAGTTGGGAGTGTGATGGAATACTGCCCACTTGCCTGGATAGGTGCAGCTCCAACAAGACTCAAGCACACTTAATTGGATCACATCCACAAGCATTCACTCCCTCTATCACCAATGCTATGTTCTGGGGAACACAAGTTTGAATTCCATTATGGCAATTTTTGGATTGTTTGATCAGGCGTTATCTAATGTGAAGTGCTGAGTGTTGGAGAAAAAAGTCACCCAGAGTGTAGTAGACTTATGGAACGTGCTGCCTGCGAGGATGTGGAGGCAAGTACTCTTGTAACATTTAAGAAGTATCTAGATGAGTACTTAAAATGCATAGTAGGCCATGGGCCACGTCCAGGTAAAAGGGATTAGGATAGTTTGGTGTTTGTTAGTCAGCATTGACGTGGTGGGCCAAAGGACCTGTTTCTATGCTGTGTTACTCTCTCTATCTGCCTCTCTCTGTCTCCCTCTCTGTACAGAGCTCTGCTTTTTGTGATTTTAGTGTTCTTGCTTGTGCGTGACCAATTGTGAAATGCCAGAAAATCATGGAAGCTTCGCTGGTCTTTTAAGGGAGGACATTGTGACAATAGCTTGAATATTGGATACTATATGGCACTTGGAAATTAAAGTGAAAGGAATACATTGTACTACATTGGGAGTGACCTGAGCTGGAAGGTCGAATAGCATGTGCAAGGGCAGTAAGAAACAGCCCATGTTATATTTTTGTTAACATTGTTAAGATTAAATCTTAACAAAGATTTATCTTAGACTGAGATGTATCACCAAGTGGCAACTAATTTGTCAAAAGTGTTCAAGTGGTTTGTGAAGGCCTCAGTGATTGCAAAGTGTCATATCCATTTCCTTTGTCAAACTGCAGTAGGTATGAATCTCACTCAGAAGAATGGAAGAAATGCAAATTAAATCAGCACTTGAGTTACTTTTGTTTGTCAGGCAGGAGGCAAACACATCTTGCAGTCAGCATCTCAACTACAAACTGGTTGATGTAACCCCGACATAGATTGATGCCACCTATGAGTGCAGTGACGTTTTCTAACACACAAGTTGCCATTGTGTTGAGTATTTGAACAGAGCTCCCAGCTGTGCCTGACAACTTTCCAGCAGGCTTCCATTCTCAACTGAGCTGTTAAAATGAGGCATCAAGCCGAGGTGAGCTGCCTCAGTATATATCGATTAAATGACCGCATGATCAGTGATCCAATCATGTGTGCAGATATACTGTCTCAACTTAGTTTAATCTTTGTTGCAAATTAAAATAAGAAGACAAAGACATGGCAGAAAGTGAAATTTAACAGTGTGTTGCTGAGGTTTAAGATCTTTGATCCTCTGAAAACCAGATTCAAATCAGACTGTTGAAGTAAAAGAAATCTGCTGATGACAAATACTACAGAGGCTCATGTACTTCACTATGTGTTGTCCTTCCTCATCACAATCAGTTTCCCTTATGTAAGATTAATTCTCTTTATCAACAACAGAGTAGTGAAAACACTCGAGAGTGGTTACAGTTTAGAAACCACTGCTCAGGGGGATAGCAGGTTGGAACTGGATGCTGTAGACACAGCCGGGTGATGAAGTCTCAGCTCAACATCTTTGACAAACAGTGCATTTATGAATACAATTATGCAAATCTGTCCTTCACTGCTGCTGGTCGTGGCTTATGCAACATGGTTCTCATGTTTGTACTGTTGTTTTTTTGTTAACTAAGACTTCAAACAATATCTGAATATTTCCTGTGCACTATATCAAAGTTTTGATCTGCTGAGGTGAAATATGTGAATTATAAATTATTTTATGGTTCTTTCAAGTGACAAAAAGTGTGTACAAACATGACCAGAGAACATAGCTTGATATTGATGTGAGATTTCAAGGTTGTGCAGTCAAATTTACTGAGGAAGTGTATTAAGCCTTTTTAGCTTTGCACCAGCTATTTTTCCAAATACAAAAAATTCCTTTGAGCTTATGTTATAAAGTCCTCCAACCCACTCTATTAAATGCCTTTGACTGGTGTAGAATCCTTGAATGATGCTGATTTATATATTGAAGGCCGCAGGACTCGTGTGACAGGCACTGCAGAGTTCTGAATATTTGCTAGCAAAAACTGTTGATACATAGACTGCTAGGGATGTGTTGTGGAGTATGTAGGGTATGAGGTATAAATACCATATTTAAGCTTATTATCTCTGCAGGAGGCTTCCAGAAATTAATCTCCATGACAACAAATTAAGAAAATAATTAAGAAAAATGCATATTGGTTTTTCACTTTTTTAAACTACTTGTTTATTAAATATAAAAATATTGTAATAGGAAGTAAATATTGGATGGGAAAGTTAGAAATGGTCTGCTGTCATGAAACCTCCAGGAATAGAATCATAGAATCATAGAATCCCTACAGTGTGGAAACAGGCCCTTCGGCCCAACAAGTCCACACCAAACCTCAGAGCATCCCACCCAGACCCATCCCCTATAGCCCACCTAATCTACACCTCCCTGAACACTATGGGCAATTTAACATGGCCAATCCACCTAACCTGCACATCTTTGAATATGTCCAAGCAAGTGGGCAATGTGAATTTTATTTGTGCAAAAATATTTAGTGACTTGGAATCCTCCTCCTGGTTACTTTTCCACCACCAAAGTTTCAAATGTGATAGAGATCGACACTACAATGTACATTATTCCGTCCTCTTCTGAAATTCTTCCTGAATCTGTTGAGCATTTTCTGGGTTTTTTTGTCCCCTTTCAGAGTTGGGGTGACATTTTCTTTCCATCTGTGAATAACCCTCTCTCTACCATTTATTCATATAAAACATATCCAGAAATGAACTGCTAATCTGTACGACAAGTAATGGGTTGCTGAATTCTCTAAATCCCTCCAGAAAGTCATTTTAATTGTGGAATAGTAACTATCTAATGACCCAACTATACTGTGAAAAGTCAGGAAATACTTGCTGTTATATGCAACTGCATCTCATCCCTGAGGTGTCTCAGAACACATACCTCAGTGAATTAGTTTCACAATGCAGTGCTGTAATTTTTGCTTCAGTACTAGCCAAGCAAGACTGCAGTTGCACTAACCACTGCTTGTGTTCCTTCACCGGAATCCCTCTGTTGACTAATGTAGGCAAAGTGTTGAAACTGAAAATGCTCAAAAAGTTAAGCACGGTTGCTTTTTTATTTGTAATGAGGCTATCTCTGGCATCACTGTTTTTCTTTGAGATCTGGTGAAAGCTTGTGACTTCTAGCTGTTTACTTGCCCTGTACCTTTAAGAGACTGTAGTAGTATTGCCCTGTTTGAAAATGGACAATTCCAGGTAACTGTCTATTGTATCGATGTGTGCAT
>NC_063356.1:22175554-22182675 GCF_021869965.1 Rhincodon typus
CCTGTAACTTGTAACCTATCTCCCTTCCTGTCTGTATTTCTTAATTTCCTAAGTGTTTTTATATGTGGATGAAGTAGCAAAGCAATTTGCTGTGTTTTTAATACTTTATTCATTAATTGTATCTATGATTTCTTCATCGGAAAGGATTTTTATTGGGTGTTTATTTCAAAAGTTGAAATCTGAAAACCAGAGTTTGGAGCACACTTTTTGGTTTACATCAATAAAGGACAAGAAGAGAAGAAGAAGTAAATCAAACAATACCTCACTGTCTTGGGCTTAAAGGGAGCAAAACGACCATAATTAAAATCCATCTGCATTTTGTTTGTGATGAAATTCACAGAAATAGAGGTTCAGAGAAATAGCTGCATGCAAAGGCTTGTTGGAGTATGGAATGCTTGACTATGGAAAATAGTTAATGCAGTGACCATAAAGACAGTGACCATAACATCTTTGAGGACAGGTAGGTACATATTTGGATATAATTAAAAATTACATGCTACAGGGTAAGAGCAAGTTGTGGCTTAGTTTTAGATAAGTACATACTTATGAAGACAGTATGGAGCAATCACATTTTCTATAGATTGCTCTTTCAAAGAGCTAACACAGCTGCAGTAGGCTGTAAAAATTATTTCTGCGCTGCATTATTCTTTAATGAAACATAAATGAAAATTGTTGAGTTGCCTTGCACCTGAGGGCTAAATGAGGGAGGTGGGCCATGCTTCACAGGATAGTGATTTCTGTTATAGGAATTAACAATATATTTATGACCAGATACATTTTTGTGCAGATCGTTCATGAACAGATTTGCAACCTGCCATGAGTTGTAAGTGCAGAAAAGAATGCTGACGGCTTGACCATCTTTTCCCATGATGCTATATAATACCTTACCCAGTTTGTTTGCAATGTATCCTTTAATAGTGAAAATCACTTCATTTCCTGTAGTTCTGTTGTGTACGTAGTGTTTTATGACTGTTCTATCAGTTGTTGTTCAAATGTTGTACTTCCATGAAAAGAGAAAGTCTAAGTGACTGGTTTGTCTTTTAAAGACAAAACATTTTTGGTTTCCATTGTAAATAAGTCTCTTTTAATCTGACTAAAGGACATGTTGAAATAGGTTGTAGGCAATTCTTTTGCATTACATTAACATCATGCATGCACCTGATTGTCCAGAGATAAATTCTCTGTATAATGTTAGAGCAAGTTACCAGCAACAGGAGAAAAATCCCAAACCAGAATAACTACTAATATGTGCCTTGTGGTGGGGGAAGATTCCAGACTGAGATCATGTGCATTAAGAAGGTAATGACAGAAAACAGCAATGAATAAGAGTGGGATTGATGGAAAATAATTGCTGCCTTCTGGGATTTCTCAATACTAGTCGCATGTACAGATCTGTCACTAATGAGTACCTTGGCCTTGTCTGATCTCAGTAGAGGGTCTCTTCTAAGTGCGTCAAATTGCTCCAAATACTATTACAAGTACAGAGTGGCTTTTTATTCAGGACTAAATTGTAAAGCTGTCATTATTGTTAATTTACGTGCTTGTTACCAGGGTGAAGTGTGATTTTTCTATTCATTCTGACATTGAAGGATGGAATGGTGTCAGAAAGGGAGATTCTTTCTTGGCACTATATAAATGTTTAATTCCAGATGTGTAATCTGCATGTTGGTCTAAAAAAACAGTTGTTTTACTGGATTCTTCAATGACTTCTCTACGTAAGGTGGTCCTTATTAAAATGCTAAATTTTAAAGATGCTAAAATCCTTTAGTTCAGACCCATCCACAAATGTTAGCCTGTTAGTTGGATAACGTTCAAAATGTTGTTTTTAAGCTTTTGCCAGACTTGAAATGATTCTCTGTTCCCCAGAAACTCTCTTTAATAACATTGCTCACATTGCCTGGGAATTTGCAGTCAATGATGAAGGGACAGTGCTTGCCACCAACCTCAAAGTAAGCTGTCTGCACAGATGTAGAGATCTCTGTATGGATTTCCTATCGATAATGCTGGTTTCAACCTGAAATCCAGTTTGAACCGTCACAAGAGATACAGTACATTGAGACTATTGAAGAGGTAATCAACCAATCAATTTAAATTTAGATAACGAACAAGGAAGTAATTTGTATCAATTAGTTATTTAGCTCTTTTAATATTTTACCAAAAGCAAATATAATGATTGGGACATACACGTGGAATACAGCTGCAATCTGAAATATTATAAACTGTATATTTTTAACAATATGTGGAATCCTTTTCCATGATGAAATTTGATATTCCACAGATAGTCTTTTTCAACATGTGATTTTTTTTAGCAGTAATCAGAGCTTAGTATGTCATTTATTCAGCAAGGTGTAACTTTATCAAGGATTTTTACAGCAAGATTAATAGTGCATTAGGATAATTTCTCATTAGTTGATTGCAGTCTGCAGGGAATTCAACAATGCACCCTATGGAAAAGCATAGAATCGTGGCCTGCATTTAGATTTATGTTTTATCTGCCTTTGTATAGGCTCCAGAGTTGCAGTACATTTCAGTCGTACAGACAGTGAACTCTGATTTCTCATAGTTGTTAGCATGAACAAGTCTGGATTGTTCTCTATGTATCAGTGTTTAATGTTTTCTTCTTAAATTCTGATTCTTTGACTCTAAGATGAAAAAAAAAGTAAGCTGTGTTCACAATGACCTGACTAAGTTATTCGTGATCAGGTATAGCATTTGAAATCAACAGAGCTCTGCAGAATTTTCTCATGTGCTGTATCTAATGAGTGTTTGATGACTGCTACTGACGTCTAAATCAAAAGTGTTCTTTTCCTCACCATTAACAACTTGACCTTAATGAGCAGAAAGTTCTCATATCCTATT
Source organism: Rhincodon typus (assembly GCF_021869965.1). NCBI lineage: Eukaryota > Metazoa > Chordata > Chondrichthyes > Orectolobiformes > Rhincodontidae > Rhincodon > Rhincodon typus. Next base: position 22,178,414 of record NC_063356.1, read on the forward strand.
GGAAGAGGAAAACTTCGATAAGGATCTGGAGTCAAAAAATATGGAGCTGGAGAAACACAACAGGTCAGACAGCATCTGAGGAGGAGGAAAGTCAACATTTTGGGTCAGAACCCTTTCTCATGGGGGACGGAAGCCCAGAAATAAATACAGGGAGGGAGGTGGGGCTGAGGGAGTGTAAGTGAGATAGAGATAGGTGGATGCAGGTAGGGATGATTGTGGTCGCTGCACATTCTGATGGGGAAAGATTGCAGTAAGTGAGAGGTGTGGAGAGATTCAGATGATTGATGTGGTGGTGGCAGTTGGAAATGAAGAGTTTGAGGACGGCGGTGGGGTGGGGTGGTAGGAGGCCAGGAGGCCAGGAGGCCAGGAGGCCGTAAGGGAGTGTCCAAGAGATGGAGTTTGTTGGAGGCAGGAGAAGGGATTGTCAGAAGGAGGGCTGGTAAAGTAGGCATGGAGGTAGTGGAAAAACAGCTCGACATCAAGGCATGTGTGGAATTTATTCATATGTCGGTGCAAGGGGATGAAGGTGAGTCCTTTGCTGAGGATTGAGGTGTTCTACAGAAAGAGTTCCGAGGTATCCTCCTACTTCAGGGACTATAGTTTCTCCTCCTCTGATATTAAGGATGCCCTCGACTGCATCTCCTCCATTTCCCGTGCTTCTGTCCTCAAACCCTCTTCGCCCCCCACCCCCACCACAACAATAAGGATAGAGTTCCCTTAGCCCTCACATACCACCCCACCAACCTCTAAATCCAACGCATCATCCCCTGACATTTCCACCACCCACAATTGGACCCACCACCAAAAAGATATTTCCCTGCAACCCCTGTCCGCAGGGACGGTTCACTCCATGAGTCCCCCGTCCGCTCCACACTCCCCACCAACCCCTCCACCACACCTGGTACCTTTCACTGCAACCACAGAAGGTGCTACACCAGCCCCTACACCTCCTCCCTCACCTCAGTCCGAGACCCCAAACAATCCTTCCAAATCCAACAGAGATTCACCTGCATCTAACCGCATCTACTGTATCCGTTGCTCATGATGTGGTCTCCTCTATATCGAGAAAACCAAATGCAGACATCGGGACTGATTTACGGAGTATCTGTGCTCTGCATGCACCAACTAACCCGTCCTTCTCGTTGCCATACACTTTAACACCCCACCCCATTCCCCTGGTGACATGTCCATCCTTGGCCTCCTCCACTGTCAGAGTCAGGCCAAATGCAAACTGGAGGAACTACACCTGATATTTTGCCTTGGGAGCTTACAGCCCAATGGCCTGAAATTTGTATTCTCCAGCTTCAAAATCTCTCCACCCCCAATCTGTCCATCTTCTGACTCATCTATTCACTCCATCCTTCCCACTGACCATTGACAATAACTCCACTCCTTGCATCCACCTATCTCCATCTCATCTACCCTCCCCCCAGTCCCACCTCCCTCCCTCTATTTATTTCTGGGCTTCCCTCCCCCTCCCCAGTCCTGATGATAGATTCCAACCCAAAGTGTTGACTTTCCTGCTCCTCGGATGCTATCTGACCTGCTGTGCTTTTCCAGCTTCCACATTTTTTGACCTAGCTTCCAGCATCTGCGGTCATTATTGTCTCCAAATTGGCAAGGATCTACTTGGTGTGCCAGAAGTCATGTCCATTGGACATAGGTAATAAGTCAAATTATTTAAAAGCTGCTCCTGTTGGAAGTAGAGTATACAGTCTAGCACAAGCTGTGTTTTCAGTTGCAGCTTAGTCTCCTAACAAGCCCATTTGTCTCATCCTCTGTGCCTACTGACATTCAGTTCACCACAGTTTGTATGATAGCAAATATAATTATCTTACCCCAGGATATGAATATAAATGTAATCCTTGCAGAGTTTGCCTTTATGTGTTAAAATCATATTAGTGAGTGGTTTTTCTACTTGACTTCTGATAAACACTTTTTACAAATTCATGTTTAATTGTATGTTGCTAGCAATTATTGCACATCCCTAATTACTTAAGAAAGTGGTTATCTTCTTGAATAACTGAAGTCAATGTAGTGTAGGGGCACCCAGTGTCATTTTGCGTCAGTTTTTACTGTAGAGAAAGAAATGGAGTCTGGAGAATGCAGAGAAATAAACTTTGATGTTTTAAAAATATTTCATGTTCCAAAAGAGGAAGTTCGGGAGGTCTTAGAGAATATAAAGGTGGATAAATCTCTGGGACCTGACCTAATGTATCCCAGAATGTTGTGGGACGTAAAGGAGGAAATTACAAGACCCCTTGCAGAAATATTTGCATCATCTGTAACTACAGTGAGGCGCCTGATGACTGAAGAGTGGGTAATGTTGTACCTTTGTTTAAGAAAGGTTGTAAGGAGAACCAGGGAACTGTAGACCTGTGAGTCTGACTTTGGTTGTGGATAAATTGTTGGAGGTGATTATAAAAGATAGGATTAATGGACATTTAGAGAGGGGAAAAATGATTAGGGATAGTAAGCATGGTTTTGTGCGAGGAAAATTGTGTCTCACAAGCTTGATTGAGTTTTTTGAGGAAGTTACCTAAAAAGTTGTTGATGGCAGAACAGTAGATGTTGGATTTTAGTAAAGCCTTTCACAAGGTTCTGCATGATAGACTAATTAGTAAAGTTAGGTCACATGGGATGCAGGGTGAACTTGCCAATTGGCTACATAATTGGCTTTATGGCAGGACGCAGAGTAATGGTAGAGGGTTGTTTTTTGGACTGGAGGCCTGTCACCAGTGGTGTACCACAGGGATCAGTTCTGGGTCCTCTTTTGTTTATCATTTATATAAATGATTTGGATGAGAATATAGAAGGCATGATTGGTAAGTTTGCAGATGACGCCAAAATTGGTGGCATTGTAGCCAGTGAAGAAGGTTGTCTGAGATTGCAAAGGGATCTTGATCAAATGGTTCATTGGCTGAAAAATGGCAGATGGAGTTCAATCTGGGTAAACGTGAGGTATTGCATTTTGGTACAACAAACAAGGGTAAGGCTTACAGTTAATGGTAGGGCCTTGGGTAGTGTTGTAGAACAGAGGGACCTTGGTGCAGGTACATAATTACTTAAAGTTTGCATCATGTGTAGGCAGGATGGTTAAAAAGGCATTTGGCATGCTTGCCTTCATTGCTCAGTCCTTTAAGTATAGGAGTTGGACCATCATGTTGAGGTTTTACAGGGCATTGGTGAGGCCTCATCTGGAATACTGTGTCCAGTTCTGGTCTCCCTGTTATAGGAAGGATATTATTAAACTGGAGAGGGTTCAGAAGAGATTTACCAGGATGTTGCTGGGTATGGAAGGTTTGAGTTATAAAGAAAGGCTGGGTAGGCTGGGACTTCTTTCACTGAAGCGTAGGAGGTTAAGAGGTGACCTGATAGATGTTTATAAAATAATGAGGGGTATAGATAGAGTTGATGGTGTAGTTGTCTTTTCCCTAAGATGGGGAATTTCAAGACTGGAGACACATTTTAAGGTGAGAGGAGAGAGATTTAAAAAAGACATAACAGGCAAATTTTTTACACAGAGAGTGGTTCATGTGTGGAATGATCTTCCTGAGGAAGTGGTGGATGCGGATACAATTACAATGTTTAAAAGAAATTTGGAGGGATATATGATTAGGAAAGGTTTGGAGGGATATGGGCCAGGAGTAGGCAGGTGGGACTAGTTTAGTTTGGGATTATGTTCGGCATGGACTGGTTGGTCCAAAGGATCTGTTTCTGTGCTTTATGACTTTATGGTACACCAGAGTTCTGTTAAGCAGAGAGTTCCAGTATTTTGACCAAGTGGACAATAGGGAACAGTGGTATATTCCCAAGTTAGGCTAGAGTGTTACTTTGAAGGGAATCTGCACGTGGCGGTGTAGTCTCTGCCCTTGTCCTTCTAGGTGGTACAAGATCACAGGTTTGAAATGTACTGTAGAATCTGCTTTGGTGAGTTGATGCAGTGTATTTTGCTGATTGTACACGCTATTGCAACTGTGCATCCCTGGTAGAGGGACTTGGCATTTGAGGTCCCAGATAAAGAGACTGCTGACATGCTGACAAGCTTTTTCAATGTTATTAGTACTGCATTCATCCTGGCAACATGGAAAGGGGAATTTCAACACACTCCTGACTGATGCCAACCACCTGTAAGGCAGGTTTTGGAGAATCCAGGGCAATGTTACTCACTTCAGAATATCCATATTCCCAGATAACAAGGTGTAGAGCTGGATGAACACAGCAGGCCAAGCAGCATCAGCTCTACACCTTGTTATCTCAGA
>NC_063356.1:22192675-22264120 GCF_021869965.1 Rhincodon typus
CCCAAAACCAGCCCAGCTTGTCCCTGCCTCCCTAACCTGTCCTTCCTCCCACCTATCCCCTCCTTCCACCTCAAGCCCCACCCCATCTCCTACCTACTAGCCTCATCCCGCCCCCTTGACCTGTCCGTCCTCCCTGGAATGACCTATCTCCTCCCTACCTCCCCACCTACGCTCACCTTTACTGGCTCCAACCCCGTCTCTTTGACCGGTCTGTCTCCTCTCCACCTATCTTCTCCTCTATCCATCTTCTATCCGCCTCCCCCTCTCTCCCTATTTATTTCAGAACCCCCTTCCCCTCCCCCATTTCTGAAGAAGGGTCTAGGCCCGAAATGTCAGCTTTCCTGCTCCTCTGATGCTGCTTGGCCTGCTGTGTTCATCCAGCTCTACACCTTGTTATGTCAAAATTTAATTGCTGGCTTTGTCCATGATTTTCATTAATCAGTCATCTGTTCAGTTTGGATATTTGTGTTCCCCCACAATGTATGGCCCAGCTAATGTTCTTAAAGTGTGGTGAGCAATGTCCAATATGAATTTGGGATTTTAGTCAGGTAAGGGCCAGGATCTTAAGTCCAAGTCTGAAAGTGACCCATGTTTTTGAATCATCTGCCTTTGCTGGGTGCATAGTAACTATTGAATTTGTTGGTTTTTGCTTGCTGTTCAAAAAATGTCTTGGGATAGCTTGAGGCCATAAGGCACTATATGACATCAGGGGGAATATCTTGAGCCTCTGGAATTCGCTGCCACAAGAAAGCGGTTGAGAACTGAACATTGAATGTTTTCTAGAAGGAGTTAAGTATAGTTCATAGAGCATGAAAGGGTATAGGGAGAAAGCAGGAATGGGTGCTGAGTTGGCTGATCAGCCTTGATCATATTGAATACTGGAATAGACTTAAAGGACTGAATAACCTACTTCTGGTCCTATTCACTATGTTTTGATGTTTCTATATCCATTTGAGCTTCTTTCTTTATCCAGTCTGCGTCAGTGGGCTGAGTTTTGTGGTGATTGTGACTGGGCCAGTTCAAATCCCATCGCAGCAGCTGGTGGAATTTAAATATAACCAATAAAATCTACATGTGATATACACAGCAAGGACACTTAACTGCCCTGTGAAATGGTCAAACAAGCCACTCAGTTCAAAAACAATCGCAGGTGAGCAATAAACACTGCACCTGCCAGCCAGCTCCATATCCCATGAATAAAATTGTATGTCGAATATTCAAGGCCATTGGGATCATTTCCTTGGCCATAACTTAGCCATCAGAACAACAAGCCTTGTTGGTCAAATATCTTTGTTTTTTTATTCACTCACAGAATGCAGGTATCATTGTCTGGGTAAGCATTTATAGTTCGTCCCTAGTTGCCCTTGAGAAGGTGGTGGTGACTGCTGCAGTCTATGTGCTTTAGGTCCATCTACAAAGACATTACAATGTGAGTTCCGGGAATTTAACCCTTCGACCCTGAAGGAATGGCGAAAAATTTAAAGTTAAGATGGTGAGTGGCTTGGAGGAAAACTTGCAAATGGTGGTATTCCAATGTATCTGCTGCCCTTGTCTTTCTAATTGGTAGTGGTCAGGGGTTTGGCGTGGTGCTGTTTGAGAAACTTGGTGAATTTCTGCAGTGAACCTTGTAGATGGTACACACATCAGCAATAATGGGAGAAAATATTTCTTGATGTGGTGTCAATCAAGTGGTCTGCTTTGTCATGGATAGTATGAAATGTTTGAGTGTTGTTGAAGCTGCAATCATCCAGGCAAGTGGGGAGTATTCTGTCACATTCCTGATTTGAGCCTTAGAGATGGTGGACAGGCTTTGGGGAGTTAGAAAGTGAGTAACTCACTGCAAGATTTCTAGCCTCTGACCTGCTCCAGTCACCACAGTATTTGTTTCTGATCAGTGGTAATCTCCAGGATATTGAGAGTGAGGGATTCAGTGATGGTAATGCCATTGAATGTAATGGGTCTATGGTTAGATTGTCTCTTATTAGGGATGTTCATTGCCTGACACATGTATGACATGAATGTTACTTGCCACTTGTCAGCCCAAGCATCATCTGGAATGAGATGAATGAACAGATTGGTCCTCCCTCTGCCCATACTGTCTAATTAGACTTTGAACCTGGAGGCAATCAGTAAAGAACAGTCTTCAGCGCAGCCAGTGAAATGGCTGGGAGTGAAAGCTGAGGAACCCAATAGCTATCTCTGCTCCATGAGTAATGTCTGGGAGATGTCTCCAAGTGCTGCTCCCGCAATGACAAACCTCTCTTTCTGGGTATCCTCAAATTTGCCACTTTTACTATGAAATTGCATCTTATTTTGACTTTTTCCTGACTTCAAGCTGTGCAAGTGCCTCCCCAGGCTTGTGTGATGCTGTCAAAATTCCAGTGCTCTTGCAAATATGCTACCTGTTGTCCTTATAACATTCTTCAGTGGCTGTTACTGCACACTCGTCACCTTTGGGCATGAGAACAAAGTGGAAACTTTTTGGAAAACCAACACAATGTCTTTGTCTTTTTCTACAATTGTGATCATTCCTTCAGCTTAAAGCTTACCTCCAACTTGCATGCATAATTTCCTCCAATGCATCCCATCTTTTAGCAGGATAGTTTGATAGAACCCAGTTTAACTTCAAAAGTGAAATGATGCAACTGGAATTTTTTATACATCAAGCTCATTGTCAGTAATTTTCACTGTTCAGTTTTTAAACCTTGTAGACCGCCAATCATCATTCTTTGAGAAATGAATCACCAGGAAGTGAAAGATGGACTATTTCCTAACTATTAGTAGCCTACCTGTCATTTTGCAAAGTTAATCCAAGTTAAGAGCACTAGAATGCTCAAATACATAATTGTCAGACCCTAAAACTTGCTATTTTGCAAGCAGATAAGAGTATCAATAAAATTAAAGTGCTGCATGATTTCTGGGGCAAATATTCTTTAAATACGTAAGCTGCTGAGCTCCAGTCAGAGTCTAATCAAGCTTATTGGCAGAGTTTGTAATGTCTGTTGGAGAATTTGTTTTGCTGCAGCGCTAAGAAAATCAAGAAGATGATTATTATTTGACTGGCTCAAAATTCAGCGTTACCAAATCTTGGTTTTGGAAAGATTTAAGTTATTTATGATGCTGCTCAGGGCAATCACAGGGAAATCTAACACCAGTCCTTTATGTAATTGAGACTGATAAACTCCTTGTCCAACTGAAATGGTGACAATATGGGGTAATGATTGATTGGGAACAATTGCATCTCTCCCCCCTAATAATGAACTAATGAGAAATGGAAATTGAAACATCATAAAGATTAAGAAGTGTGAAATTAAGATTCTTAAACACATGTTGGTCATGTAAATACGAACCATACTTGGTACCAGCTCCTTTGCACAAAGATTATTTGAACAGATTCAATAGCATCTTTTCTTAAATCACTGCAGACCTTTACTTGAAGAAGAGATGATCACGGCAATAGTATTTTTTTTCCCAATTCTGGTGTGTACTTATTGATCATCGTTCACTAAGTACAGTTTTCTTTTTAGAAAACCCAAAATATATCAAAGGGCTCAGGGGAAGGTCTTATTCTGTCATTTGCTTTCATAATTGTGTTGATGATTTAACTATGTGATGAGGATGATAATCCAATATTGGTAGCAGCTCCAAACTGTGATATTAACTTATAACTATGTTAAAACCTCTCTCAGTATTACACACAAAATTGAAAATGTTGCTCCTGATTATCCTAGTGTCTCTGGATTTACCATCCTATTTTAATCATTTTCAGTTTTTATTTTGACCACTTGCTTGTCCTTTTTCTGGCTACTTGCTGTTGCTAAGCGTTTGAAATAGGTAATATATTTTGTTCAAAGGAAGGATTTCCATGGCTGAATCCAGCTTTAACTGCTGTTTGTTGAACAAATGGAAAAATTTATTTGTGAAGAGTGATAAAATGTTAGATTTTAAACTTGGATAATCCCTAGGGAGACCTTTAACGTAGACCAGTATGATACTTGCCCAGGCTAATTGATGAGCCAGTAGTCCCATAGTGAATAAGCTCATAGACAGTACTTCAAGGGTTAATTCTGCCTATAATTTAAGGCACTTTGCTTCAATACTTCCTGGTCTGTTGAACTATGAGTTTTATTATTCTTGGCTCATTAGTGATATATTAGTTGAAATCAAGAAATGTATTCACCATCTATGAATGTAGAACAATGACTGCAGGATTGATTCAGAGAATAAAGGCATCTCTGCTTCAGATATGTTGAGATGCTGGGCCTTTCCCAATGGTTAAAGTGTACAGGAATATGAATAGTCAATGTTAGCCCCTCAACAACAAGAAAAATTGAATTCCCATTAAATGCATTATAGATGAGAGAATAATGGTGGAACAGTTGAACAATTTTATTTTCACGTGTATTGGAAAGCTGACAGAAGGTACCACAAATAAAAATGCCCACAAAAGCTGAAGTGACACTTGGTGCTGTTTAGTTTGAAGTTTCCATGCTTGAACAGGCAGCTATTTTTAACTGTCAATGAGAGATTCTATTAAGATTGCACTCCATGTCTAAAGCATTTATTCATTTTGTAAGATGAATCTCAAAGCAAATTGTTAATTTAAATAGAGCAAAAAAGCAAGACTTCATAAAAGCGTCATGGATAAATAAGGTTGGACTTTATTTTCAAATGTATAGAATGCTGATGAGAGGTTTGGTAGTTACACTGACATTAATTTACAACGTGATCATGTTTATCTTCTACCAAACTATTTCCCTTTTTGTAACTGCTTGAAAAATACAGGACGGATCGTGTTTGAGGATTGATTTAGTCCAGTTGTGCACTTAATATGTGTTGTATTTCTTCAACGTGGTTAGCTGCAGAGAATGATCCCATCTTCTATCTCGTCTGTGCATTTTGCAAATTTCATTACAGCAGCAGATTGCTTGACAAACAGTTGGAAGAGATCATCTTCTGGAATGAGAAACATAATCTAATTCTTCCCAGTACTGTAACTGCCATGGAATAATATTCCTCATGGCCTTCTCCCGTTCTCCCTTTTCTCGTTTTTGTTTTCATGTTGTTATTTTTCCTCTTGCTCATGTCTCTACCCCAGGTTCCATACTGTTGCTAGGGTTGACCAGTTTCCAGCATTTGGAACAAAATCGCCAAATGCAAGATGGGCTTTTTTGTTCATTGCTGATCATCCTTCTCATGCCTTTTAGAAGTCTCCAACCAAAGCTTTTGTCTTTTGCTGCTTTATCTGGAAGCCAGTTCAGTTCACACTTGGCATAAATGCTATTCTTGTGTAAAATACTTGATGCAGAACTGGTGGAAAACAAACCAATTCCTTAATTTTCTGTTGACCAATCAGCAATCCAGCGATGTTAGTTTATCAGTAAAGAGGCAAATTTGAAGGAAAAGTGATTGTGGAATATTGAAAAGCTTGGAAGGTTTTGTTTTAGTTTAAAATACCTTCATATTATAGGAATATTGTAGTTTAAATGTTATGTTTTGACCAACCGTTTATGAACTATTTGTTGCATTGGAATTCTATTACTTGGATCAATTAAGCACTTAAATTGAACTACCTTATATAGTCGTGTAAAAGTCAAACATTTTAGACTATTTTTTAAGGTTAAATTTATGGAGTCGACAATTACATGGATACTACTTTTGAGGGGCTGAAATTCAGTGCCAAAAGGGAACTGAGCTCAGCTGAGCCACACACAAAGAGAGGTTATCACCTGACTCTGACCAGATGCGTCTTAAACTTTCATGCCAAATTCTTCCATTTTCCTCCCATTTTCTCTCGTCTGCTGTTGTTTTATTTTTTTCAAACTAACATTTTGAGCTTTTATTCCTGATAGAAAAAAAAAGTTTATCAGACATTTGACTCTCATACAGTCTCATAGATCATTGTAGCCGTGAGAAATCATCAACAGCTGCACATCTGATCGAACCCTGCATGAAAGAAGGAATCAGGGATATGGTAATTATAGCGACGTAAATGCATATAGGCCTATCTTCTATAGGAAATGGTGGTTTGCTAAAATTTGTATCACACTAATTACATTAATTATAGTGCGTTTTTGATATTGAACGTAAGAAACCTGTAGCCTAATGTTGGTGTGAATTGTACATTAAAACACATAATAGCATGAAAAAAAATCATTACCTCATTATAATATTTATATACAGGATAATACCTTGACTCTCAAATGTTGAACCATTATCTGTGAAGAACCAGGGTTGGCTTTTACACAAGATATATGGAAAATTCCAGATTTTTTGGCCAAAAATAGGGGGTTGACTTTTACATGAGATTGACTTTGACTTTTACTCGAGTATATACAGGATCTGTACTTGATGGATTTTAATGATTTGGGGATAGTGAGCTTTTAAACAATTGCTGCCATACTTAGTACATTTTATGGATTAAATGTATTGGCACATGGTGCACTCCAATCTAATCCAGCTGTCTATATTTTCGAGCATTCTGCCACAGAAATTCTAACAATAGCTATGTGATCCTGCACACCTTCAAATATGGGTGTTGGTATTAAGTGTTTCAGATTCACAAATATATCATATAGAATTGCCCTATTAACTGTAATAATTGCATTTGGCTTTTGAACAGTTGCAGAGATATGCAACCAAGGAGAAATTAGCAGATCAAGCCATTTTTTTGCAATGTGCAATGCTTCTATTGTTATTATGCTGACAGAACCTGATGAAATTTGAATTCATCATGATACTCATCCTTATGAGAGAGTTTTGGGTTTTGAAATTTTTCTATTAGGAATTATAGGTAAGTGTTCATGATGTAAATGTCTCCAAGTTAGAAACAATTGGCCAGAACATTAGATGATTTTAAGAACTCATTCTCTTGCTTCTGAGTTGAAGTTCCACTTTATCAACTGAGTTTATAATTTAGCTGATAATCCAGTGCAGTACTGATGGACTGCCATACAGTTGGAGATATGTGTTTTCAATCAGCCTTTAAACTGAGGTTCCAAGGACGTAACAGATGGCACTATTTGAAAAAGTACCAATTATTTGTCTCCTAACACGTACAAAGTCACTTTACTCTTTGTGAGACCTTGCTGTATGCTGATTGGCTGTTGTGTTTCCTATTTTGCAAAGATGATTACACTTTGCTAATATTTCATTGACTGTCAACTGCTTTGGAACATTTTGAGCTTCTTAAAAATGCTGTAGTCTTTCCAAAATGCTAAAATTTAGTTTTGAAAACTTGGAGAAAAGGAAGTCTAATGAAGGTGAGTTACACTATCCACTGCTATTCTGTATAACATGACCATGAGGTTCAACCATGAAAAATTAAGAGGGCAGTGATTGGCATAGCGCATAAGTATTCTTCCATTGAATTATAGCTAAGGAGTCCTTATGATCTCTGATGTTCTGTTACAGGATATAAGAAGAAATAAGAAAGACTTACATTTTTATTGCACTTGTCACAACTGCTGGATGTCTTGAAGCACTTTACAGCTTGTTAAGTATTTTTTTGAAATGCAGTCACTATGGCAGTTGTTACAATCAAGACTAGAGGAGTGCTTTCCCACTTTAGTCCCACTACAACATGGGTCACAACATAAAATAAAAATTGTTTTTCCTGTTACCAAGACAATTAATTAAATACTTAGTCTATATCAGGTTTTAAACAAAAATATGTATCAATCCAAATTCTTAATACATAAAATCATGGGTTTATTATCAAAACAAAACAACCAATTATTGCATCTTTACTGAATAACATACACAGTGTATGGAAGTGTAAATGCTTATCCCTATAAATATCTACCCGCACACCCCCAAACCAAAAACTCCCTGCAGAGATTGAATCATAGTCAGACAGCATGGAAACAGACCCCAGCATGGGTCCATGCTGACAAGGTTTCCTAAACTGAACTTGTTCCATTTGCCTGCATTTGCCCCAAAACCCTCTAAACCTTTCCTATCCATGTACCTTATTAAATATTGTAACTGTACCTGCTTCTACCACTTCCTGTGACAGTTCATTCCATATATGCACCACCCTCTGTGGAAAAAATCTGTCCCTTAGGTCCCTTTTAAATCTTCCCCCTCACCATAAAGCTATGCCCTCTAATTTTGGACTCCCGTACCCTGGAGAAAAGACCAGCATTGAAGAAACCTCTCGGTGTGAGATGGACACAGCAGATGTCGCAGCCTCAATGCCATTGGCACCCAGAGAAGATTATGAATTTTGGCCAAGATGCTGTGGGCACAAGGGGTCCAGAACATGCTATCTGTATCCGAGGCAGAGTCAGAAGAACCAAACTTGGTGCGAAAACGCACCAGGAGAAAGAACAGGCCTACGTCCCAGCACTTAGAGGGGAGCGATGTAGTGATTGGAAGGAAGTCAGACAGGTGGACCTCATAGAATATGAGTTCCCTGATTGGATCAGGTTAACAGCCCCAATTAGGGAGCCCTGGCTGACAGACATAAACAGGAGTTTTGCTCATTGTGGGAGACGGCTCTGAGCTAGCTGGGTCAGTGTAACGTACTGTGTACATGTAAATAAAGGGTGACTTGGTGAAGAGATACCGGCCTTTGTGCAGTTATTTCAACCAATCAATCTGTTTCTGTGACATTCATTGTGAGAGAACAATTGGCCAGGATACAGAGGATAACTTACCTACTCCTCTTCAAAATAGTGACATGAAATCTTTTGCATCCACCTGAGCATGTAGATAGGTCTGTGGTTTAATGGTCATCAGAAAGACCGCACCTCCAAGAGTGCTGTCCTCTTGTAGTATTGAATTGTGTGCTGAAGTCTTGAATTTAGCACTATCCCCACTGAATGACAAGGTTCTGTCAAGTGAACCATGGTTAAAAAGGAAAGAATGGTCTTGTTTCCTCAGATGAATTGTCCTGCATCCACCTTTTTGTTTTGTAATTTGTTTGATTGGGAGGAGGCAAAGTAAATCTGGTGAATGGTGACTTGAGATACAGAATTTAAAACTTTGAAGTTATTGATCTGCAAGTTAAAAAAAAACAGCAAGAGTTCTGATAAGAATGAATAGCATGATGCATTATTCTGTGGCATAAATGAGTAAAATGATAATTCCTTTTGCTGTGTGTATCTGTAAATTCTGTAAAACCGTTTCCTTTGGTGTCCCTAGTAAATTCCTTCTCTTCCTTGTGCTATAGTCTTTCCATTTCCTCTGTCTCTATTAGGTTTCTCGATCTTACTTACCCACATCTTTTCTTCTGGTAAATTAATTCAGCTACATCAGATCCAGTGACTTCCATGCAGTTCCCTTACTGCTATCAACAATACGCTCAACATTTTATCATGCACACTGTATTTTCTTCCTCTTTGTGAAAATCCGTACAGTGTGGAAACAGGCCATTCAGCCCAACAAGTCCACACCACCCCTCTGAAGAGTATCCCACCCAGACCTATTCCCCTACCTCTGCATCTCCCATGTCTAACACACCCAACTTAAACATCCCCGAGCACTATAGGCAATGTAGTGTAGCCAATCCACCTAACCTTCACATCTTTGGACTGTGGGAGGAAACCGGAGCACCCGGAGGGAACCCATGCAGACACGGGGAGAACGTGCAAACTCCACACAGTCACCCGAGGCTGGAATTGAACCCGGGTCCCTGGCACTGTGAGGCAGCAGTGCTAACTACTGAACCACCGTGCTGCCCTTGTGTGGGAAATGTCTGTGTTTCCTTACCCCCAAAATGATTGTACTAATGGAAATGATTCAGCAGAAAGCTTTTCATGAATTTAACCACAAAGGTATGTATTGTTATAGAGTTGCCTCAGATGTCTCAAAAAAAGGCATCTTACTCAACTAATATATGTCATCATTCACACAAAGATGAGGAAAAAGAACAATACAATTGCATTGTATAATTGTGTCTGTACCTTTTATGGTAAGCCTGTCCTTTTGTTGAGATCATATTTTTTAGTTATAGTGAAAAACCTTGTTGAGGATGCTCAGTAAGCTGCAAGGATTCTTGTAAGCATTTTCAGGGTGTTAGATCACTAGTGAGTTTGAAGTTGAAGCAGGAGACCTTGTGAAGAGCCTTTCTCCCACTGTCAAGGCTTGATAGCTTTCTGGTGGACTCTGTTTCTGCTACTTCGTGCTGCATTTTAAAAGCAAATGGAAAATGTGGACATCTCTTGTGATGTCTGCACTAATTTTTCATATAAGGTGGGTAATTAAGTCATTAAGCATCTTCTGTTGTGGCATTCACACCTTGAAAGTACAAGAGCCAGAACCCATTTTTCTGAACAGCCTATTCAATTTGAAATTATACTTTCTGAATACCTTTCAGGAACAGATATTGAATCAACGTCAGTTTGGTTCCTTTTGCTTCCTCTGGAGTTAGGGTAGTGTTCCAATCTACAAAACCAGTCAGGCGTAACTCAAATTGGCCATCTTTTTGCAGCACTTTGTGGTTGAGAGTGAATATCCATAATGCCAAAGTGGCCCCTGTGCGTGCACAGACACGGCCCACGGCATTAACTAGCCATGACATGACAGGTCACAGGAAACATCTGCTCATGCAGTGCTGAGGTTACCATGTTCCATACCCAGTGATACCAACATCTGCACCTGTGCCACTGATGAGGAAGCGACGCTGGGGGCTGATGAAACGGAGCTTCCCTTCCCCAGTAGTAGGAGGGGCTAAGGCCAGTGCCTGGAAGTGGGAGCAAGAGAGACCCTACACCAGAATTGTTGGTGGTGGTGGTGGTGGTGGGAGAGCTTCAGGAGCCAGTCTCCATTATTGGGAGTGCAGGGGCAGGCCAGCACTGGGAGATAGTCTCTGTTTTATTTCACGCTGTGTGCTGTTTTCAGCTAGACAGTCTTGAGTCCAAACCTCGTTTGCCCTGGAGGTGTGCCAATATAACACCCCTATCCCATGTTCTTTAATTTTGCCCGTTAAGCTCTTATGAAGGACCTTATCAAGAGCCATCTGAAAATTAAAATACACCACAAACCCGAAATCTCCCTTGTCTGTTCTGCCAGTTATGTCCTCAAAAAAAAACTTCCCAGATTTGATAAGCATGATTTGCCTTCTATATATACATGCTGGCTTTGTGAAATCCCATTAGTGCTTTCCAAGTATTCTGCTATAACTTCTTTTATGATAGATGCTAGCATTTCCCCATACTTGGGTTAACTGGTATGTAATTCAATTTAATGAAACTACCACTGCCTGAAAGGGTTTTGGGATTTAACTTGAGCAAGTTTTCTTCAAAAAGAAATCACTGAGACATATATATTCGATTTTACATATAAAATATCCAACATGTATATGAGAATGGTAATTCTAAATAGTTCGAGTAATAAAAAAAATTAAATATGTAATAGTGACTATGAGCAATTATACTGAACTATTTACTAATTATATTATTGGACATCACTTACTTAATAAATAAAACAAAAGTAAAATCTTCAACCCATCTATTAAATCCATCCAGCCCTGAGGAAGAGTCACTGGAACTGGAATGTCTGATTTCTCTCCATAGATATTGCTAGACCTGCTGAGCTTTTCCAGCAATTTCTCTTTTAACTTCCAGCATCTGCAGCCCTTTCATTCTTTAAACCCATCTATGCCAAAAAGAAGGAACTTAAATTTTGGAGCCCCCTTGCAAGCACATGTGTAATTGCTGGAAATGTGTCCTGATGGTTATTTTAATTTGAGACTGTGACCAACTCCAAGGGGACGAGTTAACCTGCAATTCCATATTTTTTAAATTAGCACAAAAGTGGTGGAAACGTGATTTGCCGTGGAAGTAATTTGCTCTTAAAATTTCATGTTCTTTTGTGCTGGTCTTGCTGATTTTTTGAAGAACTGCGCTGGAAAGGCTTGCAAAACTGAGCAGATATTTGTGCTGTCATAACATATCTGTTTCCCTGGTTCACGCCCTGTGCATTCTCTGACAGTGATGTGCTGCTCATGGCATGTTTATTATTTCTAGTCTTCTGCTTTCACCCTTGTGGTGAGGGCTGACTGCTGGTAATATATGCTATTAATGCAATCTGAATCCAAGGTTCTGTGCTATCAGGAGGCACAAATAAGAAACAATTGCCTTCTACCTTCAATTGAAAGCACCTTAAGAGCCTCAAAGCTACTCTTGACCTAAGAAAATACTTTGAAAAATCTGACATTTTGAGAGTCCCTTGTGTGAAGCCCAGTGTACAAAACCACAGTGCTGAATCCTAAACTCAATTGCAAAAGTTCATAATAGCAAAGAATGTACATGACTAGAAAAGACTACTGCAGTCCACCTGACTGTGTTTGTTAGGGTAGTCAGTTGTTCTTCAAAGGATATTTGGCTGTGCTTTAATGCTGGAGATTGATTTCAGCATCTGTCTCCATGCTGGCTTTGAGCACTATAAAAACCATCATATTTGTGTTGACATGAATGTGAAATAACTCCACGGGGGCCAGTGTCCCATCACCAAGTGACCCTTTATTTACACACGGAGAGTCCTTGACACTGATCCAGCTCCCTCAGAGCCAGCTGTCATAATGAACAAGATGCCTGACACTCCTGTTCTTAACTGTCAGCCAAGGCTCCCTGATTGGACCAGATTAATATCCCCAATTGGGAAACTGATATTCTGTGAGGTCCACCTGGCTAACCTCATTGCAATTACTACAGAATGTTCCACAACAGTAATGAAAGAACCATTTATGTTGCAATATTCAGTGACATCACCTAGTTTCATGCATTATTAATAGAGTTAAACTTCTGTCCTTGGTAAGCTGGACTTGTACCTGGAGGTAATGACAGAGCAGATAATGAAAAATAGGCACGAAATATATGTGTATAGTTATATTAGTTGCCAAGTTTAGTTTGACATGTTCCAGGGAGATTTAAACATAATTTTTGATCACATGATGTTCGTTCATGAGACACCACTTGATGTTTAATCCATGGAATTTGATCAAATGATGCTTTCTCACTCTTTACAAGTAGTATTATGTTTACCTTACTTGAATGTTTCATATCTGTTAGAATGCCAGTGGAGAAAATGTTACGATCTGGTTAGAGATGAGGAACTTTTTAAGAAGTAGACAAAGTTTGAGATACCAAGCGCTTACTAAGAGAATGAAGTCAAAATGTTCTATAATCTTGAAACAAACAAAATAAATAATGCAACGTTAGAAACTTAAAACAATTTATGTACACATTTTGATCTAACATCTCGACTTAAAATGAAGTAAGTATGGGTTAACAGGCAAACTGTACTTGAGTACCCTGCATTGCACATCAAATATCATACGCGGTCAAGCAAATTGCCATGGATTGCTCAGCAACTCATCCAGATGTTAGTAACACTGTAGGTCACTAAATCTCATTAAGACTTCATAAACATTATCCAGTCTTCCCTTCCAAAGATCGTACCCTGAATTTCCGCTCGTACTAATCTAATTTGATCTGTCTTAATAATTGCTTAACACACAGCAGTTCAATTGCTTCTCCTCCTAAGGCTACCTTCCCTGGGAATCATGAGGCTTCTTGCTCCTGCCTAATTACTGACTCAATTTCACATTCTTATTAAATGAAACAGCTAAGTTTACTGAGTTGGTCCTGCCCCTAAATTTCCCTGAATGCCTTGGTATTTCTTTTCAGCTGAGCTCACCTACTTCTGAAACTTCTTCCGACTGTTTTAGTAAGGCTATCCTCTAGGTTCGAAAGTCAGGCATGGTGCCAGGTCCACTGCTATCACTAACTGTTCACCTTCTGGCGACTCAGATTCTTCTCCCTAGACTATATACCACTGGCTCTTACAAAGCTGCCTCGAGCATCTTATCACTAGCACAATTCTAGTTCCCTAGCTGTTCTGAATGTAATCCTGCTGCCCACATGCTGTTCCTTGCCCCAACTGATTCAAGCCAGTTAACACCACTTAAGCAAAATGCAGTCACCTTCGCTAACTCTCTATCGTTGGTAAATTGATCACTGATCCTTAAACTGTTTTGAGTTTTAATTTTAAACTGATTTTATTAACAAAACTCTTACAGCAAACCCCTTGCTATTAGGCAGGATCAGTTGTAAGCAGCAGTTGAACACCCTGTGCCTTGAATGTTATAATGTTGAAAGATTGCTGACTTACACTGCACATATTGATTTTAAAAATGATTTATTACATTACAATGTCCAAAGTTAAATATATGACTTTATAGTGGGATGAATAACAATTGGTTAGTTAATGACAGATATCAAACTGAATGGAAATACCAATGTAGGTAAAGTTTAAATAAAAGTTCTGCAATATTTCTTCAGTGTCAGCCACAATTAGAAATGCCAAATAAATGCCACTGATGCAACAAAATAATTGATCTAATTAACATTTGACTGAAGTTTTCATACAACCATGATGTTTTGCCACGAGCAGCAATTATAAAACAATAAATAAAGCCAAAATCAAACATAGTCCACTTCACTGACTCATACACTGCACATTGATATTCAGCTTCAGGAGGTTGAAACTTGGTTGTCAGTGAGAAATATCCAAGCAGTCTAATGCTCAAAATGTGACATGAAAGTATTTGCAGAGTTTTCAAGTGATTTGCATTAACCATAATGGTAATACATGGGATTAATCAGTAAATGCTAATAGTGATGTAACTTTACATGGGACTGGGACCTAATGAAATGAGTTTCTAGTGAAGTCCACAAGCAGTACCTGAGTAAATAATGTAAATCATTAATAAATGCGTGATGGTCTGGGCGGTGCACACTACGTTCTGTAGTTTCTTACGGTCCTGGGCAGAGCAGTTGCCATACCATGTTATGCACCCGGACAGTATGCTTTCCGTGGTACAACCTGTAGAAGTTGGTGAGGGACCTTATGGGTGTGCCAAATTTCCTGAGCTGCCTGTGGGAGAAGAAGCGTTGTTGTGCCTTCTTGACTGTCACATCAACACGGGAAGTCCTGGACAGATTGTTGGTTATCGTCACTCCAAGGAACTTGATGCTCTTCACTCTCTCAACCTCAATTCCATTGATGTAGATGGGGGTGTGTTCTCCTCCTTTCTTTCTGAAGTCGATGATCAGTTCTTTAGTTTTGCTGACGTTGAGAGACAGATTGTTATCAATGCACCACGTCACCAATGGGGAAAATAACCCATTACTGGAAATACTGGCAATAACCCATTAACAACTATTCACCCTCCCAGCCTGAACGTTCGCAACTCCTTTGTCTGTCCAACTGTCTTTCTCTCTCTTTGGGCTGTATCCTATTGTTTACTCCCTACCCCACCCACCTACCTATTTTCTGCATATAAACTGACGTTTTCCCAGCCACCATCAGCTCTGAGGAAGGGTCACCGGACCCGAAACGTTAACTCTGTTTTCTCCTTCACAGATGCTGCAGACCTGCTGAGCTTTTCCAGCAACTTTGTTTTTGTTCCAGGCTATTAATTGACCTACATTTGTACTTATCATCACGTGGATGACTGGCCGTCCTGTGAAAGTACAGAGACCATTGTACCAAGTTTTTGATTGTAATAATTACTAAGGGTTTTTGTGAACGTCAACTTTAGCCTGGGCATAGATTTTTGGGATTACATTGAGAAAGAATAAAAGACTTTTCTTCAAGTCTATCCAAAGACTGTAACAGGTTACATAGAGAGAAGAACACAGGAATGGACAATTTGCTCCAACTTTTTTCGAGTTTCACATGAGCTTCCTGTCAATTAAATTCCATCTGCTGCTTTGATTAAAGTGTTTATACTAAATTCCCTAATGGATCTGTTAGTGATTATGTAACAGTTAGAACCTTTAGTTTTGAACCAGTCTACAAATGGAAACATTTTCTCAAAGTCTACCCTGTCAAACCCTTTCATTATCCTAAGAAGCTGATCATCCCACCCCATAATCTCTTCTACCAGGAAAAGGAGTCCAAGCCTGTTCAGTCTTTCTGGTTAACTATCTTCTCATTGCACAGGTGCTATTGTTAGGAATTTTTGTTTCTCTTTTATGCTCATGTGCTACTGTATATATTTTTCATTTGGAGACCAGCACTGTGTGCATTACTCAAAATGTGACCCAATTCCAAACCAATTTGACATTTTTGTTTTTCTATCCCCCTCGAAATGAGCTACTTTGTTTGGGTCTTCTTGTGGCCTAATTAATCAAAGCTGCCTCAGTCATGATTTGTGTATCTATACTCCTCAATTCCTTTGCTGCTGTGCCCTATTCAGACTCCTATTATCTGAAGAGTATGTGACCTCCTTATTCTTCTTTAAAATAAATTTGCCAATTATGTACATACTCTGTAAGCTTAAGTTCTGAGGAAGGGTCACCAGACCCAAAATGTGAACTCTAATTTCTTTTCACAGATGCTGCCAGACCTGCTGAGCTTTTCTAGCAATTTCTGTTTTTGTTGTTGTTAATAAGCTCTGTATTTTGCTGCATTATTCCTTTTGCAGTAAGCATGACATCCTCAAATTTTGAAATTGTTGTACCAGATACCCTGGTTAGACAGCAAACCTCTTGCAGTGGTTGTTGCTTTTGTAAAAGCCATTTGTACAGTATTTGGATTAAGCAGTTGATGAATAAATCTGGTATGTGATATTGGAAAGGTGACAGCACATCGCAAGCTGTCCAGCATATATCCTTCTAATAATGTTAAAGATAAAGGTTTGTGGTATAGCTGAATGAAGGAACTCTTTGGATTAGAATAAAAGCTGTTTGTGAACATTACTTGGAGACTGCATTTAAAAATGTAATGCCCATCCTAGTCATAGAGTCATACAGCAGAGAAATGACCCTTTGGTCCAACTAGTCCATACCGACCTTAATCCCAAACTAAACTAATTCCACCTGTCTGTGTTCGGCCAATATCCCTCCAAGCATTTCTTATTCATCCACTTATCTATACATCTTAAACATTGTAATGGTACCTGCATCCACCACTTCCTCTGTAAGCTCATTCCATACACAAACCACTCTCTGTGTTAAAAGAAATTGCCCCTTGTTTTTTTTAAATCTTTTTCCTCCCGCCTTAAAAATATGCCCCCTAGGCTTGAAATTCCCCCACCCTAGGGAAAAGGCACATGTCCTTCATCTTATCTATACACATGATTGGTGTCTGAGGGTTTAAACAGTTACAGCTCAAGCTCTGCACCTCTGTGTGGTGGAAATCACTCAGTGTACTATGGTGGATGTTTGTTCTACAGGAAGGATAATGGTAGCAATGCACCCGTATTCGATAATGAGCAATGTTGTTCAGGATGTTACTTTTGAGGAACTACCAGTCCTTTTGAGGAGCCTGCCTAGCGAGCGCTCAGGTTAGTACTTGAGACTTATCGACTGACTATCCCATGGCTCCTACTCTAGAAAGGATGGGAGTTGAGGCAAAATTAACTGAACTGTATTAACCCTTACTGAAGCCCACTTGATTTATGTAAACAAATTGCGTTGTCCTTGATGATTTTTCGGTGTGTTAGATATTTGGTTAACCATAACATCTCTAAAATGGGCAGTTTTGTGATGGACAAATGAATATCACAGAGAGGAGTGGCTTCAATACGACCACAGCACTTAGAGAGGAGGCAACAAGTTTAAACAAACCATGAAGAGTGGGAATAGATTCTTTCTAAACAGTGTTGAGAGAGGCTATATGTGGAATAAAGTGTAGGTGGTCCCTCAGGGGAGTACAACCAAAGACAAGTCATTGCCATCAAGGGTATCTCAGCTCTACCAGGGGAAGGAGGAGGAGGGAAAGAGAGAGACAGAGGAGAATGGAAGGGTAATAGGGCATTCTGTAGTCAGGGGATCAGGCAGATGTTTCTGCGGCATGAAATGTGTCTCTCCTACCTTCCTGGTGCCAGGATCAATGATATAGCAGCAGTGTATACCATCAACAAGAAAAGCTGAAGAAATCCACCAAAGAGCCTTAGTACCTTCCAAATCCACAACCACTTCCATCTAAAAGGACATGGGCAGTAGATACATGGGAACACCACCACCTGCATGTCCCCACCAAACCACTCACCATCCTGACTTGGGAATATATTGTCGTTTCAACACAGTGGCTGAGAATTTCCTCCCCAACAGCATTGTGGGTCAGAGATAACAAGGTGTAGAGCTGGATGAACAAAGCAGGCCAAGCAGCATCAGAGGAGCAGGAAAGCTGACGTTTCGGGCCTAGACCCTTCTTCAGAAATAGGGGTCAACCACTTCATGTCGACTGTAGCAGTTCAATGAAGCAGCTCACCACCACCTCAAGGGCAACTAGGGATGGGTAATAAACACTGGCCAGCCAGTGACACCCACGTCCCAAGAATGACTACGAAAACTAGGCAAAGTTGACAATTGGAATGAGACTTACATGTCTTTGTTCTCTCTTAACAACTGTGCAGAGTGCTTCTGACTTGAAGATGCAGTTGTTGAAAGTATTGAATAGTAGCAATTGAACTCTAGTGGATTGCTAAAGTGATGTCCAGTGTAGCAATCCAATTCCATGGAGAAGAAAGCTGATAGATTGCATTGTGATGCTAGGATAAGGAGAGAGGAGAGAGTGTACAAGCAATCAGAAGAAGAATGCAGATTTCTGAGAAGTTTATGGGAATGAAGGTGGTTGCAAACATGGTGAGGAGCAAGGGCAGTCACACACGATGACCATTTTAAACAGGAGTCAGTAGAAAACCAAGAGCAACTGTTGTTCAGAAAGATCAGGTGTAATGGTGAATGAGGGCTTTTAGATTATGGGCCATATCTGGATGATCTGTCGTTCATAGTATATGGAAAATGAGCAGTTGATCAGGGGAGCATTGCAGTCTCGTTGAGTCTGCGGGTGGCAGAGACCTGATTGAGAGTATCTGCTGCAGATGAATTAAGTTAGATGATGTTCGGAGATGTCCTTAGTGAAATGGAGGATATGAGATTGGAAGTCAACTTGGCCTTGGAAAGATGCCAAGATATAGACTGTCTAATTATACCTAAGACACTGACTTAGGAAGGGACTTGGGGTTTGTACTGGAGACCAAAGGCAATGATATCAGTCTTTTAATGGTTGACTGAAAGAAATCGTATCTCATCCAAGACAGGATGTCCGATAACACAAAGGATATTGCTGAAAGATGGGGTAAGTCATGAGAGTTCAAAGGGAAGCTGAGACCAAGGAGGGGTTGCCGCCTCAACCTTCCATCAACCAATCACATCATCTCTCATTCGTCTGTTTAGATAATTTGCCCCTTGCAGTTGCCCCAACTCATTTCTACACCATTGTCATCCTACTACCTCCCTGCCATCCCACGATTTAATGTTTATTTTCATAGATTAAATCAGCACTTTAACAATACACCAAAGAAAATTATATACTTAGAATAAGAGAAATTACTATAATGACCCAGTCATAACTTGAAATTCTAGGCTGAGGATTCAGTCTATAATTAAATTGTCACAGTACTGATAGCAACCAAAACTCTTTAGAGGGCCAAACTGTATTGTTGAATCTTGCATGAGAAAGAAATTTCAAGCTTTTTATTAATTTCCTCATCCCCAGGATGGTTACAAATAATCTGTAAAAGCGCTCCAACAATTTGGTTCAAGATCCACTCCAGTACATGAACATGTAAGCTGGAATGATTGTACTACCGTCCTGAGAGAGTTCTACCTTAAAACAACTTTCTTTATTTGAATGTAACTTTTCAGGTTCTTTTCTCAATCTTCAAGCAACAACATCAAACAGAAATGAACTGTGCATTCATCTAATTGCTATTTTGAAGACTTAGTCTTCGAACGCAACACCAATCTTTGAAATCACTACTTTTTAGCAACTTTTCTAAGGCATGCAGTAAGGTGATATCTAAAGCTCAAGCTTCTTAGCTTTGAATGTAGTTTGCAGCAAGGTATGTAGGCAGTTCCTTTTTGCATTTTCAAACCGTTTGAAAGTCAAGAGATGTTTGTAATGTGCTCATTGAACATCTCAGCCTAAAATTTATAAACCTGGAAATGCCGAGATTGTTGGTACCAGCCACTATTACGGTGAAGAAATGATGGAAGCATCTCGCCTCCACACGTGCTCAGTTAAACATGGAAGTTGGGAAAGTGCAGTTAGCGATGCTTAGCTCATTTGCAAGATGCATTGCTATAGCTATCTCAGGCAGAATTATTAGAAATTGTTAATTTGACATGAATTTCAATTTTTTTTACTCTGTGTCCTCACATGAATAAGAATGAAAGTTTTAACTTTTAAAATCAGAACGATGTGTGTTTTTAATGGTATATAAGGTGAAAATCATGCTGCTGAACAACTAGTGGACCTGAAGACTTAATTTAGAAGCGCAGATTCTCATTCCCTTGGGGGAATATATATATAATTTGCAGACTTCTAATAAAGTAAGAATATTTTCTAAAAATATTTCACCTTTAGTGCCATATGTATTTCCAAATCTTTACTTTGCTTCCTGGACAATGATTTAAATGAGATTTATAGTTTTGGCTTTGCTGTCTGTGAAAATTCTTGTATGCAATTTTATTGATAAACCTGTCTGCTTTGTTGCTTGATGCCATCAATCCCTGTTAGACAATGCCTTGAGAATGACTGACTGAGGCTTGATGTAGGAAATGGACAAGTCCATGATATAGATCCGACTGAACTCTTGTGAACAACCTTAATTGAATTCAGCAGCGAGCACTGCTTCTTTGTCGCTGTTGGTATTTTTAACCGTGTTTAAATTTATCTGAACTATTTCAAAGCTTCAAAAAAAAAGCAACAAATTTCTGATGTGTAACAAAGACATTCTGTGTGTATTTTAAATGTAACAATCATTGGAATGCTCATAGGAAACAGAAATCAAATGGAAATGGGTTGATTGAGATTTATCTGTAACAGATTGCACTGACATTCTAGGTCATCAGTCTTGTTAAACTTATTTTGTGAGAAGTATCAGTTCTTGCCCTTTCTGACTTCTGCTACAAGCAATGATCCTGCTTAAAGCATTGATGTGCTCGGTAGTTTCCAACATGCAATGTATGTTCAGAATTAAGTTATGACCTGTCTCCAGCTATAGTCAATCATACAAAAGTGAACATTAAAGATTTGCAGGACAGTACAATGGTAATTCAGCTTGGTATTTGCTCAACCTTTCCTTTGGGTTTTGCATTAGTCCAAGAAAATGAGTGTTCTTTTATGGTCATAGGGGTCTGTAGCTCAGAAAAAAGGCCATTCGGCTCATTGCATCTCCACCAATCAAAAGCAACCTAATTACTCCAATTCCATTTTCTAGCGTTTGGCCCATATCCTTTTAGAGCTTGGCATCGCAGATGCATATCTAACTATATCTTAAATGTTATGAGGGTTTCTGCCTCTACCACCCTTACAGGCAGTGAGTTCAGATTCCCACCACCCTCTGGGTGAAAAGGTTTTTCCTCATATCTCCTCTAAACCTTCTGCCCCTTACCTTAAGGCTATGCCCCGTGGTCATTGATCCCTTCATCAAGGGGAAATGTTTCTTCCTGTCTATCCTATCTATGTCCCTCATAATTTTACACATCTCAAACGTATCCCCTCTCAATCTCTTCAGCTCCAAGGAAAACAACCCCAGTCTATCCAACCTCTCTTCACAACTGAACCTCTCTAGCCCAGGCAAAATCCTGGTTACTCTCTTCTGCACTCTCTCCAGTCCTATTGCATCCCTGCTTTAATGTGGATTCCAGAACTGCACGCAATACTCTAGCTGTGGCCTAACTAATGATTTATAAAGTTTCAGCATAACTTCCGCGCTCTTAAACTTTATGCCTCAACTAATAAAGGTAAGTATACCATATGTCTCCTTCACCACTTTATCCACCGTCCTGACATCTTAAAGGACATGGACTGGTTGGACTGAAAGTTCTGTTTCTGTGATGTGTGACTCTGACCGGTACAATGCTTACCAGAGCCTCTGTGATCCTTGGTGCTACCCAGGGTCCTAGTTCGACATGTATTCCCCTGTCCTTTTTGTCCTGCCCAAGTACCTCACAGTTATTCCAATTAAATTGCATTTGCTGCTGATCAGCCCATCTGACCAGCCCATGTATATTCTCTTGTAGTCTAAGACTATTTTCCTCACCATTTACCACCTCATCAACTTTTA
Organism: Rhincodon typus; assembly: GCF_021869965.1. Classification (NCBI taxonomy): domain Eukaryota; kingdom Metazoa; phylum Chordata; class Chondrichthyes; order Orectolobiformes; family Rhincodontidae; genus Rhincodon; species Rhincodon typus. Next base: position 22,214,769 of record NC_063356.1, read on the forward strand.
TATCATCTGTGAAGTTATGGTGACTCTCGACCATGCAAATAAAATGTTGTTGACCAGGGAACAATGTAAGGCTGTGATATTGAATGCTTCAGTTGTGTCAAGAGACTGCAGGAATACGCATCGGAAGAAGTGCTGGCATTGCAATACTATAGCAAAAAAAGTATGCAATTCTAATTTCCAATAAGCACCGCTGCATTTTTGCCTTTGTAAAGCTGGTGTAGAGTATTGTGATGTTGTTGTAGTCGTGTAAATGGCCACTCTTACTAATTGGGTTACATGGGAGACACAAGGTTTGGATATCATAGAAAAGCCTTTATTGCCACTGTCTGTGACAATATTATATGCTCTTCATCAGAAGACCCTGGGATATTGAATTGGCAAGGCATTGCCTCCTGCTCAGTCATATTTTAATAAGTCCAGCAGTTATGCTGTCAACAAGAATGTGATGAATGCAGTTAGCACCTTGCAGATGCATAGCGGGAACTTCAGAATTCATGAAGACAGATTGAACAAATAAATACACTGTGGCTGTCAATTAATGTCAATTCACTGCCTTTTTCTGCTCTTTTTCCAATTTATCTGGAGGATCATTATTTTTTGTGTGTGGAAGTGCGGATTCCTTATCATTGATCCTCTGAATTCTTATCTGTCTTCATTCCATTTTGCATGTATAGATACTTGATGTCAGTAAATGCTGCTATGAAATGGCTTTTAAATCATCACTTCCATTCAACTACTACACCAACAGTAGTATATATAGGCTCAACTTGTTTCATAAGGATTTCATTGGAAAATAGCTTCCTTCAAATTTGTCTCCATGGAAAGGATGTATGTAATCTTTGGTGATTGCTTCTTTCTGGTTCTGACTGTTTATTGTTAGGTTTCCATGCAGGCAGAATGAAAGCAGCAGGAATGCTGACTTTCTGCAAGATGGGAGCTTTGTGCCACTGTTTCACTGCCCAATCAGTAAGTCAGAAGAATGGTGCATCCAGGAGGGACTTCTGCACGTGAAAAATTCAGGCATTTAGCACTGGAGTGTGATAGCTTTGTCTAAATTAAAGTAAAGCTACTTACATGTTACATCCAATTCCATTTCCTGACTGCAGCAATGGCCTGCTTTGTTCCAAAAAATGATGCACCTTCCTTTTTTCACAGTGGGCTATGGCTCACTCAGCACCTAAACAGTTTAAAGAAGGTAGTCCATTTCAGAAAGTAGTCAATCTTCAGCATGCACATGCTGGTTCCTTTGCAAGAGCCATTCCATTTGTCTCCTCCTTTTGCTGTTTCACCAGTAGCCCTGCAAATCTCTCCATTTTGGAGCTATCTCCATTGCTTTTCTGAAAGTTATTATTCTCCTTCCTTCACCTTTCCAGGTCATGCATTCTAGATCCTTAAAAACGCAATGCATGAAGAAAATGCCTGATTTCGCACCCCTGCTCCCTCAAAACAGAGTTTAGTCATTTTATTTCATTATTGTAAGTGAACTTTGCCAGTGCTGTCTCACCTTACGACAGTGACAATGCTTCAAAAGTGATTCATTGGCAATGAAATGTTTTGGGGCTTCTGGAGGTTGTTAAAAATGCCATTTGAGGTGATGCGGTAGCTCAGTGGTTAACATGCTGCCGCACAGCACCAGGGACTCTGGTTCGATTCCACCTTCGGGTGACTGTCTGTGTGAAGTTTGCACATTGTCCCCATGGCTGCATGGGTTTCTTCTGGGTGTTCCACTTTCCCTCCACAGTCCAAAGATGTGCAGGTTAGGTGGATTGGCCATGCTAAATTGCCCATAGTGTGCAGGCTAGGTGAGTTAGCCATGGGAAATGCAGGGCTACAGGGATAAGGTAGCGGGGTTGGGTCTGGGTGGGATGCTCTTTGAAGGGTCAGTGAGGACTCAATTGGCTGAATGGTTCGCTTCTACACTGTAGGGATTCTACCATTCTATGATCTTGACTAATCCACTTACCCTGCACATCCCTGAACACTATGGGTAATTTAGCATGGCCAATCCACCTAACCTGCGCATCTTTGGACTGTGGGAGGAAACCCATGCAGTCATGAGGAGAATGTGCAAACTCCACACAGATAATCACATGATCTAAATACAGCTTCTAAATGTTTGTTTTGCCTTTACATTAATTTCAGCTTTGAGCTGTAACCTGACCTGTCCACGCTATTTGTCTTCTCTTTGAGTATTATGCATCACTTTCCTCTCTTTCTGTGTCAGTCTGTTGCCACTTGTATGGAAAATTATTTTTTATTGTTGTAGATAGAGCTTTTCTTCTCAATTATTGAATGCAAAATTGCAAAAATAATATGGCTAATGAGAACAATTTAGTGTGTACCTGTTGCCGGTTTTGTTAATAAGGTAGGAACCATAAATCATGATTAATCCTTTATGAATTGTGTGCATAATGTAAATCTAGTTTAATATTTAAAATGCTGGGTAGTTAGAAGCACTGCCCTTTGGTGTTATGCGTGAAACTTAGCTCTTGTTTGTCTGACAATGATTTGTATCCTCATTTGATGAGAAGAGAAGTGGGGGTGAAGGTTTGGGATGCTTCTCTCTGGTTCTGTCAGCTCTGCAGAGATACCATATACTTGTCTCCTTGTGATTTGTGAAACTACTAATTTGAAATGGCTGTCTTGTTTACCTGTATAAATCTCCCTTAAACTGGTTTGTTGTGTGAACAGCTTTGAGATGTTTTGCTGCAATACCACATAAATGCAATTACTGCTTTTAATACCTGCCATCAGAATGCTGTGTTCAGAGTGTTATGGCCTAATAACACAATGTTTTTAAGGTAACACTTTCCTGTAGCCTTGGCAGATAATCAATCACTCAACTTTGTGCCACAGGTCAGCAAGGCTGTAAAAAAAAAAAAATTACAGTCCAAACAATGGGCTTTTTTGTTCAAGGGATCATACAGTGGAAGTTATACTCAAACTGTATGAAGCCTTAGTTAGATCACACATACTGTAATGTGTACATTTACTTAACATGTTACGAAAAGAATTTGGAGACACTCGGATGGGTACAGAGATAATTTCTAAGGATGATATCAGATATATGTGGGTATACATATTGGGGAAGGATGGACAGGCTGGGTTCTCCTGTTGTGAAAAGAAAGTGAGCAGTGTTCTAGGAGATGCCTTTAACATTATATAAGATTGTGACAGTGTGGAATCGGAGCTATTAGGTTGGTTTTCTCAAGGAGTATTAATCTCCTTTTTCAAAAGCAGGGAGTTCTGTGTTTCTGAGAGATGATTCTGTTCAGCATTCCCTCAGAAAGTCAGAGCTGTGCTTCTGTTCTGACAGATCTTGCGTTGTGTAAAACCTCCTTTTCATAGCAGTTACCTGCCAGATTCTGAGATTTAATTGTTCTGATACTCACTTTGACAGCTGCTGCCAAAAGGCAAGTGCAGAAGGTCAGTGTAATGTTAGGGTGCTGGGAGGGTAGGGGATAGGGTGCTAGGTCAGTAAGGTACTATGTAAGAAGGGTGCCAGCTTGCGACGGGTGGAGTGTCAGGTAAGTAGGGTACGAGATGGTTATGATACTAAAAGGGAAGTGGTGTATGGAATCAGTGTGCAACATGGCAGGATGAATGGGATCTAAGCGGTGGGGTAGTTGTGGTGTGTGTGTGTGTGTGTGTGTGTGTGTGTGTGTGTGTGTGTGTGTGTGTGTGTGTGTGCGCGCCCAGTATAGGGCTAGTTTAATAGTTAGAATCATAGAATCCCTACAGTGTGAAAGCAGGCCATGCAGCCCATCCAGTCCACACTGACCCTCCAAAGAGGATCCCACTCAGACCAACCACCTACCCTATCCTGTATTTCCTATGGCCAATCCCCCTATCCTCAACAATTTACCATAACCAATCGACAAACCTGCACACTGTGAAAAGAAACCCATGTAGACTTGGGTAGAATGTGCAAACACCACACAGAGTTGCCCAAGCCCGAACCGGGGTCCTAGGTACTATGAGACAGCAGTTCTATCCACTGAGCCACCATGCCACCCTTAGTTACTTAGAAATTAGGCTGCATTTTCAACAGTCTAACATTTCCTGAGTAACTACTATACTTAATTTCATTGGAGCCCTCCAAAATCTCGAATTGTTTGGAGACTTGCGGAGGTTTCCAGACGGAAAGGAAATGACCAGAATCTTCCATTTTTCCTGAGCAGTTCCTTTGGAGTCTGCTATAATGGGGAGTCTACAGGGTCTTCTTACACACGTCTAGGATAACAGCTGTTTGGCTATCAGAAAATGCAGGCTATTGTTTTCAGTTCTGGGAAGGAGAATAACTATAATTGAAAAATCATCACCAAGGAATGCAGTGGGGAATTGAGAAGAAACTTCTTTCACCCAAATCACTGTAAAAACATGGAACCTGTTACCACAGGGATTGGTCAAGGTGAATACTTCAGATGGATTTAAGGGGGAGCTGGGTGGTTATGATAATAGATTTAAATGGAAAGGTGGGAGGAGGCTTGAGTGAAGAATGAACATTGGCATGGACTGGTTGAGTGATGAATGACTTGCTTCTCTGCCATTTATCCTGGGTTTGTGGAAGAAGGATAACAACAATAGTCTTGGTTTTTAGAGCCTCCTCACTGAGGCACCCATTACATATCTGAAAATATACATGACTGACAGATGGGGAAACTATTGTTTCAAACTTCAATTAGTTATCAATATAGCAGCCACTGCTCAAAAGCTTTTAAAATGAAACATTATGCTGGACAAATGTGAGTGGTTTCTCTGTTTTGAAGATTGAAGTGACACGTTGAACCACTGAGATTGAGAGAGAGACAGTAAAAGTGTGACAAATTATGTAAATATTGCAGATGCAGCTATGATATTACCTTGAAAAACACTTTAAATGCCTTTCTTATTTCTTCCTTATATTTCTGATCTGTCTTTTTGTGTATTGCTTTTACTCTTGTAGGTTTTCTTAAAAGAAATATACATCTTTTCATGGGGTTTTCGAATCCAATTTGCATTTTAATTCAAGCAGGTTTGATATTATGGTCATAGTTCAATTATGATCCACGTGACTAACACAAAAACAAATGACAAGGACTATGGTGGTATGATGGTAAAATAGTGCTAACTGCTTTTTTATATCCGTGGATATACAGCCATTCATATATATATATATTTTCTTCTACCCTTCCCCCTTTCCAGCCTCCAAAAGTCTTTACTTCTGACACATTGTAATGGTAAATCCATTGAGAACAATTAGAGTATGATCTTGGCTATAAAGATGCCAACCCATATTTTTGGGTAAGACTATTGCACAGGGCACTATCGGGGGAAAAAAACCAACCAAGATGAGTGCTTTCCTGAAGAAGTGACAGTAACAGAATATATTTATGCACACTGAAAGTGAACAAAAGGAACATTGTGATGGAGTTAATTGCTTAAAATGTCTAATTTCTTCAATTCTAGTCTTTAGTTTTGCAGGAGGAAAAAACACCTCAGGAGAAAAAAAAATGCTGTGACTGCTCAGTCTGGAATGTACTGCCTGAATGTGGTAGAGGCAGATTCAATCATGGCTTTGAAAAGGGAACTGTATAAGTAACTGAAGATTGAAAATTTGAAGTATACGGTGAAAATGCCAAACTGATAAGCTCCCAGAGAACTGTCATGGGCATGATGGGTCCAATGGCCTCCTTCTCTGCTATAATGGTTATATGATTCTATGTGAAAACATGCAGTTCTCAGCCAACTCTAGATCCCAGGAACAAAAACAGAAAAGAACAAAGACAAAAACATGCTCAGGCCCATGTGGGTGCCCGTGGCCACCCCTTTGGTTCGTAGGAAGTGGGAGGAGTCAAAAGAAAAATTTTTGAGGCTGAGGACCAGTTGTGCTGGGCGAATGAGTGTCAGTAGAGGGGGACTGAGTGGGCCTATGGGACAGGAAGAGGCGGAAGGCTGTTAGCCATCCTCATGGGTCCAGGAGCTCCCCATCTACATTCGAGACACAACCCACATCCTCCCCCTTTTCCAAAACTTTAAATTCCCCAGCCCCCAACACCTCATCTTCACCATGGACGTTCACTCCCTGTACAACTGCACCCCGCACCAGCATGGGCCCGATCTATGCCTGCCTCTTTACAGGATTCGTGGAACAGTCTCTTTTCAACAACTGCACTGGCACCATCCCTCACCTGTTTTTCTGCTATATTGATGACTGCATCAGTGCTGCCTCGTGCTCCCGCGAGGAGCTCAAAAAGTTCATGAAGATCGCCAATTCCTTCCAGCACGCCCTGAAATTCACTTGGACTATTTCTGACACCTCCCTCTCCTTCCTGGACCTCTCCACCTCCATCTCTGGCAACCGACTCAACAATGACATTCATTTCAAACCCACTGACTCCTGCGATTACCTTGACTATACCTCCTCTCACCCACCCTCCTCAAAGTGCTATCCCATACTCTCAATTCCTCCACCTCTGCCGCATCTGCTCCCAGGATGAGGCGTTCTACTCTAGGACTTCCAAGATATCCTCCTACTTTAGAGACCATAGTTTCCCCTCCTCTGATATTAAGGATGCCCTCAACTGCATCTCCCCCATTTCCTGCACTTCTGCCCTCAAGCCCCCTCCCCCAACTGCAATATGGATAGAGTTCCTACAGTCCTCTCATACCACCCCACCAACGCGCATCATCCTCCGACATTTCCGCTACCTACAAACAGACCCCACCACCAAAAGGATATTCCCCTCTCCAGCCCTGTCCACTTTCCATAGGGACTGTCCATTCTGCGATTCCCTCATTGGCTCCACACTCCCCACCAACCCCTCCACCACACCCAGTACCGTTCCCTGCAAACACAGGAAGTGCTACATCTGCCCCTTCACTTCCCGCCACACCTCCGTCCGAGGCCCCAAACAATCCTTCCAAATCCGGCAGAGATTCACCTGCGCTTCATCCAACCTCATCTACTGTATCTGTAGCTCCTGATGTGGTCTCCTCTATACTGGGGAGACCAAACACAGACTCAGGAACCAATTTTGTGGAGCATCTGCACTCTGCAGACAACCTTCCGGTTGCCATCCACTTTACCCCCCAACTCCCACTCCCCTGGTGTCATGTCCATCCTTGGCTGCCTCCACTGACAGAGTAAAGCCAAACGTAAACTGAAGGAGCTACACCTGATATTTTGCCTTGGGAGCTTACTCAAGGCCTGAATGTTTACTTCATCAGATTCAAAATCTCTCCTCCCCCAACCTTTCCATCTTCTGACTCAACTATCCAGTCCACTCTTCCCAATGACCCACAACAACCCCCTACCTGCATCACCAGCTTCAAAATCTCTCCACCCCCAATCTGTCCATCTTCTAACTTGCCTATCTGATCCACCCTTCCCACTGACTAACCACAATAAGCCCCTACCTGCATCCACCTATCTCCACCTCACTTATCCTCCCTCCAGCCTCGCTATCCACCCCCCCATTTATTTCTGGGCTCCCCCTCCCCCTCCCCAGTCCTGACGAAGGTTTTCAGTCCAAAATGTTGACTTTCCTGCTCTTTGGCTGTGCTTCTCCAGCTCCATATTTAACGACTCAGTTGTCATGTTGTACAGGACTAGTATATGCAATCATGATGACAACTGATGTGGAGAACTTGTGTAGTATTACAAATTCAAGGTGCTCCGACTTAAGTGGGTTATAAATAGGTGGTCTTTAACAGGAAGCTCATTTGCATCTGTTTTCATGCAATAAAGTACAGAAGCAGCAGGCCAGACTTGTCTTGCTTTTTCTTGAGCAAGGACTCGGGAGAACTCTGATTCTGAGCTTTTTGTTTTTAAAGTGATGCTCACAGAATACAGCTGCCAACTCTGTGTGCTCTGTGCCTGCTGGGAGCGAATCGACCCCAATAGAGTATGCAGACTGTCCTTTTTCTGCAGATCCCAAGATTATAACAGCGAATCGGAGGAAGGGAAACTGCAAATTTCCGTGTGGAAATCGAGTTAAAGCTGATAAAGCCACAAATCTGTTGATGAAGAAAGCCACGTCCATCAGTGAAGTTCAGGCACAGAGAAATGATGTTGCTTCCCCCTCATGAGCACAGCTGCTACATTGGACAGATGTACAGTACGTGATAAAGGATTTAGAACATTAATTATGAAGAAATCAATTATGAATTGGGGTGGAGAGGGACAGAAAGAGCTGAAATACTGAAAGCAGTCGAAAAATGATAAAATGAAGCTTGGAAAAGTAATGTCTGCAGCGGTTCAGTCGATGAATACATGTTTTATTATAGTGCTGAGACATATAGACTGGGGAAATTAAATTGATTGAATTCACCCAGGGAGAGGTTTGGGAATTCTCATGACTTTTGCTCCTGATCATCATTCAGTTAACCTCCCTGCCCCTCCTCTTGCTGGACAGAGGATGTTAGGAATACATAGCATTGTGCCTTACGTTGTTTATCCTGCTGATCATTCAGTGCTGAGAAGTGAGGGATAGGAATGTGCAGTCAGCATGTTGATCGGGAACCTCCAAGTCAGAAGGCTGTAGTTTCAAGTCCCACTCCAGGACATAGGCGCAAAAAATTAATTCCTAATACTCCTAGAGTATAACATCCTTACTTCTATGTAAGGTTTTGGTGAGACCTCATTGCAAATAATATGGCAGATTTGGTCTCCTTTTTTTAAAAGAAAGACGTAAATACATTGAAGGCAGTTCAGAGAATGTTTACTGGATTGATAGCTGGAATGAATGTTTTTTTAAAATTCATCCATGGGGTGTGTGCATTGCTGGCTGGGCCAGAATTTGTTGCTCATCCCTCGTTACCTTTGGGAAGAGTCATAATGAGCTGCCTTCTTGAACTACTGCAGTGCCTGTGCTCTAGGTAAAGCCACAATGCTGTTAAGGAGGAAATTCCAGGATTTTTGACCCAGGGACACTGAAGGAATGGTGATAAATTTCCAAGTCAGGTTGGTGAGTGGCTTGGCTGGGAATTTGGAGGTGGTAGTGTTCCCATGTATCTGTTGCTCCTCTCCTTCTAGATGGTAGTGGCCGTGAGTTGGAAGGTAGTGTCTAAGGAACCTTAGTGAATGAATGTGTTGTGTTAGGATAGTTTGGACAAACTGAGCTTGCTTTCACTGGAGTTTGGGGTGACTTGATTAAAGTGTATAAAATCCTGAATGGTGTTGACAAGGTAGATGTGAAAAGGTTGTTTCCTTTTCTGGGTCAGTCCAGAACTAGAGAGCACAGTTTTAAAATTACGGATTGCCTTTTTGGGACAGAGATGAGCAGAATAGTTTTGTCTGAGGATTGTGCGGTTTTTGAATTCTCAGCCTTAAGAGGTAGAGACAAGCCCATTACGTATTTTCAGACAGAGATGGAAAGATTCTTGTTTGCTATTAACATTTCTGATGTGAGCCTGAGGAATAAGAATTCCCGACTTAAAGAAATTCAGAACCCTCCCCTCCCTGTTGTTTGCTTTGTGAGGAATAAAGTGCTGTCCTTTACACAGCACTGAGAGATTGCCCATAAATGAAAGAGACCGAGTGCAATTGGGCCTCCTTCATTTTTGTAGTATTTCTACCAATGATAGATGAACAGAATTGCCATGGAACCTCAGAGTCAGTGACAGTGAAGGAATGGCGATATATTTCCAAGTCAGGTTGGTGAGTGGCTTGGCTGGGAAAGTGGAGTTGGTGGCATTCCCATGTATCTGTTGCCCCTGTCCTTCTAGGTGGTAGTGGCCATGAATTTGGAAGGTGTTGTCTAAAGAACCTAAGTGACACTGGCTTGCACAAGACGAACAATTTAAAACCCAAACTCATATTAAGCATTAATTAATAGTTGAACTCCTGCACCAAGTACAAGGTAAATAAAATAATAACAGCAAATACCAGAAATACTAAGCTACTATGGAGAAGGAAATCTTTTGTAATGTTTCAGGTTGATTGCCTTTCATCAGAGTTTTGGCAGGAAATGAGTTAAGGTGGGGATTAAGGTAGGCAGTATCACCGAGTTGGTTTTAATGACAGCATTGTTATGCAGTCACAAGCTCATCTCAGCATCAACCGTGACACCAAGGTTATAAAATGTCTGGTTCTAGATGGAAGGAGGTGAAGAGAGCGCAGTGTTTATGGTGCGGATCGAAGACAATTGCTTTGATTTCTCCAATATTTAGTTGGATGAAATTTCTGCTCATCCAGTGCAGATGTTGTATGCAGTACCTGATAGTACCAAGACGCTGGTGGGTTCATGTGAAGCAATGATCATCTAGAGCTTAGTGTCATCAATGTGGAATTCAACATTTGTGTTTTCAGATGATGCTGCTGAAGGGCAATGCATAGATGCGAGAAAGGTGAAAACCAAGGATGGATTCTTTTGAAATGTCAGAGCTAGTACCGTGGGAGTAGGAAGAGAAGCTATTGCAAGTTATAATTGGATAGATAAGAATGACACCACATGATTGCAATGGATGAGGGCAGAAAGAAATTGGAGGAGGACGGCATGAAAAATGTCAATCTGTAAAAAAGACGATGAGGAACAATTGACCACTTAAACAAAAGATGTCATTTGTGACTTTGGGAGCTGTTCTGGTATGTCTTTAGGCAGAAATGTGATTGGATAGATTCCTAACCTCTGACTGTAGGCTCTGGACTTCGCTTGCTGTCCCAACCCTGCTGTTCTGACTCACTAGACCTAATGAAGCTGTTCTTGCTCCTCAAAATAGCTGTTTACCCCTATGTATATCCACTGATATCAATCTTTACCATCCATTTCCTTCAAGTATGTGTCTTTTGCTGTTTGTGCTGCTGCTTTACGATCTCAGTTGCTTTTGTTCTGTTTTGATCCCAACAGTCCATTGACTTAACTATTCACTTCTTTATGAAGGTTCTTTATCAAAAGTACAGCAAATGTTTAATTGTGTTTGATCTTACATTCCTGCAATAATTTAAATATATAATTATATCTGTTACTATATACCATGATAAAAATAAATATACTTCAAAGCATTGTAAAAAACATTGCTTTGAGTACAAAGATGAAGTAAACATATGATGAATATTGGAAGAGAAAAATAATTTAGAAATGCATTGATGTAAGGGAAAGCAACCTAATTCAAATAATTAGGGAATAAATTTATTTTTAATCTATCTAAATTATGTTTATCAGCTGGGAAATTGTCTAGTTAATATTTTAAGTTTACTTGTGTATTTTTGCACTGTCACAGCATACATTTTAGAAGATAAGTATTTGCTGTTTTTCTACATGATTACAGCAGATTTTTGAATTTAATTGGTTGGATGTGCCTAAAAGCTCTGTAATCCTTCATGCGATAATTATATTTTAAAATAAGGTCAAAGCCTAATCAAACAGAATGTATTCTGTTTTGTTTACCTGCAGTCAGGCGATTCCAGCTGTTCAAGGAAAGCGAAACATTAAAACTAGGACTATTCACTGTTGTTACCTTTCACACAAATTGAAAGATTTCAAAATTTGAATTACTTCAGATCTGAAAAGAATTGAAATGGCTTAGACAGGAATATCAATTGGTTGTGTTGCAACCATTAAATTATCCAGATGTGAAATGCATTTCTATGCTCCAGTAACAAAATGCACTTTATATGGGATTGAGCTCATGGTATCTGTGATTTGTATATAATGGGGGTTACAAATTTTTAAAAAGACACAAACCCTTTTGCAACATGTAATCCATATTAGATCAGCTGAGTTGCTTGAAAAATTTCAAAGTCAGTGTTCAGTCCTTGCTCCATGAATGTTGGGATCAAGTAAGCTGCCCCTTCCACAGACCTCTGTTGTAAAACTTGAAATTATATTCTGGCAGTCTTCACTGATGAAGCATACAAGGTGCAGATGTACACCTGCCTCCTGATGTTGAAATTGGTTACAACAAGAGGAAGGTGCATACATGTTTATTCCTATGAATGTTGCATTTCATGCTATTAAATGTTTTTTGGATTCAATATCCATCATCAATTTCTCACTGCTTTTCTCCTTCCTCCCCTGTCTTGTTTTTGTTTGCATCTTCCAGTAGTATATTTCTATGTATTGTGTTATGAGATGAGGGATGTCCATTAACTTTCTTTACTCTGTGGGTCATAACAAATTTAAAGCTATTTCACCCCAGTTCTAATATGGACAATCATATGCCTTCTCTCTATTGGACTTAGAATGGCAAGATTGATTAATCAGCTTTATTCAGTAAGCACAAAAATATTGATTTATTATGAAACAAAACCTGTCCTATAAAGATGCAGAATTAGTTAACACACAATGTGATATCAAAGTATAAATGTTTATTCTTCTAACTCATCTAACACATATACTTTTCCTTTTCAGATAAAGGAAAAAACCAAATGATTTTGTCTTTGCAGAGATTAACATTAAAAAAATAACACTTTCTGGGCAGTGGTGGCTATTTTGAAGGCCAGAGGATAAGGCATAGAATGTTTTAATGGGCATTGATCTGGTGGTCATCTGGTGGTCCTGCAAGTATGGCCAAATCAATAATCATGCATAGTTGTCACTGTGCTTTTGGCAGACACCGGCAGGCTCAGAAAATACAATATTCACAAGTTAGTTCAGTCATTCTCTTCCAAAAGAACAAATTCCTAAAATGCAGCTTCAGAAACAGGAGACATGAGCTAGGCAGCTTGTTCTTAACAGGCTTTCCGTTAGCTAACTACGGAAAAAAAACCTCCAAATGTGCAAGCATTTTTCAAACAGCACAGCCCTAAAACCTAGTTGTAAAAAGGTCAGGCACTTTTCCTGAAGTGAATTTAAGCAACTGAAACTAGCAGTTATCATAATTCACATAATTTCTAAGCAGCCTTGTTTTGACAAATGTTCTGATGCTTTTCATTGACCTTTATTTTAAAGAGAAAGCATCCAGGCATTGCCCCAGCCATTCAACCTCAAGTTGTCAAAGAAATGTTAAATATGACATGGTTTCATTAAAACTGCTAATCGTGCCTTAGTTGTTCAAAGTAAACATTGGGCTGACTCTTACAGTTTTTTTGTCTAAGAGTCAATTTTGTCGAGTGTCACAAAGGGTCTCTTTCTGCAAAGCTTTGTGAGTTTCCTTCCTGCACCTGATCAAACTAACCTCAATAACTATCACATTAATCACTATGGTGTCCCCTTGCCTGATTCTTGCCCCATTCTATCACCCACCTTTCCTGGAACAATTCATTGCTCACCAGATATTGGCCGAAAGAATGGCATCCCTGATGCTTGCGCCAGCTTTAAAATGCTGCTGTGCACCTGGACCAACATTGGTCATCTGGTAACATAATGACAAAAACCAAGTTGCGCACATGGCTGACACTCCCTTACCCATACAGCCCCATTTTCTCACCTGTTTAACCAGCAGCTGTTAAACACAGTTTACCTGACCTTAGCCATGTCCAACTGGACACTCCCTGTATTTCACCACTACTGTCTCCCCAGTGCCTACTTGTCATTGTCTAGTAAGGAAGCATCACATGCAGGCAAGCAGGCAGTTAGATAATTCCAAAAATGGGCCTTTGTTGGTAGCCAGCAAGTGCAGACAAAACCTATAGAGGCTGTAATTTTCCCCACAATACAAACTAAAGGCAAACATCATGACCAACAACTGTTTCCTATGTTTCCTCTGTTCTGAGGAAGGGTCACCGGACCCGAAACGTTAACTCTATTTTTTCCTTCACAGATGCTGCCAGACCTGCTGAGCTTTTCCAGCAACTTTGTTTTTGTTCCTGATTTACAGCATCTGCAGTTCTTTTAGTTTTTAACTGTTTCCTATTCCTTGATTGTGCACTACATTCAACTCTGGAACCCGGAGTCAGTCTGGCTGATAGTGCTTGATACAGATGAGCTCTCTCAGACACAAGGAGAGGTTTGTTCTTTCTGGTGTCCTCCTTGGACTGTCCCCATTCCTTAGTTCCTCCGGATCCAGCACATCGTATCGTTGTCTGTTACAACTGTACAGAGCATGGTGTTCCAGGATGTTGTGGCACACTCTAACTGGACTAGACTAGGTGCAAAGACTGGAGATTGGAAAGAAAATCCAGAGATACTAGATGTCTGGCAACCAGATGAGCCAAACAGAAGCACACTTCTGAGTGCCAATTTGATGATTGTGTTGAATTCTTTTGAATCTCCACTTAAGCTTTTGTCCATTCAGCAAAGTTGCCCCCTAGCTTTGGTTTGAGTTAAATACTGGGTAGCTGTATTGGTGAAACATTGTCTTTACCTGAAATTTTGCAACATACTGCCAAAGCTGCTCAGTATTCCAGGACCGCTTCCAATATTTCCCCAAGTGTAGCAAGTTGATAGTCACACAGTAAAGAACAGTGCCATGGATAAAGGTAAATCATTATGAAATACATTCAACTGAAGGAATTATAACAACATGATCAATTATAATGAGTGACTGGAGTCATTCTAATTTCAAAGCTTTGCTCAGTCTACATGTAATAATCCAATTAACATTTAAACTGGATATTCAATTCAACTTGGTTGTACGGTAGTAAAAGATTGCACATGGCTGTTTTCACAAGATGGGATAATATGGGAGGAGTAAGAGTAATTAACTGGATTGTGCAATGTACTGGTTTAAATGTATTATTTACAGAAATGGGATGTAGACTGCGAACTGAAAAAACTTCTGGCCTCTTCAATTTCACATTTTTATGGGTGCTTTAGTTACAATTAGATTGACTGGTGTACTCTTGATCATTTGATGTACTTAATTTAGTTTTAGCATGTGGGATAAAAGGTAATCAACAAAAAGCAGATAAATATGAAAGCATAGACACTTTTTTGCCTGCATTACGTAAATGCATTTCTTAATCACTAATAGTTTCTGTCTTGATAAGGTTTTTGAGATTTATTGGATAAGAGCTCCAGAGTTTCAGAATTATGGTCAATTACTTTTTAGTGTCTCTTGTTTAATCCACCCCAGAAGGTAGCTGGTACATAAAATCGGCCATCCAAGAAGGAAATTTTGAGAGTCTTGTAGGAGCAGTGACACATGCTTCCTCATTCAGAATAAGAATGCTAGCAGTACTTGGTGTCAGTATGTAGACTCTAGGTTTGTTTGCTGCTGGATTTGCTGTAGATGCATGTATTTAATGGGGGAGGCTATCAAGGTTAATTAAAAAGGACAGATGGAAAAGTGTGTAGATTGTTGGCTAAAGGAAAGGAATCTCAACATCTCCCCTGGATAGAGATCTTTGTTTGCCCCAGTTACATTCCAATTAATGTTAATGTTCAATTATAATAGGAAATGCACAGGTAAAGGTGAACTTTTTTTAAAAAATGCTCAGATAACTAACAAAGCAAAGGTTTCCTCTGTTCTAGAATGTTTGGGTGATACACCTGATAGCTCAGTTAAACTGACACAATTTCCTTTTTCTTTTGTATACAGTATTTTAACTAGTTACATATTTCATTAGCAGAGCATAGTTGTAGCTGGGTAGTCATGATAGCTGCTTTGAGATACTGAAGGAACTCCAACTGATGATATGATTTATCTTCTAACATCTTTATTTATAATATTGAACAACATGTATATTTTGAAAGAATTTATCACACTGAACAAGCTCTTCAAGCATAGATGTTATGAGTGTAATGGCAATGTAATTTGAAATCCTACTGAAATTGACAGCAACTTCTGAAGTTTCCATTTGAGGAGAATACTGTTGAAATGTAGAAGTTGTATTCAATGATTCAGTCTTCTTCTGAAGACTGCAATTGCTAAGCAATTAATGAATTGATGAAAATTTCCACTCATGCTATTAGTTTCACTACAAGCACCCTTGAAACTGTTATGCCTTTTGTATAAAGTATAACAAGGCTTTTCAGCAGGATTGAGTCTATCATTACTGGTAAATACCATCCTGAATACTCATCACTGTTGGATGTCAAATTGTCAATAATGACAAATCCACAATTTTAAAGTTGACATTTAAATGTTTGTTTATTTAGCTTACTCTCAGTAAGTTCTAACCTATTCCATTCATCACTTATTTTGCTTTTTGAAAATTTAAGTTAGAAATGCTTTTAACTTCCTCACTTGCTGTCTCTGAGAATATTTCAGAGTGATTGGTTGTCTACCCTGCATATTTGACAACACTGCTGCTAGATACCTGGACAATCCCTTTTATTTGACACCAGAATCAAACAGACATTTAGTAAAGAGTAGCCGTGCCTCAAAAATCACTAAATCTTTGTCCAGCTTCCCCTAGGAACAATGCAGTTGCTTTGCTGCCTGACTGCAGAATCCAACCTTTTATTATTTGTGTCATTAAAAGAGTGCAGAGGTAATGTTTCACTCTAATTAGTCTGTTTATCTTCAAACAATATATCTCCAAACTTGCACAAGGATTGATAAAATGAAACTTTCTACAACAATCAGATATGCCCCATGAAAGAATCAGTTCTGGTGAAGATGTGAATTGAGGTCCAAATCCTGGAAACCTTATTAAGGAAGGTGTAAATACTCAGAAATGGGTAGATTAGCTTTTTAGTTAGAATGCTGGGGGTTGTTTCATTTAGGATGTTGTTAATAGTTTTGGAATGTTCTGGATTGTCTCAGCTGCAATAATTTGTTACAGCTGTCAAAATATGAGCAGAGTTTTCCGAGCAGGTTGTTGGACGCAAAGTGGTCTGAGGTCTCCTCGGCGAGATGGAACCGTTTAGTGAAAAGGTTTATTTTTTCAGCATTGACGCTATAGAGTTTCATCAATGCAGAGAAAAGCCTCAAAGAAAAGCTGCATTATTATCATAACATTAATTTATCATAATGTGGTAGAGATGTGCACTCTGTTGAGTGTCCTCTTCATTTATGTTATATATGAAATACAAAAGGTTAGTGTCCAGCCCAGTCAGGTAGAACAGTAAAAGAACCATTCTCTAAGTGAAAAGGAAGATCAACGCATGACTTAGAAAAGTGATCATAAGGTTGAATTTAATTCACGTCAGCTGCTGAAATATTCTTTGCACCGTTTGAGCTCATTTAGACAAATTTAAATGTTTCAATATTTCTTATCATCTTCCACACTGAGCGTTTGACTAATTGCTTTTACATTGTGTACTTTTGTAAGCAAGTGAACTTGATGGTTTTATAAAATATGGTACAGTTATATATAGCTTAAATTGCAAAATACATCATCTCATGAGCATTCTTTTTGCTGACATCTCTAGCCCCACACTTCAATCAGCTGCATTAAAGATGATCTCAATAATTTATTTATGAAAGTCCACAAACAACACATGGTCTGTGCTCCAACGCATTAATAATGAGGCATCAATTGTCACAGTATTGCACAATTAAAAAAAGACGAGCCTTTGCGGCCAGTTACTGTCACAGCATGAATATCCAATCATAGAATTCCTATAGTGTGGAAGCAGGCCATTCAGCCCATCAAGTCTACACCGAAAAGCATCCCACCCAGACCCATGCCCCTACCCTATTCCTATAACCTTGCATTTCCCTTGGCTAATCCACGTAGCCTGCACATCCCTGGACACTATCAGCAATTTAGCACGACCAATCCACCTAGCCTGTACATCTTTAGACGGTGGGTGGAAGTCAGAGCACCCAGAAGAAACCCACGCAGCCACAGGGAGAATGTGCAAACTCCACACAGTCACCTCAGAGTGGGATCAAACCTGGGTCCTTGGCTCTGTGAGGCAGCAATGCTAACCATTGAGCCACTGTGCTGCCCATGATGATGCTTCAAATCTAAAACTAGTGGATCGTCTGCTTATGTCTGTGGTTTTATTTCAAGAAGCCTAGATTATTTTTTATATAGTTTTGAGCATAGGAAGTAAATTACAGACACAATCCTCACTTTACTATCAATGATATTGTTTGATATTTCACAAAAATAATAGAAAAAAAACCTGGAACTACATAAGAGCTGCTAGCATATGATTTAAAAAGAAAGAAAGGCAAGTTTATGTTTAGTGAGATTGGTCACACCTAAATGTTAATCTACCCGTCTCTTTAAAATCCTGATCAATTTGCCATACATTTCTCACCTTTTTGATACTTTTCCTGTTTGTATTTGTGTTCCGTACCTAAGAATCAACCACAGCCAACAAGGTAAATGAATTCTTTCTGACACTTGCTTTGTTGCTGAGAAGCAGCTCCTGAAGTAGCAAACATAGAAAAACCATAGTTAATGTGATCTCATTATAACAGACTAATTTAATGGGAAGGTAAGATAAGAGAATTATCTTTGTGGTGCTAATGCAGGATTATAACAGAATTATGGTTCTCCTGTAATAATAATGCAGTAATTACTTTTCGATACGTTTGTATTTGGTTGAATCTTGTCTTGCTTTCAATAAGGCAGTGCAGTCGTTGTGTAGTTTCCATTGTTTTGAGAGATGCATGTGAAATTGTGTTTGACTTCTTCAAGTCACAAAAAAGAGGCCCCAACGATATATTTGGGTGGCACGGTGGTTCAGTGGTTAGCACTGCTGCCTCAGCGCTAGGGACCCGGGTTCGATTCCACCCTTGGGCGACTGTCGGTGTGGAGTTTGCATATTCTCCCCGTGTCTGCGTGAGTTTCCTCCCATAGTCCAAAGATGTGCAGGCTAGATGGATTGGCCATGCTAAATTGCCTATAGTGTTCAGCGATGTATAGCTTGGATGGGTCTGGGTGGGATGCTTGAAGCGTTGGTGTGGATTTGCTGGGCCGAAGGGCCTGTTTCCACACTGTAGGGATTCTATGATTCTATATTTAAAACCTCCATTGCATTTAATATAAGTGTGAAGTTAAACTAACAACTTAAATGCTGTTGTGAATTCCAAGATTAGAAGCTTACTATGTTTTCAGTCTCTCTCTTAATTTAAGGTAAAATGAAGGAACAAAAGCAGTCATACTGAATTCTGCTTGACAACAAGCTTGGTTATTAAAGGGGAACTCAGAATGCCTTATTGCCAAGAATTGTTGGATGTTCACACCTGTAAACAAATGTAAGAGAGGTTTTGAGGACTGATATGCTGTTAGTGTCCAAACTTCACAGAGAGGTGTTAGGAATACTAAGTATTTTAAATTGTTATACTTGAGACTATCTGTGTAATTCGAAGATAGAATGGATTTCTGGAAATGGCTGTAGAGCTTAACTTACCTAGCATTTCTCGCTAGAAACAAGGCCCATGTAACTCATGGACAAAAACAAAGTTGCTGGAAAAGCTCAGCAGGTCTGGCAGCATCTGTGGAGGAGAAAACAGAGTTAACGTTTCGGGTCCGGTGACCCTTCCTCCGATCTCCCATGTAATTCATGTTGCCGTGGAGATGGATGAAAAGTCCATAGTTAGACATTTTTGTGTCAGATAACAGGGATTCTTAAGATTTTATTGAACCTTCTAGACCTGTATCAGTCTGCAAGAATCTGGGAGAGAGAACAGGAGCCAGGCAGCTAGTCCTGCATCTAAAGCAGAGAAATATTGACCCTGTTGTTCAATACTTGGAATGTGGGCGGAGCTCACACTTTGATTGAATTCACGATGATTTAAAGGAGGCAAGAACATTGGCCTAGTCTGGGCTAGAGAGAAGAAATCTTCAGTGTAAGCATCATAGTGAAATTCATTTCTAAAATTAAAAATTATTCAGTGAGAGAAGGAAGAAACGAGCAGGCAGTGGGGAATGGACAATGCTCCGGGATGCTTTCAAGAAAATCAAGTGTCAATTTAAGGGACAGCGTAAACTATAACTATGGTGTGCATTTTTAGTTGTGGCAAAAGTTAAGTTGAGATTTTTTTCTGCAATACAGGGTATAAATTCATGGTGGGTAATATGTTGCATTAACTTTTTTGTTACAGTAAAAGTCTTGAAAATTTGTTCTCATCCTTCTCGCCATTATTTGGATATTTAAGCATTTTTTTTTAAAAGCTGTTAGTCTCTACAGGGATTGTAATACATTTAGAAATATTGCAGTCAGTGTAAAGTCTCTTGTGACTTTTTGATAGGCTTCTCAAGTTGATGGGCTTGAGTTTCTGCCTTGCTGTATACTTTTTTATTCTCAAATCCACTAACTCACTTCCAGTTTTGTTCTGCAACTCCCATTCAATTTTCAGTAAATGTTTCAGCACATTTAAAGTGCATGTTCTCCTGTATAAACACAGGAAAAGGCAGAGAATATTGTTCCGTAGCCTTGTAGAAAGGCTCCTCATGCCTGCAAGAGAGTACAGTAAGGTGTTGCCATCTAATGTCATCTGAAGAGAAGCTTGAGATCCAACGAAAGGAGGGAACAGGTCTCAGATATGTTGATTAGATGTTAATGGCATATGAAACAGTTGTATGAAGATGAGGAGGTAGTAATCAGTGGGGTGTGAGTTACATAGAGTATGAATTACTGAAATAAATCTTCTCTAATAGTGTGAATGAGGAGTCTATTTAAAAACAGGTATCTTCTATGGTAAGTAGCTTTTTAAAGTCATGATCGTTAGTGCATTGCCCAAGAAGTCAATCTGAATGTTCCTTAATCGGAAACCATGGATGAACTGGGAGATCCATTGCCCAATGAAGTCCGGGTGTGTGGCATTGAAGTCAGACTTTACAGGAAATCCAGATATGACCTCAGTAAGGCCATCAGAGATGCCAAGAGGCAATACCTGACTAAGTTAGAGTCCCAAACTAACCACACAGACACCCGCCATTTGTAGCAAGGCCTACATGCCATAATGGGCTACAAGCAAAGCAGACCAGAATAGTGGACAAAAATACATCCCACCCCAATGCATTTAATGCTCACTTCGAACAGAAGGACAGTGAGACAGTATCACCTGCCCAGACAGCCTCAGGTATATCTGTTCCCTCTGTCACCGCTGCAGACATCAGATTGGCATTCTTGAGAATGAACCATGGAAACCAATTGGCCCAAATGGAGTCCCCAGCCATGCACTCAGATCCTATGCAGACCAGCTGGTGGGAGTATTAACTGACATGTTTAACCTCTCCTTACTGCGATCTGAAGCCCCCACCTGTTTCAAGAAGACCACCATCATCCCCATGTCAAAGAAAACACATGTAACATGCGCAATGACTACTGCCCAGTGGCTCTGACCTCCATAGTTATGAATTGCTTCGAGAAGTTAATCATGGCTCGTATCAACTCTAGCCTCCCTTCCTTGATCCCTTACAATTTGTCAATCGTCACAACAGGCCCACGGCAGACACCGTCCACCTGGCCCTGCACTCAGCCCTGGAACATCTAGACAGCAGGGATACCTATATCAGGCCCTTACCCGTTGACTACAGCTCCATCTTCAACACTATAATTCCAACAAACTAATCTCCAAACTCCGAGACCTCAGTCTCCGCTCCACCTTCTGCAACTGAATCCTTGACCTCCTGACCTACAGACCACAATCAGTGAGAATGGGCAACAGCATGTCCCCCCACAACAATCCTCAAACCCAGCGCCCCACAAGTGTGCATACTCAGCCCCTACTATACTCGCTGCACACTCATGACTGTGTGACCAAATTTTGTCCTAACTCCACCTATAAATTTGCTGACAACACCACCATGTAGGCCGGATCTCAAACAATGACGAGTCAGAATACAGGAAAAAAAAATAGAGAGCTTGGTGGCATGGTGTAAAGACAATAATCTCTCCCTCAATGTCAGCAAAATGAAAGAGCTAGTCATTGGCTTTAGGAAGCAAGGTGGAGGGTATGCCCCTCTATACATCAATGGAGCTGAGGTGGAGATGGTCGAGAATGTCAAGTTCCCAGGAGTGACGATCATCAACAATCTGTCCTGGACCATCCATGTTGATGTGATGATCGAGAAAACACATCAATGCCTCTACTTCCTCAGGAGGCTAAGGAAATTCAGCATGCCCATAAAGATGGTTACAAATTTTTATAGATGCGCCATAGAAAGCATTCTATCTGGATGCATCACAGCTTGGTATGACAACTGCTCTGCCCAGGACCAGAAGAAACGACAGAGAATTGTGAACACAG
Organism: Rhincodon typus; assembly: GCF_021869965.1. NCBI lineage: Eukaryota > Metazoa > Chordata > Chondrichthyes > Orectolobiformes > Rhincodontidae > Rhincodon > Rhincodon typus. The sequence goes on from NC_063356.1 coordinate 22,236,732, forward strand.
ACCAGTCCATCACACAAACTAGCCCTCCATTGTCTCCATCTGTATTTTTTGCTGCCTGAGAAAGACAGCCAACATAATCAACAACCCTTCCCACCCTGATTTATATTCTCTTCCAATTTCTTCAATCGGGCAGAAGATACAAAACCTTAAACACAGGGACCAACAGATTCAAGAGCAGCTTCTTTCCCAACTATTATTAGATTTCTGAATGGATCTTTCAAATTTCAAATTTAATGTTGATCTCGCTCTTTTTGCACCTTCTCTGCAGCCATAATATTGTATTCCTTGCTCTGTTCTAATGTCCTAATGCACTTTGTGTGGTATGATCTGCCTGTACTGCACACAAAACAAAATGTTTCACTGTACCTTGGTACATGTGACCATAATAAATCAAATCAAATAAATCAATTCAATTTCTGTTGTCCAGAATGAGAACAATTCAATGTATTGAATCTCATTCATGCAATTTCTGGACATATTTTTAAAAGCCAGATTTAAAAAAAAAGTTATTCCTATTTCTTCATTTTTCTCTTTCCAATAAATTGTTCATTCTCTTTCTATTTTGATCCTAATTAGTCAATACAAATCCATGCTTCTTGTTTGCCACTTTAATCTTAATGGTTGAGGTGTTTGCGGTTTGTCATCTCATTCCCTGAGCATTCAGTGCTCTAGTCAGCACTATGTTATTGGTTTGCATTCCAGGAAATTACAACACAATGACGATGAACTGACAGTCACAAGAAAATATTTACCAAATGGAGCAATCTGTTAGGTGTCCTGATTTATAATGATCTGGGCAATTGTTATTTCCTGTTGTAAAACGTCTCATTTGAGTTCATACTTGACCGTAAACAGCAGCATGGTGGCTCAGTGTTTAGCACTGCGGCCTTGCAGAACCAGGGACCTGGATTCGATTCCACCCTCGCACGACTATTTATGTGGAGTTTGCACATTCTCCCCATGCCTGCGTAGATTTCCTGCGGGTGCTCTGGTTTTCTGCCACAGTCCAAAGATGTGCAGGCTAGGTAGATTGGCCATGCTAAATTGCCTATAGTGTTCAGGGATGTGTACGTTGGATGGCTGGGTCTGGGCGGGATGCTCTGATGGTCAGTGTGGACTTGTTGGGTTGAAGGGTCTGTTTCCACACTGTAGGGATTCTATGATATGCATCTCTATGATTCTATGATATGTGCTTGTATTCCAGCTCCTCCTCCTGCCCCACAGGCATGGGAGATTTAAACTAATCCTAAACTAATCCCAACTGGATGAATGTCATTTCTGCTAGATTGTTAGATGTGTGCATAATGTGGAGCTTCAGTGTGGAAGTCAGAATCTGTATTTAACTATTTATTTCTAAACTTCAATGTTTACAGATTTTAAAAAAAATTTTTTATTTTTTTTGTACATTATATTGATGGGAACATCAGGGTGCAAAGAGTCAGAAAAATATTCAATTTAATGGTGACTGTGTGACTTTGTTGATGAAATGTACTTAGTTTGACATCACGGAATCATTGAATCCCTACAGTGCAGAAAGAGGCCATTCAGCCCATCAAGTCTGCACCAACCCTCTGAAGAGCATCCCACTCAGATCCATCCCCCTCTTGACTGCATAAACTTGAGGAAAACAAGTAATGACTAACTAGACATACAGAGCAGATGACATGGTGTAAAGACAGTGTCTTTTTACTTTTCTGTATTTTGAATTGCTGACTAAAATGGGAACAGTGTGGTTTTAGAAACCATGGGTTGTTGAAAGATTGGTGCACTTTTTGGAAGTCTTAGACCTAACATGTATTATATGTCCTGTTTATACAGCTGCTTGCTATTTTTCCTAATCAACCTGTTCAGAGATATTATTACACACCTCTGGTGCAGGTGGGACTTGAACCCAGGCCTCTCTGTGTAGGGGCAGGGAACACTACCACTGTGCCACAAGAGGGCCCTTTAATGAGACCAGGTGTTTTCAGACTAGTATGGGCATAGGCCAAACAGTCGTAGAAGCTTAGATTACAGACGAGCTGAAGCTGAGGTTGATCTACAAATGTAGATTCAGCCAGCAACAAGTAGCTGATAGCAATGTGGAGTGGATTAGTAACCAATCATCATTGACAAAGGCCTTTTAACTGCCAACGATTATATAATTAGCTTCCAATTAGCACAGCAGCTTGGGGTTGTGAGCAAGGTAGGGAGAAGCCATCCGATATCTGAAGGCTACAAGCTTTCTGTCCTCTCTATAGTAAAAAGCATTTCAAGTCTGAATTTAGCCAGTTTATTTTTTTTTCCCCTCATCAGTTGCTGCAAGCTGTGGCTGTTGACTTTTTAATAAGTCAGAGACTTTACAAATGTCACCTTATAACTCCTACAAGCGCACAGAAAAAAGAGAGGGAAGATCATGGAACAGTGTGTCCTGACAAACCAAAAGGAACATTTCAGTGCACCCTGTGAACAGAGACCATTGAACCACCTTCCAAGCCTTTCCCTCCACATAATATACCCATGTTTTCCTTCCTCTATGTGTCTGTCTGAATGAGTGTGTAAAGGGGAGTTTATAAAGTTTAGTACTTTAGTAGAGTTATCTGCCGATGGTTCATAATTGTTAATCTGTATTTAAAATCTATTTATTTATAATAAATAGTAATTCTTAAATAGAGAAACCTGATCCATGCTTTCTGACAATCTGAGACCAGTAAATTGGTGAATTGTGCATACTTTTTAAAATGTTTAATGTTTGTGATAACTCTGGGAATAGTGTGACCTGATTTCCAGCGTGGTACCCCAATGCAGCAAAACAACAATGATTCTATATGTACAACTACCACAATAACATTGCAGATTATCATGAGGTAAATGAGTTAACGGGCAAAATGTAGTCAAATACTCCACAAACTATAGTATAAATTTGCTGATATACTTGGAGATCTCACCCAGACTTTAGTGACACAGTGGGTTACTAAATCTTATTGAAACTTTGCTTCCTTTCCAAGGGATTACAACCCACCACATTTTTAAGATCTGACTTTGGAACATCTTCAAAAGCCTCTCTGGCTTGGACTGCTTCAACAACTGCAGTTCAATGTCTTCCAAGACTGAGATCTCCAGGACTCCCGAGATTGCTCCAAAATATCTAATTGTGAGCACAATTTCAGCTGTATTCAAACAGCTGGCTTCACAGAATTGCAGTTGAACTTCTCCAAGCTCCAATTTTTCTGACTTGCATCGTGCAAAGATTGCTTGTGGGCTTCTGTCACCCGATCTCAGCTGTACTTGATGACCAGTGACAAACCTGGCTTCTTTCCAGCCCTCATCTTTTTTCTGTGGCATCGAGAGCCACCATTCCCTGGGATTTGGCCTCAGCCTTAACTGCTTGGAGTCCACCAATGTTAGCATTTCTTCTGCTTCAGCATTTTTCCAGTTTCAAACTGCAACGGATTTCTCACAAAAGCTCACTTCTAGATGAATTGAAACATGAGAATATTCCTAGCTCCTGCCATCTCCATGACAACCTAGCCTGCTCTACTGTCCCTTAACCTTTAGATCTACTGAATGTTTCTAAGTTAATTTATCTTTAACTCTCCCTGGACTGCCAATTACTGCAGGCTTTTGCAAATATCACATCTCCAGTTAAGTAAGGCACCAACTGTTTACAAAGCCCTGTCTCCTTTATTCTAATTCTATGAAACAAACATAACTAACCTTCTGAACTACCAGACTGTGCTGGCAATCACTAAAGCTCAGCATTTTAACGTCAAGGCATCCCGACTTATGAACTTCTGACTTACAAATGCTTGTATTTACACAATCCAATGCATGGTTTTAAATTTAAAAGAGCTGAAATGTTACCATTTGTTGTACAGCTTTATGAACAGTTGCTTTCTACTGTCCTGCATTGTATTCCAACTTGCAAATCGATCATGCAACCCAAGGACTACTTTATTCCTAATTGTTAGCTTCTTCAAGCAACCCGACTCCAATCTTTCAAGTCTGCTAGACTTTGAGGTATTTCTGTTGTATTTATGCCATTTTCTATTTTTAAACTTGTATTTCTCAAACTAAAATTTATACACTAAAACAGATGAACCAGCAAAGATATTCACCACAAGTTGTATCTCAGTCTGACTCCAGTAATTTTGAATTTTGATGTACTCCTTGTCTTCAAACTCATCTTTCTTCCCTTTTACATTGTTAAAGGACCATTTTATTTCATCTCTGTAAAATTTCCCATCCTCCATTTTCCCCTCCCTTGCCCTGGCTGCTGAAATCGTCATCCACAGATTGTTTATCTTGCGTTACATTTGTCATAACCCATTCTAAATTGCTTCTCTTGCATCAATCTGCTTTAACTTATTTAATTAAAAAAAAACCCAAAGAACTGTGGATGCTGGAAAGCAGAAATAAAATCAGAAATTGCTGGAAAATCTCAGCAGGTCTGAAGAAGGGTCACTTGACTTGAAACATTAACTCTATGTTTTCTCCACACAGATGCTGCCAGACCTGCTGAGTTTTTCAGCAATTTCTGATTTTGTTTAATCTTGGTAGCCCATGACATAAATTCTCACATATCCATCGCCCTAGTTATTTCCAGTTGCCTATTTCCTCAATTGCCCCAGCAATACACTTTCAAATCCCATTCTGCCTCATAACCTTCCTGTCAGGTATGACTTTCTCCAGCTTTATTTTAGTTTACTTCCCTAATGATGACTGTCCTCTTCTTGGGAGGTTCACTACACTGACTCCTGAGATCAGCAGATTATTCTATGGGAAGTGATTGAGCAGACTAGCCCAACGTTTCAAGAATTTAGACGAATTTGTAATTATCGCATTTAACACACATGCAGTTCTTAAGATGCATCATATTTCAAGTGTTGGAAGGGTGGTTCCCTTGCCTGTGGATAAGTCCAAAATTAAGGGGCACTATCTTAAAATAAGGGGTGAGCCATTTTAAGATGAGGAGTAATTTCTTCTCTTGGTGAGTTATAAATCTTTAGACCTCATTACCCCAGAAGGTTGCAGCATTCAAGTGAGAGATAGTTGGATGTTTTGATGCTGGGGAATCAAAGGACATGGACGTACCTCAGGAGCTTTGACTGACACAGAAGATCAGCCACAATCTATTAGAATGGTATGGCAGACCCAAGGGGCCATACAGCCTCTTCCAGTTACTATTTCCTAATGCTGGCATGTCCTGACCATACTCTTCACACCTGAACTGAAGAACAGTCTTTATCTCCTGTTCTACCATTGGTGATTGCTTGCTCTGGCCTTGCCATCAGGCATGTATTGCTTTTGTTTTCCCACTCCATACTACTTTGTCTAATCATCATCATTTTTTTCTCTTCCTTTCTGTACATTTTATCTTCATGCTATAGACATGGATACATCCTGTTGCATTGAAGAGCACGAGAAAAATAAGAGCTTCAATGCTATTGGGCAAGCTTTATGATAATGAAGATGAAATTTGAATAATCATCAATGTAGATAAATAGTTACTGAGACTGTTATAGAAAGCATAATTTTAAATTGGTCATGGGGAGAGTACAGTTGGCATGTCTTTATTTCATTATTCTGTATTTGCTAACATGTGCAAAATGAGTAGTTGAAATATTTCTTTAAATTGAGTTTCAGTTAAATTTCTTTATTCCTAGAACTTGCAGAATACTTCAACCACTTAATTGTACTGCAGTTTGTGTTGGTACAGGATGAATTCTGCAAAGCCTTTTTTCCTTGACAATGATGTCAACGATTATCATAAAACGTGTTCAGTTTATTCATAGACAACAAGTTGTAGAGCTGGATGAACACAGCAGGCCAAGCAGCACTTCATTCTGGGGATGTTACCTGAAGTGAATATCCATTTTGTTCAGTCAGAAGTTTTCAATTTCTCGCCATGGTGCATAAACTAATGTTAAACCACTGAGCACGTTGTACATTAAAGATGTTGGGGGCATGTTAACCCTAGGTTGATTCATGGGGCTTCAGAACCTGACTTGAGAAAATGTGCTGGGAAATGTAATATTTTCACTTCAGGCCTTATTTTGAGGTAGGGAGTAAACAAATCAGGTATTTTACCTCATTTGTTGAAGCAGATTCATTGCTTCAGATCAGGCAACTTTGAGATTATTATTTTAGTGTAAACTGGTATGAAATTGGAGATTTATTTTATCTAATGGTTCGATGCTCCCGCAAAGGTGTACAAATTAGCAACCGCTCAGTTGCTAGAAAAATAGATCTTTACCTCATCTATCTGATAGAATCAATCCTCGGTTTGTTTATTTGGTAATCTTCTCCACTACCCAGGCCCTGTAATAGACCTGAGAGTAATAAGTGTTCTTTCTTTTCAATTTAGATATTTCAGTGCTTTTCTGTCTGCATTATCACATGGGCAGCATTCATTATAGCAATGTTTTCTTTTACCTTGGCTATTATCGCATTTTCCCTGTGCTCGTGGTCTTTTGTTAAGCCCCATTATTATTATGTCGTGCTGTGAAAATAGCTCTTTGTCCAAGAAAACTTCAATGTACCTTTCACAAAATTGTCAGCTCCTTTTCTATTTGACGAAGTAATTACCTTGGTTATCATGACATATGACAAGTGATAAGTAATGTAACTTTTCAAATCTGTGTTGCCAACAAGGGTAATTCCAGCCATCTCCCCTTGACTTCTAACAGCATTGCCATTATTTAATCTTCCATCAATGACATTTTGCAATTACTAAAGAAATTTAATTATATTAGTCATTTAAGGCTGTGGCTACAAGAGGAAGTCAGAGCCTGACAATTTTGTAGTGAGTGACTTGACTGCTGACTAACGAAACCTTTCCACCACCTACAAAAGACAAGTCAGAAATATGATGAAATACTTGCCACTGGCCTGATTGAGAGCAACTACAACAATGTTTGAACATTGATACCATCTAGAATAAACCAATCTACTTGAATGGCACCCCATTCACCAACATAAACATTTACATCAGCTGCCATTGGCACCCAGTCATAGAGATCAACGGCACAGAGAAAAGCCTTTTGCACCATTGCATGAGCTCTGGTCAAAAACAACCACTTCAATATTCTAATCCCATTTTCTAGCACTTAGCCCATATTGTTGTATACCCCTTACCCAATATCCCATACCCCTTACCTTAAATCTATGCCCTCTAGTCATCAATCCCTCCTCCTTTCTGTTTACCCAGCCATGCCCTTCATAATTTTATACGTCTCAATCATGTCCCCTCTCAATCCCTTGTGCTCTGAGGAAAACAACCCCAGTCTGTTCAGTCTCTTTGCCTAACTGGAACTCTGCAACATCCTGGTCACTCTCCCCTACACCCTCTCCAGTGCTATCACACCCCTCCGATAATGTGGAATCCAGAACTGCACACAATACACTAGCTGTGGCCTCACCAGCATGTTATGTAGTTCAAGCATAACCTCCCTGCTCTTAAACTCTCATCGATGTTAGCCATCACTTGCTAGCAATTGTCCACCTCGGAAATTCTGAGTCGGTCATTAGTTCTAATGAACCCAATTCTAGAACGCATCTCCAACCACACATTTGGCAGATGTTTCCAGGAGGTGGAAGTGGCTTTTGGCTTTGAGGTTGTCAGCATTCCTTTCTCCGGTTCCTTTTCTGTACTTCCTCTTACAGGACAGCTGCTCTTGAAGCATTGTGTCCCTTCACACAAGAATTTGCTCACAGTTGGTTTCTTCTGAACAAGGGTCTCCCATATATTGGCATCTATGTTACATTGCTTGAGGGAGTCTTTGAAACGCTTCCTTTGTCCTCCTGTTGTTTGAGTGCCTTTCCTTGGGGTAAGCAAAGAATATTAGCAGTCCGAACTCTGGCATCCTAAGCACATGTCTGACCCAGCGGAGTTGGATTTGGATGATCGTAGTCTCGATGCTGGTGCTGTTAGCTGATTCAAGGATGCTGATGTTAGTATGCAGACAATCAGTCTCAGACAGCACTGATGGTACTTCTCGAGGGTCTTGAAGTGGCATCTATTTGTAGTCCATGATTTGGAGCCATACAGAAGAGTTGGAAAGATGTCTATCTTATACATGAGGATCTTGGTATCCACACAGATGTCACGGTCATTGAAGACTCATCATTTAGGTTTCCAAAGGCAACACTCGCAGATTGGATGCAATGTTAAATCTGCTCATCAATGTCAGCATAAGACGAGAGGTAACTTCCCAGGTAAGAGAAACATTCCTTGTTTGGGAGAATTTTCCCATTGATGGAGCAGAACATAACCTGGAATGGGTTGGTAAATGGATTTGAGTCTTCTTGAGGTGGAGGTCAAGACCAATTCTTTGATATGCTTTTGCGAAGGCATTAAACGAGGCTTGAAAACTGTCTTCAGAGAGAGCAGAGATGACATTGTCATCGCATAATGAAATTCCACAAATGAGGTTAGTGTTGTTTTCCTCCTGCATTCCAATTGGTTGAGGTTTAAAGGTTTTCAGTCTATTCTGTAGATGATGTATACACCGCTGGGTATCTCAAAAGCCTTGGTTAGATCGATGAAAGCCATGTAAAGTGGTTGGTGTTGTTCCTGATAGTTCTGTCAGAGTTACTGAGCAGTGAAAATCATGTTGATAGTTCCACAGTTTGGTTAGAAGCCACACTGACTTTCAGGAAAGATATCCTCAGAGATTGGGAGAAGGTGCAGCATGATGATTTGGGCAATAGAGAGCGCAGAGATTCTTCGATAGTTCCCACGGTCCATTTTGTCTCCTTTCTTGAAGTGCATGGCGATGGAAGCATCCCTGAGATTGGCAGAGATTTTTTGTTTGATTTTCAGGAATAGTTGATGGAGATGACTCTTAAGCTCTGCTCCTCCAAGTTTGAAAATCTCTGCTGGAATCCCTACAGCTTTTCCATTCTACATATGTCTAATTGGAGGCTTAAACTCTATGCCTCAGCTAACAAAGGCAATTATGCCAGAAGTTGTCTTTAACCATTTTATCCAGCTGTCTTGATATCTTAATGGACTGGTGTACATGGACACTCTGATTCCCAGTGTATTCCTTTGCCGTGTTTGTTCCAACGTGCAAGATGCACCGCAACTTGCAGAGGTTTGTTGAGCAGCATTTCCCAAACCACAACTACCTAGAAAAACAGCACATTAGATGGGAGTTCCATCAACTGCAAGTGCCATTCCAAGTTGCGCACTATCGTTTCTTGGAAATAGATAGCCATTGTCAATGGATCCTAGAATTTGCTTCAAATTTCCCACCTCGCATTATGGCTATACGTACACCATATTGTCTACAGAGCTTCAAGAAGGATTAAATGTTTAGCTTAGTATCCTGAAGTGTTTTCACAAACTTTCAAATCACCATCACCAAATCTTAACAAGGATTATGTTTTCCTAAACAAACTGTTCAGCGATGTTATTACACAGCACCGGAACCAGTGGAACTTGAACCTGGGCTCCCTGGCTCGGAGGTAGAGACACTACCGTTGCAGTACAAGAGCCCTTATTCAAGCAGGTTTATATGTTTTAAAATCAACCTGTTCAGAGATGTTATCACACATCTTTGGAGCAGGTGGGACTTGAACCTGGGTCTTCTGGCCCAGAAGTAGGGACACCTACTATTGCGCCACATAACTGTTTAAAAAGGGTTATCAAGCCAATAGGCTATTCCATTCTGCTGTGTCTCAATGAAAAGGTAGAGATTTCTCAAAAAATCAAACTTCCCTTCACAACAACAATTAGACTCTAATTAGTCTCAAAATATGTCTATTTACAATGCCATTTCGCTAAGTGTCATTATGTAAATAAATTTGATTTGTTCTGCTTAAGTTACATTTATTGATCTTTGAGAATGCAACGAGATTCGAAAACAACTCCACCTTCAGAACAAGTAATTTTCCTGGAAACTGGATCTTTCTTTCAATTAGAATGATTCTTGTTTTTGCCCATTGATTATGAGCTAGAATTTGGTTAATGTGCAATCAAGTCAGCAACTTGCAATGTGAAAGAGAGTGAGTCTCTATGAATTACAAGTCACCACAGATTTCTGGATGATTTGTTCTGTTCTGTGAAAACTACACCTCAACCTGAACCTCAACCTTGTTACATTTACATGTTACATTATATTACTGTAGATTTATACAGCATGTAAGCAGGCTCTTTGACCCAACTTGTCCATATTGACCAGGATTCCTAAACTGAACGAGACCCATTTGCCTACATTTGACCAATATCCCTCTAAAGCTTTCCTATACATGAAATTGCTCACTGAATTCACCTTGGATTAATTTTAGTAAGAATTAGAGCAAACCCCATCTCATCAACCTGATAATTATTCATAGCCCCAACCAACTTCTGTGACCCAGAAACTGAATTTAAAGTGTAAAACCCCATTCCTCCAGGTAGTGAGTGAATTGTGGTTTTGTTAGTGGCAAATTTACATTAACTTAGATTCTTCTTTCTCCTTTCTCTCTCAATCTAAATTTTTCTGCCCTGTCTGTATATTTTAAATTTTTGTATTATTTATTCTTTTTCTGTTTTTGATGTGACTTTGAACTCCCCATTTCAACTTTGTCTCCTCTTCAGTCTCTTGCATCTCTATTTCCTGCTCTTGCAAGCACATCAGGCCGGAGTGTGTTGTATCTATTACTGGAAGTTCAAGTTCTTCTTTGCTAAGAATTTCTCCTTTTGTGCTCTAATCTGTCAAAAGCTTTTGTTCTTGGCATTACACTACTAGGGTGAATTCAAAAATGAAAATGCTAAAGAGAAAGGGAAAGCTATTGCACCTGCCATTAAGTCACACAAAGATATGGCTTGGCAACCAAACACAATTTCAAATTGTGAGCAAGAAACCACAGGATTCCTTATCTATTACTAAGTTGATGACTTAATGAGTATTTAGTCATAAAAGAGAAACTAATCAGATATTGAAATTGGAAAATTATTTTAATTTAATTCAACACATACTTTTGGATAATTGAAGTTCTTTAAGCTGCTTTAGCAGGAAGTTGCCAATTTATTTTGCATAATAATTTATTATAGCATTGGCATAATACTTTTGACTTAAATATTGATTGTAGAAACTTTAAGGAAAGTTCTTTGAAAATCAGTTCAAAGTGTATGGGTTGGAGAGGAAGAAATTTGAAACAGCCGCTGAATATTTAACCTAAGTATTGCAAAGTATTTTGTTACAACTTGGTAGGCTTGAGTTGTGCTACTTCTGGAATTGTAGTAAAAGTTAAAGATTTTATAAAGTATGCCAAGTTGTCCAATTTACATGACTTTCAGACTGAACTTGGTAGAAAGCGTAGGCCATGTTCTGTACCGAATAAGAATCCATGTTTTTTACAAGAAATCAGACTCCAGTTAGAGGTAAATAGTTATGAACCATTGACATACAATATTACTAACTAAAATTCCAACACCTTTATAAGCTCAGTTTTCTTTGGATCTGACCCAATGCCATATGTATCCATTTGTACTCCCTTCCTCAACCAATAGGTATTTCCAGCCAACAATATTAATTTTCTGATGCCACATTGTGGAAGAAAACAAACCGCAGAGCAGACCCAGCAGCCTCCTAAGGAGCAGGAGTGGCACGTTCAGGATGATATCCTTATACACAAATGGTGAAGTAAAGCAGGAAAACTGTTTGTGGTTGATAGAGAGTTACAGAAAAGGGAGAGAATGAGAGGCAAAAGTTAAGAGTACAGATGAACTAACTGCCCTCAAAAAAAAAATAATAGTTGGCTGGAGATACCGATTGGTTGAGGAAGGGAGTACAAATTGATACATATGGTATAAAGATTGCCGAGGATGAGTGTTTGACATAGCATGGCATCAAATCGTGCTCCAACATGCAAAGATAAAACTATGCAATAATGGCCAGTCTCACTGAAAATTTACGATAATTTCACTATTTGTTTCACAATTATTAAACACTGAACAATCTGCTCTGATAATGTCTTTTGTTATGACAGGAGAATCCAAATTCTTCATAGCCAATGAGGTAATTTAGAAGTGCAGCCAAACATTTGGAAATGAGGCTGTCAATTAAGTCTACAACAGGATTTCACCCATTCAGGTGTTACACATGTCCTTCTCAAGCCATATGCAATAATAATTTAGACCAACGGGATTGATGGTTAAATTGTAAAATTGAAGTCCAGAAAATTGCAGAATATTAAAGAGTAAGAAGAGGACATTTTCTTTTATTTGTGTTGGACTTCATTGGAGCACTGAAGGAAATCAGTGGCAGAATGTTTGAAATGAAAATAAAGAGGAGCAGAAGAAACCAGCCAGTGGAAAGTCCAAATAATTCGAATGGAGTGTATGGTGAATATGCATTTGCTGTACCTAGTACAGCATAGTGGTGGTTGGGAGGAAGAAATAGAAATAAATAGATCTATTCCATACATTATAAAATTCCTTTATGGCTTAAATGAAGATTGCCGACCATAATGTTACTAAGTAGAACATACTCAGATTGCAGGTAAGCAAGGAGCTGATAAAAGATCCCATTAGCTGGCAAACTATTAATGAAAATGACTTGACAAGAGTGGAATACACCCATTGGATGCACATTACTTTGATTCCTGTAAGTGCTATTAATTAAACATTACCATAGTAAGTTAGAATTAGCATCATTGTCATGGAGTATCCTGTTAGTTGCATGATAGTTCCAACAAAGTGACCATCCTCCACTGTAAGATTATTCATTAAACAAAATGCCCTTTATGATCCAGCTTATGATTAATTTTATATGCTATATCTTTGACATAGCTAAACTAAAAGAAATCAAGCACATTTATTTAGTGTAGAGCTAGTGTAGAACAAGGTGTAGAGCTGGATGAACACAGCAGGCCAAGCAGCATCAGAGGAGCAGGAAAGCTGACGTTTTGGGTCGAGATCCTTCTTCAGAAATGGGAGAGGGGAAGGGGATTCTGAAATAAATAGGGAGAGACGGGGAGACGGATAGAAGATGGATAGAGGAGAAGATAGGTGGAGAGGAGACAGACAGGTCAAAGAGGTGGTGTTGAAGCCAGTAAAGGTGAATGTAGGTGGGGAGTTAGGGAGGGGATAGGTTGGTCCAGGGAGGACGGACAGGTCAAGGAGGTGGGATGAGGTTAGTGGGTAGGAGATGGGGGTGGGGCTTGAGGTGGGAGGAATGGTTAGGGAGGCAGGGACGAGCTGGGCTGGTTTTGGGATAAGGTCGGGGGAGGGGAGATTTTGAAGCTTGTGAAGTCCACATTGATACTCTTGGGCTGCAGGGTTCCCAAGCGAAATATGAGATGCTGTTCCTGCAGCTTTCGGGTGGCATCATTGTGGCACTGCAGGAGGCTCAGGATGGACATGTCGTCCAAGGATCTCCAGCATCGGCAGTTCCTACTATCTCTGTAACATTTATTTAGGTGTTTTGTTAATATGTATTTTGTGTGTTCTTTTGTTTCAAAATGTTCAGGGTTATATGAGATCAAAACCACTCTGGCCAGAGATGAGATGAATAAAGGTAGAAGCTAGAATGAAAGAAGTGGAGTCAGTGTGGCTTGATGGAGCTTGTTCTCAATGTTACATTGAAACACTAAAACCTCTGCCAAAATGTGCCTATTGTAGTATGAAGAGCATTCCCTCGGCCAACATTCTTGCATTTTTTTTCCATACACTGCTTTCAAAATCTTCTGTCCAGTGAAGTGTTTCCCTGTAAATGAAATAAAAGAAGTCAGTTTGATATAGTTGTCAGGTTGGCATGTATCTGGAATTACAGAACACTGCCCATTCTGTGCACACTGTACCGTCATGAACAGAGGTCTTTGTGGAACCCCAGCTCTGTGCTATTACAGAAGGTTGAGTTGTTGAGGCTGACTGAGGTCTGGACTCTGAAGAGAATGTTAAATACTTTTAGTTGCACCTCGCCCAGAGCCATGTCTGCCAGCCTGCAAGTTGACCAAATTCAAATATACAGTGTAGGATAGTGAGCACTGTATTACAGATAGCGAAGCAAAAAAAATCCAATTCAGTTTCTAACTTGAACATTCACCAGATGAATCAATTTGAATTAATTTGATGTTGTTGGTGCTCTATTATCTGAAGTATTTTTCATAAAAATTGGAAAGTAACTTGCAATAATATGTTAAAGGTCACATAGTGATACTACAGTATCTCCTGTAAGGTTTACTTTAGCAGTTTGAAATATGGATCTCTAGTTTCATTGAACAGAGTTTGGCTCTACAGAAGTTTCTCTTTCTCATGGAGCCAGTGCAGCATGTTGAAGGTACAGAACTTTGTGCTTTGGGATTGCTTGCCCTGAAGCAGTGAAGCATTATTTTTGTTTTTCTCATCAGAGGTGCAGAGAAGAGTTTATCAAATGGTCCTCACCAATTACTAGCCAACATGCCTCTGTTTTGCCTGCTGAATGTCTTTGGCTTTAGGCCAGATCAGTATCCTGATCTTGTGGTTGAGAAGATGCAAAGCATCTGGAAAGTACAAGCAAGAAACATTCTTAAATGTCATTAATTGTTCTTTCAAACAGAACATTAAACACTAAACAAAAAAACTCAGTTGGAAACTTAATTTAATATCCATGTGAAAGTCAAGTGGGAGGCTCGTACTTTTGGTATGATGGAAGCTTTGTCTGTCTATTGTTGGGAATCCCCTTAGGTAGTCATAATCTAATTCTACATGTATTACCTCTGCAACCTCTAAAATATAACCTGAGCTGGGAATGGTTGCTATTGGCACTTAGAGTACTTACCCTTTTAAGCTACAATTATTCAGCATAGCTATTCCACATGTTGACTATGAAAATAAAGGGAATGACTGCCCCAAATATGACAGTACTATTTGTAATGCGTTTCCTGGAATGTGGTAATCCTTCTTATGAAATGACTTAGTATTGACAATAACTTCTGTAAAGTTAATCCTAGTCAAGGCAAAGCAAAATCAGGTTTTTATCTGCAATTATTTTTTTCCCTACAGAAAGATCCGTCACATCTTATTCAATTAGTGGCTGTGTCCCAAATGTCTGTAGGAATAAATCGGAACTTGAAAGTCATATCCCACTGCAGCATTGTCACACAGAGCCAGTTTAATGTGATTTCTCCATCTTATAACATTCATTAATAGAGGTATGTAGAGCAGACTCTTCACAAATGAAGTTATGTAGCCTGATGCATAGTCTTTTAAGAACAATTAAAAGTATATCTACTTGTAAATAGACTTGAAGGAATTAAGGTGAGCATTATTGGAAATTGAGAGTTTCTTCCTAGTGGGGGAGGATGGGTGTTGGGCAGGGAACGTGGGTGTAAATGGAACTATTTTCCTTCAGAGAAGCCAGTCTGAGGTGAGGAAGGCATCCACTATAACTTTGAATACTTCTGTTAAATGAATTCAAAGATGTCAAGATCATTAATGTAGATATCAGTCGGCTGAACAGATTCTATATTAAGAGGGGAAAGGGGCTATTTAATAAATATATTTTATAAATCATTTTGCCAATCACTAAAATTGCGTTTTGGATGCTAAAATTGAAGAGTGCATTTAAAATTGTTGATTTGGTACACTATCAGCTTTGACCCGGTACTGTACAGTCCTGACGGAGGGTTTTGGCCCAAAACATTGACTTTCCTGCTCCTTGGATACTGTCTGACCTGCTGTGCTTTTCCAGCCTCACAACTATAGACTGGCTTCCAGCATTTGCAGTCCTTATTGTCTCCAAGGCTGAACAGATTGGGTGAATTATAAATGCCTTGTGAAAGAAGAACATGAGCTAGGTTAAATTATCTTTGTTCCATTCTTAAAATTTTAAAATCAATTTGGGAGCATTTGCCCTCATTGCTTTGACGACCATTCAAGTCTTAAGCAAAATCCTCACATGGAAACAATCTACGAAAAATACAATCCATCCAAGTGATAGGCTAAGAGGTTGCAGAGGTGAACTATATTGCTGCACACACGTTGAAAAATATGTAGCTAGTACATATTTTAACAAAAGGATTGTACTGATTTTATTGACAGTAACTACAGCAATATTATAACCATTATTTTGATCATGCAACATCTTAAATTTCTGAAGTTTTTACCAGCAATAATACTGCAATACATACAACCATTCATGCTCTGGGAAGCCAGTCAATATTTGCTGGAAGAATCAGTTTAGCCAGGTCCCCCTCTTCCTTACTCCTCCTGAGACCACCAGCAGCAATATGATGGAAAAAGAATATTTTTGTAACATTAGTTGAGGTCAGTTCCCAATGTAATCTTCCAAATCTACTTGAGAAGGATAGGGCCTCAGTTCAATGTCTTGCTTGAAAGATGAAATAAATAGATGGAAAAGTAGCATTGAAGGGGAGAGGGAAAAATGAAATTAAAAGGGGAAAGGAGCTATTAATAAATATATTTTGTAAATCAATTTGCCAATCATTAAAATTGTGTTTTGGATGCCAAATTGAAGAATGCATTTAAAATTGTTGATTTGGTATACTATCAGCTTTGACCCAGTATTCACTGTTCATAAAGTTGTTCTTTGACACTTTTTTTGAATGTGTACCTGAAAACAAGTTGTATTACACACCCAACCAAATGCCTTGTAGTTGTGCACAACGGGTGGGAACAATTTCAGTTCAGATGCAATCTGAAATTTCTACTAAAAATCAAAAAAATCAACCCAATATGTGGGGAATAAAATAACTTCAGTTGTATTGTAAAATCATTCAAGCACCTCCCATAGTAATGGTGTATTTTCTACCCAAAGACAACTCACCTATTTGTTCTTTCTATGGCATACTGGTATCATCATTGAACTAGTAATCGAGAGACCCAGACTCATACTCTGGGGTACATGAGGCTTGATCCTACTATGGTAGATAGTGGAATTTGGATTGAAATAATAAACCTGCAGTTAAAAGCTAGTCTAATAATGACCATGAAACCATTGTTGATTGTTGTAAAATTAACATCTGGTTCACTAATGTCTTTGAAGGAAGGAAAATATGCCATCCTTGCTTCTTTTGGCCTTTACGTTCTCCAGATCCATTGCAATCTGTTTGACTCTTAAATGACCTCAAAAATAGCCTGGCAAGCCAATCACTTGGATCAAACCCATGCAAAGTCTGAACCAGATGTAACACTTCAGGTGAATACAGTCGCGAGGGAGGTGCTCTGGGACTCCCAACCCCATGCATAACAATGCATGGCTTCAGGACAAACATGATTACCATCTATCCCCCTCAGCTGCTGAACCAGTTTTCCTTCATATTGAATGCTCCTTAGAGGAAATGCCAAGAGTGGCAAACACATACATTGTAGTCTACATGAGATGTCAACCTGATGAAGTTACAACACAGGACTACATACCTGCAAAGTAAGCTGCATGCAGTTGTCAGAGCTAAGAGCAGATATAAACCTGGAGATTTGTGGTGAGTAATTCGAGTACTGACCTTTCAAAGCCTGTCCATCTACAACTACAAGTCAAGAGTGACTTCCCTAGATGGATGCAGCTCCAAGAGCACTCAAAGCTTGACATTATCCAGAAAAAAGCAGTCTGCTCAATTGGCACTCCTTCCACCACTGATGCACCGTGGAACCATCATCTGTCTGTAACAGGGTGTGTAATATCTACAAGATGCACTGCAGCAACTCATCCCAATACTCTTTATGTAGTACCTTCTAAACTAATGACCTCTACCACTTAGAAAGCCAAGAGGAGCAGACACATGGGAACAACACTACCTGTATGTGCCCTTCCAAGTCTCTCACAATCCTACCTTGGAACCATATTGCCATTTGATCATTGTCACTGGGTCAAAATTATTTAACTGCTCCCCAACAGCATTCTGGATGTACCCACAGCACATGGACTGCAATGGTTCAAGAAGGAAGCTCTCCACCACCTTGTGTCAAGGGAATTTAGGGATAGGTAATAAGTGTAGGCACAGCCATTGATGCCTAAATTCTATGAATGAATATAAAAAATCAAATTAGTTACCCCGATGATGATAGTACACTGTTCACACTTTGTTGTGATATTATTTGATTTGTTTCTCAGTGGGACATGACTAAAATTGATTGTGCATTTTTTTTCACTCTGCTTAATGTATCTGCTAATGTTTCCATTGAATTATGTGGTCATCAATTTCACACTTTCTCTAATGTTTAAATGCATAACCTCTAATCAGAGGTTATGGGAAAACTGTATGATGAACAGTTAACTTTGGCAGTGACATTTTTTATCAGTTCTAATGCTTGAGCTAGAGGTTTGAGAAATACCAAAGGATGTGGACTGGTACAAACAATGAAGTGAAGATAAATGTCCATCAACCATAGGATTTAAAATGTTGCAATAGTTGTCTGAATCAAGTGCCAGCTGCAGTGGGCAAGTGATATATTTGATGTAAAAATAATCATTCGAGAACAAATGTGTTTTTTGAAGATATTATGTTGAACATGCTGACATTATTTGTGCTTCCAGTATTCCATTTATTCATATTTAATAGGAAAAACTGGTCACCCAGTAGAATATGGACCTCTACGACATTAGATATATTCCGTGGTGGTGAAGAATTGATTGTCAGTGTATGTCAGCGAAACATTGTGCAAAATGTTTTCTTCCTGGCTATCTCTGGGGATAATTTATCTGCAAGAAGGGCAATAGATAAACTTTAGTTCTATCTCCATTTCTAATGTTGACACCGTACGGGCAAACCATTAGGATGTAATTTACCTTTAGAGAAGCATTTGGAAAAGCATTTTCTATTGCATCTTTGCTATGCACCGGATGGGAAAAATTTACCTTGGTGTGTCACAGAAAAGTAATTTTTGTGTATTGAAATTGATGTGGTAAAATATTCTGCATCTCAAGATGATGCATCAGAACAGTGTTTTCCTAAAACAAGCTTTATGATTTTTATCCTTTTTGTTTTAAAGTGAGGCATGTTGAAATATTAAGTTACAGTAAAACTGAAATACGCAGTTATTGTTAAACAAACGGACATACTACTCCTCGGTTGATGGGGTCACAAGTGCTGGCTGGTCTTTCTCCTTATGGATGAATATTGGGTAACACCGAAAGATTGCTCTTTGTATTGGATATTAAAAATTGGCAGAGGAATGTTTGCCAAGATACAATGTTAACCATGTTACCTTGATTTGTTTTCTTTTGAATGAGTTTTGTGAAATAGTGGAGTACTATTAGCATCAAATGTTAAAAGGTAGCAAGGGACAAGCCCTTAACAGTCAAACCATAAACACCATATGCTTTATGAACATTGCCTTTTTATTTTTCATGAAGAATGACTTTTGATAAAAAATTTCTTTTAATGTAACATTATTTTTAGATTGAGGCTACAGATTGGTGAACATCTGTTCTGCTTTATTGGGCTCTAATGTGTAGTCAGGAATTTTTAAGTCCTGATTTTCAATATTTATATGATGAAAGATCAAAAAGAATAATGTACTGGCTGGAAGCCATTGTCATCTTGTACCACATTTGTTTTGCACAAGAATAAGGACTTTCTAGATGGTTGTATCTTTACACAGGACCATTCACACTGGCCCTTCATTGATCTACAAGTGTGTTGATGTCAGATAGTCTACATTAGGAGTGGATGTATTCTAATGTATTCCTGCTTAGGAAGTCCATTCTACAGGTTAATTTGATCTGGTAAAATACCAATTTTGTTTCTACCTGATGAGATGTGAATAATAACATTTTTCTTGACTTGCTCATTGTTACAGTTAGAGGTACTGCTTCTGCTGCTGCTTTGCTGCGTAATGTGTTATTTATACTTTTGTATAATTTTGCACACCAATAA
This sequence comes from Rhincodon typus, assembly GCF_021869965.1. NCBI lineage: Eukaryota > Metazoa > Chordata > Chondrichthyes > Orectolobiformes > Rhincodontidae > Rhincodon > Rhincodon typus. Next base: position 22,256,517 of record NC_063356.1, read on the forward strand.
TTACCAAAAAATGGTCCAGGTCTTCTGATAGAAACAACAGTAAGGTGATCACCTTCTCTATCTCCTGATTTTCTTTGTCTACAATTTTAATCATGCTCTGTTTAATGCATGTTGGCAAGCCAGATTTCTGCGTGAAAAGATATATTTCAATTTGCTTCTGGTGGGAGCCCCTGAGAGCTGCAGACGAAGACTCGAAATTTGGACTTAAGCAGCTTGAAAGTTGGATACAAAATGAACTCGAGAACACCGGGAAATATGCTTTTGTCCCCCAGCTCTGGTTGTCACAGATATTTTCAAGATCTTTTTGTGTGTAGGGTGAAAGGAGGAAAGGGGCATTCCCTCTGGCAGTCTGCTGCATGAGGTTACAGATACGGTTATGTTACCACCAGGCAAGGAGTGGTGGCATGGAACCCTCCTGTCCCACTCCTTGTTTGATTGTAAGGGAGCTTTTGGATTTTTTAAACAAGTAATTGCCAATTCAGTTTATACTGATTGGTTTATGTTTAGAACTAGCCAGGTGGGGTTATTCTTTGACTGAAACAAGTCTACTACCACTTTGTTGTGCTAAAATCCATACGGGGAGATAAAATGTTAAAAATGTACAAACATGTCCTGACTTTCGCAACTCATGCACAAACACACATGCTCGAACAAAACATGCAAAAGTACTAATTAGAGTAGAGAAAGTTAACTTTGTCCAAGTTACAGTTCAATACATTTCAAAATGAGCAGTAAGAGTTTACCTGGTTGGAGGAGGCTGTCCAATGCTTTGGTCCTCAACTGCTAGTTTAATGTTGCAGCTGACGTCTTCTGTTTCCTCCAGAAATGTAATTGCAGAACTGAAGTGTTCTTTTAAAAGTTTTTCTTTTAGTGTGTTTCAGAGGGATGCAGGCATAAATCTAGATGGGGAGAGAGAGAGAGAGAGATCTGGGGGTGGGGGAGCAGTTTTTCCTCGCTGCTACTGTAGCATTCTGGTAGCCTAAGACTGCATATGCCCACACAAAGCTTGGTTAGTTTCATGATTTCACTCCAATTGTCAAAAAAAGTTCAAACATCCATTTCATGCTCCAAAAGCCAGCTTTGATTAACTCCCATCTGCACAGTCACCCTAAAAGAAAATCAGAAGTTTTTTTGTCCAAGAAATTAACTTCCACATGGTTTATACTTCCATCACCTTTGCATGTTGCAAATCTCCATTTTTGATAAGGGAGGAAAGAAGCTGCTTGCTTAAAGAAAAAAAAACCAAAAGAACTGCAGATGTTGGAATTCAAGAACAAAACAGAAATTGCTAGAAATGCTCAGCCGGTCTGGTGGCATCTGTGGAGAGAAATCAGAGGTAATGTTTTTGGTTCAGTGACCCTTCCACTCTCTGGTATGGTCTTTGTAACTCATGCATTCCAGTCCCAGTGCAATGTGATGTAGTTTACGTAGTGATATAAATTGGTGGCTATGTTTCTAGTTTCAATTAATGTCCTTGTTTAAGTTCAAATGTTTTTTTTAAAAGTCCAATTACTGCCTCTGACCGATGAATTAAAACCATGAATTTGAAATGAGCATTTTTTCAATAATGATGTAGAGGTTTGAGAACATTTGTTTAGTTTTCAGAGATTTGAAAAGAATCCTTTAAAATATGGAAGAAGTAATGTGAATCCTTGCTGGACTAGAATTTTGGAATCTTTTGGGCATGTATACTGCGAGGACCAGTAGAGACTGTTGGAATGTGTTTGTTCCTTCCTGGTATTCTACTGCTTAAAGATAACTAAAACTAAGTGCTGTGTTAAAGATGGTTTTTGTTCCTTATCATGTTGAAGAGTTTTGGTGAAACTTCCCATTTTGTGCACCTATCAGCAGTAGGAAACCAGAGATATCATGATATGACTAAGACTCAACAATTTTCAAAAAAGGGTTTGACATAGTGACAAATCCTTTAATTCTGTCATCCCATACAAGGATTAAATAAAATGAAAGATATTATATTTGAGCTTAATTGATACCTTGGTTAGAGATCTTAATTTATCCTTATGTCTGATGTTTGTGTTCAAGGCATTTAGCCTTAACACAAATGTTATAAATGACGTATTTGAATGTATTCCCGGAAATGCTAAAAAAAGACTATTTTGACCCTTCTTGATCTTGATTATTTTGTGAAACATTATTGAACCTTGTGTGTTGGTAGCATCCTTATCTGAGTCACAATGTTCCGTTGTGTCAAACTGATTCCATTATGCTATCACAAAGAAGAACAGGGGAGTTACCTCTGCCTGATACATATCCTTCAGGTAATGTCATGAAAAAAAATTATTTCGTCCTTATTAGATTGTTACATATGGGAGGTTGCTATGGACAAATTGACTGCGATGTTTCCTACATTACAACAGTGACTACACTTCAAAAGTCCAGATGGACTTCATCCTCGGGTCTTAAAGAATTGGTTAATGAGGCAGAGGTAGTGTAGGTAAAAGGCATTTGAAGGTTTATTTCAGGCATTATCATATTAAATGGTAGAGCAAGCTCAAAAGACTGAGTTGCCAAATCCCGTTTCCTATAACTGATGCATTAACGTTAATTTTCCCAAATTTATTAGTTTCTGGAAATGTTATATCAAACCAAGAAATAGCAAATAACAAACTTCTCTGTTCAAGAAGTGAAGGAGGTAGGAAATAATAAGGCAGTTAGCATGATGGCTGTTTTGGGGAATGTGTTAGAATGAGCATTAAAGAGTTTTCAACTGGGCACTTGGAAACTCAAGGTAATCAGAAGAGTCAGGCAAAATGTGACTAGTGCAAGGGTCTGAGTTGGGCTGGTAACCATTTTCAGTTCACATCAATGGCTTAGATGAGGGGACTAAAATTTACAGATGACACAAAGTAGGAAAGGATGTTGTGAAGAAGGCAAAAGGCCATTACTGACAGATAGATAGGTTAAGTGAATAGACTGAAACCTGGCAGATGGAGTATAATGTGAGAACATATGAAGTTGTTCACTTTGGTAAGATGAATACTAAAGAGTATTATTTAAACAGAATGACTGCAGAATTCTGAGATGCAGAGGGAGCTAGGTCGACTGCATGAATCACAAAAGGTTACAATGTGGTACAGCAAGTGTTTGAGAAAGCTAATGGAATGCTATTTATTATGAGAGGAATTAAACATAAAAATAAAGATGTTAGTTTCATAAATACAGGGAATTGATAAAACCAGATCTCAAATACTGTATGCAGTTTTGGCCTGCTTATTTAAGGAAGGATGTAAGTACATTGGAGGCAGATCAGACGAGATTTACTGGATTGATATGAGGAATAAGCATGTTGTCTTATGAGGTTAGCTTGGACAGGCTGGGATTGTTTCCACTGGATTTTAGAAGAACGAGAAGTGACTTAATTGAAGAGTATAATATCCTGAATGGTATTGGCAGGTAGATGTGGACAGGATGTTTCCCTTTGAGTGAATCTAGAACCAGGGGAGCACAGTTTATAAATTAGGGATCATCCCTTTAGGGCAGTGATGAGGGGATTTTTTTTCTCTGAGGATTGTCCGATTTTGAAACCTCCGCTTCAGAACGCAAGGGAGGTGGAGCCATTGAAAATTTTTAAGGTGGAAGTAGACAAATCCTTACTTGGAAAGGGAATCAAACATTATCGGTGGCAGATGAGAATTTGGAACACAAAACAGATCAACCATTGAGCAGACTTGAAGGGCTAAATGTTCTACTTCTACTCCTAATTCATATATTTGTATAATTGCAAAACATTTCGAGACATCTTATTTGTTAAGGACCTTTAATGTTTAAAGAAGAAACCTGAACACCCAGCACCCCACAAGAGTTTACATTTGTAAACAAAAAGAAACAAGCTTTATTGAAGGTAACAAGAAATGAATGAAACAAGTACTATTAACAGACTAGTTATAAGTACTTATGTTGTGAACTCAGTACTACTTCTTACTTGCCCCCAAGAATTACTTTATATTATTGAAATAATCTTAATATTCATTCACTCTTTTAGGAGTCAGCCTAGTGGCATGCCACACAACCTTCTGGAATTTGTTTTAATTCTCCTCCATATTCCAGCTTTCTTCAGGTACATGATTTATGGGGATCTGTTCATTATCTTTGACTAAATAATCCTGCACAAATTCACACCTCATGACTGTGGATGTTTCATGGATTCATCGATTCATATGGTGTAGAAAAGGCCCTTTATCCTATGGAGTCTGTACTGTCAAAAATACACTACTACCTAGACAAGCCCCACTTTCCTTGCTAATGGATACCCAACTGCCTTTACAGTTTTCCAAATGAAATTTGCTGATTGGTTGCTGCCCTGAGGCTCTGTGAGAACTGCTGTAGATTTCTTCCACTGTCTGTAAGCTAAAAATCTTCCAGCTGCTTTACACTCTTTAAATGTAAGTTGAGCTCAAGCCCCAGCTGAAGTCCATGTGGTAAATGATGATGTGAATATTTTTTTATTCAAAATCCACAATTGCCTCTATCTGTTCCCAGGCTGAACTACCTGTACTTGCTTCTCTCAGCAAACCTATATGGATAAATGAAAGAACTTTTAAACAAAGCTCCACCCTGAATCATTCTCTCTCTGGCATATATTTGGACACGTCCTCAATATAAATGTAAATTAATTATTTGACCTCCAACATGACTGTTTAATTCAGGACTCCAAATGAATAATGTTGATTTTGCTTGGCTATACTTGCCCTTGCTCCAGATTCCATGGTTCTGTTACAAACTTAGCAATGAATCATATATTGTTCGTTTTTTTTCATCATTAGCTCTTATCTTGCAAGAAAAAAACAGGCTACAATTTAAATGTAATAAACGCAGGCTTATTTAGTTGTATTTAGATCATAACTTTTTTTAACCAGTTTCTTATCAAGATATTTACTTGCCTCACTTTTAACACTTTGACCTCCAACCTAGGAGTCATATTGCTGAAACTATAAGTTATACTCTAATACACAAACCACAAACTAGATTTTTGCAACAAAATGCTTGTTTTTCATTTTCTCTGACCAAAACAGTTTAAATTGAGATGGTCAGACTAGATTGGGAGGTGATGGTTAAATTAAAATAGCTGCTAAAGAACATTACTTACATCATGGATTAACATAGCATTTGTGAACTGGAATTTTTTGGTACCTGAGAAACAGCTAATTAATCTTGTTGTACTGTAGCAGTTTGATTCTAATGCCCGACATCATTTCGTATCTGTGTTTATAATCTTATCTTGGCTTCCCTTATTCATGTTTCTTGAATTTCATTGGAGCCCAACCCAAGGAGCACAAAGAATGCACTGATGCAAAATGTCTCCTTTGGTTCATCCTCTCCAGGCGCCTGCACACATGAAAATTTATGATCTGGTCTGTTCTTAGATCACAGTGAAGGATTTTCTCCCCATACTATTTGCTATACTTTTTCCAAAGAGGAATGTCATCTATTTATGATTCAACCAAACCATGTTAATCTCAATTTGCAAAATATGACCTATCTAAGTGTCAGAAATTGCTTCGTGTGTTGAGGGAATTTCTACTAACCTAATAATTCAAGATTAATTGTAGTTAGAGTAAAACTCATCAATCTTATTGATTCTGAACAGTACAATAAACTGAGTAGTTACTATTATCTGACAGATTGCAAACTTGAAATCATGTTACATACTTGATGTTTCTAATATGTGCTGCAGAGTTCCCGGTTCATTTTTATTTCCCAGTTTGAGGCTGTTCATTTTGTTGCTGTTACGGTTGGTCCTATTTCCGCTGTGCTATAATGTACTGAATATCTGATAATGTCCTTGCAATGTCTACCCTCAGACTGGAATTGACTTTTCTTCCCATAAACCTCCCTTCAAAATCTAGTTCTCTGTGGGTGATCTTTCTAAAAGGCACTTTTCACTGTATACATTACAGTCAAAGAGAGAAAATGAAGCACAAGTTTCTCTTTCATTTATCTTCAACTTTAAGTAAACTGAACCATCTGGGACTTTCACTCATTTGGCTGTTTTGTGAATTATCAGATGTACTTCTAATGGCTCTTCATTCTTCTCAGGCCAGTGTATGTGCAAGTTTATCAAATGTGAATCTTTATATCAGGTAAATGCTGGGACTGTTCTAAACGTGTCCTTTGGCGTAATCCTTTGTAGTCCACAAAGAGCAGTTCAGTGCAGAAATACTCTTCATAGAACATAGAACCTATGATGTGGAAGTGCTAGTGTAGGACTGGGGTGGACAAGGTCAGAAATCACACGACACCAGGTTATAGTCCTGGTTATAAACCTGTTGGACTGTGACCTGGTGTTGTGTGATTTCTGACCTAGAACAGTACAGCACAAGAACAAGCCTTTCAGCCCACGATGTTGTGCCAAACATGACGCCAAATTAAACTAATCCCTTCTGCCTACCCTTGGTCCATATCCCTCCATTCCTTGCATATTCATGTGCTTACATGTTTCTAGTTTTTGTTCTTTGAGCAACAAGAATTTAGGAAGTGCTAGAGAGACAGAGTATAAGGTTTTGTGCACAGAAACAACAACATTTTTCATAGAGCTAGTAGGAACTGCAGATGCTGGAGAATCCGAGACAACAAGGTGCAGGGCTGGATGAACACAGCAGGCCAAGCAGCATCATAGGAGCAGAGAGGCTGACGTTTCGGGCCTAGACCCTTCATCAGAAAAGGGGGAGGGGAAGGGGGTTCAGAAATAAATAGGGAGAGAGTGGGAGGTGGATAGAAGAGGGATAGAGGAGAGGCTAGGTGGAGAGGAAACAAACAGGTCGAAGAGGCGGGGATGGAGCCAGTAAAGGTGAGTGTAGGTGGGGAGTTAGGAAGGGGATAGGTCAGTCCAGGGAGGACGGACAGGTCAAGGGGGCGGGATGAGGTTGGTCGGTAGGAGATGGAGGTGCGGCTTGAGGTGGGAGGAGGGGATAGGTGGGAGGAAGAACAGGTTAGGGAGGCAGGGACAAGCTGGACTGGTTTTGGGATGCGGTAGGGGGAGGGGAGATTTTGAAACTTGTGAAATCCACATTGATACCATTGGGCTGCAGGGTTCCCAAACGGAATATGAGTTGCTGTTCCTGCAGCCTTCGGGTGGCATCGTTGTGGCACTGCAGGAGGCCCAGGATGGACATGTCGTCTGAGGAATGGGAGGGGGAGTTGAAATGGTTCGCGACTGGGAGGTGCAGTTGTTTATTGCGAACCGAGCGTAGGTGTTCTGCAAAGCGGTTCCCGAGCCTCCGCTTGGTTTCCCCGATGTAGAGGAAGCCACACCGGTACAGCGGATGCAGTATACCACATTGGCAGATGTGCAGGTGAACATCTGCTTGATGTGGAAAGTCTTCTTGGGGCCTGGGATGGGGGTGAGGGAGGAGGTATGGGGGCAGGTGTAGCACTTCCTGCGGTTGCAGGGAAAAGTGCCGGTGTGGTGGAGCTGGAGGGGAGTGTGGAGCGGACAAGGGAGTCACGGAGAGAGTTGTCCCTCCGGAAAGCAGATAAGGGTGGGGAGGGAAAGATGTCTTTGGTGGTGGGGTCGGATTGCAGATGGCGGAAGTGTCGGAGGATGATGCGTTGGATCCGGAGGTTGGTGGGGTGGTACGTGAGGA